>NC_135342.1:74060828-74681686 GCF_023851605.1 Tamandua tetradactyla | reverse complement strand
ATTATCCGTTTTCTCCGAATGTGTTTATGGAGAGCCCACCACACCTGCCGGCAGACCCCAGGGCCGCAGAAAGGGCAGCTGTGGTCTCTGCCTCACGGGACTCACAGTCACCAGAGCTATTACTCAAAATGTGGTCCGCGGATGGGCAAATTTGGAGGGTGGTTAGAAATGCAGACTCTCACGCCTAAATTAGAACCTTCGTTTTCAGCAGGTCCCCAGGGCTTTTGCAGGAGAAAATTCATGAAGTCTAAAAGCCAGGTGAGTGGAAAAGAGGGTAGAAGACTTGAGCTACCTGTTCAGGTAGGGGGCGGGGTGCATGGAAGAAATAAACAGTCTGAGCTCCGTCAGAGGAGCAAGAGGCTTGCAATCCCAGGACCTGGGAGGAAAAGCCGGGCTAGACAAACAAACTGCTTGGGGGTGAACCCCGACCTCCTCTTAGCCAGGCAATCTCACTGAGCTGCAGTTTCTCATCTGTAGAAAGGGGATATGATTGAATCTGTTTCACAAGGACATTGTGAGGATTGAAACAGCACATATAAAGGGCTGAGTGGAGTGCCTGGTGCACTGTAAGTCCTAGCTTTGTTGACCATTCCATTGGTGTTATCATTTGTATTAAGGATAGTGCTCTGAGGACTTCCTGGTGGGACAGAATGCCTGCTTGAGGAACGTGCAGCTGGAATTAAAGCTGGATGAAGCGTGTGTGGCCAGGCGGTTGAAACTGAAAGCTAACGCCCACCAAGACACTTTCTAATTGTCCTCAGAAATAAGTGTAAGTATCATCTCCTTTTAAAAGCCAGCCATTTAGTCATTCTTGCATTTTTATTGGTATGAATAATCGTACATTTAATTACATATGTAATCATAGCTAATGACACAAATAATAATAGCCATGTTTGCTGAATATCGATTGCATACCGCGTACTGTGTTAAACCTTTTACAATCATTGTCTTAATTCTGCCCAAATCCCTATGAGGTTTAGAGTAATTTGACCCCAGTTTTTATAGATGAGAAAATTGAGGCCCAGCAGACAGACAAGAAATGCAACTGCTGATGTTCACACATCTCTCCTCTAACCCCCATTTTTGTCTCTGTGGTTGGTAGAATTCTAAAGATGCCCCCCCACACAAGGTTTCATCCCCTGTTTATTAAATCAAACACTAATCTAATGTGAAGGGATTTTTCAGATGTAATTAAAGCTCCAAGTCAGTTGGCCTTGAGACATAGAGACTATGTGATGGGCCTGACCCAATCAGGTGAGCCCTTTATAAACAGTTTTCTCCAGCTGGTAGCAGAAGGGAAGTCAGAGAAATTTGAAGCAGGAGAAAGGTTTGACACATCGTTTTTGGCTCTGAAGATGGAAGAGGTCACATAATGAGCTTCTAGAAGCTTCTAGAAGCTGTAGCGCTGCTTCCCAGCAATGAAACAGTCTGACAACTTCAAGAAACTGGATTCTGCCAACAACCTGCATGAATCTGGAAGCAGATTCTTCCTTAGAGCCCCTAAATAAGAGCCTAGCCTGACACCTTGATTTTGATCTTGCCTTACCCTAAGCAGAGCACCCAGGCAAGCCCACCTGAACTTCTGACCCATGGAAATATGACATAGTAAGTGAGGGTCATTTTAAGCTGCTAAGTGTATTACGAAGCAATAGGAGACCATTAGTTTCTCCATTCAAGAACACACTTCAGTCTACTCATACTGTTGGGTTTCTTTGCTCTGTGCCTTTTTTAGGCTGTGAAATTCAATGACATTGTTTTACTTTTCTCTGAAGCCAGTTAACATGAGAGATAATCAAGATATGTTTCCTAGACCGAAGAATGGATGGGACATAGACTCTTCTCTAGACCACGGGGACTGGCATCCCCCTTTCTCAATTCGATGTTCAATTTCCTCCCTAGTAACTGTTTGGCCTCAAGCTTTTTTATCAGTCTCTCTGGGCCTCAGTTTCTTCACCTATAATCTTGGGATAATAATGGGGCTGTTGAGAGGTCTGAGGGATATAAAACTCCCAAGTACTTGTTGCACTGCCTAGCACCCAATGATGGCTCAGTAGGTGCTGTTTGTACACAGGGCCTTCACTGGGTAGGTTAAAGAGTAAGTAAACTGCAATGAGGAGATCAGACATCATCACCCTTTACACAGCTCACAGGTTTTGAAACAGGCCACATTCCGTGCTAGGTCAGATCATCACGAATTCCCAGCAGTGAGTCTGATGGTAGACCCCAGGATGCAGGTCCAGGACCAAAAGGAAATAGTCAAATAACCCAACAGCAGGCTCTACCCTGAGACCAGCGGAGCCACATGGCTCTAATGCTCCTTAATGCTCCCTCAGGTGTTAGAACGTCTACCTGTCTGATCATCCAAACTTCTGCCTTGGGGAACAGGTCCCTCCAAGAGGGTACACTGAGAATCAGGGCTGTAGGTTCCATCAAAACCTCTTAGCCATTTGCCTCAGATGGAAAAATCCCTACTTCAACAATTCTGAGTTTATAACAATGGACCACTTCAATCTTGGCCAAAGACCTCCCTGAGGTAGAAATGTATGCCCGTGTGCTCATTTTCAGTATATATTACTCCTTTAAACTTTTTTAAAGGGCACTTAGTTTGGCACAGCATGCTTATGGCCTGTTGATATTTTTTGGCCTGTTGATTATGCTTTTGCAGAGAAAATGTAGGTTAAAAGAAAACCATTGTTGTCCCTAAAAAATATAAAGTAGACCAAAATCTTCAGGATAAAACAGAGCCCGGGCACACAATGGCAGCTGGATCTTCTATTTAGGACTGGGTGCAGCCTGACATCAGGAATCCTGCCATATAAGGAAAGAGGGAGGCTTCTCTCCACACCCAGACAATGACTGAACCTTCTCATGCAATGTGACAACCAATTCTGGGCCCTTCCCCACCCGCATTCCCATCCCCTGTTGGACAGGTGCCTTTTTCTACCTTTCTCCGGCAATTCCTTGCTTTTCAATTTTAGCAAGTTGGAAAACATTATGGTACGCTCTGGAGGAGGAAACTGGAATATTTGTAAATAACTAGTGGATGCAAGGATCCATTCCAGCAGGCCCTGCTGAGGGGCAAAAAAAGAAAAAGGAATGTAGAAGCCGCGTGGTTCCTGTATGGGTGTCGCATTCAGTCTCTGGTGCAGCAGAAGTTGGAACAGAAGCAGAGAGGCTGGTGGGAACAATGGGGCGTCACAAATACCATGTTATGTAACTGGGTTTTATTTGAACTTACAATAGTGAAGGCCACAATTGTAGGAGAAGGCTTGTTCTCCTGCTCTGTGGTGGGAGGAAAGCAGCCTCCTGGGCTCCCACCCCGCTGCCCCGGGAGCAGGCTCGGTCCTGCCTGGATGAAGCCAACAGCTGCCCTTTTGGGAAGGAAAGGTTGGAAAGAAAGAAAAGAAAGGTTCCTGACATCCTGAAGGCCTCGGCCCCTCTGTGTCGAGATGTACTCTGGAATGCTTCTAATTATAAAAAGGCAATGAACAAATTAGATACCTTCCCTACACATGCCAAATAGCCGTTTGAAAATGACTTCATTCTTTCCATTCATTGCATCCCCCTGGAGCTCAAAATGCATTCCCTGAAAGAGTGCAATGGGATGATGATTTGTATGTTCCCAAATTGGTCAAGGCATGCAGGCATGAATGTGCAGGAAGAGGGTAGGGTGCAGTCCGAGGATGCATCTCAGAAGATGGTTCTGTGGCCGTGGCTATTAAAGATGCCAGAGAGGCATCTCTGGCTCACTTTGCCTTTTGGCATCCTGCGTGGACTACCCTAGCCATGAGCAGCAAAAGAACATGACTTTCCCTTGTCCATCTTGCCAGTTTCACATGGATCCTCCCGTGTGTGCAAGCCCTGAGCCGCGGCCACACCCAGGGCACTCCACCCAGACTCTGCACATGCTGTTCCCTGTGCCAAGGACACCCTTCCCCCTCCTGCAGTCATGCAGTTCCTCAAAACCTAGCTAGAATCTCTCTGCTTCTGGCAAACCCTGCCCAGGCACCCTGCTACCAGTCAAGGGTTAACACACCCTATTTGGGGGGTTCTCATAAATGTGAGTTTAACTCTTGCACAGAGTTCACACCACCTCACACTCATGGTTGGTTTGCAGATCTATGTTCCTTCACTAGAGGGTGACCAGCTCAAGGGTGGTGGGATGCATCTTTAAAGCTCAGCACATAAAGAGGCCTTATAATGTTTGAAGAGTAAGGCTCTTTCTCCAGAACTCGGGGTGGTTGTAAGGGAGCCTTGGAGTCAGTAGGCGAACCTGGTTACGCAGGCTGAGTTCTTTCTTTCACTGTACTGTGGTCCTGGTGTCCATGCATGTGTTTCACCTGGACACACAAACGGATGCTTGACTTCTGGTCCTCCAGCCTCTCCCCCCGTCTGGGCCTTGGCTGGTCTTGCAGCTAGTTTGCAGTTCTGATCAGCTGCTGTCGTCATAAGAATGAGCTTTCCAGGCACCAGAACGAACAGCTCAGAGATTTGCTTGCCCACTGGTGTCCACAGTGGAAGTCTGTGGATAAAGATGACAACAGTGACGACAGCTGAGTGCTAATCACACTCCGTTCCCGTTCTTATTCAAACTTCAGAAAAAAAAAAAAAAAACAGAATAGGTATGATTATTGCTTTCATTTCATGGAGTAAAAGGACAGCCCCATTTCAGAGCCCATACAGACTTCCCAATACTACTCTGGTAAAGCAAGTGTGTGTAGCACACTTATGTTTATGTGTGCGTGTGCAGATAAGTGCATATAAGTAGTTGTGTGGTGGGCTTGTGTGCATATGTGGGGATGACTTTGAGTTTATTCAATTCAGAATGTGTGTGTGCACTGCGGATGTATGCGTCTCTTGAAACCCAGAAAAAGATCAGATGAGAATCAGGATTCCAGCAGGGTCATTAGTAGGATGGTGAGAACATCCCCCCATTGGTGGACGCCTCCACCCCTGGTTCCTTATCCACTTTGAAGCAAGAATGCATACTAAGTAGAGTCTGCATTTGATCAGGTGGGTGGGGAACCTGGCCTCCGCCCAAGCAGAGAGAAGCTGCAGCAGATTATCAGAGGTAACTTTCCACCAGTGGAGACTTGCTCTTCAATGGTAAATTTACATTTAAATGCACCCTGTCATTTTTAATCTCAGGTACTTGGCACAATCACCTGCCCAGGAGCAGACTCTATTTGAAAGGTCTGTTTCCAACCAGGTAACACCCAAGCTGCATGGAGCCCATCGAAGACTCCAGGGCCCAGAGGCATGGATGGGTGTAGGCAGAGCAGCCTGGGTGATATATGCAAATTTTACTGTCAGGGGTGACTCAAGTGCGGGGCCTGGGATAGTGCCAGGGGGCATTTCGTGTTACAGGCCATGGCGGGTCCCCTGAGACAGGCCTTCTCCAGGTTGGAGGTGGGCCTGTGGAGGGGCTTGTTCGATCCTATTAGAGGTGAGGATGCTTTGAAGGCGGCTGACAGGGTGGAGAAGCTGCTGTTTGTCTTATAAAGACAAACATTTGACAGTTCAAAGAGAAGAGCAGGCTCCCCCTGCCTTCCTATCGCTGCTCTCACGTCTCCGAATCAGGGCACAGAAACCTGGCTGGCTTCTGCTTTTTCCCTTATTGTCAGAAAGTAAACTACTTAGCCCCAAGATTTATTTTATTTTATTTTATTTCATTTCATGTTATCTTATTTCATTTGGATTTTCAGGTTAAAGATGATTGGTGATGTCCTCAGTGATACTAGTAGGTGAATATATGAGTTGCCTTTGTTTCTACCCTCTCATGACTCTCAAAGACATCTTGTTTGAGTCTTTATAAAAGTATCAAACTTTCCAAAAGTCTCTATCTGAGTGAAAAATGTGCAGCCTCTCTTATAGCATTCAAGCAAGCCACGAGTTGTTTCCGGAGCATCTGTGTTGGGTTAGAACCTGAAAACCTTTACTGTTTCACCAAGGAGGACACCGAGGGTGCAGGTCCGGGACAAGCCTGAGGATACTCAGTAAGGGACGGAGGCTGGGCTGAAACCCTAAATGTGATAGACAAAAATAGCCAATCATTGCTTCAACGTGTAAGCTTTGATGAACCCCAGAAGAATGTGAAATGAACCCAAAATGGAGAACAAATGAAGACAGCAGAGAGCCAGAAACGAGACTTAAGGCTTCATAAACCTCCCAACCTCATAGCAGGTTTGGGAAATTGGACGATTTGGGGAAGTGATGGCTATTGATTTTTTGAAACTTGATAGAAAGTTTGGAGGTAAAGCACCCAGAATGTATAAAGAAGTTATTTTTAAAAATTATAGTTACATCACCTAGATATATCCTAGATTCCTTCTAATTTTTTTTCTACTCATTGAAAAACGCTGGTACTGGGGTCGGATGGGTGCCACGGGCCTCAGCTGATTGTGTGCTTAGAAGCCGTGGCACCTGAGTGTTCATAATAATTACTAGGAATTTGTATAAATAAAGGTCCTCCTTCAACACACCTGTGACTTTGTTTTTAAACTCACACTGGACCTGTGGATGCCAGTCTTGAGAGGAATAGAGCTCTTGTTTCTGTCCAGCTGTAAGCACTGGGCACTGGTTTTTTTTTACTTGGCCTGGCCTGGTTTGGCTTTTTATAGAGAGACAAGAGGGCCTAAAACATAAGTTTGAGATTCAGGCGATAAGAAGATGCTTAGGGCTCCACAATCTAAGTGCGTCAGTTCAGCTCCCTAGGATGGGGACAAGACGCTGTGTTCTCTTTGCCTTCTCCTCTCCCTGTGCACACAGGGGGACAATTCCCCAGCCACCTCTGGAGTTGAGTTGGTGACCGTAGGCTGTACCAGACATGGTCCTTCAAAACCTCTGCCACAACTTCTCTTCAGCAGCCACAGGGACCATGCTGGGCTCGTGTTCCAGATACACCGCTACAAAATGGGGGAGGGCCACTGTTCTACAGAATTGTGTCCCTCTAAAAGATAATGTTAAGGGTCTGATCTCCAGTATCTGAGAATGTGACCTCAGTTGGAAATAGTCCCTTGTCATTCCTAAACACTCAGAGACCTGTCTCCTCCCACCCATACCCATACCCATGCAGCTTAAATAAAATGTAATTAAATGCCATTCAGCGATCTGGGCTTGGACTCAGGAGTAAGCAGACTGGTTTAAATGTACACTCTCTAGCAATGTGTCCCTGGACAAGTTCCCTGATCACTCAGAACCTCAGTTCATGTGCAACATGGGATAATAGTATCTGTCTCCTAGCTCTCATGACAAGGGTTAAACGGAATGAGATGTGCAATGGCCAATGACGGCATCCATCCATTTATAAAATTTTTAGCACAATGCCTGGCACTTAGTTGGTCTGGTTTATTATTACTCTCCTCTTACTTCACAAAGAAGGCTCACATCTTTGGTGGTTAGGACGAGCCTCTCTCTCGGGTGGTACAGAATCTTAGGTTTTGTTTAAGCATCGATGCATATGTACCTTCCCATGAGCTCCCTTTGTAGTTTGACACCACTTCTGAAAATGGAGAACATAATGATTGCCAGGCTATTGTTCTCCGCATGGTATAGGTTTCTTTTCTAGGCTCTTAGGGACTTGGAAATGTGCCATAGACTATATTTTAAGAAAATACCTTTATTTATTATATCCAGGAAAGGAAGATATTATAGTGCTATGTCTAGAAGAAACCTATCTTAATAAAACAATAGACAGGGGATGGGGCTTCTTAGGGAGGCAGAGAGCAGGATTTCAGTTGAAATGGTTAATGCTCTTGCTAAAGCTGTGCTTTTCACCCTTGACTGTGCACTGCACCCGGGATTAATAAATTACAACTTTTGGGGTGGTACCCAGCCAAATGTGTTTTTTGTGCCCCTCAAGTGATTCCAATGGGTGGCCAAATTGAGAACCCCTCCTCTGGAGAAAACTTGTTCAAAGTCCCCTAACAATGCTACCATCTTAGGCAGATAGGCTGCTAGAATTTTTAAAGCTTATCATCACAGCTTCACGAAGTGATGATGATGTCACTGAAATTCTGTCTGCTTTCCAGGCAGGGAAATTAGTCGTAGAGAGACTAAATAACTTGCCGCATTCACACAGTTTCAATGATGAAATTAAAATTTGAACGTAAGTCTGTCTGACTCCAAAGTCTTACGGCTACTTGGGCATAACTTTGGCAGTGACCACTTCATTTGTCTTGCTGCCTCTCATGGTAAACCAAGTTGTGAATTCTTAGGAGGTAAAATTGTGTTACGGGTTTTTCAACTCCGAAAAGCATAACATTGGTCATGGAAAGGCTGGTGAAGCTCCCTCGCGTAGAACCAATCTGAAAGTTCTGATGTGGTTGCCAGACTGGTAGTTGCATGGAACCACAGAAAAGAAGCTCTTTTGCCCACTAAGATGAAGGAGAAGTAAGTCCTCCTGTTTAGGAAGTGTTTGAGGACCGAACTACCCAGCCATGCTTTCAGCACACACTTCAATCTCCTCTATCCATCCATGTGTACCAGCCGACAGTTCTAAATACGTTTTAGAATGGCATACCTTTAAAAATACCATTTCCTCAGCCTGGATTCCCCTCATTGATAATTTCCCCCACAATGGCTCTACTTTCCTTTGAAGAGTTTATGATTTAACTTCTTTAGGCAGATGGCGTCTCCTTTTTTGCTTCCAGGGCCAGCAGCCTTTCTCCTATCTGGATTGTTTCCTGTCACTCTGTAATCCACAGGTTCACTCCTTTGGCATCACCCCCCACACAATGCTTAGCTTTCAAAGGGCTGGGACTATGTTATCTAGATTTGAGAACAGTGGCTGACATAGAACAGGTACTTGACTTTCTTTTTTTAATGAATAAATGATGAATTGAGGGTCTTCTGAGCGAAGCAGAGGGATTTCATGAAACAACAAATCCCTGCTAGTTCTCTGACTGTATTTTTTTAAATAATTAATTATTATTAAATTATATTTAAAATAATTAAATATTTTTACTATAAAATGTATTTAATATAAAAATTATGCATAAATTAAACATATAAAAATATATTTAATATAAAAATAATTAAATATTATTAAAATATATTAAAAACACGCACACTGCTGTTGTGTGTCAGGTTATTTCCATCAGCCTGTGGTTCATTTTACCATGGGAGAGTCACTCCAGTGTGGAACTGGGGCCCCTGCTGATGGGCACATGTCATCTTCTGCCCCATTAGGAGACCCCCTGCCACCATGTAATTACAGGGTAAAGACTTGTTAAATTTGCAGCCCTCACCTCCAAATACATTTCTCGACATGTAGTTCATATTCCTTGGGCGGTTTATCGCACTTTCAAGTAGTACATATTTTATAGAGAAGGGAGAGCGCTCCAATTAATAGTAATTGTGATCGAAGCAGTAATGCTCGTCTCCAGCCTCATTCTGCAAGAGGAGACTGGAAGGGCCATCTTAATTGCCACAAAGAGCTATGACTATCTGCGGCAGTATATAAATAATAAATCAGAAGAAGAGAAAGCACTGCTACCCTACGGTCTTCGAGGAGGTAGGGATATTTATGTAGTGCTGATTGCCTAAAAATCTTCCCCAAGTAATTATTAGCAAAAGTGGGATGTCTACATTTGTAAGGGAATTTCAATCAAAGGGAAGGTGACTCTCATTATGGGGAAGAAGTAGCATTTGGGGATTAAAATGCAAGTCCAGGGCCCAAGTGTTGGGATTTGATTGGCTCGCTCTGCTGCTGCTTGGAGAAGGGAATGAAGCTCAGATCTTCTGGGCTCAATTTCCTCTGGTTTTTAAATGAGGGAAAATAAAGCAGTTATAGTGCTTGAAGTTCTGTCAGACAAACAAGGCCTACAATTGGGCACGTCTTACCTGGTTTAGCTCAGGATTGTCCAACAGGGTTGGACAATTGAGTCTCAATTTCTTCATCTATAAAGTTTGAATACCAGCATTTTTGCAATGGCTTTTCATGGAGGAAATGAAACATATATCTAGCTGGGTATGGTATATCACCTATGGTATATCATAGGCCTGCTGTATCAGCATGGTAGGAGTTGTTCATGGTATATCGTTTTTGTATATACTGCAGACATTGTGATATTATAGGAACTTTCATTTATTTGTTGAATTTCATTTGATATAACAAATGAGCATCTATTATATACTAGGCTCTGTAGGACACTGTTCTTGATCACAAGCCATTCACCATTTGCACCTCAATGAGATACTCTTAATTCATATCACTCTTCATTTCCACATCAATTATAGTGATTCTCAACACCTTGGGGAATGGGGGCAGAGCGGGTCAGAGATCCTTTTAAAGAGCTATATACGCTGTGCACCTACTTCCAGAAAATTGCATGTTAAATATGCCCACAAGTTTTTTCATGGAATTGCAGATATTTCGTGTAGTCCCCTCTTGACAATTAACATACCTTTAGTTAAGGACTTTTAGTTATGGCCCAGAGAACTGGACCGAGAGCTGGGTGCAGGAAATGGAGAAGCAGGATGCTCTCAGGTGACTTATGATCCCTGGGAGTGTTGGGCAGCCTCCCTCTTTCTCCCAGAGGAAGTAAGTTAATTTCAGATCCAGCCCAGCCCTTTCTACATGCCAAAGAGGAAGCGCTTATATTCCGGACGTGCATCCATCGACAGATGGTCAGAGATTCTCATTTGGCCTGTGGGAAACACTATCCAGCCTTGTCTCCCAACTCACCAACTCTACATGGGCATAGATATTCAAGAAATAGCCACATTTAAGGGAATCTTAAAAGGCATAGATTTTAAATAGAAGAAGTAATGTACTAGGAAATAGACAATATAGGAAACAGATAACTTTAGACTTATCTAATATCCCTTGAATGATTCAATGGGATGTCAAAACGGTAATACAAGGATAAACTCCTTTCTGAGAAATTTGAGTTCTGGAAATAGTCTCAGTCATTTAAGGGAATGATGGGCAGAAATAACAATTAAAGATCAATCAGCACATGAGAGCAGGGGTTAGCCAGCTTTTCTTGAAGGCCAGATAGTAAATATTTTTGGCTCTGTGGGCCATCCTGTCTCTGTCACAACTATTCAATTCTGCACCACAGCACCAAAGGAGCCACACACAACATGGGATTGAATAGGAGTGGCTATGTTCCAATAAAACTTTATTTATGAACACTGAAATTTGAGTTTCATATAATTTTCACAGGTCAACAAATATTACTCTTCTTTTAACTTTCCCCACCAACCATTGAAAAAGGTAAAAGCATTCTTAGCTCATGGATCATACAAAAATAGATGGCAGGCTGGTTTGGGCTTTTAGGTCATACTTTCCTAACCCCTGACCTAAAAAATGGTGTAGTGATTTTTTTCATTATCCATATGAAATAGACAATGCTGAGGAAATTAAGAGGGAACTGGTAAGAAAAATTGAAGGTAAATTCAGATGAGTTTTTTCCTACTGAAATTAAAAATGTGTATAATTCCACTTTTCGGTTTATTTATTTATATATGTACGTATGTACATATGTTTGTATACTAGCAAGCACTGATTAACTGGCAAGCAAAGAGAGAGAGAGTTAACTTTTGACCACCCATCATATGCTTATAGACAGGTCATTTCTTATATGTCATGTAAGGTACGCCTCTCTGTTTTAAATATGAGGAATCTGAGGTTCGGCATGAGTAACATAACTTAATCTTGAACAGCAAGTGTTAAAAGCAGGGCTTGTAGGTGAACCCAGTTCGTGGGCCTCCAAAGCCTGCTCTCACCCTACGTCACTATGCGAGGACTTGAATGCTTCTTGACCAGGTCCTGGGCTCAGGAATTTATATACTGTGCCTCATTTATTATCTCAACATAACTGAAACAAACAGATACTAAGAGGAAATTCAGGAATCAGTATTAAGTATCTAAACTTACAAATGTAAAGCCAATTATACTAACTGTAGGCAGTTAGCAATTTAATTATCCAGAGGACTTTTCACTCTACAGAAAAGTTATTTCAGAGGAGTAACAAATAGCCACCCTACTTGGGTACCTGCATGGGATTGAATAGGAGTGGCTGTGTTGTCAGATTCTCTGTTAAGGGCACCCATGGGTCATTTCATGATGGCCACATGAACGAAGTACTACAAAATCCCAGTGTTGAGAGTAGGAAACCATGACACAGGTAGACAAAGTAAATTGGCACTCCTGAATCAGCTTGCGTTCGTCTTGTGTATTTATTTGTTTTCTTGCTTACCATCTGTTTCTCTCCTTTAGAATGTATGCTTCACAGGGAAAAGGGGTTTGCCTAAGTTACATCCACAGACTACTGAGCAGTGCCTGGTATATAAGGAGAAGTTTAACAGATGAGTCAAATAACTGAATGAGCAGCAGAAGGAAGGCAGGGATGAAGGAGTGAATTTGCCCACTGCAAGCAAATATCAGAGTCGGGATGGCCAGGCCTCATTAACAATCCACAACTCCTGCTAAGAAACTTAAAGAAATGTGTGAAGAATTACTGACATGCAGAAGTGATTGGGAAATGAAGAGGAAAAAAAGGCATCTCTGGAATTATAGCAAGCTTTGTGAAAATAGTATGTAATTTATGAAAATCCAATGTCCACTTTCACAGACATAAGTGATCTACAAAGCCAAGTACTTATGCCCGCGATCAACACGTGGTGCTTTCTAAACCACATCATGTTTTGTTAATGTATTTTAAGCAAAGCAACTTTCATAGGCAGAGCTCCATAAATATCAGTTGCCATTAGGGTTATTAGAATGGTGCAAAGTGGTGGTTCATGGGAGAGGCAACGGAAGAAGATTTGGTATAGCTATGGGAGAAAGTCCTATCTGTGTTGGGCATTCACGGGGGAAGGACAGAAGGGAGGAAGGGAGAGGAAAAGTGAGAGGAGGAAAGCAAATTGTGAATTTGCACCTGCAGATAGGCATATCAATAAAAATATAGAAGTGTCCAGAGAAATTTCTAGTGTCTAGGACTTTCCATTCTTCTACTTGTCAACAAGGGGTGTACTTATATGATTTATACAGAACTGATAGCAGAGCGGGAAGAGCTGGAAAACCAATGGGGCAAGCTGATGGAATGCTCTTGGGGTATGAAATGTCAGTCTCATAAGAAAAGGAATTTATTTGGTCATGCCAGCGAACTCTTTGCAGTCACCAAAGCCATCTTGCTCACAGCTCATCTCTGTGAGCCCCGTGGCCCTGTGGGGGCTGTGTGCAGTTCATCCAGATGGCAGGGCCTGCAGCTGGCTGCCTGTTGGAGGGGAGATGGGCAGACTAGGGTGGCTTTCGGCCACTGTTTCTAGGAGGCCTTAATCAACTTGTGGCAGAACTGATCCTGATCTCTCAGATGACGTGTGCACACACATCCCCACACACTATCCGAAGTGCACATGCACACTCATATATATAGTCTCACATGCACATTTTCAGTACCCTCCCACATGCTAGCAAACACACACACATACACACTCATACCACCCAGACTCAAACATATACACACATTCTCACACACACACATCCACACTCAACACGTGCACAATCTCACACTTTCTCACACTCCTTACACAGAAACTTTCACATGAACACTGACAGAGACACTTCCACACACTCCCACATTATCTCTCATACTCACGCATGTGTACACACTGACAGACATGACATATATACATACCTATGCACATTCTTACCTGTATATTTACAAGGCACACGCATACATGCACTCACACATGCCTATACATACACATATTCATATGGACACGTGTTCACATGCTACTCACAGCCACAGCCACACATGCGATCACACATGCACATTCCTATATACGCCCACCAGACACACTCACACTCACACTTAAGCACATTCATGTGAACATGTTATTTATTCTCAATCCTTAGAAGTCATTTCACTATCCCACCCAGAAATTACAGGACGTGCTCCACAGACACACAGCACGCAGCTCTCAGACAGATTCTTCTTGGCTGAGCAGAGTAATTCTGGCCACTTCGACTAGCCATTCAATTCAGCTTGTCTCCTTCCTACCAGAAAGGGCTCAAAGAACCAGAAACTGACGAATTCATCAAAAAGCTGGAAAGAGCTGGAGGAAGGACATCCATTTGGTCAATAACGTGGCTACTTGTGTGGCTGCTATTTTCCCCCGCCTTTGTATTATTCAGAAATCCATACATTGTGTTTGCCTTTTGTATCCAGCTTCCAACAAGACCCTCTTTGTCTCTGTCACAAAAGCCAATAAACTCTGTGTGGCCAATAAATTTCAGGGACTGCTGGACATGGGACTAATTGTAACGCAGTCTATATCCTCGAGACTAGAAGTTGATGTGAGAAGACAATGGCAGAGAGGGAGCCCATTGAGTGGAGAGAGTCCCCTGGTCACCCCACGGGGCTGAGATGGGCGACAAGGAGGCTATTGAGGACTCCCTAGGGAGTGGGATGGGATGACCACATGGCTCGGCTCAAATGCTGCTTTTGTTTGTCCCGCAGTGAAAACTGGCACATTAGAATTTGCTCTGTTTAGATTGCTGTTCAGAAACTTAGAGGACAGGAGGGTAGGGGCCAGGGGAGAAAAGACCTCCCCAGCCCACTCTCTGTCTCTCTGTGTTCACCCAGCCTTTCCATGCAGCCCCTGAGACTCTGCCATGAAGTCAGGCTAAACTAAATCAGAAATTCTGATGGTATTGAGGAGCAAACTGATGGATGCCCATCTCACTTCCATGTACTGAAGGTAGCACGTCCACAAGCCTCTCTCTCCATCCCTTTGGGGGCATGGCCTGCCTCTAGTGCACCTGTCTGCCGCTGCTGAGGGCACTCACTTCAATCCTTAATTCCCATGGGAGAGCTGATCCTTCTTTCAGAGGCAAATATTCATCCAACAAGTATTTACTATGTGCTTTCTGAATGGAAAGGTACCAGTGAGACAGGACTGAGCAAGGCCAGTGAAGTCCCTGCCATCCTGGAGTGGATGTTCTGTTAGGAGAGGTGAAGACAGGGGCACTTGACTACAAGTGGTCAGAAATAAAGCACATGGATTGGATGAATGATACTGGGCTTGGCCTATTTCATTTGCAAGTGCCCCAGAAGGCCTCCCTGGGGAGAAGACCTTGAACTGAAACTTAAGAGTTGAGACATGGCCCCAGGAACATCTCCAGAGACAGCCCAAGGAGGAGTGGAGGCTCTGAGGAGGGTGTGAACTTGGCAGTTCAAGGGATGGAGAGGAGGCCAGTGAAGCTACAGTGGTCATAAGGGGAATATGAGAGGAAGAGAGCTCAGGGGTATAAAGAAGCCAAGTCAGGCGAGGGGTTAACTCACCTTTGGACTCAGATTGGCAGATGGCAACAATTTTTATAAAATTTGGTAGATGCACAATCAGTCAGAAGGAGATAGGGAAAGCTCTCCTTAGAGAAGAAGATAGTTGGCCTGAGTAGGGAATTTCTAATGGAAATGCAGAGCAGAGAAGGAAACATTGTAGGCTCCAGGTCCAGTATGTTCAAAGGCAAGAAGACATGGTGCCCTTGGCATCCTCATGAGCTCGCTCTCAGTATGGATAGCTGGAATGTAAAGAGCAGAGATGTAGGGTGGTGACAGGATATGAGGCAGGAGGGGTTGCATTTATGAAGCCCATCTGCAAAGCCAGAATGCAGAGTAGAGAGACCCCCTAAGGCCAGTTTCATTCACCCTTGTCCATCCCTGAGTTTGGTTATATGAAATAATAAGCTCCACTCTTTGCTTAAGCTTTTGGTTTTTTTGACATTTACTATCTAAAGGCTTGGAAAACAATGTACAGAGTAAGAAAAAGGGTTGCAGGGTAGAACAGCAAGGGTCCTAAGTTCAAGTCTGACCCACTGGGACCTTAAATCCTTTGGTTAGAAGTCTAAGAAATTATTAAACAGCTAGGCCAATTTTTAAAAACTTAATTACACAGAATAATCTGTCAAACAGATGGGCACAGTGTATGATTCTCTCTTTCTGGCATTTAACAATCACATATCTCTCACTTGGATTATTGCAATTGCATCCTAAGTGGTCTCCAGGGCTTCCAGCCTTGCCTACCTACAGCCCCATCATCTCCATCCAGACTTTAGCCAGATGAATTTATAATATGCAAATTGAACTGTGTATCTTTTTGGCTCTCCCAGATGACCTCAGGGGAAAGCACAAAGTTCTTCTCATGGGTTCTAAGGATCTTCCTGATCTGTGCCTTTACTCCAGCCTCATTTCTCATCACCACTCTCCAGCCTTCACTTTTTCTCCAGGTCACGATGAAATTTTTTCCAATTTCTGGAACATAGCATCCAGATCCTCAAACACAGTGTCACATATGATATATTATCTGCTTAGAAATCT
Organism: Tamandua tetradactyla; assembly: GCF_023851605.1. NCBI lineage: Eukaryota > Metazoa > Chordata > Mammalia > Pilosa > Myrmecophagidae > Tamandua > Tamandua tetradactyla. Next base: position 74,665,355 of record NC_135342.1, on the reverse strand, counting down.
GGTTCTTCCCTCATCCCGCCTTCACCTGCCCAACTCATACTTGCTTTGGAAGTCCTCCTTAGATGTCACTTTGTAGAATCTGGGCTAGGATCTTTTTCCCTGGACACTTGAAGCTATAAGGAAACTCATAAGCTTCCCTTACTATGTGACAAAGACAGATAAAAGATCACCAAACTCATGTTCTCTTTTCCAGTAATCACAGCTAGACTGAGTTTTCCAGCTCTCTAGCAATTTTGTGGGTCAGGTGATGGAGTTCCAGCCACTGGGCAAAGTAGCAACTGTCAGGGCTATAGCAGTAAACCAGGCATAGACCCTGTCAGCATCTTCATTTCTAACATGGAAAGATAGTCAATATATGAGGAATTGAGTAAGATAGTTTAAGGTATTAATGTGTGCTATAAGGAAACTCATAATTATGGGCTACAAGTCAGTGAGTTAGCAGAAGAGAGGGCAGCCTTAGCGGAGGTGGCCAGAGATGCAGGCCCTGAAGAGGTGTCAGGTGTTCTGAGACTTGAATGATGAGAAGGAAACAGCTATATATAGATCAGGGTCAATGTGTTCTCATCTCTTGCTGCATATTAATCCTTATATGTAGGAAGCCTTAAAATACATAATCTTAGGGCAATCCCATAGAGATTCTGATCGAATTGGTCTGGACTGAATCCTGGTTTTTTTGTTTTTACTTCTTCATTTGTTCTTAATGTACAGTTAAAATTTACAGTACACTGCTCTGGTGAAGAGGTTTTCCTGATGGAAACAAAAAAGTTAAATGGGCTATAGGGAGGAATAAACTTTGAGAATTAAAGGGTCAGAATAGAGGACCCAGAAGCTCAACTGCAGTCAGATCAAGGAGAATGATAGACGAGCACTGGAGGTCAGAGTTCAGCAGGGTCTAGGTCACAGCAGATCAAGTTAAGGAATCTGAGTTTTATTCTGGTTGCAGTGGGAAGTCATTGAGCAGGGTCTTAGGTAATATGATCGGATTTTACACTTCTAAAACATGCTGTCTATGAAAACAGTGGGGAAGGGGTAAGAGAAAAAGCTATTGTGAGGGGGAACTAAGAGTGGGACAGGAAAGATTGGATTTCAGATATATTCTGGACATAGAGCTATCAGGGCTGGAGCAAAGGAAAAATGGAACTCAAGAATGACTTTTAGGATGTCAGGTCTGAGCCACTGCTGATGGTAGTGACATAAAAGGAAGAAACTTGAAGTGGTGGATGTAAGAGTTATGTTTTAGACAAATGATGTTTGTGATTCCTAAGGGAAGAATTCATGTTAGAAGTAGGTTGTCAAATACGGAACTCAAAGGAGAAGATGGAACTGGAGATATGAATAAGGGAAGCATCAGCATAAATGGCTTTTAAATCTGGAGTGCATTTAGAAGAAGTGAGAGGTCAGCTATGTCAAATGAAGCTGAACCATTGACGCAAAGAAAGTCAGGTTGTTGACCACTAGGTTTGGCAAGATGTGAACCTCCACTGACCTTAATAAGAGCTGTTCAGATGGCATGTGGAGAGAACGTGGGTTAAGGAAGTAAGGGCATGGGTCTGGATGACTCCAGAGTTTTAACATTGAAAGGATCAGTGAAATTGGACTTTAGCTGAAGGGCATTGTGGGAGGCGTCTTCTCTCATTGTGTTTAAGCCTGTTCAAGCCATAGGTGAAGCAGAAAGCTGGCCGCTTGATGGTGCGTACACCACACAAACAATCATCTGGCCTTGTGGACTTCACACAATGAATTGTTTGGCATTGGCTTATCAGGGAGACCATTGGTTTCTCAAATGCCTTTATGGAAAAACAGCCATAAATCTTCTTTTCAGCATTGGGGACAATTCCAGGTGTTTCCTGGATGATCCAGGTGGACTATGAAAGTACTTCCCAGGGAGGCCTGGTACTTTCCTTACCTAGCAGCTGAGGTTCCGAGAAATCCTATTGCAGATATCAGAAGTGAGGTTACAGTTTCAAGTCTACAAATAGATATAGTGGCTAGCAGAGACAGCTTTAGAAGAATATCCAGGCTTGGGTGCCAATGTTCTTTACAACATACTTGCCTCAATTTTTTCCCTTACTATTCTTTATCTCCTTGAAAGAAAGGAAAAGAGAGAGGGAGGAGAGAATAAAAAAACAAACCTGAGAAAGAAAAAATAAAATGAAAAAGAAACTTTCTATTTCTCAATTTTGCCAAATCAAACAAAACAAAATCAGTCACCCTATCCTGCAGTTGATTGTTGCATGGTGGTTCTGAATGTTTCACTTCCCTATGCCTGAATAATATTCTTTGAAGGCTACCTCATCAATAAATCACTCTGGTGAAGTTACATAGGCCTAGAATAATGAATAAAAATTGTGAGCATTTAAAAAGTAATACTATTCCTGTAATTTTGGAAATTGATTTAGGAGTTTGAGGATCCTTCAATTTCACCAAATGAATGGTCCCTTGAATTGAGAATTGAGTTATTTGCCAGTCTGAGGAAAGCCCCCTGAAGACTGGCAGGCTTTTGGAGCTTTCATGCCACTTTATAGATTTTGATAGAAAAGATACATTTGATATTTAACAAAATTTGACTATGTGCATGAAGAATGTCCAGAGTCATTTTCACTAAACAAATACTACATTGAAGCCATTTCTTGAGCAGTTTGGGTTTCTCCTCACCTAAACCCAGTTATCTCAAAAGGATTTTTCTAAGGAATTTGGTCAGGATGTTTTGTAAATATATCTTGAAAAATTATGAGGGATGATAGAGAATGTTTTCTGTTATAATTAGAAAGCAGATGACAGCTGGATGGATGAGCAGACGGATGGATGGAGGGATGGATGGATGGCTAGATGGGTAGCTAGGTAGCTAGGTGGGTAGGTAGGTAGGTAGATTGATAGATAGATAGATGGATAGATAGATAGATATGAGAGAGAGACAGAGAGACACCATCATTATTGGATCTATGATTTTGGTATAAGAAAAAAGCAAGTGAAGTGATTAACTTTGTCTCTAATTTTCTCTTTCTCCTCTTCTCTACCTTTTCCACCATCAATAAAGCTGCCTTATTTTGTGGGCCATCTTTCTTGAATATTATTATATCTCATAGTTGCAAGTAAATGAGGCAGCAACATATGACCTCCTACAATGTAAAGAATTAGATATGATTTTATTTGGTTCCTTACATCCTTCTTGAAAGTGGGTCAGAAACTACCTCCAGAAGACATCCTTGATCAATTGTGACCAATTCGGAGTAACTTATAGTACACAAATCCTATGATCCTTTGACCTAGAAAGATCATTCATCCCACAGATACCTATTGAGCATTTGCAACATTCCAAGAAACTAAATGGACCCTAAGGATTCAGAAATGTATGGGAAACATCATTGCTCAATAGAATTCTCAACCCAGAGTCTAAGAATAATAGAAAGAAAAAATGAAATGAAATAATAAATAATGTAAAGATAGATGTCTGATCCTTTTACTTTTCAGCCTATTATTTTCATAATGTAGAGATAAATTTGTTTTCAGTGGGATCACTGATAATAAAAACAGAGAGCATTTCTTTCTTTACTTTGGCCTAGAGGTTTCCTCCCTTATGCTATATTCATAACATGTTTCTTAATTTGTTTGACTCTTTTGAATCAATGATGTTAAACCACAAGGTCCATGTGACATCTCAAGCATTTTATGTAACCTAGCAACTGCCAAGCATCAAGTCCCAAGACTGAGATAATCCCTTGCTATTCAATGAATTGAACTCCGAGGGGGAGCTCCCTGCCCTATTGGTGTGGGTATGTCAACGAAGGCCATGAGGGTCAATCCCCGTGCATTGGAGGAGGTCTGAACTGAAACAAAATCAAAATGCTCTCTGGGAACTATCTTATCACAGACAAGCAAAATATTTCAATGTTCAATAGTTCTTCACTTCTACAGTTTACAATTTGGGTTAATTCTTAAAGAATCAGAGCTTCAGTTTCTACTATCATGCTGAAAATGTTAACAATCTTGGCTGCTATATAGATCTGGATATTGGGATATACATCTTCCACACTCCTGGATTTTCTGGAAGTGCTTACAAGGAACGTGTCTTCTGAAGTTGCTCATTTGGCATCTGGAATTAGGTGGACCTGGCTTTCAACCCTACCCTGGGGGTTTACAAGTGTGGCTGTAGAAAAGAAGTGCCTGGCATTTGATTTAATCAGTCTGTCTGGGGTGAGGCTGTGTATCTGTTTCTTTATATACTCCCTAAGTGATTCTAATGCAGTGGATCTCAACATGGTCTGTTTTAAAAATCCTGATACTCAGCTTACATCCCAGATCAGTTAAATCAGAACCTCTGGGAGTAGAACCCAGGCACTGTAATTTTTACAGGTTCCCAAGTAATTCCAATATGCAGCCAAAATGGAAAACCATGGCCCTAGCCCTACCTCTTAGCTGCGTAATGTTGGTGAGTCATTTAATCTGACTAGGCCTCTGTCTCCTAATCTGTAAATTGGGGATACTCATCAAGCCTTTCTTAGTTTCCTAAGGATGTGTGAAGATATATGTAAAGCACGTAACTATTTAGCACATAGTAAATGCTTGAAAAATAGAAAAAGCGTATAATGATGGTCATTATCATCATTATCCATTTCCAAACCTTATTGCAAACTTTCTTGGTTTGCACAGGACTTTTCCTGATGTTAGCACTTAAAGTGGCTGGTCCTGGGAAACAGTTGTTGCAGTTAATGTCAAGACTGTCCATCCAATTATCCAAATTAGAAACCTCCATCATCCTTAACTCTTCTTCTGCTTTTTTTGGCATGGACAGGCTTTGAGAATCAAACTCAGGTCTTTGGCGTGGTAGGTGAGAATTAAGCCACTGAGCCACTGTTGCACCACCCTCTTAATTCTTCTTCCACACCTACTTTCTGCATCTGATCAATCATCAAATTCAAGCAATTCGGACGTTTAAAATTGTATCTTAAATGTATCTCCATTATCATTACAGCCACTTCCAGTGCTTATTTCTTCATTATCTCCCACCCAGACCAATGCAGGACCCTCGAACTTAGTTTCCCTTTAATGTATAAACCAAACATGACTGTACATCAGAAGCTCCTGAAAAACTTGGTCAAACACGGGTTGCTCCCTCTCTTCCCGCTGAGTTTTTGATGAGATACATCTGGGGTAGGTCTGATAAATTTGCATTTTTATGAGGCGATGCTGATGCTTTTGGGTTCAGACATTTTGAGTTCAAAACTCAGTGGCTGGATGGTTTTCACACTGCACATCCACAGCCATTGGAGGGACAGAGCCTGCTGGAGATTCCAGAAGCCTGTGGGTCATTCGGCAACAATGCATTCCCAGCCGGGGCCCCTTTGTGGACTCCAGAGTTCCATGTCAGCAGGAAAGGCCTGGCACCAGACTAGCTCTTTGTCAAGTGACCTAATCAGCTGTGAACTCTTTTTTATTCCGTCCCAACTGTTCACAACCAGTTACTCCTAATCTAAAATGCTGAGTCAGTCACTCTCAACAGATGGTTTAGGTTGGGACATCCAGATCTGTTGTTTTAGCATCAGCACATGGCCCACTCCTGTACTTTGGGCTGCAACACCATTTATCACACTCAAGATATCAGCATGTTCCAGACTCCCGACCAGTACCGGGTGAAGTCAGTGTCTCCAAACAATTGAGAAAGTGCTCTTCCTGAAGATCTCCTGGCCAAAATATATTTATAAATATATTCATGTGACCTTGATCAATTCTGTAGTCTTTTTATTCATTCATCCATTCATTCCCTCACCCAGTAAGTATTTATTGTGTTTACTATGTGACAGACATCAGGGATACAGTGATAGGAACACTCAGAACTTATTCCAAATCCAGTGAGGTTTAGGGAGGTCTCTTGGTGTGTGAAAGTTGAACAGAAACTCAAATGCCCTGTTTCTGGCATTTGGTCCTATATCACAGATACAGAATGATCTGCTCTGCTCATAAGCCTCAGCATAAACAAACTCCTGAAGTTTCTACCTATTGCCATCTTTTTAAGCTATGGACATTCTCTCCTCTCTCTTTCCCTCTCATCACATATTAATTGTTACTTCCATGGGGAAGTTTCATGAACTCATTGAATTAGCTATTATTGCTTTGTAACTTAGCAGCTGGAAGCAAGGCACATCCATTACCTCACAGTTTACATGGGTTGGGAATCTGGGCACAGCCCAGTTGGGTCCTCTTCCTCATGGACTCTTACATGGCTGCAGTCACAGTGTCAGCTGAGGGGCTGTGGTCTCATCTGAAGCCTTGACTAGGGAAAGATCTGTTTCAAAGCTTTCTTAGTTGTGGTTGGCAACATCCGGTTCCTCATGGGCTGTTGAACTGAGGAACTCTGTTCTCTTCTGAATGTTGGCTGCAGGCTGCTCTCTGTTTCTTGATGCATGAGCCTCTCCCACAGGGCAGCTTGCTTTTTCAAAGTAAGTGAGCACAAGAGAGAGAGTTTGATAGCAAGGCTGAAGTTAAAATATTTGTTACTTAGTCATGGAAGTGCCTTCCCATCACCTTTGGCATGTTCTGATGATGTGAAGCAGGTCGCTAAGTCTAGCCTACACTTAAAGGGAGAGGTCATTATACAAGGGCTTGAATACCAGAAGACACTAGGAACCTCCTTAGTAGACTGCCTACTGCATCCATAGATTAGTTAGGTCCTTGTATGTTCCCATAGCACCTCATACTTTTTTGTTAACACTAATAAATGATTGAATCACTTGTTTGTATGACATTTGTTTCTCCCACTAGACTCCATTTTCACCAGACTATTGCTATGTCTACCTTTCTCACTGCTGCCATTCCTCTGACCCCTAGGAGATTGACACTAACCTACACCATTTACTAAATATATAAATTCCTGCTAGGTGGCAGCCACTTTGCACCCGTCATTTCTACCATAAGTCAAGCTTTATATCATAGCTAGGTAAGCAGGAATAGATGAAGTCTTTTAAATGTCTGGAAGAAATGAAATTAATAAATTTAGTCATTGAAAATCATCCATCAGCCTGTGGAAAATGTGGCACACCTGTGAGAATTTGCATTCATGGGGTGTTCATTGACTACATGGAATATTAACCCATCTCATTAATTTGTTTTGAAAACTCTATGTTTGAGAGTGGGTCTCCTTATATAAAAGGGGCATATGTTTATTTTTCTAAGAGAGTAACATGAAAATAAGCTATAATTAACTTGGTAAAATTTGATGAGGTGGCTCATTGACATGGCAGCTCCCTGGCTGTCTTGATGAATCAGCAAACTGCTGAATGAGTCAGCCCATCACTCATGATGGGCATCGAGATTTTCACTTTCCCAATGTAACCTTGTCATTGTTGTGATCCCTCTACAGCAAAGGTTCACAATATATCGTGGGGCCAGAAAAGGAGAGATCATAAAACTGAAATTTTTATCTCTCACTTTTTTTTTTAATGCTAGCATGTGTGATATTTGCAGCACCCAGGTCCAATGTGGGTCTTAAGGTGTGAGACTGAGCCTCTAGAATACTGGAATGACACATAAGGCATGGGTTATTAGTGGCTTGCTTAGTGCGATAGCATCAACTGGAGAACACTTCCCAGTATCCATTCCCACTGATAAGAACTTATCAGTGCACATATTGATTGGAGATTTATCTGCACCATCTGTGACTCTGGAAACTAATGACTTGGACCTGTGTTTCCTCCAAAGGTGAAATACTGAGAAGCATTGCCTGGATTTGTAGAAAGCTCACACTGATAACTTCTTGTACGCAGGCCAGTATTGTAAAATGTTTTGTTGGGGTGGTTTCTGGGATGCTGGCCTGGACTGAGAATGTGCAGGAACTGCATGTCCCATAATCAAAAAAGGTGACCTCCTACCCCAGAGATTCACATGGTCCCAATACTGGGCAGAATTCCAGGGAGGTAGAGGTAGAGCCCACAACTTCAACACCAAATGATCACAAAATGGGAATGTTTAGCCGGAATATTTCTGGCCAAAGTCTATTTATGACCTGAGGTAGTCTCTGGGACTGTCATGTAGCCAGGGAGATCCTACCTAGATCCCTCTGCTAAGATGGGTTCAAGGCCCCACGCAAACATTCCATGAGGCTGAGTAGACAAGGGCCTTTTGAATGACTGAGTGGGGTGCCACAAGGAGGAGGTTGAGCAGAATGGAAATTATTAAGTGAGTTATGATATTCAACAAAGACCTCAGCTTGTCAGAGCACGATGGGAGAACTAGCCAGGGAAATACAGCCCAGTATTAATGAGACACAGTTTTTAGACACCCCAGGCTATAATCTGGAACTTCAAATGTATGGTCAAAGTAGTGAGACCTGAAACAAAGTAAGCAATGATACTGATAGTGATGATAAAACACAATGATTATTGAGAACCTATTATAGCATCAGGACTTCTAGTAGCTACTTTATGTATGTATCAGGTATCCAAACTGGCACCATGCCAAACAAGGATTATACTCTCTGTTTTAGAGATAAGCAAACCAAGTCTCAGAGAAATTAAAAAACTTTCTCAGGATTCAACACCCAGTGGTGAACCTGGGATTGGAGTTAGTTATATTTGTCACCAACATCTAAGCTCTTTGTATCATATCATTTAGCCATGGAATTTTCTGGAGACAATGGCATTGTTTTGCTTAGTGAGCATTAATAGGGATTCGGAAGCATCATTTCTGTTGAGACTCCCTTATTTTCTGTTTGGATATTCCAAGGACAGGTAGTTAACAATTTCTCAAGGTGGCTCTACTCATTGTTTGACAGAAGGAAAACTTTTAAAGTTCTTCCTTATTTGAATCTATGATATTTCCCTCTAGCTTCTTTCTATCCTGCAATGTCCATCAGAAACATCTGTGGAGCTCTTTTCAAAATGCAGATGTTCATGCCTTTAGGAGTATATGCTCTGTGAAAAATGCTCCTGAAAGGATTCTGAGGCATAAACTTGCTTATGAGCATCTTAAAACTAGTGGTTCTCGCCTGCCAGGCTGGAGACCCGGGTTCAATTCCTGGTGCCTGCCCATGCAAAAAAAAACAAAAATAAATACAAAAACAAAACAAAACCAGTGGTAGCTCTAAAGCGGGAGTGCCACACTATGGCCAGCAGTCCAAACTGGTCCAAGCCATGTACCCAGGCAAGAAGTCCAATTGGAATTCATGGAAACCATGGTGAAATATGAGCCCTGGACAACAAGGCAAATCTTCATGAAAGAAGGTGAATTTGAGAAGGGCATTAAAAGGTGGCTGGAATGTGGATACCCTAGAAAAATTAAGTGGTTTCTTTCTTACCACATTCCAATTTGGGAACTGGTCTAAAAAAAAAACATAGTAAGTAGGCAATAATTCTTTATAAAAACTCTTGAATAGATATTTCCTTTTCTTGGCAAAAGAGCCGACATCCTATCAAAGTTACTCTTGCACATAGTTCAGCATTCTTTCTCTAGTCCGTTGAACTTGGCTTTAGGAGTCTGCCATTTTCAATGTTTGATATTAATCCATCTCTAATAACAGTTAGAAATGGAATGTTTACTTTGCTTGATAACATTTATCATTCTTCTGGTTGGCTTGTATTTGTTATTCTTTGTTTAAAATCTGTTATTAGAAAATGGTTGTAAATGTTGAACTTTTGAATATTTTGTTTTATTCTAAAGCATGGTACTCTTTATACTGTGGGCTAAGGGAGCATGCACATGATGCACGTGATTGCACATAATTACACGGTGGGGTGAGAGATTTTCTTTTCTGATAAAATTAATAGAAAAGCTAGTCTCTATTCAACATCACCAACTTGACCTAAATGAATTATGACAATAAACATAATTACTGACTCTTCTAGGGTTTACCTCTTTGTTCTAAAACATGGGAACATTCATATGAGAAGTTCCAAATCAATAAAGTTTGGAAAAAGGTCAATATTTATGGCAGAGACCTTAAGTCTCTTCTACCAAGGGAAGAAGAGGGGTGGGTAGATCAGTGACTTATTTTGCTGCTCCCATTCCCCATTGTCTAGGATAAGCAACATCACTTTGAATGGTTTGATCACACTTTTTAAATGGGTTGAAAACTAGGATGCACAAATGCCTTATGGAAAGGAAGTAGAGTCTGAGACTTCATGTGGACCCCGTGAGTGATGTATTTCAAGGTGGCTGAGAGATATGCTACAGGAGGTTTATCTTCGTTGTGAGAGACTCCACATCAGTGAAGTCTGGAAAAAGATCAGTACTTAGGGTACAGTACCTAAAGGATATTCCACCCAAGGAGGAAGAGGAATTGAAGAATGGGGACTCTGGATGGGTTTGGTTTGTTCTATGAATGCTGATAACCTGGCTGGGCTCGCTGCTGAACATGTTCCCTGCTTTGGAATGGATGGAAGCTTCTCAGAACCCCTCTTGGCAGCCATGGTGAGAAAGGAAAAGAAGGTTGGGGAAGGCCATGTGGGAAGGGACTCTTTTAGTGTGAGAAAATGGTGACTGGAAACAGCTTTCGTCCTGACCAAAGGACGCACCAAAAGATGCTGGATGAGTGTCATAATTATGACCAGGAAACATCTGTCTGGGTCAGGAAACGGATGGAATTTTGAACAGAGGCACATCTGTGGTGACAGTCGGGTGGGATCCAAGAATGTGGAGAAATTTCAACTTTGAGGGGAGGAGATATCACTGAAAAAATAAGAAAAGAAAAATGCCTAAGGACCTGTGTGCTTTTTGTAAATATTTTAGCAAACAGTCCTACTTTTAATTTTACTTGACTAGAATTTATAACAGGTATATTATATATGCCAAGATAGAAGACTCAAGAGAATGTGTTTCTGGGGAAAGGTCAAAGAAAGAAGCCAACCAAAGTCTTCTGGAAGAGATATCTCAAACTTAGAGTTTAGCAAAACTATTATCAGAGTCCTCTTGGGAAATGGCTGATTAGATACCTAATTAACATGTGGTCCTGTGGTTATACTTGATGGCTCCTCTCCAGTAGGAATGAAAACATCTTCTTCAAAATATTTTAAAGATTGCTGAGTCAGATACAAGACTTTTAAAAAGGATTAAACAATTCAAAGTCAGAGAAGCAAGATGGAGATTAGCAATGGGATGCTTTGGATGTGTCCAAGTACTTAGAAAGCAGTGAGGCATCAGAGGCAGTTTAATGAGGAAAACTCAGGGGCAGGAAATCCTCATATGGGAAGGTTCATATCCACCACTAATTTGATTCATTACCTGACTCCACTCCCCACTCCCATATGTATTAGGCTTCGTGAATTAATTTAGGAGTAGCTTAGAGGTGGGGTGGGAAGATAATGAAGGAGGAATCCAAAAGAATAAAGAAAAGCTGTTTTTTTTTTTTACAAACATTCTCCATTCCCTCCTCACTCCATATCTCTTTCTCCTTGAACCTCACATCTTCTTTCTATATCTGCTAATTTGTTATTTCTAGTAATCTCTTATAAGAGCATACTTTTTAAAAAATCTTATGTGCCTTTCTTATTTTGCTGAGCATAATGTTTTCAAGATTCTTCCATGTTGCAGCTTATCTCATAACTTCATCTTTTCTCATGGCCAAATAATATTCCATTGAATGTACGCAACACATTTTGTTGATCCATTTATTTGTTGATGGGCACTTGGGTTGAATTCAACCTTTTGGCTATTGTGAATAATGCTGCTATAAATGTTGGAATAAGTTTCTGTTTGTGACCCTGTTTTCATTCTCTTCGGGTATAGACCTAGAAGTGGGATTGCCCAGTCAAATGGTAATTCTGTACTTAACATTTTGAGGAACTGCTATATTGCTTTCCACTGTGCCTGCGCCATTTTACATTCACACCAACAGTGCCCTAGAGTTCCACCTTCTCCACTTCCTCTCTGACATATTTTCCTTTTTTTTTTTGAAAATAATAGCTGTCCTTTGAGTGTGAAATGGTATCTTATTGTGGTTTAAGAGAAGTTTTTAAAATGTAGAAACAGGAATATCTTGGTAGCTTGCACCCTTTGTTTCAAGGTTTAAACCTGGATTTTGTCCAGGCTCAGGAAGACCCAAAATGTCAGCCATAGGCAGATACCAGCAGTCACCAATGGAAATGAAATGGACAAGAGTGAAATTGAAGGAAGTGAGACTTCAAGCCAGAGTAAGAAAGGAGGAAAAGTTAACTGAAAAAGTTAAGATTTCCATTTCTGAGTGCTAAGAAAATATCAGGTGGGGGCAGATCAACAGAGGGAATGAAAGCTTTCACTGCACTGCTTAGAAACTAGCAAGTCCCTGGATCTAAAGCTCTGATAATTGGGCCTGGATTGTGTGTGTGGTGGGAGTAGTGGGGGTGGGCAGGAGGTGCCACAGGCAAAAGTAAAATTCAGCCAGAATTGAGATTGTACACTTTTAAATCATGAACTCCTTGTGAAGAGGGTCTCTCTATTTTTAATCTAAATCCTGATAACACCAGGACTTAATTCACTGCCTGAAAGAAAAGGAATGCTCAGAAAATGTTTGTTGAATTAAGGATTCCTTATAGAGCCTTGTACATAATTAGTATGATATTTATGCAATACAATCCAAGGTAGCCTTAGTTTCCTCTTCCATGAAATGGAAATATCATACTTTCCATGTCAGACTGTTGTGAGAAAAAAGATTGTGGTAAAATGATATATGGTAAAAGCTCTTTTAGCCCCCTTTGTCAGTCTCCTCAGTTGAGATTCTAGAAGAAAAGCTGAAGGGTCTTCTGTTGCAGAACCAGTTCAACTTGTGTGGGAAAAGCAAACGTGAGGTACTGGGCGAGTTCCAAATTGTCCATAGTCAAATCCATTCATCGCTCTTCACTGAGGCTGCATCCTGTAGTAAGGTGTCCTGGGAGGCCAGGGAGGATGCTTAGGGGGGTGGGTGCCAAAGAGTCTAATAATTCTGTCAGAGACTGAGGAGATACAATAGGGTGTGGGGCATGGAGCCAACAGCCAGCCTTCCACAGAACAATGGCGGCCTGGTTGTCTGTCACCAGCCCTGGTTGTACCTGCTACTTCTCTTCACCCATCCCTGGGATCCTCCCTTTATTAATTGAGTTTGTTTGTTTGTCTGTGAAATAGAACACAGTGAGACTGGATAAGACAGTGCTCTGTGAGGGGTCTGCTTTTACCCGGCCTGCTTGTTCTGGACAGTGAGATTTTAACCAGTCCAATTACCAGTCCATCCTGCCCAGGCATCTTTCCCCTGAGGGACTCTTTGGGAAGCAGTGTAGCTGAGTGGCTTTGGAAGCAGTCTGACCAGATAAATATATCCTCTCTTCCACTTCTAGGTGGAATGTCCAGTTCTGCCCAGTCGCAACCAGTATCAAGGAGCCAATGATGGGATGGATTTCTATCATTAATCATTATTTCTATCATTATCATTAAGTTTCTCCTCTCTCCTTCTGAGGAAGGCTTTGATATCAGACATATTGGGCTTCTCATCTATAAAAGGGAAATTGTAGTGCCTGTTGGAGGATTAAGTAAGATATAATTTGTAAACCTCCTAGCAGAGTTCTGGGCACGTGGTGAATTTTAAATACATGCTACAACTATTACCACTGCTCTTCTTTTAGCTAGGAACAACTCCCCCATATGGCTAGGTTCTTCACTTCCTTCAGATCTCTCCTTAAAAATCTACTCTTTTGAATGAAGTTCTCCATGATCACTTAAATAAAATAATAAAACTTGTCTCCACTGTGACCAACCCCTTCCCCATCCCTCTGCCTTGTTTTCTCTGGGGTTTTTTTTACAATCTCAATCTCTATCTACTATCCCTCCCCACCTCTGTCTATCTCTCAACATCCATCCATCCATCTTTCCAGTCATCTATCCATCCATTTTTCCTTCCTTTCTTCTTTCCTTCCTTCTATCCATCCATCCATCCATCCATCCATCCATCCATCTACCTACTTATTCATTCATCCATCCCTACTATCCATCTATCTATCTCATCTATCCATCAATCCATTCACCCTATTCATCTATCTCTCTTTCTTTTTTTGTATATCTGTCATCATTCTATCTAATCTATCATCTATCCACATTTATAGCCTCCTCTCTAGAATGTAAGCTCAAATGGCTGATATTTTTGTCTGTTTTCTTCATTGCTGTATCTACAGCACCTAGAATAGTGCATACACTGAGTAGATGCTCAAAAATAATGAGTGCCTTAATAAATATTATTATTGTTGTAGTATTCTTGAAGTCAGGGCTTTCTGATGGCAATATAAGACTTAGTTCAGAGTTTTTGAATTCACACACTATCCTAAGAGTTAGATATAACGTCCATCTACTAATTTCCATATTCTTAGATTAATTATATATTTTTCTGTTTTGGGATTGGTGAGCTAGTTGAAGTGGCATTCTGAAGATGCACTTTCAGAACAGAAGCACACAGGAACTCATCCTTCCAGCTGCTGGGAGCATTGCCTCTTTGGGAATTGCCTTCAGCTGATAAGAGCTGTGTTGCCCAAGGTCATGCCTCCTTCCCAAGGACAACCCAGCCAATGATTGGCATATGAAATAGTATAAAAGTCTGCCTCTCTTGTCCCAAATTAGGAAAATTCCAAAGGACAATCTCCAATCCCTATGGGATTGGCAAAGCTTCTGTTGTTCCTGTACCATAGCCCAACTTCTCCCTTTGCCCAGTCTTGTTTCTTTTACTCTCATACAACTATTGATCATAAGAGCTTTCCCTAATAAAGTTTCTGCCTATAAAATCTCCATCTCAGGGTCTGCTTCCCACTGACCAAAGACAGTGATGTTTTTGTTTTCATCTTTTAGTACTAGTTGCAGAAATTTCTTATTTTCTGCATATCCAAATGCTCAAGCTTCATACCACCTAGAGATCCCATCTTTTGATTTCTCAAACACTAAGCAGTATGATACAAATGATGTTTCACCACTTGTTTTCCTGAGATTAGCTTCTTTTGCTCATCCAACAGGTAAATGCTAGAGTGAGTGCCATGAGCCTGGCATTGTAGTAGACTCCCTAATCTGACAAGTTAGATCTACCCCTGGGTTCTCAATCACAATCAAACTCTGTGCTACTGGAAGGATTACACTCCTTTCCCTTGCTTAGGGTGGGAAGAATGGCTTGTTGATTATGATTCAAGTTAAAATACATATGCTTCCATTGAGCAAAATTGTCTATTTTATACTGTTTCCCTAGAGCCCTCTTCACAACAGTTCAGGGATATGATTCTGTCTAAATACCTGAATATATCAGTTAAGAAAAATAATTTGGGTCATTAGATGTCTCTTCTTCTGATGCTTCTGCTAATTCTTCTCCTCTCCCTCCTTCTATTTCTTCTTCTTTTTGTTTATTTAATGTGTCTTGGTGATTTCTCCATGTTCATTCATGCAGTCTTCATATGTTTGAAAGGCTGAGTGGTAAAGCTCCCTCCTATGATTCTCCTTCATCCATTAACTCAATTAGTCATTTGACAAATATTTATCAAATGATTTCAAAGCCAGACTGCCTTCCCCACTCTGAACAAGGTCAGTGACATCTGTACCTTTAAGAAATTAAGATTCTAGTGGGCAAATCAGAAAAGAATCAGAGTGCCAATAGAAGAACTAGATCTTTTCAGAGAGGAGGAAGTGTTGTGAAGAAATGAAACAGGATGATGGGTAGTGAAGAAGAAAGACTTAAAAAAAAAAAAAAAACTGGATCATCAAAGAAAGTTAGTAGTAAAACTGAGGCCAGAGAGATGGAATGTGTGTGACAGGAAAATCATGGCAGTGCGCAGAACATACTGCTGAGGTAGACAACCTAAGGAGGCATAACCATGGCTGCTTCCAGGTCTAGGATGAAGGCCAGCATGTTTGAGCTCAGGAAGGTAAATCTATTTAATGAGGGGCTGGATCTAAGATACAGCCCAGCCTCTGACAGGAACATCTCATGGGGTTTCCTATATCCAAGAAATACATTTTGAAATACAAGTTATTAATTCAAAAATATTTATTAAGCAGTTACTCTGTGCCTGACACTCTTTTACACCATGAGAGATGAGAGTAAGTAAAGTTGGCACAACATCTGCCATCATTGAGCTAATGGCCAATTGTTGAAACTATTTTTTAAAGTAATTTAATTAGCAAAATAGATATTTGACAACCCAATGCTGATTTAGCACTACATTTGCAGGTGGTAAAGTCCAGCCCCTTAACATAACTCTCTTCCCATTAAGGCAGCTAATGGTCATGCTCCAGGTATGCAAAGTAAATAAATGCCATCCACTATAGCTCATTGGTCTTTGAATCTATTTTAACCACATTCCTAGTTCTCATTAATCTTTCTCACACATCATTTATTAGATTTTGTCTCTGGTTGTTACTATTAATACATTGTAGGGCCCCAGATGATGTGTTTTCCTTTCCTACTTTCCTGAGTCTGTCCTCAAAAAATGCTCTTTCTGAAGATGCCAATGACTACTTAGACTTCAGAAATTCTCATTTAACTTGGTAGGTTCCTCAGGCATCTGCCCAGTGCATAGAGTTTTATTTCAATTCCCATTTTAATGTTAGCTTTTGGTTATATGAAAACTTTTATGCTTTTCTTCTGAAATAATGTTTGGCAATATATCTCTCTTCCTCTTCTCCCAATTCCATTACTAATGTTTTCCTATAGGGACATCTCTGTTTGAAATACCATCATGTTGGCCTGGTGCTCCCACCTGCCCAAGTGGCAGCTTTCAGAGCCCCTTGGGCCTACAGGTTAAGATCATCACACTTGGGGAGAACAGGGGCTGTGGGAAGGATTCTGTGGGTTTGGAGAGGCTGTGTGACTGGTCAGGAGCACGAGTGGACTTGGAAGCTTAGAAAACCCTCATCTTCTTCATTAATGAGCACAGAGAGCAATGTGGGGGAAGAGGGTTTGGCAACAGAACCAGGTGGGGACTGGATGCCAAGATGTTACTTAGGATTTCATATTAGGCCCCTTGTCCAAACAGCCAATGGATCTGAAACTGCACACATAAAGCAAGAATTTGGCATGGCAATCGAGGTGATGAGTATGCACGATGCCCTGCTTTGTGCAAGGGAGGGAGGCTGATGGGAAGAGTTTCAAGTCATAGATCTAGACAATGTCTGGGTAAGTCTCATGGAGCCAGGAAGAATCCCATTCCAGGACTGCAGTGGTTTTTGTTGCAGAGAGTAAACAAATGTTCTGCCAACATTGTACAGAGTGAGAGTGAGGGAGAGAGAGAGGGATAATTCGTATGAAAGAAAAACACTTAGAAATGTCTCACAGTTGACTGAACCATTATTCTAGAAGAGTTGATGAGTTCTACATAGCATAGATGAGTCCTTAATGAGTGAAAGGCTCATTTTTGTCTACTCGCCATCTTGTATCATCAGGGGAAGTCACATTAAGATGGCAAAGATGGGAACTTGAGGAGGGGAATATATTCTGGCACAAGTCACTGTGTAAGATTCTCTACTTATTTTATCAAAATATGTTTTCATAAAAAATTTATGATATGATGGTACTAGCCCCCCAGGCTGCGACTAGGCTCAGGCAAGGGAGATACACTTTCAGGTGTAGGATTGGACCCTGCACTTGTGTGACTTGACCTCTCTCACGCCAATCTTAATCCCAGCCTCATCAGATGCTATCTTTATTTAAAATTTTGAAATTTTTTTCATGGTGGATTTTTTTGCCTTAATTTTAGAGTTTAAAAATATTGCATTTAAATACTATTTATCTTAATTGCTGAGTTTTCTGATTGGTTCTTAAATTTTGTACCTGAAACAATTGCCTCACTCATCTCATCCTATTTTTGCCTCTGAGGCTCATTTTGAAAATCAGGAAAATAAAGTTAAGATAACATTTAATTTTTCACAGAGACACATGGCAGTAAATAAAAGAGGAGATTTAAAACTCAGAAATGCCCAGCCATGTTCATTTTTAAAGATGGTGCTGATTTTAGGCAAACCTATCTCCTTATTCTGGTGCAAGTCCCAAGGCATTGGGACTTCCATGACAGTTGAGCATGATAGGAAAGCAAGGGCCATATAATGAGTTTGGTTTCCCAAGCCAGACAGGCTGAGTTTGAATCCTAGTACCACCATGATTTCTGTGACCTTTATGAGTTGTGGGGGTGATATCAATAACACTGACCTCTGAAGACTCAGAGGACCAGATGAGAAAATTCATCTCTATGAAGGACTGGTCCACTACAAGAAATATTAGGTCCACAGTTTTCCAAAATGATTAAGCAGTTCTGAGTCAGCCCCAAGAAATCTTCCTAATAAGCCTACATAATCATGTCATTTTTGTCTTCTAATGTCTCAGTGTCTCCCTGGTTAGTCAAGAGATACCCAGAGAGTATGTGCCAAAAAATCAATGGCTTAACCCAACAGATATTTGTTGATTGTTCATGCAAAGTTCACTATGGGCCCAGGAAACTCTCTAGGATCATGTTGCTCCATGGAGCTACTGGGTGTTCACGGCTCTCTGTCTTCTGAATGGGAAGCCCTGTGAAGAGAAAAACAGAGGGAGGATTTAGGACCACCCCCTGCTAATTTCAGACTGGGAATGACACCCTTCACATCTGACCACAGCTTACTGACCAGAACTCTTAACGGTGCTAACCCTAAATGCAAGGATACAGAAATGAGGGCCAATGAATAGAATGAGAACTGACTACCACTCTCTCTGCCACACTTTACTTCATTTCCAGAATCAAAACAAAATCCTTTCTAATACCTCGGATTCTATCTCTGTATCTCCCTGCTTGGCCTCACCTCCTGCCATTTCCCATTTCCTGTTTTGAAATACTCATACTTCCTAAATGTCATGAACTACCATACATCTCTGCCTTTGCCATGATCTTCCTTCTGTCTGGACATCACCTCTGTATTCATCCACTTTACAACCGCCCATGACTTCTAGGAGTCTTATTCCCTTGGAGGGCTCTCTAGTAGCTGTGATGAGCTTCTGTGACCAAGCACTAATAAAAACTTGTCATTTTTGCTATCCCTCTCAACTGCCATCCTCACTCTCACAGGTGGTTTTCAAACCCAGTCTACACCATCATTAGTTCTAAGCCATACTTCACAGTGACCTTCATAAAAATTTAAATACCATATGACATATATTATACTGAAGATGTGTTAATTAGTCTTCTATACGATATCATCTCTGATCCTGGGATTTTTTTATGGCTGTCATATATCTTAAGGGAAAAGACTTAGCCATTCTCTATATAACTACATAAAATTCTGTTTAGATTTCCAGGCACAACTAAACAAAGATGTCCTTAGAAACATCACCATGTTTTTATGCCAGAAAAAATAGTCATAGAAGAAATATTTTGAGAGTATTATCTCTTCCACATATATAATCAATTGTATAAACTAAATTATTACATTTTTCATATGTAAATTTGACTTGTAACAATTTCAATAGTTTGTGTCATTTCAGAAGATTTTAATATTTTGAAATATTTCTAAGATTTATATATAAGCCCAACATTAAGCATGCATATAATATTGTCACCTTCGCCTTTAACTTATAAGGCCGAACCTCTGAAAAATTCAGCTGTTTCTCCTGATGTTCGTTTGGTATGATATTTTGGAATATGGCTGAATGTTTCAGTCCTCTTTCACTTTTGAATTTTGACACTTTATGACCACAACCTTAACTCTCCAAACTCAAACTGCATTGCATTGAAAAGAAGACAATATCATTGACAAGAAACTCAGAATATTTCTTGAAAATCACCCAAGTGTTGCTTGGAAGAGTCCAAATACTGTCATTAGAGATGTGTACACACTAAATTATGGATTTAGTGTGTACTATATCTAAAGCATATGTAAAATTAGAGGATATGTCTTGCTTTTCATCTGGTTCATATCAGGTTTGACTCTTTTTTTTTTATTATTTGTTTTCATTGTTGAATTTCTCAAACAAAGAAAGGACTGTCTCTCTTCTCTTGGTATGAACCTCCTTCTGACACCTTGGGTATATTAAACATAACGATTTCCCAAGGCCATGAAGATAATTTAACCAACAAAATAAATGTGGTTCTCTTACTTTCCACCGAGGATTTTAACATATGGTCCTCATTATCCTAAGAGGTGATACAAGCAGGACTCATAATTATACTGAAAAGCGTTTGGAGGAATGTATGGAAGCCATAGAAGTCCATATACTATCATTATGATTTGTATAAGGGACAAGGAGATGAGCCTGTGGCATCTTCTTTTGAATCCTCACTAGATTGAAAGGTCCTTGATGGCAGAGAATCTGTCCAACAACTGGTATTCATTTATTTGTTCCCCAAATATTGACACAGTGCCCACCATGGTTCTAAGTAAGTAAATATGCTTAATTACCATTTCTACTTCCTATGATCCACTCAGAAGAGTTAGAGTTGTTTTTCTAGTGGTGGTAAAGACTTTGGCATATTTTCATCTCCTCCTACAAGATGTCAAGCAGCTGCCTGGGGTGGACCCTGAAGCCATGCTCATGAATCAAAAATCAGGCTAATGGCCCCAGTAGGAAAGAACCCTCCCTGGTCTAACCATTGGACTCCCCATCCCAAACATTACCCAGAATACACCTCTACCAAACTGACATTGTTGCCTGACCAATGAAAGAGAATGAACAAGTGTCAAAGTGACCTCGCGTCTCCATGCCAACCCCACCCCACCCAAGTCTGTAAGATACCTTAATGATATGATGCTTTTGTTATAAGATTTAAAAGTGCACAGTGGTTTTTTATGAAATATTGGGAAACACCTGAGCACAGAATACCAGGAAGCAAGCTTGTTACACTTGATCGTAAGGTTCCAAGGAAAGCATATTTATATAGGCCAGGCAACTATTGCCAGAGAAGGCATTTACTGCACTTCCTGTTGATCGGGGGAGAAAAATTGCCAAGCAGTGGAAACAAGGCACTAGAACTTGTTAATGAATTAAGCCCTATTGATTGGTGGGAGAAAAGGTTTAGTTTCGAAGACTAGTAGAGAAGCCCCAAAGATAGAAAGCCCACAATAATTAGTTTGAACAGTTTTTTGTTGTTTGCATTTTCAGTCTAAGATCAATAAAGCAACATTAATAATTGAAGACCAGGATAAATATACCAATTCCAGATTAGAGCTTTGAGCTTTAAATTGCTTGGGCCAAAGACTGTTTTTTTTTCATAGGCTCTAATCTTTCCAGATGTACTGAAGGGCTATAATGTGACTTATGGAGCTATGGATTTGGTTTCTAGACAGGGTCTGCTGAGAGGTCCAGAGCAGGCAACTGCTGGGCGGTATCAGGAAGAAATAGGCCTGTCTCACTTGGAAAGCTGCATCTTTCTTTTGTCCTCCTTCAGTCTTGGTGGTGGCTCATAAAACAAATTTTCTGTTCATTGGAGGCTGACTGGAATTCTGCCACTGGAGGATCAAAGACTGGAAGAGGAAGAGGCAAGGGCTGGCGAAGACTTCACTGGGAAGATGCTGCCAGAGCTCAAATTCTGTGGGAGTATCAGACGGTTGGGCATCGGGTATGCATGAAAGGGTAAACCCTGTGAAGGCCAACCAGCCGGTAGGGAATTCCAAAGAGGTGCTTGGCATTGGGATAGTATCGATGACTTTTCCCAAGGTTGGGGAAAAGGAGAAGTGGCAATCAAGCAAGCTCTTAATGATTCTTTAGTCCAAAGAAATGGGTGCTGATCTCAGTTCAGCAAGCACCCACACCCCATGAAGGAAGAGGGCAGTTAGTTCATCGGGTCTCTGTCATGAAGAGCCAGTCCTGCCTGAATCCACATTTCCTGTGAAGCCTTCTGGCTGGATTTCCGGAGGGGCTCTTCCTACCAGGAAGGAAGTTGAATATGTCCACATTAGTTTGGTCTCAAGCCAGGTACATTTCATGCTCAAAAATAAAAGACACACCCATACCCACTACTTCATGTCCTTTTCACTCTTTCTGGCTCTGGTCTTATTGTTTAATTCTTCAATTGTCAAGTTTTTTGTTTTTTTTTTCTTTTAGCAATGTAGCAATTTCCCCTTACTTTAGTTCTTATGGCTACCACTCTCTTCACTTCTCATTTACTCAGAGGCATCTTTACAAACTCAGTGCACTTATTCTTGTCATTATTCTCTTTTACCTCCTCTAAGGTAATAGTGTGCAATTTTTCTATGATGTCTATACTCTTTTTTTTTCTAGTTATGTACTCCATTAAACTTGACCACAACTAGGAATATTGATGTGGTTTCTTATATGGACTCATGGAATCTTCAAGTTGCAAATACTTTGGAGATCATATACAGTAGTGTTTCCTAAGGATTGTTTCATCCTACACCTATCCCCTATTACTACCATGATACCCATCTTGCACAAAAGTTCTGTTGTTCTATTGGAAATGACACATAGCTAAGATTCTCTTGGAGAATCTCAATGCTAAAGATTCTGTGATATTTTAAACTTTGTTTAATTTTCTAAATTTATTTGATCAAGGAAGTATCCTCTTTTTATTTTCCCTCTAATAACCAATAATATCCTGTAACAATATTTTGAGAAGCACTATTGTAATGTTTTAACTCAATACCCCTGTTCTGTGAAGACACCCTCCCTTCAACATTGCTGATAGATCATCATCCATAGCAAATTTTAGATACCTCAAGTGACAGGAAGCTTACTACCTCTCAAGGCAGGCTCATTTCATTACTAGAAATAATTATTAGAATATTGAACCAGGCATTTTTCATCGATATTGCTTCTCTTTATCTTAATACTATTGTATGCTATAGATATTCATTATTTGACAATCACTTTTGTGTCGCTCATCAGCCTTTAATTCTTTCAAATTATTCTGTTCGTGCCACGTACCATTTTCCCCTTTCTTGATTCGAACTCCTCTTCTTCCTGAGACTCACCTATGGAAATTTTTCTATATGTTATTTTAGCATGCTCAAATGCTCCTGAAAATGTAAAAGGAAAGCAGGATTTCTTACTTCTCTTTCTGAATTATACTTATTTCATACACAGGAATTTTCTCATTTGTCACACTTTCCAGATTATGAGAAATTAGTTTTGACTGTATTCATTGCAAAGATCAACAAAGGAGGCCTCCCTTCTTCTATAGGCCACACCTTCTAACTTTTCTTGCATATAAATCCAAATTCATATTTTTAATTCAATTTTTTTTTTAACATGGGCAGGCACTGGGAACCGAATCCCAAATCCATATTTTTAAACACATCTTAGAATGCTAGTAGGTTTATTAAATCAAACCATCTCCCACCCTACAGACTCTGGTCTTACATAATTAATTTAATTAGTACAATATCTTTATTTTTCTTTCCAGCTGTTCTACAATTTCCTATTAGGAAAAACGCCTAAAATTATTCTTTTTTGTTTCCCGTAAAGAACCCACCTTACTTTCACAAAACCTCAATTTATTTCTAAGGAGCCTCACATTCACAGGTTGAATCTTTCTCATCTGAAAGTATTTAATTTTCTGCAACTATGCCAATTTCAGTCAGTCTTATTTCTTGGATTCTCAGCGCAATCCTGGCTAAAATAACCATGTACTGTCGAATATTGATGGACGGCTGTCGTGGCCCAGACACTGAGCTGAATGTTTTACACACATTGTTTTATTTTTTTCATCATAGCACCCTAAAAAGAGAGTATTGTTATTACCCCCATATTAAAGATATAAGATAGAGGCTAGGTAAACTCATCTGGGGACACCTAATTCATAAAAACCAGAGCCAAGATTGACCAGTCTGATTCCATGGTGAAAAATTCTAACCTGATAAATCATAATGCTTTAGTTGTTCTGAGTCTAACTTCAGTTTTCTTTATCTTGGGATTTCATTTGTAAAACTTATTTCCCATTTAAAATGGACCCCTCCCTTTATCCCTCCCTTTATTCTTTCCTTCCTTCCTTCCTTCCTCTTCTCTCTCCCTCTCTCCTTTCTCCCTGTCTTCTTTTTTCTATCATCAATCTATATCTATCTCTTTATCTATAGCTATCTAATCCATCCATCCATCTCTATATCGTATCATCAGACATCTATATATCCATATATCTTCTACCTCTCCTCTCTCATATTTTACTTTGTAATAATATCATTATTCCTTTGCTCCCCTCCCCTTTCCCTTTCTCCTTTCTAGGCTACACATGAGCCCCTCCCACACATGGGGGAGCAATGCACTAGAATGAAGGAACCTCAGAAATGGGCCCTAGGAGACTTGATTCTTGTCCCAGCTCTGCCACAAAGGACACCTGATACTGGATTCTTACTTCCTACACTGTTTCCCCAGAAGGGAATTCAGTTGATCATGAACACTTATTATGTACCAGGCAGTGGGGATACAGAAAATTAAAACACGGCTGCCATGTGTTGAGATTTACTGTTTGCCTACTTCTGAGCCAAGCACATTCTATTGCTTTCTTAATTTTATTTATTATCTTTAGCAGCAGTTCTACTAGATAAAGTTTTTCATTCCTATTTTAACAAAGAATGCAAACAAGCAATGGTCACAAAGATCCCATATCCATGTTTAGTAAACAGCAGAGCTGGGACCTGGACCCCAGTACTCAAAATTCCCATGCTATGAACCATGGCACCTTTGTAAATTCCACAAAAATGTGGAATATCTGGCATTGTTATACTATCTAAAAGCTTCTGTGATCAAAGAAATTCGAGGCATTCTGAGTTGAATACAAATCAATTAGATCACATATGACTCCATTTCTGTTGTCTTCCTACTTCCCTCCACAACCTCCTTGGTGATTTCCAGAAGAAAACTTGAAAATAGAGGGAGCTAAAAAACATACCCACATTTAAGCCTGTGTAGGGCCCACAGACATTAATAAGAATGCATACTTATGCTAAATGACATTGTAAATGTGAATGTCTTGCATCCATATTTCCACTAAGGATAATTCATAACAACAGCCATGCTTCCATGGTGATGACAACAGAACAATTCTTTACTATTGATTGCCGCCTTTTTAGTAATTAACATGCTCCATATAGATTGAAAGGTCATTTCTTATCCCCTTTCTCTAACAGTCTTTAATATTTACCAAATAGTGTCGTATTGTTGGAAATGTCACAGCCTCTAAATCACAGGGGCGATTACACGCAGTGATTCATGGTGACTTAGTTCATTAAGAAAATTACAACTAATTTATTTGGGTGCTATATCTATTCTACTCTCAAAGAATTCTCTCTGATTAAAAAAGTGAATTATGTTGACTTGTTTCTGTATCATAGAGTGGCTTCTAATTAAGATAGAAAGATAATGTACCTTAGCCTTATGTATGTATTTCCTTTGCAATGACCATTAGAAGTTTCAATGTAAAGGTTGTGGTATATGCAAAGCAGATCACAGCTGAATTCCCATTCTTCTTTCCTAATCCAGTTTCTCTGACCAGAGACTTGAGGGCCATCCCTAAAACCCACCTTTTTCTTCCTCACCTCGAATCCATCATCAGGTTCTACCTATTGAACATTCTAAACTTCTTTAAAATGCGTCTTCTCTGCACCTCCACTGCTACTACTCTAACCCTTGCTGCTACCACCGCAGCAATAGCTTCCAACTGGTCTTGCTTCTTCCAAACTTATGTCTCCACCTCACTCTTGGCACTGCAGCTAGAGAAATGCTTTATAAACCGCCCATGGAGTAACACAAGATATTGTTTCCCCAACGTTCTACAGAACAACATTCTTGAAAAATACAAAAGGCGCAATAAAAATCTGCCTTTGTATTTCACAACAGCCAAAATGCTAGGAGGTTTCTAAATGCTTATGTTTTATTTCTATACTTATCTTATCATGGTCTGGTAACAAACTTTGCAGTTTGATGTTGGTCTGAGGCCTACACTTTGAGTGTCATTCAGCAAGAGAGATTTTTTTAAACTACAAATCAGATTATGATGCCCCCCGATTCTGATTTCTGTTAAAATGTAAACTAAATACTTAACAAGACCTACATCATCTGGCCCTTCTCAGCACGCTCTCCCTCCTGAAATGTCCTCTGCATTTACCCCCTTCAGCCACCCTGACTTTCTTTCTCTAAAAGGCTGAGTGTCTGCACCCACATTCTTCCCTCTGTCTGCAATGCTTCCCCCCCATTTCTCAGCCAGGCTACTCTCTCATCCTTTACTCAGAAAGACACTAGCTCATACTTTTTCCACCACAACTGCTAACAGGTAAGTTTCTATGGTGGGTTTAAGATGGATATAATGTATTATTATACTCCCATTGAAAGGTGGGGTCAATGACCTTCCCCTTGATTTTGGGCAGGCTCTGGGGCTGCTTAGCCAATAGAACAATGGCCACTGTGCCAATTTTCAGGGCCAAGCCTATTAACCATCTCTACCATCAGTATCTTGGAATTGGCTCTTGGTGGAGCTAGCCACCTTGTAAAAAGTCTGACTGCCCTAAAACCACCATGCTGTGAGGACGCCCAGGCTAGCCCCATGGAAAGGCAAGGCTTGACCAGTTCACACACCAGGCAGAGGAGGCCAGAGGCCTTTGGGTGACTCGGTCTCAGCTGCCATCTGACTGCAGTCATCTGAGGAACCCCTACCAAAACTGCCCAGTTGAATCCACCTAGACCTGTAAGATAGACTATTGGCACACCCAGATTGTTATGCAGCAACTGTTAACTGGAAAAGTTTACCTGCTGTGTTATTTCATACCATCCTCTAATTTTTCCTTTTATTTTACACATGGCCAACACTGATATGCACTTGATCTTGGATTGGATTTTTCTCCAACACAGACCCTAAGACAAGGATTTCATTGCAGATGGCTTCCAGCCCAAATAGAAAGATAATATTTCCTAGTTTAAGTATATATTTTCTTTTCTCCACCCAACAGGTGTGCCAGAGCAGTGTCATCATAAAAATCAAAGGGCACAGTAATTGGGAGTTGCACTTTTCTGGCTTCTGTCATTATCTGGGGAGATGATCCAAGAAGGAGCTGTGAACAAAGCAAGGGCAGATGCATTAGTGATCAGGTGTCACCTGGGGGCCCCTGATGTTATATCCCTTTGGAAACCTACCAGAGCCTGTGTGGAGCATCCCTCAGAATTGTCCCACTGCCAGGTGGGGGATGCAGGGAAGCCACAGTGTTCAGCCCCCAATCCTTGTTCCTCATCGGCTGAGGAGCAGTCCTGGGGTTTCGACTCTCTGACAGTTTGGCCTGCATAGAAAGGGGATGCTGTGTGCTCCTGAAACCAGGATAGTGGCCTTGGGCAAAGAGATGCAAGAAGCCACGTCCAGATGCCATAGACTCTGTAGTTGACCTCTGGGGCAGGAGTAGGGAAAGTGGTGAGTGTAAGTTTCACATGATAGTGGCCAGGTCAGTTTCATTACCTGCTGCATATACCTTGCTCAGTACAGTGCCTGGTGCCCACAGGGCATGCAATAAATATTTGTTGAATGAGTAAAGAAAGGGGAAAAACACATCATTTCTTAAGATTATAGCAATGGACTATACTCTAGGAGGCCTACCTTGTAGTCTCAGATTTTGTCTTTGGCCTTGGCAGCTCCTTCCCTCTTTGGGCATTATGTGATATGATAAAGGAGTTGGGGTTCATGGTTTCCATGAGTGCTTCCAGCTTCAGTATTCTTTGTCTTGGCTTGTGAGTAGGATATATCGTCATTAGTCTAAGAGATTGTATTTCAAGCTAAAGAAATTAGTTTATTTTTATCAAGAAATGGATGAGTATTTTAACAATAAGTGTAATTAATGGAGTCATGAAAATTACATTGTGATCTGTCTTTCTAAAAAGCAAGGTAATTATTGCATAAATTGGGCAACATATGCACAGTGGAATCATTTTGCAGCCATTAAATATCAAGTCTATGAAGAATGCTTTATGATATTGAAATATAAGCTTATATCTATAAAAGTGTGTATTTGCGTATGTGTGTACATAATATATCTGGAAGAAAGAAGGAATATTCAAGATATTGTTTTGGGTTAGTAGGATAATGAGCAATTTTAATTTTTTGATTTAAACTTATTTACCCCTTCCAAATTGTGAGCAATAAGCATACATTATTTTTATGACCAGACTTTGTATAACAAATGTACATATAAATGTGTTTAAATGGTACACACAAAAGGTAAGGACATGCAGTCAGGGAGGCATTACCAGGCCCCTCTGACCCCACTGGTTTGCTCAAGGGAAAACTATAGCACTCTTCTTCTGTAGACGTTGAAAGTTAGATAAGATAAAATGAGTGAACAGTGCTGCATATGATATAATTTTAGACGCAATTTCAGGCATATGCAGATCTGTATCTCTGTGCAACTCTTTTATCCTCAGTATCTCTAGCTGTAAAATAGGTATATACTAATACTGGATTCATGTGATAATTGTGAAGATTAAAAGGTATAATAATAAAAATACAGGTATATTTAAGGACAATTAAGGATTCATGAAAGATAATGAGAAACAGAACATAGGAAGCTATTAGGAAAATGCTTTATAAAAAAATAAAGTTTCAAAGGCACAGAAAAGATAGCCCCACTTTATTCTGCCCAAGTCTGGCTACTCCTGGGGAAAGCAATGGGCACCCTAGCTTTAAGAGAGATCAAGAGTGTTGAGGGCATTGATTGGAGCTTGGAGAAGAGATGACTGGAGGGAGTGGGGGTTGGCAATGTGATTGCTGTTTTTAAATGTTTTAAAGACAGTTCTGTGAACAAGGAGCAGTCTTATTTTGTGATCTCTCAAAGGGCATCAACTACTGACTGATTGATTGATATATTCAATATTTATATATGTCTATGAGAATAAGACTATATAGATGCTAGAGCTGAATCATGTAGAAAGATGTTAGAGAAGAGTATGTTTTGATTTTCCATGAAGAAGGAACTGCTCAGAACAGTATGGTAGGGCTGCTACAGCCAGCCAGCACGTGAATATGTTTTATTGAGATCCTAGTGTCTCTTGGTTTCTGTCAAGACTTTAGCCCACTGCCCTGGATATAGGCAACCAGAGCAGAAGGTACATTCCCCAAATTGCAGTAATGAGTTGCAATTTGCAAGTTGCATAGTAACCAATTTGTTTTCCAAAGATGGCCCAACCAATCCCATAGGCTTTTCTAAAATGTGATACTGACATTCCTCCATCTAGAAGTGGGGTCTGTGTTTCTTTTCCTTGAATCTGGGCATGAAATAGCAGAAGTGATGCTACATAACATCAAAAGATAGGTCATTGAAGATAATGTAGCTTCCACTTGGCTCTCTCTCGGGATATGCTCTTAGGAGTCCTGTAAGAAGTCCAGCTACCCTCTGGTCCCATGCTAGAGAATCCATGTGGAGAGGAGATCCCTCCTGTATAGAGGGACAGATGCCCAGGGAACCCAGCTGGTCTAGATCCCCTCTGGTCAAATCTTCCCAGCCCAGACACCAAATATGAGGATGAAGAGCCTTCCTGATGACCCAGTCCCGGCCTCCATCTGACTGTACTCATGAGATACCCTGAGATAGAACTGCTAAGCCAGTCCTGAATTCCTGATCCACAGAACTGTGAGAGATAATCAATAATTAGATGGCTTTAAGCCACTATATTTTGGTCTGATTTGCTCTATAGTAATAGATGACTAATCAGATTTAAACAATGAAGAAGGTATAGAGTGACATATCACTAAGCCACTTCTAATTCCAAGTCTGTGCTTTTATCATCGTCACTCATTACAATTAATATCATACGACTGAAAGATTCTCCATGGACATGCACGGTTCAAGGGAGAAAGCTAGGGGTCTCGTGCTTAACACAGCCACCCTCTCACCTTTGATACTCTGTAAGTGATGAGTTATGCATGTATATTGTGCCTTTGATTTCATTTTGCCCTGTGTAAACACATTTCTCTAACGTCATTATTAACAATGATCAAGTAGAAATTAATCAGTGGAAGGAGAGCCAGCTCATTAATTGATGATTGTAAATGTGGACTAGGGATGAAGTCCTATGGAAAAATGGAGCTGAGTTTTTGTTGCTGTTGTTGTTTTTCTACTTTTCTGCTGACTGAGTCACAAAAGTAGACATAGGCTCTAATTAGGACAATGGAAAATATCTGTAAAGGAGATGAACACAGACAATTGTTTGCTCATCAGAAATTATTAGATTTTGAGAATTTTCTTCTTACTACATTGACTACCTTTTGAATTGAATTACCAAATTCAAAGAGTATTTTGGCACTGTATAGAAATTAATATATCATCCCACAAGTAATTCTCCATTTCCCTCCACAACAATAGATCCAAGAGATAAAAATATAAGATAGTCTACTGGTTCTCTCCCAACAGAAGAGTGTTAACATCCAAGATGATCTGAGAGATCTTCGAGAACAGAGACATTCATTTGTGCATTTATTCAGCAGATGATGTGTTTATGTATGAATATAATATCTATGTGCACATGTGTGCATGTGTGTGTATCTGTGTATCTCTTACTATGAGGCAAGCATTGTTCTAGGCACTGCATCTTCAGTGGTAAATAAAAGCACACATGGCCCTATCCTTATAAAATCTACAGTCTGGTTGGAAGGCGAAACATTATTTGAATAATAAAGAAATTGTAGTTGTTATATTGAGGATGTGGAACAACCAAAAGACTCTTGTACTACTTGTTGGGGAATTGATTAGAACAACCACTTGACAAACCAAGTTGGCATTATCTACCAAGGTAGAGTACTCCTAAGTATATATCCAACCAAAATGCGTATGCATAATCACCAAATGATGTTCACTGTAGCACTCTTTGTCAGAGCCCCCAAAATGAAATGACACAAATGCCCACCAATATGATAATATAGAAGGATAAAATGGCCATGGCACCCTGTTGTCTTAGGCCTTATGAATGACCATAAGACTCTTTATGATCAAGTTCCACTTTATCCTTTCAGCCTAATTCTTTCATTTCCCTGCCAATCTTTGCCCGGCTGAATCAGCCATCATTTCTCAAATGTGCCACACTGTTTTCCCCCACATTGATGCTATAAATGTGGTTTTCTTGCCTGAAAGATGCCATTCCTTTTCCTTTCCTGAAGTGTTCCTTCTCATTGGTTGCCCAGCTCAGCTGTAATATTATATTTAGCAGAAAATCATGCCTAATTATTCACCTCCCCAGCCCCATATCCCACCCCATGTGTTGTTCTTTCCTCTGTTATATTTCTCATCATACTGTATTGTAATTATCCATTTACACATCTAAACTCCCTCCTCCTCCATATACATACCCCAGACTGTGAGCAATCTCAGGGCACAGATCTTATCTTTGACTTTAATCTTCCAAGCACCTAGCCTGGTTTCTGGTGTACAGTATGTGCTCAATAAATACTTGAAAAATCCATGTATGAGTGGATGCTGGACTAATATGACTTGGACTATATGTATAACTAGAATGTTAAATAAAGACAGGAGGTTGGAGATTCCCAATTTGTAGAAACATTGAAACTGACAACTCATATGATCAACCCAGGCAGGAAAAAGGATTTCTGGAGAATTCCAGGGAAATGGTATCACCAGACAGAATAATTATTGATGCAGATGGGAGGGTTGGATAAAGGGAACTTTGAACACAAAAGAGACCTTTTAAGCAAATGAATGCTACGGGCAATGTCTAAACAATGGAATAATTCAATTGCCTCCTTTATGGCTCATCAATGCATATCATTCATTTTTCCACTCACTCTTTCATTCATTTGTAGGCACAGTGACTCTATGCCAGGTGCCATGCTAGCTGCTGAAGGTCACAGGTGACCCTGTCACTGCCTTTAAAGAGAAGAAAAATGGTCAAACGTATCATTAGGTTGATACAATTTGATTATTGAGAATCAGGAAATGCTGCACCATTTTAGCTAGCTACTCTTTATTCTGTTGGCATCATCTTTTTGTTTATATAAAACATTTCTAAAGAGACCTCAAATTACTTGTACCATTTTATCAGCTGTTAAATTTGTGCCTTTGTGTATTCTGTAGGCAATGCCATATTTTCCTTTCGGAAGCTAATAATGACAGAAAAGAAAAAGAGAGAAAGTAACTTTAAGTAAAATGTATTCCTTATCCAAGGAGAAAAAAAAAAGATATTCTAATTTTCCACAGGAAAGGCCCCTAACTTGCCATTGGGAAGCATTGAGACCAATTAGAAGGTTGGTCACGCATTTGCTCTGCTTGGTTGGTAAATAGGGCACCAGGAGAAAGTGTTAGGGCGATAAAATGTGATCTATTTTATATCCTAGTGTTTCTTACTGTCCAAAGTTACTTTCCCACATTAAGGACCTATTTTATTTTTAATATTTAAACATATTGGGAAACAGAGCTCACTGACCAAACCTCAGCTTATATTCTTTTCCACTTTTCTAAGTATTGATCACAACCATTCCAGTTGGAAAGCAATTCCAGTGAGGATGGACAACTTCCTCTTATCTGCCCTTACCTTGCATATATCACTACATGCCCAGCACTCTCTCCGTACCACTGTGTGTAATGTACACATCCTACTGTATTTAATAATCTGCACCTCTCTCTTTCTTTACCCTACATTTCTGGAGTGGGGAGAGCGTGACTGTTCTAATTTGTATCCCCGATCCCAGATTTTAGAGATTTGGCACATTCTGAGGATTTTGTTTGCGGAATAAATGGAATTGAATGAGTGTCTTATCTTTGGCTATTTTCAAAATTATTTCTCCAAAAAATATATATTTAAAATAATCCATGTTGTGTTTGTCCTTGATTTTGTTCATGTTAGACATTTCGGTATCAAATGGACTGGTAGGAATTTTAAAAAATCAGGCTGGTAAAATCTCCAGAGTGTTTCTCATCAGTAACTTTGCAGGTTGAGGCTCTAATTGTGTGAGGAAAGATACACTAACAAGTGCAGACACATCCCTCAAAACAGAGGACAAGAGGAAGTGTATGATGTCACCCCTTGGGGTGTCACATTGCCCAATGAAGAAGGAAATCTGTCCTTGAAAGCTGGTACAAGTGTTGGATGCTCAGCTGTCACTCTCTTCTCACATTTATTCCAAATGAACACAACCCATCCATCAGTGCTTAAAGAGTTTTCCAACAGTACATTGACCTTGAATGCGGCACATTGATTTTCAGTAACACACTGCAAATAGGGTCGTTACTGAGTCACCCAACAGAGAATGTGATTGGGAACAGATTTCTGAAATTCCAATAGGGTGCCACCTGCCCTGGATGATGGATCAGCCTACTGTAAACCATCAATCCTTGCTGGGGTCTCGCAAATGGTGACAACTGTGTGAAATTTATCATTATGTACACCACTAGGCAAGGCATAAGACCATAACTGGGCTTTTCCGTGATGGTGTGGACTCTTGGGTAAATGGTCTGTTTTGTTTGCAGCCGCATTTATTTACTGAAGTGCTTTCCCGAGGAGGACTCACTGGCAATGGTGACAAAGATGTAAGCACTATAGGGAATTACATCTGCAGCAAGGATTGAGTGATAGATAAAAAGCCTATGTCTTAAGCTGTTAGAGGTTAACACCAGATCAATTAAGGTGATTGTTTCTTGGATTGCGTTGGACAAATGTACACACACAAAGGGGACATTAGCATAACCAGAAAAGAAGAAAAAAAAAGAGAAATTAACTGTTGCGAAATTCAAAATCAAATCGAAAAATGATTTTCCATTCATTTGAAATGCTGAATTATCCCAATATAGAGTTTCCTTCCAAAATGAAGCTCCTGTGTCCTCTTTTGCTTCAGCCTAAGAAGTTTTAAAATCAAAAGAAATGGTTTTATCAAGACTGGAAACTTATTAGGGCTGTGCTAATTTTACAATGATTGGGATTTTGGAATCCATGTTTACTTTTTAAAAATGACCGGTGTGGTTTATTAATGTAAATAGTAATAAGCGTCGCCTGTGGAGTGTCTGCTATGTGCCCGCCACCACCCAGGCGCATTCCTGGCATTACACTCGCCCTCTTACTGCTCCTACTGGGTAGACTTGATTTTCTCCCCACTCTCCAAATGAGGACACTATGGCTCAGAGACCTTGAAGATACTGCTCAGGCTTTAGGGTTATTAATGGCATAACTGTGTTCAGAAATCTGGTCTTTTCTATTTGTCTTGAGCCCCCACTGTGGCCCACTGTTGCTCATATAACATGAGAAGTCAAGCCATGGGGCATTTAGATACATCTCTGGTTTTCATATTGCCATTCTTTAAGAACAGCCAGCCGGGGCAGATTGCACCCTGATCCTCTGTCCAAAAGGGTTAAGAAATGTTGCCGAGTTTGTAAAGGTGCTCCTTTGGGAGCTTCTAAGCTCATGATTATACGTCCCAAAGTATAAGCTGCTTAGAAGAGAGAAAGTGTTGGGAGGGGTCTGAGTATTATAATAGATGTTTGTGAGAACCACACCCCAACCCCCCACCTGGCTCTCCCTGTGTCAGATAATCTGGCATTAAAGGTGCATGAGCCACCCCACCCCAAGACAGGGGCTGATATCCAGCCAAGCAGGGACCACAGTGATGATAGATGAGGGCTTCTGCAGATCAAAACTCAGTCCAGGCTACTCACAGAAATTTGAAAAATGCTTATCTTGTTATTTTTGATAAAATTAAGTCCTGCATTGGTGGGGGATTCAACATCCAGAGCCACAGTTAGCTGCTTGGCTTGTTGAGATTTTGCTTGGAAGTCTTTTGTGCCTGATTTGTTTTCTGGAGCTGGCACAGAGGTCTGCTTCTAAAATGTAGCTCGCTCCTTCCTTCCTTCCTTCCTTCCTTCCTTCCTCCCTCCCTCCCTCCCTCCCTCCCTCCCTCCCTCCCTTCCTTCTTTCCTTCCTTCCTTCCTTCCTTCCTTCTTTCCTTCCTTCCTTCCTCCCTTCCTCCCTTCCTCCCTTCCTCCCTTCCTCCCTTCCTCCCTTCCTCCCTCCTTCGTTAATTCCTTCCTTCCTTCCTTCTACCTTAAT
The DNA here is from genome assembly GCF_023851605.1 of Tamandua tetradactyla. NCBI lineage: Eukaryota > Metazoa > Chordata > Mammalia > Pilosa > Myrmecophagidae > Tamandua > Tamandua tetradactyla. The sequence goes on along the minus strand of NC_135342.1, from coordinate 74,630,458 downwards.
TCCCATCTGCCTGCCAAATCCAGCTTGGGTTTCTAGAGCATTCTTCATGCATTTATGCCTGCCCCTGCCTTTACCCTGTGAGTTTTATAGAAACAGTGTTCACTTTGCTGTTCACTTTGAGAACCTAATATCAAACTTGTGTATTGGAATTACTCCATTCGTGATTGTTGAAAGACAAAAAATGTTACATAGAGCTCCACCATGGCCTACCACAGCAGTGCCCAATAAAGATTTTGCAATGATGTGAATGTTCTAGATTCATACTGCTCAATAGAGTAGACACGAGGCACATGTGGCCATGGGCACATGAAATGTGGCTTGTATGACAGATGAACTAAATATTGAATTGAATTGAATTTTGAATAGACGTATATGGCTAGTAGCTATTATATTGGATGGCACAGGTCTAGTCTAGAGCATCATGAAGTTGCACTTGGATTTAGGCTATAGCACTCTCTGGCTCTGTGACCTTGGGAAGGTCACTAGACCTGCTCAAGCCTCAGTGTCTTTGTCTGAAGACTGGGGAGAACTCTACAGACCTCAGAATGTCATTTGCAAATTAAATGAGGTGAAGCCCAAAGACCTATAGCACCATAACTGGTAGGTGACAGGTAATTAAGAAATGTCCATTCTCTTATTTCTAGTTTACTCTCATTGTTCTGGAGCACACAGAGCATCTGTTATATGCTTGATCCCCAGAGCAGTGCCTGGAGGGGAGAGAGGAATTATGGTATGCAGGAGACCAAGGTCGTACATCAGGAGAGCGATGCACAGTACAAATGGCCAGATAAAGCCCAGAGAAACAAGTACTACGGGAAGAAACCAAGGAAGAAAGAGAAGAATAAAGTAGACCACGAAGCAGAGGTGAGCTTCAGAGTGAAGGTGACAAAGGGTGACTGTGAAAATTCCATTTCATGAAGTGGGATGTGGGTGGGAACCTATGACAGAAAGGCAGATTCTGTCCCTTTTGGGAGAAGTAACTGCCATTCTCCTTGGAATATTTCCTCTTGCCCTTTGCTAAGTGACATAGGGCTTAGATGTAATTCTAAGCTATTTGGAAGTAAAAAAATGATAACATAACTTTTGTATGCAGTCCTATTTCAGGAATAGAACAATATATTATTTGTGACAATCATGAAGAGAGACCAAAAACCCTGCAAGGAGACAGCACGATGGCTTTCTTTCCAAGAGGAAAAAACAAAATTCTCTCCGGCGTCATAAGCATTTGAAATGGATATATATCAGCATGTCAGTTGTATGTACATGCTGAGAGGCAGTCGAATGAAGTCATTGTAACAGTTATCATCTATTGAGCACTTACTGCTTACCAGGCACTGTAGCATGTTAAACATTCATTGACTCATTTAATCCTTAATTCAAACACATGTTTTGTCCTTGCAACCTCCCACCTTCCTTGGATCCACTTGCATCCCTCCATGAGGTTCTTGTGCACATAGCCATTCTGATGCTGCCTCCCCAGCCCCGTGGATTGGTCTGTGGATGGCAGTTCACCACTTGGTGTTCTAGTCCCGCACTCTTCCATGGTGAACCTGTAACTGGAGCTGCAGGAGAGAAACAGCATGGGACCTTCCAGAGCTCAGAGGGTCCTGTTCCATCCATGGCCTGAACCTGAGGGTAGGCCAGGCCACACAGTCAGGACAGAAGGTGGAACAGAGGAGCAAAGGGACACAGAGATGAGAAAAGGCAACTGAGTCCAATATTATTTTGGTCCCCGCTGTTTCTGTGGCCCACTTAGTTTCCTGCTCTTCCCTCAGTTTCTTCATCTTTGGTGAGCTGCCCCACTAACTTTCCATAAACTTCTTTCTTTGCTAATAGTAGGTTACATTGCCTCTTACAACCAAAAGATTCCTAAGATAGTTGTCATGAAACCCCTAAGAATTAGGTATTATTTTTATCTTCATTAGAGAAATGCCAAAAATGAGACTTAAGATTGTCAAAGTCAGTTTGACCAAGTTCATTGCATCAGGCAGAGCCCCAAGCAGGAGACTGACAGTGCCCTCAAATTGAATATACTGATGAGAGTTTAATACAGGGGCAGCTTACAAAGGAGTGGGCAGAGTGAAGGGGGAAGAGAGTGCAGTATCTGGAGCTAGTATTAATGGAATGCCCTTAACTTCCTAGGTCTGGAGGATTATAATGCCACCACAATCCCAACTCTGAAATTTAGGCAAGCACCTACACATTTGAGTGCTCCAATTTGCCACCTCACAGAGCTTAGGAGACCAGATGAAATAATCGTGGTAAAGATTATGAGCTTCCTGTGATGGCCACAATGGGGACAGGGAGGTCTTTGCTGAGATTTTTAGGCTCATGATAGGAGCAGTGCAGCTGCCAAGATGTTCTATCTCTGTTGTCTTATGTATAGTAGGAATTTAACAAATATCCATTGAAAAACATAATTATTCATTGAGTAAATGGATGGATACACATCTGTTGAGTGAATAAATGTCTGCAGAGAGAACAAATACTGTAAATAGCTAAATGTTTGCTGAATGAAAGGACAGATGACTATTTGTTGAATAACTAGAAATGATTTGCTATGTTATGTTTCCCACAGTGCTTGGAACTCAAGCTGAACCTGCACAGTGGCCAACTTTGATTCTAAACCTGTCATTGTGCTGTGTTCAAACTGTCTGAATATTTAAACTTTCCAACTACACGATTGATTCAATTGATTTTACACCACCTTACCTCAAAATTCCAAACACCTCCAACAATTCTAGTTTCTGTGTCTAAACATAAACCTCCCACACATTTTTGCTATCCATTTTCTCATTTTTGAATGATCGGGAAAACAGCATTCTGGGTGGTGGGCATACTGTGTGCATCCAAGGAATGAATGGAGCTTCATTAATATCTCTTCCAGGAGCTATAAGTATTCATAAAGGAAACCAAACACATGACAAATGTGATTAGAAACGACTGTCAAATAATGACAAATAAGCTCTAATAAAAACAGACACAATCTTAACAATTACTTGAAATGCAGGTATTTATCAAAAAGAGCAAGATTAAAAATGACCATATTGCATTAAAGAAATCGAACTAATGGAATCTTAAATATGCAGGCTGGCAATTTCATTTGTTCACGCCTTCCTCCTCGCCAGGCTCCTTGCAGAGAAATGGGGTGGGAGTGAATTTAAACAAAGAGTGTACGAATGTGCACTGAAATATTCACTTTTTTTTTTTTATCAACTCTATCTCCAGAGTTCAACATTGCAGAAAAAAGGAGACCACGGTACAGAGGAGAGTGGGACAGTTGACAGCCTCTCAAACCCCGATTGTGTAAAACAATGAAAACACACACACACACAGCTGAATATTCTCTGTGTGGATGAGATAGGCTACTGGGCCCTTGTAACTGTCACCCAAGGGGCATGTGTTCTTTATGACAAAGTCCAGCTAGAATGATCTACAGAGAAATTACTAACTGGATATTGACGATTACAAATCCTTTCTCTTTCTCCCCCTGCCAATTCACTGATTCTCTATCTTTCTTTTAAGGATTTTGAATGAACTCTTTGACTGTTGCCACAGATCACCAAAGTATCCGTCCCCAAAAGTCATCCTCATCCTTGTCATCATCCTCCTCACCCTCGTCAGGATATATGCTCTTTTATACCTTAATTGCTACCAATATTTGTGATGTGAAATTTTGCAGTGTGAAAAATCAAGAGCTCTAAAAACATCAAATGGAATTGCTGTCATCGAATGTTATTGAACGCTGACCAAACAAACTAATCACTATACATAATTTGTGAGGCATGAAGCTTCCATAATTAGGGGGATTCCCTTTAAGAAAAAATGTGTGTGGAAGTTTATATTTATTTAGAATGAAAATATTACAAATTGCAAATTGTAAAACGCTTCCAACCATGTCAAACAAATACTTCTAGGGCCTTGGAAAAGGCCTATGCAAGAGAGAGGCCCCAAAGCTTAAGCTTTATTATTTTCACCTTGAACTTATTTCTGACACTATTCAGGATTATATTATTTAATCCTCTTCACAATCATACAAAATAGGTGCAACAATTATTGCCATGGAGTAGATTAAGAAACTGTGACCCAGAGAGATTAAATCAGCGATCTAAGGTTACAAGCCTAGAAAGTAACAAGAGCTGAGCTTTGAACTCAGCTTCATGACCAAGGGTGCACCCCTAATCACTATGCAATACAGCCTCCCGATGAATTTGCATTCTGCTTTATCATTCTAATCAAGAAGATAAAAATCATACACAGTATGAATCAATCGAGGGATTTAAGGACCTGCGTCTACATGGGTCAACACTCTAATAACTATCAGCCTCGATTAACAGAAAGGAAGGGAAGAAAGAAGGGAGAGAGGGAGAAGGAGAGAAAGGGGAGGAGGGAAGGAGGGAGGGAGGATAATCAGATCAACTTTCATTCTTTGATTACTAGCCTGTGTTGGGTAGTGATGTCATAAAGTGGACCACTGACCAGAAATCTTTCTGGAGTCAAGGGGAGAACCACATAATGGGATGTTGCAATGTGTTGAAAGCTGTCCCTTGTCTATGGTAATGATACATTATGATTTTTCTGGAAGAATTCATGGCCAACCCTTAAATACTTTCCATAACCAGGGGCCTCTGTCTGCATGCTGTGACCAGAACTGGTTCTCAGCTCTCTTAGACAGTAACATCTGGCTATTTACACTCAATTTCCTTCAGAATAAGAAATTCAATAGGGAGGAATTGTCAGATTTTGACCAGGCTCAGGAAATTATTTTTCCCCCAACTCTCCCCCAGCCCTTATTGAGTTAATTTAATTTCAGCTTTATTTACTTTAACCCAAAACAACCTAATCTGCAGAGATATCTGTAGAATTCAAGATTTCAGGTTTGAGGGTTTTTGTTTTCTTTTTCCTGCCCTTCAGCCTGGAAATGTGATAGCTTCAGAGTAAAAGAGAAAAATAGTCTTATCCTTAAATACTTTGAAAAGAAAGAGGTGGAAAGTGAGGATGCTGTTGAGTCTGGTCAGGTGAGTTTTGTGTCTGACCAGCATGTTCAAGGGCCCATTTTCTTGAAGGTGAAGGGAGCCCCTTATCAGGGAAGAGGCTCTTCATTTTGCAAAGGTCTGTGTCTTGGTTTGGCCTAGGACAACAGACTTGGTCCAAGTAGGGGAGTAGCTGGCTCTCCTTCCCTGCCTCAAGCAAACTGACTCTTCTTTCTCCAAGTCCTTGTGTACTCATACTAGGCAACACAGAATGGAAAGGCTTAGATTATGGATTTAACAATGGCATCTTGGATCTGCTGATATCTCCTTCCTGGACTTCTGGATATGGCCCTTCTTGAGCTCACCGACCATTAGGATGTGGTCTTAAGTCCACCAACCTGCAGACCAGCAGTTCCTGTAAAACCTGCAGTTCTCAAACTGCTGTAGCTCAATTCTAATCAATTAGAATGACGGTGCCCTCCTACATCTTCTTCTACCACACTGGACTATATTTATTCATGTATTTATTTAGTCAACAGTTATTTACAAGTACTGATTATGCATCTATTACGTGCCAGGACTCTAGTGGATTTTTCCACATCAAAATCTAATTTTATTCAAAGACCACATGAAGAAAGAAATCTGAGAGCCTTACCCAGCATACATTTGTCTGATGGTCAACTTTAATACAAGGTCTATGAGACCTGCTTGAAAGATAGGAAGCACCTTCTTCAGTTTGCTCTCTTCAGGTTTTATCACCCAAAGCTTATAGGACATCAGAAGCAATTTACAAAAAAGAAAAGATGAGGCAGAGAAGTATAGGACTTCTTCAGTACTTCAGTACTTATTCTTATCAAGACATCTTCTTCTTTACTGCATCATTATTTGTCCTTTCACTACTGGACCATGTCAAGCAGCATACAAGCATATGGGAACCTAGTGTCTGTTGCTCTTGCTGTAGTAGCAAAGATACTACCTGGACATGTCATTGCCTGGATTGTTTCAGGTGGAGGATGATAAAGGCCAAGATCAGCAGACAAACTGCTTGGCTGGTACCATTTTGTGGGATCTTCCTGCTTACCCTGAAGCTTTGTGTTTGATCTTTGTTCTTCCCTACTAGAGGGACTTCCCATAGCTCAGCACATGAACATGGAAAAAGGGGAAAATCAGAACCACATTCTCCAAGCTGACATGACTTGGATATTTAGAAAGATTTAGGAAGAGAGAAATGGTGTGAAACTGGCCTTGTCATGGACCATGTGGCACCTAGGGATTGTCATTTAGTCTCTCTAAGCCTCGATTTACTCATCTTACAGAGAAGAACAATAGAAATACCTATGTCACAGACCTTTTATATGGTTAAATGAAAAATACAGGTATAGTGTTCAGTCCAATACTTGGTGTCTAGTAAGCATTCATAAAACGAACGGTTGCTAATAGTAGAACTACCAATAGGATAGTGATGGTAGCTGTACTTTATATTAGTAGGAAAAGGGAGATTGTAGTAGGGTAGTAATGGTGGTAATTGTAGTATAATTCATGGTAGAAATAGAACTACTAATTGCTTCAGAAATTGTAATAGAAATTAGTATTAATGGTAATTATAATAGTTTCTTAAATTGTCAGGGTTGCAATGACAAACACCACCCACTGGTTGGCTTAAACAGCTTGGAAGTTGGATGTTAAAAATCAGCATCTGAATAGGCTATGCTTTCACCCAGAGTCTGTAGCATTCTAGTGCTGGCTTGCCTCATTTCTTGGAATGCCTTCGTTACATTGCAATCTGCCTCATTCTCTGGCTTCTTACTTCTGACTTCTGGTTTCTACTTCCATGTCCATTTTGCTTTCCTTACAAACATTTCAGCCTTATAGTCTCATTCAGTTTTGCTTCATCTTAATAGGATCTTTGAAGATCTTTTTCACTCATGAGTCTACATCTTAACTAGTAATAACATCTTCAAAGGTCCTATTTACAAGTAGGTGCACATCCCCAGGACCAGGGGTAGGACTTGAACATATCTTTTGTGGGGGACACGATTCGATCCCCAACAAATAGCAACAAAAATAGCAGTGGTAATACTCAGAACAGTTTTGATCAATGCTCTTCCCTTTCTCTCGGACACATGCTCTCAAGAGTCACAAGATTGATTGAGTAGGAAGTACTACATGCTGATTTGTTTACAGGAATTTCTGACATCTTACAAAATTCCAGAAAGCAGACAGACATGCCATATAAGAAAAATGAAATGGCTTCAAAGACGTTTCTGGGAGATGACCCTGGTGTCTGCCAATGGGGACCAGTGAATATTGAAGCACACATACACAGGGAATCCATGTGAATAATTATGAACGCCCTATTTCATTCATTTACCCATGGCATTAGACAAAGCTTAATGAAAGGAAAAGGAAGGAGGGACTGGCATTGACTTTTGTCCCTACCAAACGCTGAGCATTATCACTTGCCTCATTTACTCTTCTGCAGAACACCAAGAAAGAAGTGGTTATTCTCATTAAGGAAGCAAAGGCTCAGGGATGTGTAGAATCATGGCCAAGATCACAAAGCTGGTATGGGGAGAGCTGGGATTCAATCCAAGTCTGCCCATCTCACCACATACCCGCCTTGTCACAGTTACCTAGTTGCCTCTACCCTCATGTTCCTTCTTTTAAGGCCCAGGGGGTTAGTAGGCATAGAAGTCTTAGTATTTAATTGATCTCTTACTAATTTATGGGCATGAATTTGTTCTCAGCTAGACTAAACTCCTTCAGAGGAGAGAATTCTCTTCATCTCATACATGTCATCTATTAAAAAATAAGGGACTTTGTTGATTAACTATCATGTGCTGGCCATTGCCTTCAATACAAAGCTATTTGTACAAATAACCAGAGCAAAACTGAGCTAGTGCCTGGGCATAGATTTTGCAGTGCTAGAAATTAAACAGGCATTGAGGTGAAATACAGGTGAATTTAGATCCCAGCTCTGTCCCTTATTATCTGAGATGTAAATAGAAAATTACACCACCTCCCAGCGTCTCCATCTTCACATCTCTAAAACAATGAGACTTCTCTTCAAATGCACATGCTTGCACACACCTATAGGAAATACACAGTTTGATACCTGATCATTATAAGTAGTGACTGTAGACAGAAGGAAGGGAATCAGAATCCTGGTTCTGCCCTTTGCTAGCTACATGAACTTGGGCAGGCTCTTAACCACTTGGTACCTGAGTTTCCTCACCTGTAGATTAAAGTGATACAAATAAAACCTCATAGAGGGAGGCCTCATGAATGAATATGCATTTTTCATATTGAAGGGCATATGACACACAGTTAATCCTCTGCAACTTCTAGGAAGTAGCATCAGTTATTGGTCATACTATATAAGGTGTTGTGAGAATGAGACGGGGCAATGTACTTGTTTTGGTTTACTAAAGCTGCCAGAGGCAATATACCAGAAATGGGTTTCCTTTTACAAAGGGGATTTATTAGTTTACAAATTTACAGTACTAAGGCCATGAAAATGTCCAAATTAAGGCATTGTGAGGAAGATACCTCCTCTGAAGAAAGGTTGCTGGCATCCGGGGTTCCTCTTCACATGGGAAGACATACGACCAGCATCTGCTGGTCCTTTGCCCCTGGGTTCCATTTCTTTCAGCTTCTGATTCCAGTGGTTTTCTCTTTTAGCTTCTCTGGGCCCTCTGTTAGCATCTCCAGGACATTTCTCTTTAAACTCTCTCTCTCTGTCGGTGTTTCTGCCTCTTTTCTTATCATAAAAGGCTCCAGGAAAGAATGAAGATCCATCTTGAATTGGGTGGGTCATATCTCAATTGAAGCAACCTAACCAAAGGGTCCCACCCATAATCGGTCTGCCTCCACAAGAATGGATTAAAAGAACTTGGACTTTTCTGGTATACATATCAGCTCTAAATTACCACAGTATTCTACAGAGAAGAGGACACCTGAGCTGGGCCTGAAAGCAGAGGCTATTTTTCTGGAAGGCTAAAAAGTCCCACAGAAATTCAGAGAAAGGTAGCAGCATAAGCATGGCAGAGAGAATGGTGTGGCTTTGATAGAGAATTGGGAACAAATATACTGGTAATGCCTCAGTTCTACCTTATACCTCTAGGGGCCCGGGGGGAGACCAGTGAAGCAGAAGCCAAAGGCTTATCTTCTGGTGCATCTGGAATGGCCAACACCAAATTCTGACACTGGCAGCATTCAAAAATTTATATTCCATTTACTCTCCATGTACTTTACTCTGCACACTGTGTACTGATTTGTCACTTTTTTAGGGTAAGATTATGTCTCTGAGTAAGCTGATTAGTGTTAGACTGATTGTTTTAAAATAACTCGAGCGGCATCTGAATTTATTTACATACATGATATTGCCTTCTATAAACACAGCTGTATGCAGAAAGAAAATTCAATGGTATTTTAGGAAGTTAAGCCAACAGTTTAGCTGTAATAAAGGCAGCCTTCTCATTCTGGCTTCTCTTTAATTTTCCTTCTGGACTAAGTTTTTCCATGAAGGTTGGCCCAAAAACTCCTGCCCAGAAGGGTCTCAGGTGCTGGAAGAGTCAAACCCCTGTTGGCTATGGGGCACAAAAGTCATGAGCAGGCAGAGCATGTGTTTGAAAGAAAACAGTATACTGGTGTCAAGTCCTGGAATCTATTCCACAAGGTTCTGCTGACTTTTGTGCCAATATGGAAACCATTATGTATATAGGGGGTCTTTTTAACTTCTATCTGTGCAGGGAAAAGCTTTCTGATTTTATTAATTTCACATGTATTAACTGAGCACCATTCTGTGGTGATAGATTCTGTGTAAAATTTGGGGATACAGTAATAAACAAGTAAGACGTATACTCTGTAACCATGGACCTTACAGTCTACTGATGAAGGTAAGCGATGGTTCAGAAGGTACAAAGACATCCATAGTTACAAATTACTTAGTTAAATGATAGATGCTACCAAGTACAGGAACCATATAATGGGCCAAATATTCTTAGGCTGGCTGTGGACATAAGGGGGAGAGCTAATGGTGAGGAGAGGCTTGTGTGAAGAAGTTGCATGTAAACTAAGAATGAAAGGATGATTACCAATCAGCTTGATGAAGAGGCAAGAGAAATGCCAGTTGGAAGGAGAAAGAATTTGATGTGTCCAAATGAGCAGAGAAAGGTTATTGTGACCATGGAAAAGAGAATGAGGTGAGGCCACAGATGAAGTTGGGAGGCAGACCACATAGGCATTGTGGACTGTATCATGGATTTTCATTTGATAGGCACACTGGGAATCCATCGAAGGGTTGAAGCCATGGAATGATGTGGTCAGATTTGTGTTTCAGAAAGGTCACTTGGGCTGCCAGGGCAGAATGAATTGGGTGGAGAGGCATATCAGTTAGCTGACTTCTGCAGAGTCAGGCAAGAGGTGGGGGTGATTTAGACTAGGGAACAGGCAACAAAGATGGAGATAAGTAGCCAGATTGAGAGAGAAATAAGGGATTTATTCAATGGGGAATCTGATTGGATGTGAGGAAAGAGAAATGTCAAGATCAACTATCTTTTGTATTCTTTTGCCTGAGCACCAGTGTAGATAGTGGTGCCATTTAAGGAGATAAGACTGTTTGGGGATTTAATATGGAAATAAAGAGCTCTCTTTGGCATATATAAAATTTAAGATAGTTATAGATTTCTACTAGGAGATAGTGAGACGGAAGAAAATGCATAGGTCTGAAAGGTTCTCAGAAGGACTGAAGTGGGTCAAATTTTGTTTGGTGATAGATAGAGAGTACATGGGTGAGGGTGAGATGGCTGAGAGAGAGAGAGTAGATAGAACAGAGAGGTTTATGGACTTACCACCACCTGAAAGCTTCTCTGTTAACTTCAAGGTATTTTAGGCAGTTAGAAATTTGATCTGGAGAACACATCTCTAAAACAAGTTTTGTATATCATGGGGTAGGATCTAGACAAGTAGGCTGGCACAAACAAAAAGGCACTAATTCCAACAAAAGAATTTGCACCATTTGTCACTGTGTAGGATAATTTCAGCATTAAACCCACAAAGGACCTAGATTAGCATTGAAATGCTACATATTGTTTGAAATCCAGTACAGAAGGGATTTATTAGGCTTTGATGCTAGATCACTTTTTCTTGGGATTTTGATGGTAACAGGTTACTCTGGGTTATTTCAGCTTTTGTTATTTTTTAACCCATTATAAGAAAGTCTTATGAGTAAAGTAGATGTTTTACTAGTTTCCAATAAGAGGGAAAGAAAATACAATATGGGATAAGTTGGTGGGAGGATAATTTTCCTCTAAAAATGCCTTTACATGGGAGTTATCTTATTGAAATTGCTTACCAACTTCACTAGTTTATACCAAGAGGCAGTTTAGTGGAAACCAGAATGGGTCTAACACTGCTCTGTCACTTACAGTGTTACCTGGAGCAAGTCACTTAACCTCTCTGTGCCTCAATTGTCTCATCTATCAAGTGAGAAAATGAGAGTACCTCTCTTATAGGTTGATATAAAAGGATTAGGTGAGTTAATATAAAGAACTGCTTAGAAAAGTTACTGGCACATACAAGCATTTTCCAAGCATTAGCTATTATGGTTCTCATAGGGGCAATGGGAACCTATAGCCTAGAGAGAAGCCTTAATTGGTTTCCATAATCAATTACTCATCAGGCTTGTGGCTCCAGGCAACCACATATCTAGGACCATATCTTTCTAGGAAAGAGTTTATTTTATTCAAACCCTTCTTAGACAACTTTCGTGTTGTTAATTTTAAAATAGAATTGATGACCTGAGATAATTGAATGAAAACTTATGTGCAAAGATGTTCATCACAGCATTGTTTATAATGAAGAAAAATGGTAGATGACAGATTTTAATAAACAGGAAATGATTAAATAAATTTTTGGCCCCGAAACTTGATGAAATTTTAAATAATTAAAGTTACTTTATGTACACATGGGATACCATATGTATACATGTCATATATGTACATAATATACAAAATGTATTATTTTTGCTAGAAAAGTCATATTTGGGCATGGGAAGGAGAAATTATACATTGTAAATTTTCCATAATGAATGTCTTCTAGATATTGGAATTCATTATTTTCTTTACCCATATCTGTGTTAAAAGACAACTAGTCTTTTTATTGTCAGTTATGTCATGGTATTATTAACTTAAAACATTATTCATCAATGTTGGGAGTATGACTCAATGAGTTTTGACAACAGTATTTAGTCATGTAACCTTATCTACAATCATGACAGAGGACAATTCCATTACCCCAAAACCTTCCTCCTTCCCCCAATCCAAGCCCCTGAAAACTACTTATTTACCATCTATCACTTTAGTTTTTACTTTTCTAGAATACCCTGTAAATGAAATCATATGTATATAATCTTTTGAATCTCTATACCTTCATTTAGCTCAATGCTTAGCTTAATGCTATTGAGATTCAAAAATATTATGTGCCTCAGTAATTTCTTCCTTTTTGTTGTTTAGTTAAAAAATGTTATATGCCACAGTAATTTCTTCCTTTTTATGGTTGATTAGTATTCCATTGCACGGATAAAGCACATGTTATTTGGTTCTCAACCACTAGTTACAGATGATCTTGAATAAAGCTGCTATGAGTATTAGAATACTTGCTTTTGTATAAACTTAAGTTTTCATTTCACTCGGGTAAATAGCTAGGAGTAGCATTCCTGGATCATGTGGTAAAGGAGTGTTTAACTTAATAAGAAACTGTTAAATGATTTTTCAAAGTAGTTGTACCATTTTGCATTTCCACCAGCAATATATGAGAATTCAGTTACTCGACATTCTCACCAATATTTGGTATTATATAACTTTTAAATTTCTGCCATTCTAGTGGGTGTGCAGTGGCATTTCATTGTGGTTTTCATTTACATTTCCCTAGTAACAAGTGACATCGAGCATATTTTCATGTGTTGATTTGTGAAAGTGGCTATTCAGATCTTTTGTCCAATATTTTTTGGGTTGTTTGTCTTACTGTTGCCCTGTAAGAGTTTCATATTTTAGATACAACAGTTATCACATATTTGTTTTACAGATATTTTCCCCAGTCTTAGTAGTTTGTTTTGAAAGGCAAAAGTTTTAACATTGATGAAGTTCAACTTACCGTTTTTGTTCTTTAGTATTTCATGAATTTGTTGGTCTAAGAAGTAATTAAGGATTTTTTCCCATGTTTTCTTTTAGAATCTGTAGTTTTAGTTCCTATCTTTAGTTTTGTCATCCATCTCAAATCAATTTTTCTATATGGTGTGAGGCAAGAATTGGTAGTGTTTTAATTTTTATTTATTTTTTTTACATTTGATGTATACTTGTTCTGGAATTATTTTTTTTTTTTGAAAGGTTAACATTCCTTTCTTTGAATTACCTTGTGCTTTTGTTGGAAATGAATGGACCATATATATATGGACATGTTTTTTTTGGACTTTCTTTTTTATTCTGTTGTTCTATATCTTTCCTTACACCAACATTGTTTTAATTACTATAATTTCATAGTAAGCCTTGAAATCAGATACTGTAAAACCTCACCTTTCTTCTTCTTTTTCAAAAATTTTTTCTAGCAGTTTAGATCATTTGAATTTCCATGTACATTTTATATTCAACTTGTCAAGTTCTCTGAAATACTTGCCAGATTCTTGTTTACGATTGAGTGAAATCTATAGATCAACTTGGAGAGAATTGACAGTCTAACAATGATGATTCTTTGGATCAATGAACATGGGATTTCTCTCTATTTACAATTTATAAAATTTATTTCAGCAATATTTCATGGTTTTTAGTATACAGGTCTTGGTAAATTTATCCTATGAATGCTTTCGGAAAATATTATTTTAATTTTAGCTTTCAGTAGTCACTTGTTAGTATAGAAATACAATTAATTTTCATATAATGACCTTGCATTGTTTAGCATTGCTAAACTCAGTCATTAATTCTTGTTTTCTGTAGATTTATTATGATTTTCAGCATAGTTGATCATGTTATTTATGGCTAAGGGCAGTTTTATTTTTTTTCCTTTCCAATCTGCATGCCTTTTCTTTCTTTCTGGCCTTGTTGCACTGGCTAAGAGATCTAATTCAATTTTGAATGAAAGTGGTGATAAAGACTATCCTTGTGTTTTCAATTTTAGGGAATATAGTGAGTTGGGCCCCCAAAATTACGTCCACCCTGAATCTCAGAATATAATCTTGTTTGGAATAACGGTTTTGCAGATGTAACTATGTTAAGAATCTCAGGATGAGTTCATCCTGGATTTAGAGAGTGCCCTGAATCCAATTACTAGTGCCTTTATAAGAGAAAGAAGATGGATGTAATCATTGGAGTGATGCTTCTACAAGACAAAGAAGGCCAAGGATTGCAGCAACCACCAGAAGTTGGGAGAGAGATATCAAACAGATTTGCCTCAGAGCCTCCAGAAAATAACAACCCTTCAACATCTTGAGTTTAGACCCTTAGCCTTCTGAACTGTGAGAGAAGAAATTTCTGTGATTTTAAGCTGCCTGGTTTATGATAAAAATTAATTTTAATTGTTATAGCTGCCCTGGTAAGCCAATAGAAGGGGTAAATAGTCAATATTTTACCATGAAGCAAGATATAATGTATAGATTTTTTTGTAATTTCCCTTTATCATGTTGAGGACTAAGTTTTCTATTCATAATTTCTACGAGTACTTTTTTTTAATGATAGATGTTGAATTTTTTCAAATGCCCTTTTAACATCTACTGAGTTGATCTTAATGCTTTTTTGTTTGTTTGTTTCTTAATATAGTACATTACATTGATTTTTTTTTTGGCCTGGGTAGGCACCAGGAATTGAACCCAGGTCTCCAGCATGGCAGGTGAGAACTCTGCCTGCTGAGCCACCGTGGCCTGCCCTACATTGATTTTTGAATGTCCAAACCAACCTCACATTCCTTCAATAAACTCCTCTTGGTCATGATGTATTATTATTCTTTTTATGTTATGGATGGATTCTGTCTGATAAAGTTTTGTTAAGTATATTATGTGTTTGTGTTTATGAGGCTATCAAGAAACTATTGACACCATCAAGTAATTTAGGAAGTGTTCCTCCCTCTACTATTTTTTCTGGAAAACTTCATAGAGAGTTGTCCTTTTTCCCCCCTTAAGTGTTTGGTAGAATTCACCAGTAAACCTCCAGGTCTTGCAGCTTTCTTTGCAGGTAGGTTCTAACCCACACATTCAATTTATTTAATAGATACAGAGCTCATTCTGGTTACCTTTTTCCTTTTGGGTGAGATTTAGTAGTTTGTGCCTTTCAAGAAATATGTCTGTGTTGTTTAAGTTATCAAATTCATTAGTATGAACTTTTCATTATATTGCCATATTTTCCTTTTAATAGCTGTAAGATCTGTTGTGATACCATCTTTTACATTTCTGATATTAATAATTTGTTTCTTTTCTATTTTGTGTGTGTGTGTGTATTCAGTTTGGTTTACCAATTTTTATTGATATTTCAAAGAACCTGCCTCTCATTTTATGTAATTTCTTTTTTTTTAATCCATATGTTTTATTCATCTGTCGATAAGGTAGATAAAATGAGCATCAGACACAAGGTCTTCACAATCACACAGTGTGCTGGTCTGAATCTGTGGTGGACCCCAGAAAAGCCATGTCCTTTGATTCTCATTCAATATTGCTGGGTGGGAGCAAGATGTGACCCACCCAATTGTGGGTGGTAACTTTTGATTAGATAATTTCCATGGAGGTGTGTCTCCACCCACTGAAGGTGGAGTTGCTTGCTGGAATCCTTTAAAAGAGGAAACATTTTGGAGAGAGTTCCTTTTTGTAGAGCCATGAGAAAGCCAGCAGATGCTGCCATGTTCGCCTTCCAGCTGAGAGAGAAACGTTGAACATCATCCACCTTCTTGATCCAAGATATCTTTCCCCGAATGCCTTAAATTGGACATTTCTATAGACTTGTTTTAATTGGGACATTTTCTCAGCCTTAGAACTATAAACTAGCAACGTATTAAATTCCCCTTGTTAAAAGTCATTCCGTTTCTGGTATATTGCATTCTGGCAGCTTGCAAACTAGAACACACAGTCACATTGAGAAAGTTTTATCATTATACAATCATCTTCAAGAAACATGGCTACCGGAACACAGTCCTACATTTTCAGGCAGTTCCTTCCAGCCTCTCCATTACACCTTACCTAAAAAGGTGCTATCTATATAATATATAAGAATAACCTCCAGGATAACCTCTCAACTCCGTTTGGAATCTTTCAGCCATTGACACTTTATTTTGTTTCATTTCACTCTTCCCCCTTTTGGTCGAGAAGTTTTCTCAATCCCTTGATGCTGAGTCCCAGCTCATTCTAGGATTTCTATCCCATGTTACCAGGAAGGTCCACACCCCTGGGAGTCATGTCCCACAGAGAGGGGGAGGGCAGTGAGTTTGTTCATTATGTTGGCTGAGAGAGAGAGGCCACATCTGAGCAACAAAAGAGGTTCTCTTGGGGGTGACTTGTAGGTCTAATTTTAAGTAGGCTTAGCTTATCCTTTGCGGGGTTAAATTTCATATGAACAAACCCCAAGATTGGGGGCTCAGACTATTGCTTTGGCTGTCCCTACTGCTTGTGAGAATATCAAAAATTCTCCACTTGGGAAAGTTGAATTTTCCCCCTTTCTCACCATTTCCCCAAGGGAACTTTGCAAATACTTTTTTAGTCACTGTTCAAATCACACTGGGATTTATTGGGACATCACTCTGGACAAACCTACAAAATCTCATGTCCTTCTCAAGGTTCCATGTACTATGGTGTTCAATTAAGCAGTCCACATAAGTTATATTAGAAAATACACTAGTCAAAATATAAATTTTGTACCAAATGAACATTTTTGCTTTAGTCTCACACATAAGTTGAAGTTTTAAAATATGAATGACTATCTATTTTCAACACTCTGCAATATTGACATTCCTTTGTTCTTCCTCATGCAAAACATTTTTAAATGTGTACATTTAGTCACTATCGTTATATACTCTAGGCATTCCTAGATTATACCATCTCAGTCTTTATCATCTATCTTTCCTTCTGATTTTATTTGTACCCCCAGTCCTCCTCCATTTATCATTCTCACATTCAGCTTCATTCAGTGTTCTAACATTACTGTATTACAATTAGGTAGTATCGTGCTATCCATTTCTGAAGTTTTACAATCAGTCCTGTTGCACAATCTGTATCCCTTCAACTACAATTACCCAATATCTCCTAATGGTCTCTGTTACCAACTCAAATTCTCCAAGTTCATTTACTAATATAAAAGTTCATATCAGTGAGACCATACATTATATTTGTTCTTTTGTTTCTGGCTAATCTCACTCAGCCTAATGTCCTTAAGCTCCATGCATGTTGTCACATGCTTCATAACTATTCTGTCTTACAGCTGCATGATATTCCATTGTATGTACATACCACAGCTTGTTTAGCCACTTGTCTGTTGGACATTTTGGCTGTTTCCATTTCTCTTGGCAATTGTAAATAATGCTGCTATAAACATTTGTGTGCAAATGAATGTTTGTGTCCTTGCCCTCATGTTCTCTGAGTAGATACCTAGCAATGGTATTTCTGGGTCATATGGCAATTCTATACTTAGCTTCCTGAGGAACCACCAAACTGCCTTCCACAGCAGTTGTACCATTTGACATTACCACCACAGTAGATAAGTGTGCCTCTTTCTCCACATACTCTCCAGCACTTGTCGTTTTCTGTTTTATTGATAATGGCCATTCTGGTGGGTGTAAGATGATATCTCATGTGGTTTTGATTTGCATTTCCGTAAAATAGCCAGGGAAGTTGAGCATCTGTTCATGGGCCTTTTGGCCATTTGTATTTCCTCTTCTGAGAAGTGTCTGTTCATGTCTTTTGTCCATTTTGTAATTGGATTGTCTATCTTACTGTTGTTGAGTTGAACAATTTCTTTATATAATTTGGATACTAGACCTTTATCTGATATATGTTTTCCAAATACTGTCTCCCATTGTGTAGGCTGTCTTTTTACTTTTTTGACAAAGTTCTTTGATGCACAAAAGTGTTTAATTTTGAGGAGTTCCCATTTCTTTCTTTCTTCAACATTCATGCTTTGGGTGTAAGCTCCAAGAAACCACCTCCTATTATAAGATTTATAAGTATTTCCCTATGTTTTCTTCTTAAAGTTTTATGGTCTTAGGTCCAATATTTAGGTCTTTGATCCATTTTGAGTTAATTTTTGTATAGGGTGTGAGATATGGATCCTGTTTTCTTGATGATTAATCTCATCTCTATTATTTCCTTGCTTCAGTTTACTTTTGTTTTTTAAAAAAACATTTTTATTGTGAAATATATATGTTAAAAGGTGGCAAATTTCGAAGTATATTTAAAAGTAGTTATAGAACAAATTTCAAAGTATATTTAAAAGTAGTTAGAGAACAAATTTCAAAGTGGTATATTGGGTACAGTTGCACAATTTCAGCCATTTCCTTCTAGCTGCTGTAAAATGCTGGGGAATAAAAAGAAACATCAATTATAATGATTCCTTAGACATACACATTTTTAAAATCCTATCTTCTCTGTTACAACTCCTCTCTCTCATTTAATCCCTGTCTCAATTGTTAGGAATATTTGGGTAATGGCCATTCTAACGTCTTCATGTTGAAGAGGGGTGTCAACATTATGGGGTAAGGGGATGCAACCCTTTTCTTGTAGAGACTGGTAACTCTGGGTTTCAGGGTTTACCTGGCATAGGAACAATCTGGAGGTTTTAGGTCTTTGAAAAATAAACTTAGTGAGTGAAACTTTTATAGAGTCTCAAATAGAGCCCTGGGTATTCTTTAAGAGTTTCAGGAATACTGATGGCTGGGACTTGGCATATCATGGCATTTTGCAGCTGTCTGAAATTTGCATAAGAGTGATCTCCAGAATACCTCTCAACTCTATTTGAAATCTCTTAGCCACTGAAACTTTATTTTGTGACATTTCTTTTCCCTCTTTTTGGTCAAGAAGGCATTGTAAAACCACAATGCCAGGGCTCATCCTTGGGAGTTATGTCCAAAGTTGCCAGGGAGACTTACACTACTGGAAGTCATGTCCTACATCAGGGGTGGGGGGTAGGAGGTAATGAATTTATTTTAAGAATTGGGTTGAGAGAGAGAAAGAGAGGAGCATCTAAGAAAGAAAAGAGGTTCTCTAGAAGTAACTCGTAGGCGTAATTATAGGTAGGCTTAGTTTGTCTGTTACAGGAATAAGTTACGAAAGATGAAGCCTCAAGACTACGTGCTTGGCCTGTTACCTTGGGAGCCCCTAATGCTTAAAAGAGTATCAGAAGTTTTCCTAGGTGGGGTAGTCTAATAGATGCATATTTTTCCCTCCAGTCCTCAAGGGACTTTGCAAATACTTTTTTATTATTCTGCCCAACATACTCTGGAATATATCAGGATATTATATTAAGCTATACAGCATTACATGATCTCCTTCCCTATCTAGGTTCCATGTGTTTAGATCATTTAAATGAACTGGCCAGAGAGGTTAAGTTAATTGTGCACTATAGAAAATTTAAGTTTCGGACAAAATAAACATTTCTTCCTTTGGTCTCACACAAAGGTAAAGTTTTAGAATACAGACAACATTATCCTTTATCCTGTATTCAGATTTACCTTAGTCCCAACCAGATCAGTTTTGTTCCTATTTCTAAGTGAAGACTGATCTCTTTTTTGGCTTCTTTAACAGTTGCTGTATGGAGTAATGATGACTTTCAGAGCTGTGAGAACTGTAACTCTGAGTCTTAGTTTTCACACAGGTACCCAAAGCTCCAGGGAAATACCAGGTTGAAACCATTGAGTACAGCACCTCAGAATGTAGAAATTACCCTTAAAACTCAGGAATAAATGTGACTGTTGTAAGACCTTACAATCTAGGCCTAGTTTTCTTATAACTATTTTCTAAATGAGATCAAACAATACTTGTCCTTTGTTTCTGGATTATTTTGCTCAACATACTGTCCTCAGGGTTCGTTCACTTCATTGCATTCTTCACAACTTCATTCCTTTATGAAAGAATAAAGGAATTATTATCTGTAGTTGTGCAATATTCCATCTTATGTATAAACCATAGCTTGCCCTTCTGCTCTTCAGTTGACGTACCCTTCGGCCACCTCTATCCATAGGTTACCATGTATAATGCTGCCATAAACCTCAGTGTGCAAATATCTATTCAAGTCCCTGCTTCCAGTTCTTCTGAGTATATTCCTAGTACGAGGATTTCCTAATTGTGTGGTGATCCTATATCTGGCCTCCTGTGTATTTGCTACATTACTCTCTGGAGGGTCTGCCCCATTCTGCTACCCTACTGACATTGAATAGGTACATCTCTCTCTCCACATTTTCTCTAGCACTTGAATCTTTTTTTATTTATTTGTTTTGAATCTGCAGAATTAGTTGAGATATATCCATATAGCATATATTCTATCCAAAATAAACAGTCACATAGTATCCTCACCTAGTTGTACAATCATCATCAATCCCAATTTTAAACAATTTTCATTGCTCTAAAGGGAAAGATAACAGATAGACATACCCATACCAAAGAGAAAAACCAAAAACCCCCTTAACTCTTATCCCCCTACAATTATTTACCCTTAGTATTGCTGTGTTACCAGTGGGGTATTCTTATTAAATATATAGACCATATATGCAATAGATAATTTTTCCCATATGCCCTCCTATTATTAACTATTTTTACAAGTGTCATACCTTTGAAGTAGTTCATGCATTAACTTATTTATATTTGTAGTGCTAATTGGTGAGGTACATGGCTCTAAACAATCCCTCTCAATCATATTAATCTTCAATACAGAATTATTATTTATAATCCCACTAGTGAGCTACCATCACCTCTATCCATTCCTATACATTTAAGTTCAACCTCGTTAAAGAGTATTAGGTAACCACTCCCCCTTCTCTAGCTTCTAAGTATCTCTAGGTCCCCCTTATCCTACATTTTAAGATTCTGAGTTTACATTTTCTAGGGGGTTCATAATTAGTGAAATCATACAATTTCTATCCTCTTGTGTCTGGCTTATTTAACTCAGCAACATGTCCTCAAGTTTCATCCATGTTGACATATACTTCAGGACCTCATTTCTTCTCACTGCTGCATAATTCTATCATATGTATATACCACATTTTATAGATCTACTTATCTGTTGATGGGCACTTGGATTGTTTCCATCTTTAGGGAATTGTGACTAATGCTGCTGTGAACATTGGTATGCAAATGTCTGTTTGTGTCACTGTGGTTAGCTCTTCTGAGTATATACAGAGACTGATATTGCTGAGTTGTAGGGCAACTCAATATTTAGTTTTCTGAGGAACTGCCAAACTGTCTTTCACAACCACAGCACCATTATATATTCCCACCTACAGTTAATAAGTTTCCAATTTCTCCACATCCTCTCCAATATTTGTAGTTTCCTATTTGTTTAATGGTAGCCATTCTTATAGGTGTGAGATGATATTTCATTTTGGATTTGATTTACATTTCCCTTATAGCTACCAAAGATGAAGATCTTTTCATGTGCTTTTTAGCCATTTGTATTTCCTCTTCAGAAAAAGATGTCTATTCATATCTTTTTCCATTTTATAATTGGGTTGTTTGTTCTTTTGTTGTTGAGTTGCATGATTTCTTTATATATAGTGGATATCAAACTCTTATCAGATACATGGTTTCCAAAAATTTTTTCTCATTAAATTGACTGACTATTCACCTTTTTTTGACAAAATCCTTTGAAGCACAGAAGGATTTCATCTTGAGTAGTTCTCATTTTTCTATTTTTTTTCTTTTGTTCATTGTTCTCTGGGTGTAAGGTCAAGAAGTGACTACTAGGTTTTGAAGATGTTTCTTGTATTTTCTTCTGGTAGTTTTTGTAGTTTTATGTTACTGGCTCTTATATTTAGGTCTTTGATCCACTTTGAGTTAATTTTTATATAGGGTGTGAGGTTGGGATCCTCTTTCATTCGTTTGACTATAGATGCCCAGTTATCCCAGCCCCATTTGTTGAAAAGACTATTCTGTCCCCGTTCAGTGGATTTGAGGTCCTTGTTGACGATCAATTGGCCATAGATCTGGGGGTCTATTTACAAACTCTCAATTCAATTTCGTTGATCAGTATGTCATCTTTGTGTCAATACCATGCTGTTTTAACCACTGTGGCTTTATATTAAGCTTTAAATGTAACTCCTCCCTATTCATTCTTCTTTGTTAGGAAGTTTTTGGCTATTCAAGGACGCTTTCCTTTCCAAATAAATTATATAACCAGCCCTTCCAAGTCTTCAGAGTAGGTTTTGTCATTTTGATTGGTATTGCATTGAATCTGTAGATCAATTTGGGTAGAATGTATCTTAATAACATTTAACCTTCCTATCCATGAACATGAAATATCTTTCCTCCTATTTAGAGCTTTGATTTCTTTCAGCAATGTTTTGTAGTTTTATGTGTATAGGATCTTTACATCTCTGGTTAAGTTTATTCCTAGATACTTGATTCTTTTAGGTGCTATTGTGGATGGAACTTTTTTCTTCATTGCCTCCTCAGATAGGTAATTACTCATGTATATAAATGTTATTGATTTTGCACATTAATCTTATATCTCACTACTTTGCTGAATAATTTATTTATTAACCCAAGTAGCTTTGTCACAGTTTTCTTAGGAAACACTTTTGGTTTTAGAGTGGTGTTAACTTCATAATATGAGTTAGGTAGTTGTTTTAGTTTGCTAAAACTTCTGGAATGCAAGGAACCAGAGATGGACCAGTTTTTATAAGGGGATGTACTTAGTTACAAATTTACAGATCCCCAGAGGAAAGGAAACTAGCTTTCATTTGGGTTTCTCTGTCACATAGGAAGGCACATGGTGACGTCTGCTGGCCCTCTCTCCCAGCTTCTGTGTTCAAATGGCTTTTCCTGGGGCATTTCCTCTCTCTATCTCCAAATATCTGGTTCTATGTCAGCTCTGAACATTGAGCTGAGGTGTGCAGAGCCAAGTCTCTCTCTGACTCTTCCTTTTAAGCCTCAAGTAATTAAATTAAATGTCACTCATTGTAGAAAGCACTTTCCTTAGCTGACCGCAGATCTAATCAGCCATAGATGAATTTCACATCCTGATGATTTAAGTCCACAGAAACAGAACTGGGCACCATCACCTGGCCAAGCTGACACCTGAATCTAATTACTACAGTAGTCCTCCTTTTTCTTCAGTTTTTTGGGAAGAGTTTGAGCAGAAATGGTGTTAGTTCTTTTTGGAATGTTTGGTAAAAAACCCCTGTGAAGTTTTCTAGCCCTGGGCTTTTCTTTGTAGGAATATTTTTTTCTGACTGATTAAATCTCTTTACTTGTGATTGGTTTGATGAGGTCTTTTATTCCTTCTTGAGAGAATATAGGTTGTTCATGTGTTTTAGGAAATTGTTCATTTCATTTAAGTTGTTTAGTTTGTTGGTGATTAGTTATGAGTATCCTTTTAGGATCTATAGCAATGAACCCCTCATTTCATTTTTATTTATTTGCATCCTCTCTCTTTTTTTGTTTGTCAGCCTAGCTAAGGGTCTATCAATTTTATTGATTTTCTGAAAGAACCAACATTTGGTTTTATTGAGTCTCTCTATTGTTTTTATTCTTTTGTTCTCCAATTCATTTATTTTTGCTTTAATCTTTGTTATTTCTCTTCTATTTGCTTAGGGATTACTTTGCTGTCCTTTTCCTAGTTCTTCCAGGTGAGCAATTATGTCCCTGATTTTTGGTCTTTCTTCTTTTTTAATGTAGGCATTTAGAAAATACATTTCCCTCTCAGCACTGCTTTTACTGCATCCCATAAGTTTTAATATGCTGTATTCTCATTTTAGTTAATCTCCAGATATTTACTGATTTCTCTTGCAATTTCTTCTTTGAACCACTGATTGTTTAAAAGTATGGACTTAATCTCCATATGTTTGTGAAAGTTCTGGTTCTTTGGTGCTTATTGATTTCCATCTTCATTCCATTATGATCAGAGAAAGTGCTTTGAGTAATTTCAATCTTTTTAAATTTATTAAGATTTTTTTGTCCCAGCATAGGATCTATCCTGGAGAATGTTCCATGAGTACTACAGAACAATGTATATCCTGGTGTTTGGGGGTGTAACAATCAATATATGTCTGTTAGGTCTAATTCATTTATCACATTGTTTAGGTTCTCTATTTCCTTATTAATTCTCTGTCTGGTTGTCTATCTATAGAAGAAAGTGGAATAGTGAAGTATTACACTATTATTATTGAAACATCTATTGCTCCATTCAGTTTTGCCAGTGTTTGTCTCATGTACTTTAGAGCTCCTTGATTAGGTGCATAAACATTTATGATTGTTATTTCTTCTTGGTGAATTATACCTTTTATTAATATTTAGTGTCCTTCCTTGTCTCTTATGACATATTTACATTTAAATTCTATTTTATCTGATATTAGAATAACTACTTCTGCTTTTTTTTCTTTACAGCTTGCATGGAATATCTTTCTCCATCCTTTCACTTTCAATCTATTTGTACCCTTGGGTCTGAGATGAGTCTCTAAGTAAACAGCAGAGAGGTGACTCATATTTTTAAATCTGTTTTGCCTATGTGAACTTCTGATTCGTGAGTTTAGACCACTAGCAGTCAACATTATTATTTTAAAGGGAGTTCTTGAATCTACTATCTTATCCTTTGTTTTTTATTTTTCAGATCCATTTTTTCCTCTCTCTTTTTCAATCCTTTTATTTACCTTTACTAATACTCTTCAGTTCTGTGCTTTCCTCCAGTCTTTCATTTGCAGTCAACAGCACTCCCTTTAGCATTTCTTGTAAGAAAAGTCTCTTGTTAACAGATTCTCTTAGAATTTGTTTGTCTGTGAAAATTTTAATTTCTCCCTTACTTTTGAAGAACATCTTTGCTGGATAAAGAATTCTTGGCTGGAAAGTTTTCTCTTTCAGAATCTTAAATATATCATACCAGTGCCTTCTCACCTCCATGTTGCCCATTGAGTAGTCTGAATTTAGTCTTATGTGGCTTCCTTTGTATGTGGTGAATCACTTCTCTCTTGCTGCTTTCAGGACTTTCTGCTTCTCTTCAGCATTTGACAGCCTGACTAGTATGTGTCATGGAGTAGGTCTATTTGGATTTATTCTATTTGGAGTTCATTTAACTTCTTTTATTTGCATATTGTTGTCATTTATAAGGATTGGGAAGTTTTCCCCAATTATTTCCTCAAACAATCTCCTAGGTCTTTACTCTTTTCTTCTTCTTCTGAGCCACCAATGATTCTTACATTTGTGTGCTTTTTGTTGTCCATAATCTCCCTGAGCCCCAATTCACATTTTCTGTCTGTTTCACCATTTGTTCCTTTGTGCATTCAAATTCAGTTTTCCTGTTCTCTAGTTCACTTATTCTTTCTTATGCCTCTTCAAATATTTCTTGTGTGTCCCTAGTATATTTTTAATTTGATCTACAGTATCTTTCATTTCTGTAAGATCTACTACTTTTTTATTTATTCTTTCAAGTTCTTCTTTATGCTCTTCTTGTGTCTTCTTGATATCCTTTGTGTCTTTAGCCAACCCATTGAATTTATTTAGGAGATTTGCATTGATTAATTGTTCCAAATTCTCTGTCTTCTCCAGCATTTCAATTTTGTCATTTGGCTTGGCCATATTTTTTACATCTTCATATGCTCAGTGATTTTTTGTTGATTTTTGGCATTTTTGTTGATTTTGGGCTGTGGGACTGAGTATTTCAACTTCCCCTGAACATGGTCAGCCTAGGAGTGCCTGGTGGTGTGGCATGGTTCACTCCTTCATCCCTCCCTTTCCACCCATGTGCACCATGAGTGCCCTGGGCCTCTGTGGAGGAAGGATTGAGGTATCAAGACCCAGAGTGTCTCTTTCACTGGCGAGTTGTCAGATCAACTCTGCTTTTTGACCCCCTCCTCCTGAAAGGAAGATTCTCCAGTCTCCACCAAAACCGGGCACCCACAGTGGCCTGTCTTGGGGGTGGAAGTAAGAGCTGTGTACTGGCAGCAAGTTCTCTGTGTGTGGACAAACCAAGTCTGCTGACTTTCAGGTTCCTACAGGGGAGCTCCTGTCTGTGGAGCTGAAAGGAAAGCTCTCCCAAGCTGGCTTGGAGGTAAGAGTGTGAGGCTACACCACTCCTTTAGCACCTGCTCCAGCCTGTGTGTCATAGCCTGCCCCAGGTGCAGTCATGACATGCACCCCACTCACCCCCATCCTCTCAATCATAATTTCTCCACTTTTTCATCCAGGTCTTCCCTACAACATGTAGAAGTTCCTCTTCTCTGGTCACTCAAACCCTGGAACTGCTGTCCCAGTCATTTTCTGCCCTTTTTCTAGTTGTTCCATGGTGTAGGGGTGAATTCAGTCTATTCTAATTTGCCATCCTTTCTTTTCTCTTAATTGGCTTTTCTCCTAGTTTCTTATGGTAGAAACTAAGATCACCTATTTGAGACCTTTCTTCTTTTCTAATATAAGCATTTGATGGTACACTTTTCCCTCCATAAGCACTTTTTTTAGATGCATCCCACATATTTTGATATATTGTATTTTAATTTTCATTCATTTCAAAATATTATCTAGTGCCTCCAGTGATTTCTTCTTTGGTCCATGAGTTATTTAATAGTTTGCTGTTTAATGTTCAGATGTTCAGGGATTTTCTACACATCCTTCTGTTATTGATTACTACTTTAATTCCATTGTAGTCAAAAACATAGTTTACATGATTTAAATTGCTTTAAGTTTAATAAGTTTTGCTTTATGGTTCAGGATATGTTCTATCTTAGGAATGTTCCATGTGCACTGAAAGAGAATGTGTATTCTGCTGTTAATGGTTGAAGTATTCTGTAGTTATCAAGTATGTCTGGTTGGTTAATAGTGTAGTTTGAATCTTCTGTATTCTTAATGATATTCTGGAAACTCCTTCTTACATTTATTGAGAAAGGAGTCTTGAAGATACCAAATATAGATTTGTATTATCAATTTGTGTTTCAGTTCTATCACACTTTTACTTGAGGTATTTTGAATTTCTCTGTTAGGTGCACATAGATTTAAGATTGTTGTGTTCTCTAGAAGAATGAGCCTTTAATTATTACAAAATATCCTTCTTTATGTGTGGTGATATTTCTTGTGCTGAAGTTTACTTTGTCTGACATTAACGTGGTCTCCACACCATTCTTTCGGTTAGTTTTTGCTTAGTACATCTTTTGCTATCCTTTTATTTTTAACCTATCTGCATCTATATATTTAGAGTGGGTCTCTTGTTGATGCAAATAATTTGGTCTTGCTATTTTTATACAATGAGGCAATCTCTGACTTCTAATTAAGTGTTAGACCATTTATATTCAATGTAAATATTTATATGGCTTGGTTTATATCTACTATCTTGCTATTTGTTTAGTATTTACTCCTTCTGTTCTTTTTTGTTGTTGTTGTTGTTGTTCTTCCTCCCTCCCTTTCCTTCCTTCTTTTTGGAGTACTTGAGTATTTAAAAAAATGGTTTTATCTCCACTATTATTATTAATGATATGTGTTTGTTTTCATGTTGGTAAAATTGTTTTCTATGGCTTATTATATATACCTCTAACTTATAATAGTCTACTTTCAGATATAACACTTCATGTAGAGTATAGGAACTTTACAACCTTACACATCTATTCCTCACTCACATCCTTTGTGCTATTTTTGGCCCGTATTTTACTTTGATATATCTAGGTCCCACAGTATGTTATTGTTTTGTTTTGTTTTTTTATCTAAATAGCCAATTCTTTTAAAGAGTTTTAAAGTAAGGGAAAAATCTTTTGTATTTACTTATATCTTTATTATTTCCAGCATTCTTCATTAACCTATGTAAACCCATAGGTTTTTTGCTATCATTATACCTAGCATAGTTCCTAACAAGAAGTCTGCTATAATTCTTATCTTTGTCTTTAGCTTCTTTTAAAATTTTCTTTTTTTCTCTAGATTTTAGTACCTTTTAGTATGGCTTTATTTGAGTTTTTCTCTCCTTGGGTTGCTTGAGCTTCTTGGATTTGTGGGTTCATAATTTTTCAAATTTGTCAACCATTGTGTTTTTTTGGTCCCTCCTACCTCCTTTTTGAACTCCAGCTACTCATGTTAGACTGGGTTGTATTAAACCAAAATTTACTGAGTCTCTATTACATTGTTCAGGGTTTTATGTCAGTAGCCTTCATTTTGTATACCTTCTGTTGCTATGTCTACAAATTCATTAATCTTTTTCTCCTGTAGTATTTAACTTGCTGATCCTATTCAGTGTCATTTTCATTTCAGACATGGTATTTTTCATCTCTAGAAGTTCCATTTGGGTCTTTTTTTTTTATAACATCCATCCTCTACTCATCATACTCATGTCTTCCTTTATCTTTTCAAACATATAGCATATATTTATAATAATTGTTTAAATGTTCATTTTTGTTAGTTCCATCATCTCTAATATCTCTGGGTCTGCTTCTATTGATTGATTTTTTTCTTCTGGGTATAGGTCATATTTTCCTGTTTCTTTGTATGTCTGGTGATTTTTTTTAAAAAATGAATGTAAGAGGTGGGCCATGGTGGCTCAGTGGTAGAGTTCTCACCTGCCACCGGCTTCGATTCCCGGTGCCTACCCATGCAAAAAAAAAAAAAAATTAAAAAAAAAATTGAATGTAAGACATTGTAAATTCTACATTGTTGATTGCTGGATTTTTTTTTTTTTTTTTTATTCCTGGGCCTCAATTTCTTTGACATCAGCTGTATCCTTCTGAGGCTTGCTTTTTTAAACTTTGTTAATGTATCTTAGCCTTGAGTCTAATGTCAATCTAGCCCCACTACTAAGATTATAGTCCTTTGAGGATTCTAAGCAATGACTTGTTATTTAATGAGATCTTTTTATTCTGGCTGGTGAGAAGACAAACTATTCTCAGCTCTATATGAGTTCCAGGATTTTTTCTGTCTCCTGTTCTCATGGTTAGTTTCATCTCATCCATGCAAATTAGCTAGCATTCAGTCAAAGACTCAAGGG
Source organism: Tamandua tetradactyla (assembly GCF_023851605.1). Taxonomy (NCBI): domain Eukaryota; kingdom Metazoa; phylum Chordata; class Mammalia; order Pilosa; family Myrmecophagidae; genus Tamandua; species Tamandua tetradactyla. The sequence goes on along the minus strand of NC_135342.1, from coordinate 74,601,363 downwards.
CATCCCCCTGCAGATTTCCTGCTCTCTTTCTCAGTTCACTTCTCTCATTGCCAGTACTCTTCCCCACAAATTCTCGTCATGGCTTTCCAGAATTATAATTTCTTTCTCTTCAACTCAGCAAGACCTCTGGGTCTGTTTGTGTTCTCCAACCCTGTGCTCTATCCTCATCACTCATTCTATTTAGCAAACCATAGGTTTCAATGTCTTTGCTTATCTTATCTCAGGGATCATGATCCTATATTTCCTGTTACAGATATTTAAAAAAAATCATTATACATGTGCACACACAAAATCTTGTTTTCCGGTGTTTAAGGTGGGAAGGTAAATCTGATCTCTGATTTTCATATTGGTCAGAAGTGGAAACCCAGAATTACTCTCGATTTCAGTGTTTTTCTGACAACTACTATTTTTAATCATAATTGTAAATATTTTCAAAACCATGGGAATACGTGATTTAATAGTAAAAAGAAGGGTATGTTATGGGTACATTATTATTATTATTATGCCAGTTATGTAGAAATATAGGATTAAAATATATTACTGACCTTAATGTAATTGCTTTTAGATGTTGGGACATTGCTGCATTTTTTTAAATGTCTTTTTACTATTGAAAAAAATATGTTCCTAATTATTTTATAGTAGAAATGAATAAATCACTTTTATATTGAAAAAGCACTTTATTTAAAAATAATTAAGTATGCACTGAAGAAATAATTCTAAAGTAGAAAGTTCTCATCATAGTTTTCCAAAATAAAAGCCAAATATATATGTATATAATATATGCATATGTATACAACCCTCGGCTTGGTGGTTCTCCCTTATACTTCATTTATTTCCAAAATATATTTGGGCTTATAATAAAAAGCATAGATGCAATAAAAAAATAAAATGGAGGTAAAAGTTCAAGATCTAGGAAATGAAATGTGTGTTGAGTATATGGGTTGGTGGAGAATGGTGGGAGGGTCCTGAAAAAAAAAAAAGCAATGTAATTAAAGCAGAAACTCTAAGATTAACTTCAGAAATGGAATACAAAACTTCTCTGTGAGTTTACTGGAAGTCAAAACAAACAGGGGAATGGTGGGATTTAGAGCTATCCAAGTTAGGTCAAAGGCTATTTCATCAAGAGATACCTTTCAAAATAGTTTTTCCAGCCCTGACTTTTAAAAGAACACTTTGACATAAATTAGATCTAAGAAACATGCAATTAAGTGTAGGAAAATTATACTTAGCTTTTTGGGAATAACAACAACAACAACAAAAAGTCAGACACAGACTTTTCCCTTAATGGAATGGAGGCCCAAGAGAGTAGGGAACATGCATACATAGATATATACTTGTGATAGTTTCAGAGTAAATCAAGACAAACTTAATTTGTCTAATAGTCAAGAGCAGTTGAAGGTAGACCAGTAGGTCTTGATGGATGGGGGAATATGGATAAGCATAGGAGAAGGGGAAGGTATTCTAGAAGAAATGAATGATGTATAATAAGGTAAAGACATAGATGAGGGCATTGGAAATATCCTGGGAATGTTAGGGGACAAGTGTGATGGCTGGGGGTGCAGCAACTGAAGAAATAATCACACTGACTCTTAATCAAGGGATTTTTTTCACTCCAGTCATTGTAAGTAGTGTGCTGGTTTGAATTTGTTGGATACCCCAGAAAAGTCTTGTCCTTTAGTCCTCATTCAGTATTGCTGGGTGGGATCTTTTTTATTGTTTCCATGGAGATGTGACCCACCCAGTTGTGGGTGGTAACTTTTGCTTAGCTGGTTTCCATGGAGATGTGTCTCCACCCATCCAAGGTGAGGTTGCTTACTGGAGCCCTGTAAGAGGAAACCATCTGGGGAAAAGCTTTAGAGCCAGGAGATCCCACACTGCCAGAGACCTTTGGAGATGAAAGGGGAGCACTGGTGAAGCCAGGAGAGAAAACTGGCAGATATCTAAATGTGTCTTTCCAGCTGAGAGAGGTGTTCCGGACCCACTGGTCTTTTTGAATCAAGGTATCTTTTCCTGGATGTCTTCGTTTGGACATTTTCATGGTCTTAGAACTATAAACTTGCAACTTAATATATTCCCCTTTTAAAAAGCCATTCTGTTTCTGGTATACTGCCTCCCAGCAGCTTCAGCAAACCAAAACAGGTAGTCTTGACTGTCACGGTGGTGGAAGCCCTGGGAGTAGACTCACAAATGCTGGGTTCAAATCTTATCTCTGTGAAATTAAGGAAACAGAAGTTAGAATATGGTAATACATACCACCTTCAGGCTTTAATAGGGTTAAATAAGTTTAATGTTTAAATGCATGTTATTTGCCAGGTCTCTTAAAATATTTTGCTTCATTTTAAAAGCAGTGAAAAAGCCCTTGTACATGGGGAAAAGCTTTGAGTGCAAACATACTCTTCATAATTTTAATAATACATTTGCATAACAAGGCATTTTGGCCTGCAGAGCTAAGGCTCACATTTTCTACTGGTAGGTTCCCCTCTCAACCCCCAACAATTTAGTGTAGAAGTTTTGTATTTTCAGTTGCTGCAGGGGGAGCTTGGGTCTGTGGAAGGACTTGAAAGCTCAGGACGGCTGAGGAGTCTCTAGTCTGGCTCTTACATGGGCCTGAGTTTGAGAATCTATGGAAACAAGCTAAAGGGCCTGACACAGACATGGTGTGTGTGTTATTTTGTTTGTTTTGGTTTTTTGAGCTCTCTGGGAAGAAGCAAGCTATTCTGGGGACTGAATAAAAGAAATCATGATGTCCTTTTGTAGAATAGTGACAGCTTTTGGCCCTCATCCCTAGCATGAGTTGGGAGTCAGGAAAACAAACAAACAAAAAACCACACTCTGTAGCTTAGCTAAAACAATTCAATATAAGGAATTGATTACACAGGTATTCAAAGACTGAAAAAGCTAAAATCGGAACACTGAGGCTACCCAGTGATAATAACCATGGGAGGCAGCTACCACCTGGAGGGCTGGGGAACCGAGGGCAGATGTCAGGAATATCAGAATCCAGAAGCTCAGAGCAGAGGCCTGGGGGAGCAGAGACTCAGATCTCTGAGGAGTAGTTGCTTCCCAACTTAAAGGTCCGAGGAGGGGCCCCCGGGAGCTGAGACTTAGATATGTGAGGAAGGGGCATTGCTTGCAGGTGCTGATATGTCTGAGTACCACACGATAGGACTAGTTCTAGGAGTTCCCAGAAAGCTGGAGACTGGAATCAACTGCTGCTGTAGAGATCAAGTACCATTGCCAAGTTGAAGTAAGGCTGACAACACACCAAGAGAAGGTGGTAAATCCCCCTCCCTCTCTTCTTCCTCGTGTTCCCCACTCTTGTGCCCCCCTATTGGCAGAGGTTAACCCGGCACCAGCTGCATAGCCAAACTGTGACTGCAGAGCCTCAGGCCAGCATCACCAAGCAGAGTGTAGATGGGTGAATGTAGTAGAGTGTGAGTGAGACCCAAGAGCTTCATGAGCATGTTCATTTCCAGAATGTCACAAGGGGTAGCATGGTGGTGTTTGTAGGACATGAAAAAGGAAGGCACCTGGCTGTGTGCTGAGATAAAAGCATTCAGATTTCTTATTTTATTTAACCTTTACAATAATCTGAGAGGTGAGTATTACTACCCTCATTTTACAAGTGGAATAATTGAAGCTCAGAGTTTAAGTAACTTCCAAAGTTCACAAAGCTAGTATATGGGCGAGGCAGGAGTTAAACACAAGACTCAGTGGCTCCAACAGTATTTATTTCCACTGTACAAAGCTCTCTCTACAGCCCCTTTGCTGATACTCACCTGACTGCAATATTGACAATGACATCTTCCCCACTAAAGTGCAGTTTCCATGAGGTCAGAACCATATAGGACTTTCTCGAAGCTGTATGCAAGTAGCCAGCAGAGTCCAGTACAAAGTACTCATCCAGTATACCACTTTAATTAACCAATGCATATGTTTAAGGTCCTTTAGCCTTCTTTAAGGGTAATATGGAAGTACTACCCAATACATAATTTTATACCCAAACATATGAAAATATCTGTAACATATGTGCATATCTAAAATAGTTGTTAGAACAGTACAAAGGAAGGCAACTGCTTTTGAAGCTAGAAGGAGAGTATATGGCATCGATCTGCCCATCTTTTCTTCATTCTGAAAGGCTACATACAGTTTTAAAATGAAGCATTTTAAAAATGTGAATATATTTCTGATCTTTGAATTAACTAGCCCATTAAGCTATGGTTGCCTCTTCTCCCCAACCCATCCTCCATCCCCCCATGCATAGCCTATCATTAGCCGCTATCTGGAATCGACAGTAGAGTAATTTGAACTCTGGTTCCCAAGGGCCTATTCTTTTACTTCCTGCTGTAGGAATACGGTATGTATTGATTAGATATCAGAGTGTAATGGGCTTCCAATCTCTCTGCCTTAAGATATATGATGGAGATGACAGGAAACAGATACCCTGTTACTACTTGTAAATAGTCTGGTTGAACAAAATGCTTGGTAACCACTTCAATGCCATGCACTTCTACCCCAAGGAAAGAGCTCCTTATCACTCATTTCAATATAATTTCTTGGAAAGAGAAGGCTTGGGATTTCCTTTTGGGGCCAGAACTACTGCCTAGGATTGTCACTCCTCTGGAGACCACTCAGGGGCATCTGTTCCAGGTGAACACTTGGATAATTGACTATAGACGGCTCAGAATTAGAACCAGTAGCATCCGCCATCTACTCCCAACTGTGGGACTGATATAAGGGGAGCCGGGTCTGAAGCCTGAGCAGCAGCCAGCACGGATGCCCCCACCCCCCCCACCTTAGAGCGCCACCTGGAGTAAGTCAGTTGTAGGTGCCTCAGTTTCCTAACCTGTAAAATGGAAAAAAAATAATCTAGCTTGCAACACTGGTTGCAAGGATGGAGTAAAACAGTACATTCAGCGTGGCCAAAACAGTGCCTGGTGCCTGATTATTTCTCTTTCCTTCCTCCCCATTCTGCCTCACCCTCCGAAATGGAATATTTCCCTTTGCTGGAATTGTACAAGCCCTTTAGGCTGGGGTAGAGGCAGCCACACACAGCGTATGTGCCTGCACCGTTGAAACCTCAAATAGCAGTTGGTGGTGGCATCGGTAGGCAAGTGGACTGAAAGTCCCATGTTGAGCTGAGCAATCCTTGGTACTTGGAGCAAATGCTGGTTCTTTCTTGCCAATGGCTGCCCAGCACAGCACAGACCCTGGTTACTCCCTGCTGGACGTTGGCCTAGCTTTGTTTCCTTGGGATCTCTAACCCACTTCCTGGACCTGGTTTGTGTTATTTAAGTTAGCAGCTCAATAACTGCAAAGGTAAATACAAAGTTGGCCGGCGATGACATCTTCCTTTCTCCAGTGGCCCTTGCAGATCACGCCAAGGATATGAGATCCTCGTCCAAGGACATGAAGAGCTTCTCCCAGGTGCAGGTTTGGTTTTACCCAGAAGGGATATCTTCTGTTGCAGCATCAAAGTCCTCCCCTTACTTAGCAGCAAAGATGACTACAAAGCAAGTTGACTGGTGCAAGAAGGATTCCAAGGGAAGATTGTAAACTTTTAAAGGGGAATAAAATGTGGGTTTACACATTTTTAATTATAGCAGACTTGAAGCTCATATTCATTTATTACCAGCCATATCAGCCACTTATCTGCCACTTCTCTAATCTTTGCCCTGCAAACAGACGTGATCCCTGGTCAAGTAAGATAAGTGGAAAATTAAAAATGGCTACCTGCAGGGAACTGATTGGAAAAGAGGAGGAACAAAATGCCAGGGGATTGAATTAATCCTGGACTCTTTCCTAATCTTTCTTCAACTACTGCTTCTGTGGATGAAGGCAAAATCCAAGGAGGCCCAACCTCCTCCTTGGCTAATATCTCCTAGTTTCTCCTTCCTCCCTGCCCCCTTTAGAAAAAGGGGATCAATAAAATGAGCTTGAAAGAGGAAGGAACCGATCTCCGTGCTGGTATCAAATGCTGTCTCTCTGCAGCATGCGAGGAAGGGCCGGTGTGCAGTAAGTGACCTAATTGCACAGTCCAAAAACACCAAATTCATATTATTGGCTTCATCAGCATTGTCCCTCCTAGAGGTTGCTCTTAATTAGCCCAGGAGAGGATTCAAGAAAAAAAAAACGGTGACCGTTTCTTCAATACAGAGGGATCTGGCCAAGAAAGGTTCAGAGGCGGACATAGTGATTACTGCCATTTGTCAAATGTTTTATCTGGGCTAAACCCTGTGCTAAGCTTGTGATGTTCCATATCTCATTTCATCCTTGCAATAATTCTTTGAAGGTAGTATGATTATTCCTGTATTGTTGATGAGGGTAACTGAGGCTTGGAGAAGTCAGGAAGCACGGCTGGTAATTGCAAAAGCAGATTTCGCACGCACATCTGTCCAGCCTCCCCCACCCCCAAAATGACGGCTGGCTCTGATTCCCCATTGTCAAGCTACTAGCTTATTCATCGGCAAAATAAGGGAGGAGTTGCAAACTGATAATCTAACCCAAGCCTCAGTTTTCAGACGAAGACACTTAAACCCAGAGAGAAAAAGTCACTTGCCCAAGGCACACAACAGACCTAGTGGTCCCACAGTTCTGGATTGTCAGCTCAGGACTCTTTGCAAAAATGTGCCACGATGGTCCTCTGTGTCAGCAGCCCTCCTCCAGATCCTAGCAGGGCCTCCTCCACGCCTCACTAATATGGAATTGTGAGGGCTAGAAAATGGGGAGGCAAAAGTTTGACCTAAGAAGATAAATATTACAGTTTATTTTATTTTTTAACAACCCTTTACTGACTACCTAGTACACACAAAGAACAGTTCAAGGTGCTGAGGGCTCAGCAAGGGAGAACAGGTATGCTGAAGGTTTGTGTGTGTGTATTTCTTATAAGGGAAATAAGGCAACTAAGACTGAAAACAACTAAACCCATTGCAACTCCCTGTAGACATGCATTACAAGTTAAGGCATCGAAACATACATTTGCTTCAGAATTTACCTCTATCACCTAACACTCTACAGTATTACAGTAATCTAACTCTTTTGAATTCACTACTTGTATAAATAAATAAAACAAGCTAAAGTAATAATACCTCTAAATTGGGTCCTTTTACATAAGATTAAAATGCTGAATATTTTAGAAATAAGGAATGACGCCATTATCATTTGTTAAGTACTACTCCAGGCCAGGCATTTCATAGACATTACTTCATTTCAACCTCTCGACCCCCTTACAAGGTATTATTATCTCCATTTTACAGATGGGGAAACTGAAAGAGTAGCAGTCTCGCTAAGTCTTGAACTAGACATCAAAGAAATGATCAAATTGACTGCAGAGCCAATGGTGTTTGTGAGTCACCTCTCTACTTATTTGCAGGAGGTTAGAGTCTTATAATGATAAAATTGCAGTGATAAAAACAATTATTAACATGCATTGAATACCCGCAATGTACCAAGTACTGTGCTGAGCACATTGCAGACACTATCCTATTTGATCCTCACCACAACCCCAGGGTGGAAGTATTATTATCATTACCATTTTACAAATGAGGAAACAAAAGTACAGAGAGGGTAAGTAACTTCTCCAGGGTCACACAGCTAGTAAATGATGGAGCCATGTCTCAAACTCAGAAAGTACAGCTCCAGCCCTATACTTTCAACTGTTATTATGCTATAATACCTTTCCAGTAAGAGAAAATGCAGTTCAGTATGGACAAGGATGTAATTTCTCAAGTATGGTTTTGCATGCCAAATTAAAAAAAAAAAAAGAAAGATGGGGCGGAGATGGAGAAGCTAAACATTAGGGAACAAGAAAATCCAGAATTCTAGAATATCACTATTTCACAGTCATCACATTAATCAATGCAAATATGGTTTAAATGGAAAGCAGTTGTCCCAGATTGTATTTTCACTTTAAAAGCTTGACTTTGATTAGTTTTGTTATTTCCTTCCCTAAAACTTAAAGCAGCTCATACTAAAAACTCTTGTTTCTATACAGTTATGATTAAGGGACTTCTGACTTTCCCTAATGCATTTCTAACCCATCAAGTCCATTCCTAAGCATGAAGGACCCCACATTCACTGTTTCCTGCAACACATGTGATGGGAACGTTAGGGCTCTTACACCTTGGATTAAGAAAAGTGTCTCACCCATCTGGGAGGGAATTTTTCAGACTGCGAAATGCTGACTTACTTCTCCTCATTGGGCTGCCTCCATGGTTTCCCAGAGGCTTCCAGAATGCTCTCTGGGTGTCCTATTCTGCTTCACACTTTATGCTTCAGGGCACAGGGATATTTGGATATAGGGCTAGTGGACCTTTTCCTTTGCTACTCTCTTTGACTTGTAAATAATTCTCTAGAACATCCTTTGTCAGTATGAGCATCCTTCACTCATAAATGCCGATAACCACTCTACCTAGATGCTGGCACTACTCCACCGGTGAGAGCCAACTAATAAGTAGACAGTCAGAGGAAAGGGAAAGGGTCTTCCATTTTTTTAAGCTCTTGACATACATTACTTCATTTAATCATCATAAAAACCCTAAGAGATTGGTGTTACCATCCCCATTTTATGATTGAGGACACTGATCTCCTGATATGCCAAAGGTTGCAAAACGAGTTTAATATTAATGGGAAGCATTTATTAAGCTCTTACTAGATACCAGGAACTGCTTCACTGTTCTACAGGTATCAGGTTATTAATTCTACAACAACCCAAAGAGTGGGCACCATTGTTATTCCAATTTAATGGCAGAGAAAACTGAAGCACGGACATGTTGAACAACTTTCCTGAAGTCGATCAGCTCTAAAGTGATTTGAACAAGAGAGCCCTTTTTTTATTTTGAGCTTGCACTCAATACTCAGAAAAGGCTACCATTTTTTCCCCAATAAATCAAAGAGGAAGGCTCTATGAGCTCCATTTACATATTGAATTGATGAGAATAGCTTTGGGCAGTTGCCAGGCTGGGAATTAATATTAGACAGTATGAACTGGACTGTTCTAGCTGCTTCCAGCAATATGTTTTTGTTTGTTTGTTTGTTTTGGGGGGCATTGAATGGATTGGGAATCAAACCCAGCTCTCCTGCATGGCAAGCGAGAATTCTACTGCTGAACCATGCTTCCAGCAATGTGAACTTGCACAAGACATCTCTGGTTATTATCACAGCTGCCTCAGTCAATGCTGCAGAAGAAATTGGGAGAGAAGGCAGGAAAAGACAGCACCCCAATCATAGCTGTAATCGAGCTCTATGTCTTCATGGAACCAAAGATGATCAAATAAACTCTGATTCTGAAGAGTACTTGCCCCCAAAATTGAGGGCCACGGCATGATACAGAAAGTTTTCATCTTCATATTTCTCATCAAATCATCTGCCTTATTTAGAAAAAAAGCCCTTAATAACAATTCAAGAAATTGCCTTTGCTACTTTTTCTTTCTTTTAAAAGTGTCATAGAATTTATTAAAGCCACAAGAAAAACACAGGACAATGCTGGTTTCTAAAGTAAAAGAGGAAATTTTTTCTTTCCTTTGCAAGAGAGATTTTTAATGAGCATATACTGCATATACATATTTTGCTGTGCTTGCTTTTTTCACTTTGCAGTATAGCATGAACGTTCTTTCATGTGTGGGTCTTTGGAGCTCCCTCATTCTTTTAAGTTGCCACAGAGATTTTATGTCAAGATTCCATTTCCCTCTTGATGAACCTATAGCTTATTTCCCACTTTCTTTAGCTTTCACAACTGCAAAAAACATTTACGTTTTGGTCACACACATGTTCTTAGGCAGTTGCATTTGATTTAAACCAAATAACATAACAAATTTTAATTTGACTTCTGGGAAAAATAATTGAGAGATTTTGATAGATGTAAACTTTCACACGTGGGGGAAACGGCTGGAGGGTTTTCCCAGTCCCTAAAGATCTCCTCCAGGGGACAGAACTTACTGTCTATCCCTGCACCAGCCCTGCCGCCGTGGCTCAGGCCATGGGAACGGACAGATGATTAGCCTTGTCTTTATAACCAGCTCTTCTGCTAGGGTTCACATTCGTATTTATGGAATAAACCAATTTTTTTTGACACCTCCTCCAGAAAAAAATTGTGTGATTCCCTCATTTCTTCCTTTGGTATAGGCAGCCTGGCATGGGGTCCATGTCAGGGACTGTGATATTTAGGTCAGATCTTAGCTTTAGTTACTTAATGAGTCATCAGGCCAGAGTACAATTTATGACACAGGCATCCCCTTTTCACCACCTACAACACCAAAGAGTGCTCTGCAAATAATCTTATTCTCTTCCCTAAAAACAAAAACGAAAACCATTTGCCCTAAGTGTCCCTACGCTTTCTGCTCTATTTTATTTCCTTTTCGGAAGAATGAGTGGAACATTTGGCTCTGCTCTCCAGGCCCAATCATTTGATTCCGAAGCTCTTCCTAGGGTGAACGGGACGTGAGAGTGGCTGTCTTAAATCAATTCCTTCTATTTCTGGTTTTAAGCCTCAACTTGTCAGCATGCTTGCAACTCCTGGGGTGTTTGAGCAGCAATATAAGCACTGCTTTGAGCTCTCAGAATCGGCCTGGCATTACCATTAAGAAGACATTTGCATTCGCAGGCTTACTTATCTTCTTGCTTCCTTCCCCACCTCAGCAGCTCGTCTCACCCTAGCTGGGAACTGACAATTCTTTTTGGAAAACTAAGCAAATCTTTCAAAGCGGTTTTCAAGTCTTGTAGCAGCACGTTTGTGCTGTTACAGCTAAAGAGCTGTCAGGTCGTCAGCGTGCACCTTGAGTTCAGCTCGGCAAATGGAGCAAAATATCCATTTCGCGCGTGAAATTGCCCGCACTGGGCGTGGAGATCTCGGCTTCTCAGCTTCTCAGCATGTCCGCACTTAGCGGGCCGGGTCTGGCTTTTCCTTGAGTTGGGAAATTGGGTTCTGAGAAGAGAATCCTTCTTGCCTGATGCTGGAAAAGCCAGCCCCGAGGAAGCAGAATTTAAAGTGAGAACCGTGAATTCTCACTTGGAATGTTTGTCCAGGAAAAATATTTTTTTTGAGAGAGCCCACAATTGGTGGGGGTATGGTCAAAGGTTCACAGGCATCCACTGCTCTTGAAAGTCTGCTTGCTCAGAACACTGACAGTGTGAACTGATTTCATGCAAGCAAATAAACCAACGAGAAGAGTGACAGCAAAGCAACACTGTACGCGCAATTTGGAATAAAATAAAGAGCCTCAAAATCCTCTAATTTCACTTATTGGGTTCAGTTCTAAGGAACTGAACCTTTAGCAGACTTCCCATCATATACAAGGATAGTCATTAAAGTAGTATTGAAAACTGAAAATATCGGCCCCAAAATGTACCTAACAACAGAGGAGCAGCTAGGGAAATCATGTCGTATCATCTAGATGGACTGTTCCGCAGTTATTAGCCTGAGTTTACAAAACGGGTTTACAAAATGACATGACACTTTTTAAAAGTAGGTTTTATTGAAGTATACACACAGAAAAGTGCTCAAATCATAAGCACGCAGCTCAATGAATTCTCGCAAAGTGACCCTACCCTTGTCACCAGGACCTGGGTGAGAAGCAGTCAAACAGCCCCGGCACCCTGGCACCCCTCCCCATCACAATCATTACTTTCCCCGAGGTAAACATTTCTAACGCTTTGATCAGTTTTGCCTGTTCTTGCACTTTATAAACGGAATCATACTGTATGTATTCTTTTGCTCCCAGCTTCTTTCACTGACTATTTTCTTCGTAAGGGTCATCCTTGTTGTCCAAGCTTGTGGTTTCTGCATTCCCATCCCATTGTGTGAACATACTACAATTATTTGTCCTTTCTACTCTTGATGAGCATTTGGGTTGTTTCCAATATTGCATATTATGCAGAACCTGCTTTGGTTACCCATGTGCAGACTTCGATGTGGTGATCCTCCAATGGCAATCATACATTTCTATCGTGTGTATATGATGGAACTGGCACTGCTAGGTCATTGGCTTAGCAGAGACCACCAAACAATTTTTCAAGTGGTTGTACCAGTTTTCCCTCCTGGCAGCAGTATGCAAGAGCTCTCTAGTTGCTCTGAATTATCACCAACCCTTGCTGTTGTATATCAGATTTCTTTTTTTTATTTAAAAAACCACACAGTCAAATTATAAAATGCAGTATAAACTCAGATTTGTAAAATTATACTTACAAAAAAGCCTGGAAGGAAATGTTCCAACGTGTTGAGTCAGCAGCTTTGTGTAGATGATGGAATGATTTTCTTTTGCCCTGACATTTTCCCATTCCCTGTGATGAGGAAGTATTAGTTTCCCAACCACTGTTATTTTTTTTTCCTCAGGCAGTAGGTGGAAGGTAGGATATAATGGGCACCTATAAGAAAAGTTAGAGGGAAAATGATCACAACAGGCTTTAGAATTACGCATGGGACCACTTTGCCATATGATGTCACTTTCAAATGCTGTTGGCTCTGGGAGAAATTACTGTTTTCCAAAGACACCTCCATGGTTTAAACATTTATCCATTTAATCATTCATCTATCCATCTACACATCTACTCACTGATTTATTCATGCATTCAGTAAACACTCATTATACACCTACTTTGTGTCAAGCATCTTGTGGAATGTGGGATATGAGGAACTCCTATTGTATTAAAGTCTAAATATATAATGACATTGAAGATAGTCTGACATCAATAAGTATAATAAAATAGCAGGTATCCTTTGAGGGCTCACCACATACTAGGCACTGAGCTAAGAGAGATGCAGTTGATCATTTAAATCACAATTGCCTTATGAGGACAGGCCTTATTTTTGCTTCTGTAGAACAGATATGGAAGCTGAAGCATAGAGAGTCTAGGAACGTTGCCCAAGTTTGCAAAGCTAGCCTGGATTCAAACCCAGACCTACAGGACTGCAGACCCCACTCTTCCAACCACCAATCACCCTTGCCTCCTACCCAGATGGGGAGGAAGAAGGCACCCTGAGGGAAGAGAGCACAGAGGAACTGACATCAACCAGAAATCACAAAAAGCTTTCAAATTGGGTCTTAAAGGATGAAAAGAAATTTGTTAGGGAAAAGGAGAAGAAGGGATATTTTAGGAAGTTGTACGTGGAATGGTGAGAGAATGGAGAAAAAGCTGATGTGAAAGAAAAGGCAGGGAGAAGGATTATGAAGAATTTTAAACCTACCAAAGGGAGAGCCTCTGAAGCTTCTCTGTTGTGTCCCCAGTTCTGGGCACACATCCAGGGTCAGCTGAGACACATGGCAGTCTTGCCATTGGCCTAGTGCCTCTAAGTACTCTTTTACCCTCTCCCTGGTGCCCCTATAAATTCTGTTTCTACTCTCACCCCACACTGACAGCATCTAGAGTTGTGCTATCCAACATGGTGGCTACCAGCCACATGTAGCTGTTTACGTTTAATTTATTGAAATTAAATAAAATTAAAATGCAGTTCCTCAATTGTGCCAACCACATTTCAAGTGCTCAATAGCCATGTGTGACAATGGCTCGCAGATTGCACAGCATAGGTACAGAACATCCCCAACGTTGCAAAAAGTTCTAGTCCATCTTCCTGATCATGGTAGAACACCTGGGGACAGGAGCCATGCTTGAAGGAAGATGGCACAGAACAGATGATCGGAGTGGAGTAAATGAATAACTTTAGGCTTGGGAGGGAGCTCATATGTCACCCCACATAAAACGGGGAAGGCTGAGGCTGCCACAGCTATTAGCAGTGTGCCCTCTGACAGGTGACTTTATACCCAGTGGCCCTCCAGTACTGGTGTGCCTGTGAATCATCCAGAGGCCTCAATAGCCGAGAAGGTTCCAAGTCAAGAGTTCTGGGGTGGCACATAGGTTCTGCACTGCTAAGAACCTTCCAGGTGATACTCTTATATTGTTCATTCATGAAACACACCTAAAAATAGCACGTCTCTCTGGTCAAGAGAAAAGACAAAAACAAAATGCAACAGAGTAAATGTGAGAAATCTAGCTGTTGGTATGGAGATTTTTCTGCAGTATAGGTCCATGAATTTACCTTGTGAATACAAAGACAAATTTAAGCCACTACTTTATCTATTTTGTTTTTCACACTAAGGCATCCCATTTGTATAGCCTTTTAGAAGATGAGAAAATCAGGGCATACATTTAGAAATGAGATGTTAAGAGCACCCTACCTATTTTTCCTGCTGATACTTTCCATGTAACCACAATGTAAAGTTAACAACAACAATGACAAAAGCTGAAATTCAAAGAATAATCAATGATGGTTCTGTTCAGCAAGAGAAAGCATAAAACAACAGATCAACACACTTTCGAAACATGAGTCAGAGAGGAAGGGAAAAAGGCCAATGTGTTTTTAAGCTACTATAGGAAGAGAGGTACATAAGCAACATGCTTTTGCCAGGAAGAAAAATCTCTTTGAAAATCTCTCCCTTCTGCAGGTATCTCCTTCAAAACCACATCTGACGTGGATCTAATTTCCTTGTTCAATAGCATCATCATTAAACAGTCACACATCACAAGCAACATGCTTATCACTTTAACATTTATTCCACGATTGGGTTTGAATTATGGATTGTGAAAACATAGATTCTGTTGTTTTGGAGGGGGAGAAAGGAGATCTATTAATGTTTTAGAAAATGAATTTTTAATACCATTTGAAAGACAGATTACAAATGCTTTTTCAGAGCCTTTAACTCTTTAAGACCATTTCATGCCTTAAACGGATGTGTTTAGTTAGGCAGCTAACAGCTCACCTTAATAGCAGCATGTCAGAGAGAAACACAAAGAATCCTTTAGAACATGGAGGAGACATTTAGCACTGGGGAAAGTCTATAGCAATTTCCTCATTATGTTTCTCTCTAACTTCACTGGGCAGTTGTGGAAACAGAGAAAAAAATATGAAGTTGAGAGTCAGGTGGATGTGAGATCAAGCCTAGCTTCTGTCCCTTTCTAGCCATTTAACTTTGGTCAAGTTCATATTTGCTGAGTCTCAGCCAATCATAGAAGGGCAATAGTGAGTCTTGTTGCCATTATTGGAAATGCTGAATTAAAGTAATGTATATAAAGCACCAGAACCATGGTAGCAGTTGTATTAATTGAGGGAGTAGTATTGGTAGTGATGTTTGGCCTTTATTCCAGGAAGAAGAATCCGTGAGTTGCGGGACTCAGCTTGAGAGATTTCAAGGACTTTGAAATCTAACTTCTGCATAGATGGCCTCTTTTCTATCTTCAGAAGGCCCCTGTGAAAATGCAGCCCAGGTATGGCTATAAAAGTAATGATTTTCAGAGCAGGGGTGGGGTTGCAAAGAACAGAGTAGGGTGGTGGTAGGTGAGCAGGTTGAACATCACAGCCAAGATCATTCTCAAATCCATTCCGATTGTTGACAGTAATTGTGGACCAACACATACTGTGCAGCGTGGGAAACGTTTTCCCTCCAGGACTCACTCAGTCCTCCCGGGTGCTGGGAAGTCGGTACTTTGGTTGTGTCTATTTAGTACAAGGTTTTCAACCTTGGCATTCTGTGGTGGTGGTGGGGGGGGGCTGTCCTGCACATTGGAGGGAGTTTAGCAGCATCTCTGGTCTCCTTGACCCACTGGATACCAGTAGCACCCCCACCCCTAGTTGTGACAACCAAAAATGTCTCCAGACATTGCCAGATGCCCACTTGCCCACTGAGGGGCAGAATCACCATCTTTTGAGAATCACTGGGTTAGGAGATGAATAAAATGAACTTAAGTGACTTGCCCAAGGTCGTGCAGCTAGCAAGTGTGGAGCCAGGATTAGAAACAGAATTAAGGTTCCAGTAAAGCACCCTCTTCAATATCAAAGCTGTATTATCTCCTAGGCAATGGGGGCAGAAGTAGGAGCCGCTGTAGCAGAAAATGCTATGACTAATGAACACAGTAAGTCTTTGGACAAGTTTAACTTTCTCAAGTTCAAAGGACATCTTATTTAGAACATTTTGATTACACTGAAATATGAGCTTGATATCTTGAGGACACCATTTCATTTCAATAGGCAATTTCTGAGTGATTCGTGAAAAAATGGTCTATCTTATTCCTAGGGTCACATCTCTATGGTATAACTGGACCTATTGCATATACGGGAAGAGCCCTTATAACATAGGCATGCAATCCTTTAATAATTAAACTTGCTCACATGTGCTTAACAACCACAAAGTACATTCATGTTCTTCTCAACTGATCTTTACAATTGCTCCAGGAAAGTAAGGTATTATAACTTCCCCATTTTTACACATGAGGAAACTGAGGCTCAGAGAGGATGGCTTCCATAGTCACCTCCTGGCAGAGGTGATTGGACTCAGATTCCAGTCCTCCATTGGTTGAAGCGATGGGTGCCTGGCCAGGAACAGGGATTAGGAAAGGTGTGAGGCTGGCTTTGGAGGTCAACTCCACCTGTTTTCCTTTTGGTCCATGGCCAGCCTTTTCGTTGGGCCTCCAAAAGACCATGGGCAGGGCCTCAGCTGGCAGCTCTCGAGTGGTTGCACAGGACACCACTTATGCCTGGATTTAGCCTGGGGTTATGTGAAGACACATGTGTGTTTGCAATGCCATATATCCCCAGGGCAGTGCAAACACAAGCATGTGTATTTTGAGAGGTCAATAAACAAATCAAAGTGAGAGCAAGGCAATGAGCCCCAGGCAGAGTTCCCACTGAGCTTTGATTATGCCTCTCTTCATAACTTGGTCTAATCTCTCCCCCACCTCCTTCCCCACCCTTTATACATCCCCAAATGTTCATTCAATTTGCCCATCTGAATGTAACTTCTTTGTGCACTTTCCTCAGCTCAAAGCTTAATTCCATCCTTTAGGGCCTCAGACACTGTCCAAAATACACAAGACCATACTCCAAGGACACCAGTGAAATACAAGAGTTACTGGGAGGAGTTACTTACTGATGTATCCCCAACCCCCGTAGGAGTCCTTGGCATGTAGAAAGTGAGAGGCTGTAAGAAGCAGAGACTCTGAGCCAGAGAACCAAAGTACAAATTCAAGGTCCCATACTCACTAATCCATGTGACCTTCGATGAGCTGTTTAAATTGTCTGGGGTAGGTACTTTAATGACCCACCCCACCTAGCACCTGCAAATATGCTAAATATCCTACCTTACATGGCAAAAGAGAGTTAAGGCTGCCATTGGAATTAAGGTTACTAATAAGCTGACCTAGCAATAAGGAGGTTGTTCTGCATTATCCAGGTGGGCCCAGTATAATCACTAGAGTTCTTAAAAGTGGTGGTGGAAAGCAGAAAAAGAGGCAGTGTCAGAATGATGACGTGAGAAAAACTTGACCTGCTGTTGCTGGCTTTGAAGATGGAAAGGACCACAAGTCAAGACATGTGGGCAGCCTCCAGAAGACAGAAAAGTCCAAGGAAATGATTCTCCGCTAGAGTCAATTCCATCAACTCCTTGATTTTAGCCCAGCGAGATCCACCTGTCCTCCAGAACAGCTAGATAATATATTCGTGTTGTTTTAAACCAGTAAGTTGGAGGTAATCTTCCATAGCAGTAATAGGAAACTAATACACTATCTAGGTCTCTATTTTCTCATCTGTGAAATGGGAACAATAATAGCACCTATCTTAGCATATTGCTATAAGAAATAAATGAGATAATACCTGGAAAGGGCATGGAAGGGAGTATGGCACATAGTAAGTTTTAGTACTTATTAGATGTGCACATTGAATGAACAGAGGTTTGGCACAAGAAGCAAGAATAGGGGTCTAGGGTATGTTTGATGATGGGTCAAAGTGTTTGCAAACTTAAGATTGAGACTGTGAACATGAGTTCCACGTCATTTGTCATTCTCCGCAGTAACTGAAATAATATGGTAAATTGGCCCTTGATTTTTCCCCTGAATTTTCTTATTTACATGTTTGTAAAGTATTTAGCCATCATTCTCTGCAGTGACACTCCAGTCCTTTTCAGACTCCCAACAATTTCTTGGTCAAGAAATAAAATAATAATAGCAACATTTAAAAATAAAACTAACTACAATGTGGTGAGAATAACGGGTGGCCATGGAGAGGTCAGCCGCAGTACAGTTCTCTCAAAGGCATTTGCTTTCACCTCATTCATTTTTGCCTGTGGGAAATAATCCACCCTGAAGGATCCTTGTCTCCGCCAAGATGTTTTTCTTCTTTTTTTACTTCCCCCTCTTTTTGCGGTTCCCCTGTCCCAGGCCATCAGGCAACTAACCTACAACAGAACAGCCTGCTCTGTCCTCACTCCCAGCATTTTCTAAATATTCGCATTCTTCAGATGCCAGCTCCTTCCTTATTTTCTCAATTCTGTATTTGTTTATCCTCAAAAGCTCCTTTGTAGCAGCCCACACGGATCTGGGAAAATGTCGAGGCCGGCCCTGTTCCCTTGGGCGGGCTAAGAGCCCACCAAGAGCTCCATTCTCCACCTCGGGGACGCGTTCCTGAGAACACAGCTGCGAGGAGCACCGTTCACTGAGCACAACGCATTCCACTGGGCATCTGGGGCACGAGGGGTTCAGACTCCCTGTGACCCAGGGAAAGTTTTCCAGATGTCGCTCTCAGTTTGTGAGTAGGCGCTCCATGACTCAGCCCGAGCCCACTCAGGTGGGCCTCAGGACCCAGGGTATTTAAAACCAGGGGAGCTTCCCTTCCAAATGGTGCTGATACTTTGCCCCACGAAGGCTGCCATCCACAGATTGGAAGGTAGCGAGAAAGCTAGCTGCCATCCTAGCAGCCCTCCTGGCTCTCCACACAAGCCTTGGAAGTCCTGCTGAAGACAAAGGAGGGGGTGGTAAGGTGGCAAGCTATGGACAGAGTGTGCCTCCTAAAGTATCATACAAGGAGAATTCATGGGAAGTGGCATTTCTTTTGTCAAAAAGAAATAATTTTCCTTTCCGGCTTGAGCTGCTGTAGCACTTAGGATCCTGGAGGTAGAAGCTAACATTATTTCTCCTTTTGGGGGGAGAGATTCATTTCCAGACTTCATACCTTTAGCCCCACCCAACTGCCTTTAGAGAAAGCTAAAGCTCCTGTGTTGGTCCCAGAAGCCTTTGCTTTGGCACCTACCTGTGTGCCTGTCCTCACGGGCTTCCTTCCACACAATTGCAGTCCCTTATCTGGAACTGTTAGCGAGTCCTTCTAAAGGCTTCCTGACTTCCAGACGTCTCTGCCCTTGGAAAAATCCGTCTCTCCTGTCTGCAAGACTCTTTCCCCTCCTAGATAATTTTTACTTACCCTTCAGAGTTGTGACTCTGCAGCTTGGGTAGAAGTCTGCCCACTTATTTTCAGGGCTGGCTGGGCTTACTGAGTGGTTACAGGTGCCTATAAGGTCTCTTATTTGCATAGGTGAACTGCCCCGTCCAATTTTGCACATGCTAACTCCTTTACTCTTTTTCCCAGTGAGGTAAGTAATATCACGGCTTCCATTTTACAGATTCGGAAACTGAGGCCAGACTAACTTGTCGAAAGTTGCAAAGCTGGTAAGAAGCAGGGCCAGGATTTGGTTCTAAGCAGCCCACTCCAGTGTTCTGGGTTGGCTCTGAAGTCGGCCAGAAGGGGATTCCAATCCCTTCCTGTGATTCTTACCAGCTGTGTGACCTTGATCAGGTTACTTAACCTTTCTGAACTTCAGTTGCCTCATCTAACAAATGGGATTACAATGAGAACCTACTTTAAATCTACATCAAGAGATCACAATGATCATGATAGTAAAAAATATGATGTATCCTCAAACACTACTATGGAGTTAGCATTCTGTTAAGAGCTAGCAACAATCATCTTATTGTTGCTACTAATAATTAGTATTCCCTCAATCACAGTTCTGATGACTGTGCCCTATCATGCCCTATCTCCCCAAAAAAGGCAGGAATCAGGTTGTTTTAGCCTCATAATTTGTGCCGAGTACAGAGTTGGACAGATATTCATGACTCAGTAAATGCTGGAAAAATAAATGATTGCTTTTAATCTAGTATGTACAGATCAGGTACTTCCTGAGTTCAAATAATGTTAATAAAACGATATTATTTTTATTTACTTGGATAGTTTAACATAGATACATCTCCAAGGAGGAGATTTTCAACTTTTGTCATAGTCAACAAAGGACAGTCATGACCTCTTGGTTTGGTTGGCTCAAAAGACACACTGCAAAGCTTGCCGCCACGTCCACCAAGGGTATGGCTTTTAAAGAGTATCATGAAATTAACTGAGATTACTTTCTGTGTTGTTCAAAACAGTCTTGGAAACAGTAGAAGAGTCAAATAGGGTAAAAACCAAAACAGTGCAATCATTTACCCTGCACCGGAATCACTAACCACAGGGCCAGGGTCAATATTAGGGCAAGTTACATATCAATTTGAGGTCATTAGTCTCTGCCCTTCCTAGTTCTGGGAGAGCAGATGGGCCCGGAGCCAGCCCATGGGAGGGGAGAGCTGGCTGCCTGGACTCTGACCGTGAAAAACAAGACTATAGAAGGGTTTTATGCCCCTAGAACTTAAAGGTCAAACCACGCTATGGTCGCTAGGTCCATGTCCTTTCTGAAAGCACCATCCAGGATGAACAAAGTCCAGCTCACGGGAAGGAACTGAGAGGCCCGTGTGTTCAGATCACAGCAGGACCTGTAGTTGCTGGCCTAGCAGGGATCCAGCAGGGACATTGTCCTGCCCAGTACCAAGTATGCCAGCTGTTTTTCATGGGACACATACGATAGCAGGTTCCTGTGCTGGGGATGTCACATGTGACATCAGTGCCATGTTGGTGGGGATTACTACTAATTACGCAAATGAGGAAAGTGGGAAATTAAAGCCATGGGCCAAGCCGAGCACCTGGCAGATGGGCTTCCAACCCAATGCTGCCTGCTCCAAACTAAGTCCTGGGACGGATATGGACAATCGGTGGCCACAAACCCATTCTCACCTTTCTCTTGGCTCACAAGACTCTGATTATGTTGAGAACAGCAATGTGTTCACTGCCAGGTGCTGCACTTGCTTTCCCAGAACGCTTTGCAGCTGGGATAACCAGGCGACAGAATTATCGGCAGGAAGATGCAAGGAGAGTCTCCTGGGAGAGGGGAGGTGCCCTTCCAGGCACGTGGCTACTCCCCTGGAATAAAGGAGGCAGGCTCAGCCCTTCTGACTCTTCTGCTCCTGCCTAGAATGTGGTTCTAAAACCTGGAGTTGCAGAGACCATTTTATGCTCATGAGAGAAAGTTGGAGAGAATTTCAGAGACCTCAGACCTGACATCATTGAGTGATGGAGGCAACTCCTGCAACCTGTCTCCTCTGGACTTCTCATCAGTATACCAAACCCAGCAAAAGCAAAACATCGGTCCTTGTGCTCCACTGGCCAGCTTTCCTACTTTTTAGAGCAGGTGCAGGGTGTACCTGAGCAGGAGTAAGTGTACCTGAGCAGGTGTAGGTGTACCTGAGCAGGAGTAGGTGTACCTGAGCAGGTGCAGGGTGAACCTGAGCAGGTGTAGGGAGTTCTTGAGCAGATGTAGGGTATACCTCAGTAGGTGCAGGGTGTACTTGACTATCACACTAGTCAATGCCTTCAATGGTGGGGAAGAATTAATATATCAAATAGGAAATATAAGAAGATATGACTCAAAGCAGCAACTAGAACTTGGCCTTGGTAACAAGCAAGCTCTGCAAGACTCGTTTTGCTTCCCAATTATTCTCTCTTGAACTGGGGATCTGGTTTTGCTGGAGTGGCCAGTTTAACTGCTCAAAGGATTGTAGCAGTCAGCTCTGACCCTCTAATTGCACTTATCATGTACTAATTAGCATTTAATAACCAGCAGCTGGGCACCCATGCCTTGAACAATAAAGCAACCCCATCCCCGCTTCAAAGATGAAGAAACTGAGATTAAACTGTTAATGGCAACAATAATAAAGGCTTACACCTGTCTAATCAGAGTTAATGCTACAATTAGAACCCAGAGCTTTCCAACCTGAAATCTAGTTGCAGGCAAAGAGGTGTTGTAATTAGCCTCCTGCTATCTTTCTTTGAGTTACCCACCACTGTAGAATAATTTACTCAGGCAGAATTTGTTTCTATAGGAGCCAAGTTCTGGATATCTAGATAGTCAACAAGCCCTGAAAAGTCTTCTGCCAGGCATGAGTTCCTGAGGCTGTGAAATCCTCCAAAGTCCTGGGGGTGGGGGGTGGGGGACTGAGGGGGTGAGGGAGTGGGGGGGTTTGGGGTGGGGGTTGGGGGGGTTGGGGTGGGGCCTCAGTCTTGTTGTTGGATACCTGGCTTTGGCGGGAGAGAGTTAGAGCAGAGAGAGATTTGGCTTTCCTGGTGTTCACAGGGCCTGTATGAAGATTTGGGCATCAGAGGTCACATTTTATAATCCTATCTCACTCCAGCATTCTCAACTGGAACTTGGTGTCTCTATTGGGAGAATAGCTAGAGTGGTGATTCTGAAATTGCTGACCCCCAGACTGGCAGCTTCAGCTGTACCTGGGAAGCTTCCAGAAGTGAGATACTCAGGCCCCACACCAGACTCCCTGCATCAGTAACTGCAGAGGTGAGGCCCAGTCATCTGCGCATCCACCAGCCCTCCAGGTGGTTTGGATATACATTTAAGTTTGAGAACCATTCACCTAGGCCCAAACAGGCACTCCTTCACCACGTGAGGGCTGGGCTGGACTGGCTGCAGGACGCGGCAGGATATGGGGGTGCCGTGTCAGACCTGCCGTTCTGGACCAAAGACCTCCTTCTGGGGCTCTCCTCCAGCCTCTCACCCCCACCCCCCCACACACCCAGAATTGCTCACACCTGGGGACTGTTCCACAGAGGGCAGCTTCCTCATCTGAACGTTTCATATCTCCCCACGTTTGTCCCCACCAATTCTCGGCACAATATTCCTGCTTTCCCAGGGAGGCTTCTCAGACAGCTTTCTCAGTTTCTCTTCGTGAGTTGTACCAGCACCGCCTGTGCTGATACAAGACATGAAGTTACTTTGTATGTGTCCGTCATCCCTGCACTTCCATGTCTATGAGGGGTGCCCGGGTGTAAGCGCACAGAGGCTCGCTTGCAGCCGATGCCCCCCGACGTCCGTCAGCTAATCACTAAGGCCTCATCAACTCCTAATACAAGTTCCGGACATATTTTGAGCTCATGTGAAGGAGAACTGATTTGATATCACATTTTCTTCATTTTACCCTTTATGTTTTTATCCCTCCCCCTATTTTTGGTTAGAAATTAAAGGAGAATTATAATTTTTCTCCCTTTTAAAATAGCATATCATAAGGGTCTCCTCCCTTAAAATCTGGTTCACGTTGATCATTCGAGAAAGTCAATGATTGATAACTAAGTTTGTTGGACTTTTAGACCATGTTGTCTCATAATTATTTTCCCCCTAGGTCAGCATCTATTTACTGAGCGCCTCCTCTGTACTAATAGAGAAATGCTGGAGAAAATAGAAAAACGCATTTCACCAGCTGGTTCGGCCTCTATGAAATGTGTAACCTGGGCTGGGACAGCCTTAACTAACACACACACTCCTGCCGCTACCAGAGACGGTTGGTCAGTGTAATCCAGAGACTGTTTCCCCCGGGAATCAGGGGAGGGCAGAGCTGCAGGCAGCCAAGATGCCTGGAGAGGCACAATGGGGGAAGGCAGATTTAAGGACATCTCCTTGAAGTTGGATGTTAGAAACTGCTGCTTCATTCACTGAGCACCTATCCCCCACTGGGGAAAGAGCCGCCTGAGCCTTGCCCATACGAAGCTTAAAGTTTAGCTAGGGAGAGGGATAATTTAAACCTGAGAGCCCTATACATTTTGGAATATGCAGAGGACGAAAACAGAGTGAAACATTGAATCCGGCCACAGAAGCTCAGACAGTGCTTCCTCGTGGAAATGTCCCCCAAATTAAGTCCTGAAAGCTCAGTTGGTGTTAGCCCAGGGAAGAGACAGGAGTAGTGTCTCTTCCAGATCACGAGAAGAGCATCTGCAAAGATTCAGAAGCACTTTAAGGAATTCCTTTTTGAGCCAGGATTTGGTGGTGTGAGGTGCAGAGTGGTGATAGTCCAGAGGACTGATTCTCAAGCTTGAGCATGCACCAGAATCCCCCGGGGGGCTTGTTAAAACACAGATTTGCTGGGCCCCACCCCCAGAGTTTCTGATTCAAGGGGTCTGGGTGGGGCCCAAGAATCTGCATTCATAATAAGTTCCCAGGTGCTGCTGCCTTGCTGGGGTGGGGACCACACATGGAGGAGCGCTGATCTAAGGAAAGGAAGGATTACTAACACATACTGAGCACACGTACAAGTAACATGAGCCCTGCAAAAGAGCTATGCTAGTCTTCCAGCTTGACAGAGGGGAACGGAGCAGGTCCCAAAGAGAGCAGGTTGGAGCTGGCATTGGAACCCGTGCTCATTGAACTTGACCATGCTGCTCCCCAGCTCCTCTATTTCCCAGGTCAGTCATGAGCCTGTGCAGGGGTCATGTATGAAGGCACTAAACTGTGCCCCCTCCCCCTGGGGAGTGCAAATTGATGCAGAGAGAAGAGGCAGTGAGTGATCCTTGCCCCTCCCCTGCCTCACCCCCTTTGGCCTGAGCAGGGCTGGAGCAGGGGTAGAAGTCTACATGACTAGCCAAAGAAATGGATCTTACAACCTGTACATGCCATTCCAGACACAGAGGATCACTACAACACATGTTGAAAGGGTTGATAGCGTGCTAAAAGCTGATTTAATCTCTACTAAAGGTTTCACAAACAATTGGGGCATCTTGAAGGAAAAAGTGACTGCTTTGTTATATGTGCTTACCAGTTGTGTATCTCTCTCTCTCTCTCTCTCTCACACACACACATCCACACACAGAAAGAGTACCAAGTTAAATGTGTATACCAGATGGAAAATTATTTCTAGTTGCCACATGAAACTAAGATTAAACATGTGTGAGTTTGTGTGTAGAGAGAGTTCAATGAGCTTAGTTAACCTGTACAAACACATGGAGGGACATACTAGAGGGTTAATAAGAAGTGTTAGGATTTACTGAGTATTTCCAGTGATCCAGACTGAGATGAAATGAAAACCCCCTCTCATTTACTCTCAGCGCAGGCCTGTGGGGAGGGGTTACATGATCTCCAATCTGCAGATGAGAAGAACGAGGCTTCAAGTTGCAAAACAAGCGACCATGCTTGGCAGAGCAGACATCTGAACCCAAATTGTGGACCAGGGGAGGGAAAGAGTTTTAGTTTTTCTTCTGTGTCTTTGTGAACATTTAGAATTGTGTACCATCTATTCAAACATGAAATAATAATTTAAATTAATCGTGCTGATATAAATAAATAAACCCACGTTCATGTGACTTTGGAAAAAGGTCCTTAACCCTGTTGGGGGGTACACTGCACAGGGCCTCCCCTAGACTGGCATCAACACACCCAAAATGCTTTGTGCCCCTCGGGGTTGCTAATTTGGGGTATGGTGTCCTGAAACATGGTCAACAGAGGAGTTGAAGGGCCTGGGAGGTGAGGGTACATGAGCTTTTAGAGATTATGCCAAAGTTCTCCGCAGCCACCTCCCCACCAAAAAGCCTTGTCAATGAAGCTCCATGCTGGTCAAGGGGAACAGTGGCCAGAGAGGGAACTTGGGGAAGAGCTGTCTATGTTCCTGGCTCTCCAGCTACTCAAGATCACTGGTGGGGCAGGTGCAAGAGTGTCAGGGTTGGCTGGTCACAGGGGATCCATGCATTTCATGGTGTGTCCTACGAAGATCTAGTATTGTCTGAGCACCTACTTTGTGCATGGCTCTGCCCTAAGAATTGGCACCACATTCCCCTCCCCAGTGGCTGACTCACTGACCTGTCTGGGCCCTGGCACGAGAAAGCCTGAGATTGAATCTTGGATTCACCACTCAGAAGGCTCTGTGGCTTTAGGCAAATGACTTAATCACTCTGTTTCCTCATCTGAAATATTGAACCCACCTCATGAGGATTCGATGAGATCATATATAAAAATCATAGTACCAGGCACATAATACACCATCAATAATTGTTTGCTGCTAATAATGTAATTACCTGTAGGTGTTCTAACTCTTACTTCTCTCTCTGCTGCTTATGCCCACATCATCTCGGGCTGTTCTAGTCAGTTCTCGAGGCATCAAGTTCTTCTGTAAAACAGAAAGAATAGATGGACAGACCAGTTCACAGGCTTTAAAACATTTCAGGTTTGGGCCTGAAGGGTTTTTTGTTCTAACATAATTGTATGCAGCAATGGAAAAAAAAGTTGATTTTTTCTGGCTTTGAAGGTCTCAGACTTTATTTAAAGGCTCAGGGCTTTAGTTTTCTCTTCTGCTACTTGTCCAATGGACCTCATGGAGTTTTGGCAATGAAAGTGTGAAATGGTGCATATATATACATATATAAAAAGTTTTCATTCATACAAAGTGTGTAGGACATAGCTGCCTTCATTTACTTGTGCCACTGCTCCTGCTGGGGGACTTGCCCTTGCTCGCTGCTCTGGCCCCAGTGTCTCCACCAAGGGAGCAGTCCCTGGAGCAGACCCTGGAGCAGACTCTGAAGCCCGCTGGATGGATGCGCTTGAAACCCTTTTGCCTCTGCCTGGGTGCAGGCCATGGATGACAGCCGGACCCCAGCAGGCAGAGGAAGGGCCCAAGCTCAGAAGAAGCCCTCAGAGCTCCCATCAGACAGAAGGCGAGGCTCAGCCAGGGCTGTGGATCAATGGGCTTTTCCATATACCTGATATGTTACCACCCAAACATCTATCGCACTCATGGAGCCTTAATAATAGCGAGATGTGGATTCTTGGGGGGAGTGGCCTGGGCAGTGGAGATGGAAGCTGTACAGGGCTGTTTGTGCAAGCATTTTTAGAACCTGCCCAAGTTTCTGCTGTATTGAGCTGAGTCAAATTACTGTACATCCTGACAAAGCCCCCGCTGCCATTGATCAGCCCCGCCGCTCTCCTCTGCATTGCCTCACCATTTCAAGAAAGAGCATGTTCTCAGAAATAAGTGTGAGCTGGGAATGACTCCTGGGTTGCATCCTGCCCCATTGGAGAGAGAGACATTCTGGGATATTGGCAATCGATGAGAGGGAGACACACCTGAGCACTGAGGGTGGGTTTCACCTGGGCTGCTCTCGGTCGCTGTAAAGGGAGCCAGGATCTGCTGTCAATATGCTAGAGAAGAATTCTTGCTACACTGTGCAAGAAAGAAAGGGTTGAAGCAGCACTTGGCCTTGTTCTTTTAATTCTAAAATGGAGAATGTTAACTTCTCAGCACCAGTTTGGATTTTGTAAACATCATGTGAGCTTTGGCCACGGTTTGATGTATGTTGAACACTGTTACGTAATGATGTTGAAAGATGGGTGTGTGGTGCATGCAGTGTGTGTGTGTGTGTGTGTGTGTGTGTGTGTGTGTGTGTGTGTCTTCGTGTGTGTCCAAGTTAGACTAGGAGTTATTTGAAAGAAGACCATGGCTTACTTTTAAAATCACTACTCCCAAGAATAGGGCCTGGTTCATGGAAACTTTGGCAAATGTTTCCCAAACTAGGTTTTTAAATTGTTATAAAAGAAGTAAAAATTGGTTGCAATACTTTGACATCTAGAGGAGTGCAAAATAAAAAGTAACCAGTTGCCTCTCTTCCAGAACCCAAACTATACCTTTCAGAAAATCTCTATTGAAAATTTAGGTGTATCTGTTCATT
This sequence comes from Tamandua tetradactyla, assembly GCF_023851605.1. Taxonomy (NCBI): domain Eukaryota; kingdom Metazoa; phylum Chordata; class Mammalia; order Pilosa; family Myrmecophagidae; genus Tamandua; species Tamandua tetradactyla. The sequence goes on along the minus strand of NC_135342.1, from coordinate 74,573,693 downwards.
TACTTTCCATATATGCATACACCTGTACACACACACACACACACACACACACGTGCACTTAGGCAGTTTTAAAATACAGGAACACATACACACACACACACACACACACACACACATATAATATATATAGTGTGTCAACTTGTGTTTTTCCTTAACAATATTTGAATTGAATTTGGATGGAATTCCCATCAGATTTCAACTGAAGAGACAGAAAATCATTATGGGTCTGATTCAGTGAAGTTGAAAACTGGGAAGATGGTCAATATTGATGCTGTGAAGGGAAAGCAGGAAATTAAAAACCAAACTGTGAAGCAAAATAGAGGTAGAGACAGGCCAGCCAAGAGGCTGAGAGGGGTGAGTACAAGATCAAGAATCTGTCGTCAAGTGTGGGACTTCTTAGAAGTCTTTGGTGATGGTTGACCAGAAAAGACAATAATTATGTGGTAGCTATTTTTCAAAGGTAGCCCCCAATGAACCCCACTTCCCAGTTTGCACTCTCTATGTAGTCACCTTCTCCATTGAATCTGGGCCAGTCTGAGACTCATGCTAAGCTGTCGAATGCAGAGGGTATGATATGATGTTGGTTCTAGCCAGAGCCTTTAAGAAGCCTGCAGCTTCTGCTTCTTCTGTCTTGGAATGCTTACTCTGGTGACCTCTCAAGACACCAAACAAGATATCTAGCAACTCAGCTGGAGAAACCACTTGAAGAGGCCACATGGAAAGGAACAGCCCCGAGACAATATGGAGAAGAAGAGAGCCACCTCAGGGTCCCAGTTTTCAGATGACTGCAGCCCAAACACCATCTGACAGCAATTACTTAAGAGCTCTCAATGGAGGCTAGCATAAGAACCACCCGGCTGAGCCCAGTCAACCTACAGAATTGAGAAATTTAAAAATTTGACTGTTGTTGTTTTTGTTTTTAAAAACAAATGCTTTGTTTGGTGACAAGGAGTAAAAAGGAATTCTTAATTCTCTTTCCTGGTGGAAACAGATTAACTTTGTTAATCAAATGGACTGCAGCACACTAAAATTCCCTTGCAGACCTTTACCTTTGCAGAAGTGCAAAATGCCTGAGTTATATCACTTGCAACTGTTATTTTCTAGACTGACACAGTAACTATTGTACTTCCCAGTGTGTTAGTGGTTGCTACATTCTCCTTCTTATCTCTGGGTTTCAATGCAGGAAACAGAAGTAATTACTTGATGTTACTGAAGTCCATAAGGAACACAGTGACATGTTGATGCCTATGCCCCAGCCAGCTGACAGGAGCAGCTTGTATTCAGGGCAGTACAGAAGTTGTCATCTATGTACGTAGCCTCATCATCACCAGCAGCTGTGGCCTTGGCCTGTTCTTCCAAAAGTTGCCACTACCACATGGGGTCATTCAGTTCAGTATAGGCATTGCTGCTTTCCTTCTTCATGACAAATATCTCAAAGCATTCCATTAGATCATTTTTAGAGCAAGGCCACTTGGTCAAAGGGCTCATTCTCTGTGGGTGATCACTGATGAATGTAGGATTGATCCAAGTCACTTCCAGGAACTCCTTAACAAGCTTATCAAGGAGACTTGCTGTGGTTCAAGGTGGAAGGCCTTCAACAGTCTTTGTCACAAAGATATCATTAAGAATTTTGCAAGTTTCTTCAGTTTCAAAGAGATTAATTTCTGAGAGTTTCAATCCCAGGGCTTTCTCAAGTTCCTCTACTATGTTGATTCTCCAGAATCTCATAGGTTTCACCCCCTGGGCCTTCTGGATGGTAGGAGACCTAGTAACAGCTTGTGCTTTGCTTCACAATTCCTGAAATCATCTTCTCCATGGTTTCCATGAGATTGTGATAGTCTGAATAGACCATGTAGGACTTACGGGTAGTGAACTAAGGAGTGTGAGTCAAATTGATTCCTTCATTCCAGAACTGACATGAAATTTCATTTCCTAGTAAATACCCCCAATAATCAGCATCTTATGGTAAAGTTCTTGACAAATTCTCTATATAAGTTCATGTCCAGCTCATTGTTGTAGGTGATGAAAGGCTTGGCCACACATCCCCCTGAGACAGTGTTCATCATGGAACTTTCAGTTTCCAATCCCAACTCATCCAAGAAACTTCTTATATATGTGGTGATCTTGGAATGGATGCTAAATTTCTGCCTCACAAAGTCATTCAGTGTCAAGTTCAAGTACCTCTGATAATATTGTGTTTCCTTGTCTTTAAGACTAAAGTGAAGATGAGGTAACACATGCAAGCATAGAGACAATAATGTGAGGTTATAGGGAATGATGCTCAGCTCATCCTTCTTGGTTTGCCCAGGATTCCCCCAAACTCCAATTACATCTCCCGAATGTAATTCATTATTGATTTGAATACATTCTTCTGATTTGTAATTCCTGGAGTTAGCCATCACTTGTGATTTGATTCCATCTCCTCATCTCATAGGAGATGAGCCCTCAGAAACTCTTTTGGCATGGATCCTACCTGCCACCTTTAATGTGATGTTAATTAAGTGGTCCCCAGGCTATAGGTGACTGTACTCCTGAATGGACTGAGTGAGCGAGATGTCCATATGGAATGTGTGTGGGTACTGGTATTCCCCATTGACCTTCTCTGGGTGGATGGTTTGGCTGCAGATCTTGTAGTATCAACCATGGTCCGTGGTGTGGTTAGTGGCAGCAGCAAAGCCTAGCTTAGCTGTTTCTCACTGAGCTCCTTCTGCTTGGCTTCCTTCTCCATTTTCAGGCTTCTCTTTAGCTCACTTCTTTTATTAGAAAGTGGCTTGTCCTTGTGAAGTGCTGTGAAAGGAGCAAGTTGACCCAGTCACAGCTCCCTCTGACCCCACTGTGCCCAAGAGGTTTGGTGCAGGGACACCCTAACAAGCCTTACAGCCACTTGAGTCAACATGGCAGAATACTCTGGAACTAATGACTACCACTTCTTGCTCAGTTTTGGCTCGCTGCTGTCCACTTTCATCCCAGGCCTGTGTACCATGGCCTGACCTAAAAGGCATGACCGGTGTTTAAGCCATTGTGTTTTGGTGTAGTTTCTTATGCAGCAGTAGAGAATTAAAGACATAGGTAATGGCTTGGTATGTGTTTATTTCAGACATGTTTTCAGCAGGCCAAGATCCACTCACAGGGAAAAAGGACATTTATGGGGATGACGGCTCCCATCTGAAAATGACTCTCCGATCTGAAAACTAAGATTCTTGCACATCTCCTGGGTCTTAAAAGTGTTCACTTCCATGATCAACATCTTATGTTTTGAACTGAATTTGTTTTTGAAATTCCTTTGAGAAAAAAGAAGAGGAAGACACCAGTGTTATCCTGGTGCGGCTGTCGTAAAACCCTGGCCAGTGCTGATCCTAAAAAAGGTTAGCAACAGGCTGATATCCTCTAAATTGAGGGATAAACCATGGAAGACAAGTAAACAGACTTGGGGATTAGGAATTATACATCAAAAAATGAAAAAAAGTGTGTTAAAAAATCTAGAACATCCTTCTGCACTTTAGAGAATGCAATAATTTGCAAGCAGTTTACTTGCTAACCCCCCTTCACCCCTAGGGCATAGGTTGGCGTAATTAGTTAATTCTTGGGAAGGGTTATGTGTGTATGCTTTATTAATTGACATTTTCCTTTAACAAGGAGCATAAGGACCAGAAAAAACTTATCATTATCAGAGAGTAATGGGTTTTCTTTTGAGAAACCCAAGTGTTTAACGAGGATAACATCTTTCATCCTGCAGCATTCCAAAGGTATTTAGAAACTTTATGGGGCTTGAAATGGAGCCACCTCTGGCATGAAACCCGGGAACACCTTTCTCCATTTGAGGACAGGATGTGCAAAATGCCAACCGAAACTACCCAGAGCACGTAATTACCCGTTGGAATTATCAATTACAGACTGGAATGGGTCCAGGCCCCAGGCTCAACTCTTGTGACAAACATCAAGGGCTATTTAAAGACCACACATGGTCTGACACCTTTGCTTTGGCATCTTCACCATCTGGGACCCCACGCGGAGAGTAAATCAAATAGATTATCAGATTATTGCCACCCCCTGCTCCCCACCATGGCTGATGTGCAGTTCCCACTCAGAATTAGGTGCATGAACCATATTTGACCCTGATGACCACCTAGGTTTTGGCTGCAACCAGTGAACTTGAAGAGCAGAGGGCTCTGAAATCCCTGGTGTGGTCACTTCCATCTGCTCTGGGCTGGAAAGCCACCTTAGAAGCTAGCCAGGCACCTGGAATTATCTAGTGAACCCATACAGGAGAGATGTAGAGGTGTTGAGGGATGAATGGAACCACTTGAAAGATAAAAAGTATGAATGTGAGCTAGTGTATGAGTATACTTTGCACGTATGGTTTATATGAATGTGCGATTAGGAATGATGACAAATTTGGGGTTTATTTGTGAGTTCATGGATTGATTCTACATATGTCATTTAGTCAACAAATAGCTATTGCTATTTGTGCTACAACTGCACAAAGCAGAGTAAAATGAGGAAGGCTCAGTACTCCCAAGCTTACAGTTGAGTAATGGGCTGAGAGAAGGAATTAGGCAATTTATGATACAGTGTGATAAAAGTGTAAAACAGTTGCCAGTGAGTTTATAAGTGTTAATGTATGTGAGTGCATTTAGGAATACATAACTGCATTTAAGAAAAATAACAGAAGTTTTGCCAAATGGAAGCAGCAGCTTTTGGCCATTGGAACACTTTATGGCAAATTTAGGCCAATAAGGGCCCCTTGGAAATGGGCATGGGTGGTGGAGGTGGAGGCCAGCACTGGACCCTGAGATGCAAAATCTCTGACCACAGTCACTCCACCCCTCTCTCCCTTCACAGCTAAATCAGTAGAGACTGGATTTCATGTCCAGAATAGTGGGAAAGGCGTGTGTGCTTCTGGGAGTAGGGTTTGGTACATAAAGGGATTAAGTGTTATGCATGTGTGTCTTTTTGTCTGGTTCTCAAATAACCTTTTGGGTCTTCAGATAGTTCTGAAACCTTCTGGAAAACTCAGGACTAGGGAATTTTTGCAGTCAGTTGCCTGCTAAATTGATTTGCCTTATTCCTGTTTGAGTCAAGTAGAGTCATTTGGGACAGAAGGAAAATGAAAGGAAAAGAAAAGGAGCTCACACTGACTCTAGGCTAAGTTCTCTCAGTCACTAAGCTCTACATTTTATCAGTCTCCTTTCCTTCAAACCTCTTGACAACCTTGGCAGTTCTTCATTTGAACCACAGAACACAGAAAATAATTGGAGTGACACTATTTGCTCAATTCTTCCAAGGGTGGTACATAACTAGAACCATTCTAGAAACAGAGAAGTTAATTCATTCTATGCAATGGGTATCTTGAGGACCTTTTGCCACCCCCCAACTCTTGTAGAAGCTTCTAGAGTGAGATTCCTGATAAAGCCCATCCCCCGTGACGAAGCCTTCTGTAGCTCACTTTGGACATCCTTTGGCTATTTCCTTATCATACTTTGGATCTCTTTTTTAATGCCACCACCCTCAAAAGATCTTTCCAAAGTATAAAGTAGATTTCCCTGCTCTTGTTTGTCTCTACCTCCTATTTATTTCCTTACCAGTTATCACTACATATAACACTTTAAAGTGATTATTTGTTTACTTCTTTATTATTTGACTATGCAAATAATAGTTGGGCAGATCCCAAGGGAGGAGGGGTTTGTCTTTCTTGTTTACCACTATCTCTGCAGCCTTTAAAATGCTGATGCATTGCCTGTTCTCAATAAACATTTTTGGAATTAATTATCAATAAACAACTAGTTGATCAAGTGCTGGCAGTAACCTCAGATATATAAAATGAAATAAGTTATTTACAACCCTCCCTCCACAAACACACACTTCAGAACACACGCAGCATTCTAGGGAAGGGGCCTTTGATCTGCTGGGAATGGAAGACCCATAAGAGGGGGCCCCAGGAGGCAGTCAGCCTGGGCACTGTCTGGGGAAAGGGAGGAGAGAAGTCCACATGGCCAAGAAAATCCTAGGTTGAAGAATCCTTTTAAAAGAGGGAAGTAAGTAGCAAGAAGGAAGCCTTGGGATCTCAGTGGGCTTGGCTGTCACCCTGGGGAATTGTTCAGGAAACACTCTCTTGTTCACGTCTTCATTTATGTTAAAGGATTATGTAGAAGGTCTTAAGAAGTGTTGGGATGTTCATGGTGGTGGTGGTGGAGTGATGTCCTAGATGAGGCAGAAGCACCTCCTAGGGACCCTGGAGATGGTAAAAGCAGTGAGCTCCCAGCTGGTCACATCTACAAGGCGTCCAAGAGGCAGGCATCTTGATTCCCATTTCTGAAGTGAGCAAACAGATTCAGTTCATTAATTAACTCATCCCAGAACACAATTAATAAATGGCTGGACCAAGACCAGAACCCAGGTACAAGTATAGCTATCCTGTGCTCAGCTGCCCGCTGTGGTCATCTCAGAATTCTTCTTGATGTTCGCTGCATTTCTTTCTCTCTCTCAAACTCTCTCTCTCTTAGACACACACGTGCGTGTGCACACCAGAAACACCATTTCTTGATTTTTTTCTTCCTTTCATCAAGCTCCTGAACTTAGCACACCCTGAAACTGAGCTCTTTCCAGCAGGCAGTACTGTAAAATATTAAGTCCCATTTACCTCTCTCTGCCTGCCGAGATTGTGTTAGCCCAAAGGCCACCGCGGGATCTTGTGGGAAGGGTAGCTTTCCTGGGATGAATGGCAGGAAGCCACAGCTGGGGGCGGGAAGGGCTGGAGAAGGAAGGGAGGAAAAGGAAAGAGGCCCTTTCTCCGGCCATGAAAGAATGATGGTCGCATTGCCCAGATATCAGTGACATCTGCTTGGCTAATGCAGTTGACAGTTTGTGGCAATCCGTCTGGGGCTTGGCACATTTGGGAACGGCAGGCACAAACAGTTACTAGGGGAACAGGCTACCAGGACAGAGTGGTTTTCCCAAGCAGCGGGGCCTGCCCAAACATACAGCTCCCACATGACGTCCAGGAGTGCACTTTTAGCAGCCGCGACATGGTAAAATCAAAACCTGCAGGGCCCTGCGGAGAGTTTTTTCCACATCTCTGGCATCATTTGCAATTTGATTTCAATCTTCTTTGTAGCAGTTAGGTTTTGCTCTGATTTTTTGGTCAGTGCTATAATGAATGCTACTTCATCATTTGTGAATACCTAAAAAAAATTAGGATGCCTACAGAATGTATATATATATATATCCACTAACAGCACATGCATAGCTATGCACTTCCCCTCCCAGTGGCAACTGCATGGCATCCTAATGATAATTTTTGAAAGCTGAGGCTGATACCATGCTAACTGGTTTATAAGCACAGTTGCCAGATTTAGCAAATAAAAATACAAGGTGCCAGTTAAGTATAAGTAGGGCCCGAAACTGTGCGGGCCCTTACTTATGCTAAACAGCTTCTCGTTGTTTATCAGAAATTCAAATTTAACTGGGTGTGCTACACTCTATCTTTATGGGGTTTATCTCATGTAATTTAAATTCTTGTAATAACCTGATCTGGTTTATTGAGATGAATCCTATTTAACATATGAGAGAGTTGAGTCCCAGAGAGAGTAAGTAAAATGTTCAAGGTCACCCAGCTAGGAGGGAGTTCTGTGCTGAGACCCAAACCCCAAAACCATGCTGACGAGGCTAGGCAGGTAACCCCAACTCCAGACTGCCCCTAGATGTGTGCAAATACTCTCTTCAAGAGCTGTGGTCTCTGCTCAGAGCAAACTCTTGGCAGCATGCCCACAGGCTAGTGCCTCATGCTGTTTGGCTCGGGGACCTGCCTAGGGCTGTGCTGTCCAGTAAGGGAGCCAGAGCCCCATGTGGCCACTGGGCACCTAGAATGGGGTTGGTCCGAACAGAGATTGCTGTAGGTGCCAGACACATTGCATTTTGAAGACCTAACCTCCCCAAAACAGATAAAAGAACTGATTAATAATTTTAATTTTTCTATGTATTACATGTTGAAATGCTAATATTTTGGATAGGTTAGGTCAAATAAAATATGTTGCTATAATTAATTCCACCTGCTTCTTTTTAGTTTTCTTAAAGAGGCTACTAGAAAATTTAGTATTTCATACGTGGTTTGCAGACTAGCTTAGGTGATTGAGTCTCAAGCTTTAGTTTAGTTTTCACAATTCGTTTGTTTTAGCTTATGGAAATCTTTGTTCAAGTACAACATAGGCTATCAGCAGTGAAAGAAACAACAACGACTAGTATTTATTTGTTTAATTATTCTTCGGTTCAACAAATATTTATTGGGCACCAGATTCTGATCTGTCAACTGGGGTGTAAATGGTGAATGTCAAAGACCATGTGTCTTTCTGCCCTCTTGGGGTTTACATTCTCAAAGAAGGTGGAGGGCAGAAGATGACCGAGCATATTAAGTATAAGTGCAACTTGAGTAAAAGAGTTACATCTAATTTTGTGACAAGTGCCGGAAAAGAAACAAGCAGGATAAGATTTAAGAAAGTGATAGGGAGACTTACGTTAAATTAAGATGGCCAGGAAGGGCAGCTGTTAAACTGAGCCCTGAAATGTCTGGGGAGGAATCCTGAGTCCTCACTCAGTGCCTCTGCTTGCGTCTGGGCTTCAGGCACTCGGCACTCGGGGTTAGGTGAAGGCTGGGTGCATGTCAGCCTGGGGCCCTGCTCTGTGGGGGCTGGGATGTGTGGGGAGGAGTCGAGGCTGGCCACCTGGCTGCACCAGGGGACATGGACTTCTCATATGGCACACCTGTCAGCAGTAGACATCTTAATTGGGATGTCGTCAGTTTTCCCAGCTGAAGAGATGAAACAAGAAAAGGATTAACATTGAGGCTCAAAGGAGAAGACACAGTGACTGCAGGGAATCCAGATGGGGGACAAACAAAGGTCCTCTCTCATGAAACAGAATCAAGAACAAAAGAAAAAAAAAGGGAGGGGAAAAAAGAGAAGGGGGAAAGATCAAGATGGAGGAAGGAGGGAGGAGGTGGAGAAAGAGGAAGAGGAGAAGGAGGAGGAGAAATGAGACAAGGCAAGAGCAAGATGGTTCTACTCAAGGTTCCAAAAAAAAAACCAACCAAACAAACAAACAAAAAACCCAGGCTCTTTGCTGCATTTCCTGGAAAGTATGCTTTACTATCAAATTGCTCCATCTTGGCTCAGAACCTCAAAATGCCCTTAAAGTTATAGCTGTTCCATGTGATAAACAGATGATGTGTGGCCCTGTGTCATACTCTGTTTAGACATTCCACTATCCCCCAGGGGGAAGCAAGGGCTCACAACTGTGGACAGAATTGCTTTCTATTTTCTCAAGAAGCTAGGAGCTGGGGAAGTGCGGTGGTATGTACCTAGAGGCATAAAGTGTGTTAATTTATGCAGCACATACTTTTTTTTTTTTTTTGCTATCTTACCCAGTGCGTTCCACTCACCCCCTTTTCCAATGGAAGCAGCATTTGTGCCGTGACTTTGAGCCCTGTTGTTTGCACACTGGAGCAATGAAGTCACTCCCAGGAAGTCTCATCTGGTTTTTGCACGTTCTTTGTCTGGTCCCGTTGCTTCTTTCTGTGGCCTGGGGAAGGGACCCAGACCATATGGTCCAAACTCTAGGCAAGGCGCTGGCCATATATCAGCCTGTTCACATCTGACCAGCAGGGTCTCATGCAGTGTGCATCTCTTCTCCTTTCTCCTTTTAATAAAATCAATAGATGGCTTGGGATCCCTTTAATGGAGGTAAAATGAATAGAATCAGGCTTAACCTTATTATGGTGTTGATACATTTTCCATCTTAAACGTCGATACCAAGAATACACTGTGTAAAGCAAATCAAACTGTGAGTAGGTAAGCACAAACAGGTATTGTGAGCATTTGACTAGGCATAGGGTTAGGAATAAGCATATTTTCCCACCTGAGCATTTTCCCCAATAATGAACATGTATTAATTTGAGTCTCTAAAAAACGATATTTATATTCAAAAAATAATGATATAATAAGACAGAGTGGACTCTTTTGTTTTTGACATGGGCAGGCTCCAGGGAATCGAACCCAGGTCTCTGGCATGGCAGGCGAAAACTCTGCCACTGAGCCACTGTTGTACACCCCAGAATGGACTTCTAAAATGCAATTTTGAATATGTAAAAAATATATTTGGAGTCAAGTAAAAATTTAAGGGACTGGATTTAAAATTAACCATAAAAATGACATAAGAACATTTAAGAAAAAAATTGTCATTCCCACCATCTAAGTTATCTGGTTGTCTTCTTTTTTGTTTTTGTTGCAAATTCCTTTCTGTCTCTGTTTGTATATTCTACACATGTATATTTACATGTTGTAAGTATAGTACAAGTATTGTTTTGTGTTCTTCTTTTATTTATGTATCTTTTACCCATCTGTCTCCAGAATCATAATAAACATTGTATCTCAGCTTACTGGTCTCTTCCTCAGGGAAATATACTTGGTCAGTATTCCTTATTTAATCTTCTTTGTATTTTGTATGTACACTGATCCCAGTTGTAATTTTACTTTTATATGTGTGATTCTTTGATTACTATCTGTTTTCTCTGGGAAAGCGGAAGTGCGTTTCTGGATCATCTGAGCTCACTATTGTATCTCTACCCCATGGTAAATGCTCATTAACTCTTTCTTAAATACAAGGTACATGATAGCTACATAATATCTCATCATGCTGATGTTGCAATTTTCCTGAAATCAGATCATGTACACTAGTTTCCTTCAGATTTGTTTCTTGAAAAAAATAGAGCGTAATTAACATCTTCATGTATCAAGCTTCTTTTTTAAAAAAAGAAACTTATTTCCTTAAAATGAAAATCGCCAGGTTGGACTTTATGAACATTTTTACATCCCTTAATGAATTTCATGCATATTTCAAAAAGGGTTAGACCCATTTACAATATATGAATATCAAATGAAACTCTTTTGAAGTTGCTTTATAGTATAAATCTATACATAGCATTTGTAACTTAAGACATATCAAAAATTAAGAATTTCAAAATACCCATAAGTACACTACACAAAAATAGCCACCCAGGATCTCTCCTTCCATGTTGTATTCCACGGATGTGCATGTATAGAGACAGATCACACTTAGGTAAAATCTGAACCAAAGAATTCACATAGTTTACTACCTTGCTCCCTTTCCCGTTTGTCATCTCATAACTGTAATTTTCAGTTCCCTGCCACTTAGTTTTCATGGTTGCAAGTCATTTCATTGTACAGATGAGCTGTAATTTAACAACGTTCTAATAACTCATTTAAAGATTGTGTTTGAGTCTTCCCTGTTTTCTATACCATGAGAATGAATGGTTTTTATACAGGTGCTGCTTACGTCCTTGGACTGAACATAAAGTGTAGTCTGATGCCTGCTCTCCTTTGAGGGGGAGGCTGCCAGAGAAGCTGTTTAATAGCTGTCCAGCCAGACAGTGATGGTGAAGGTCTGGTCTAAGGACACTTTTTCTAGCAAAGCAGATGTTCTGGGGGTGGGAGGATGGGTTTCTTCCACCATGACTCCCTTTGGCATCTTCATTAGCCTTGAGGGTCTGCTCTGGATTCCAGTCCCAGCTCTGCCACTTCTTAGTGACCTTAAACCAGTTGCGTCACCATTCTGAGGCTCATTTTTCTTATCTGTAAATGGGTCAATTTTAGGACTTGCATCACGGGGCTGTTGTGAGGAATGATTGAGTAAATCCAGGTAAAGCATATGCTGGGGTTCCTGGTCAGATTTAATAAATCGTAGCAAGGGAGGGAAAAGCCTTCAAGATAAACTTCCTTCAGAGAAAAATGGAGTGGTTGGGAACTCACTGTTTGGAAGGCTGAGTGTTAGGACCATGCCCAGACACCTTTCTATTCAAAGCAGCCCAAGATTAAAATTTCTATCCGAAGGTCTGGGGGGCTTTCAACCACCTGAATCCATAGTTCACATGTGAAGATCAAAAGTTACTAATAATACCGGTTCTGGGTCAAAGTCAGTCTCGTTATCAGTCGGTTTCCACACGAACTTGGAGAGCTTAGATTTTAGCTCAGATCACCTTGTGATCTTTTTGCTTTTGTCCTCAGTAATGCTTTATCTAAAAAATCAACTAAGAATTATTATAATGATGCAGTGGAAAGGTCATAGGGATTTTGAGTTTGGCTGATAAGAGTTTGAATTTCCAGTTCTTTTACTTATTCTTTGCATGTTTATTTGTGCAACTTACATTAGCCCTCTGAGACTCGGTTTTTGGAGTCTTGCATTATCTGGAAAATGTGTATGCTAACACATAACATGTAGTTTCATTGTGGACTTTTGTCAAGCTATTTTTAAAGGACCTGGCCTGGTAAGTCTGATAGCTAATGCCTTGTAGTTGTAGCTCTGGTTGGGTTGTCTGTGAGCATTGTCCATGCATGATTAAAAGTCACTCTTAATCTGGTGCTTATAGACATTTCTGTAGCTTTCCGGTATATCAGTTCACTTTTTCTATTTGGCTTCCTCTTTTTCGATCTTTCTCTCCTGCCAGAGAAACAAAATGGGGCTAACCATATCACAGGCAGAATCTTTACTTGGAATCTGAACCTGCAGCAAGAAGCAAAATATATCAGTGTGGAAGAAAAGGCATCGAATTGACTTGCATTTCCTTGAAATCTATTTCAAAAATCCTGAGGGAACCAAGGCACTCATAGAATGGTAGTGGAGGACTGAAATGGAATTGTTATAAAATGATGACTCTGTTTCAGAGCCAAACTGGACTTTAATGAGGAAGGAAAAGGACTCCTGCTCCCTGACTTCTCAGAAATAAGAAGCAGTTGAAGATAATTATTATAAGTTTCCCCTCCAAATACTTACAACTTAATGTCCTATTTCAAATATGTGTCCCTCTTTAAAGATAGACTTATTTTTTTCCCTAAAGAGAGAAAGGTTTCACTTTTTGCTATACAATTATTTCAAATGCTCATATTTGAGGTAGATAAATCTAATTATGTTTTACAAATTATCTATATGTGTGTGCCTGCACACTTACATACGTACGTGCTCAGGTATATTTAACTTGTTCCCATTGATACGTAGCTTGAATAAAGTGATTATGTATTATTTCTGCACGCAAGGCTTTTTCCTTATAAAGATTGGGAGGATTGCACCAATGTCAGTTTCCTGGGTATGATATTGCACTGTGGTGATACAAGATGTTACCACTAGGGGTTGGGGGAGTTAGATGATGGGCAAATGGGCTCTCTTTGTATTATTCTTTACAACTACATGAAGATTAACAATGTTGTCAAAATAAAAGTTTAAAAAGAGCAGGAGAGAGGGAGTAAAGGAGGCCAAGAGGGGAGGAGAGAGCCTCAGCCCATGTTTGAACCTCTAGGCTCCTTGGGGGCAGGCACCTTAGTTTACCTCCAGCACTCCCCACGCCCACAAGGCCCCCATCTTCTCAGCCTTCTGACGTGAGCTGAAACGTGGCTTCCCCAAAGGCCATTCTCCCGGTCCTTCTGCCAAAAGCAGAGCCACCTATTGAACACATCCTAGTCTACTCTGGCCACTGGCTCCTTTATGATAGCCACCGTAATTCGAATCAGATAACCAGAATGCGCTTGATCCATCAGTAGCTGTCTGTCCCGTTAGGATACAAGCTGCCGAGGACAGGGGACAGTTCTCTGTCGCCCTCCTTCCCATCGTCTGGGAGTGGCCTGGTATTTGGCACATATTTAATAAAGATTGAATAAACATAATCCTTCCTCTGCTTTTCACGGAGAAATTTCTGATTCATGCTTTCTTTACAATTACATTTTTTATAGACAAATTTTCACACATATGGTGAACAATCCATGGCTCACAATATCATCACATAGCTGTGTATTCGTTACCAGGATCATTTTTTTAAGAACACCTGCATCACTCCAGAAAAATAAATAAAAAGGAAAAAACCCATACACCCTGTACCCCTTACCTCTCCCTCCCGCTGACCACAGGTACTTCCATCTACCCAACTTATTTTTCCCCTTATCCCCCTATTGTTTATTTCATTTTGATTTATGCTTTTTTGAAGAAAATGTTTGGAAAGCTACCTTTGAACCCTGATCATTTGAAATTTACAATTTGGCTTTCCAAAAATTGTGAGGGTAGCAGCTTTCCCAAGAGATGTGACTTTGGCATCACCCGCCCTTAGTCCCTCCCTATGTAGGGGAAATAAAGCCAAACTCCTGAAACAGCATCACACGGACTCATGCTGCTTTGGCCCCAGGCCACCTTCCCGGTTGTGACCCTCCCACACCTGGCTGCGCCGTGCCCCCTCCGCCCGAGGTAACATACCGTCCCGTGTCTCTGTTGCCCTGTAACACAGCTGCCAGCACCTGGCATGTCCTCACCCGGGCCTGGTCTCCATCTGAGTAACTCCTGCCCACCGTTCGGGTCCCAGCTTAGACACTGATTTCTCAGGGAAGCCCTCCGAGGTCCCCCAGAGTCTGTCAACGCTTCTGCTTTATGATTCCCTAACACTCTGAAGCTCCTGGTGACAGCAACACTGACATGTGCCATTACATCTCCCAAGCCTGGTGTCTGCAGCAGGGCAGGGCAGGGCTCCTAGCTATTCCATCTACCACTTGTGGGCCCTGAATCTAGCACAGTGCTGGCTCAGGGACACGGATGATAGAATGTGCTGGTTAAAGGAATGGCAAATCGCTCTCAGCATTAGCACCATTCCATCTCTGCAGGGGGCATCCCATGACCTCACCAGTCCCTACTCGTCTTGCTGGCTCTTCTCCATCGTGAACATCCCCTGACTGACCAGCACCCCCTCCGTGGGCCCCTGATCCTGCGATCCTCGACAACTGTCATCACAACGAACTCTAATGTTTTGTTCTCCTTGTTGCTCAGATGTCCACTTCTCTGCCTACCTGGTATCCACCTAAGGGTTGGGTCTGACTTTCCTAGGGCTGCTGTGACAAATGACAGCGAACTAGGTAGATGGAAAGAACAGGAATCAATGGTCTTGCAGATCTGGAGGCTAGAAGTCCATACTCACAGAGTGTGCTTCCTGGGAATTCTGCGAAGGCTTGTCCTTCCTTGCCTCTTCTAGCTTCTGGTGTTTGCTGGCAGTCCTCGGCATTCCTTGACTTCTCGAAGCATAACTGCAATTTCTGCCTATCATCACATGGCCTTCTCTCCTGCTTATGTGTCTTTTCCTCCTCTTACAAGAGCATAAGCCACATTGGATCAAGGGCCAGCTTCACTCCGAAATAACTTCATCTTAACTAATGACAACTCCAATGACCCTGTTTCCAAATAAGGTGACATTCTGAGGTATTGGGGTTAAGACTGCAACATATCGTTTTGGGGGGGACACAATCCAACCCATTATAGGCTGGATTGAATGACATCAGCAGGTGTTCAATAAATAAATTTCAAGGCAACCAACCCTCCTTTTGTACATCTTCTCCCATAGTCACAGTTATAGACAACAATAAGATAAGGGCGTTACTGAGCTTATTTCCTGATGGATCCTGGACATGGTTTTGAGTTCTGGTGACATGAAGCAGGTCCCAACACATGGCTGGACATCGGCCCCACTGGGAGCTGCAGGGCATGGGCCTCGGGCAGCCGTGTAGGTCACAGGGTCCCTGAGAGGTTCAAAGGCCCGGCCAGCCTTGAAAGCACCGTCCCCGGGAGGAGATGGAGTTTAGCATTATGTAAACAAAGTGAGCTAAATATTCCTTTGAAGGATTCTACAGAATGTCAGACCCCAGAAATAACAGTACAACCAGGGGAGAGGGAGTGGGTTTGGGTGGAGGCACAAATCTGGAGACTTAAGGGATTTCCTAGGATCTGGGGCGTCCCAACAGGAACCGGTCATAGAGGCTGGGGCCTGGGCCCTGGGGCTGGCAGGAGAGGTCAGGGGCAGGACTGCTTTGTGGGTGGAGCCCCAGGTGTACTCAAGGGGATTTGATCCTGGGCTACCAGCTTCTCCCCATCTCAGCACGGGTGTGGGGAGCTGGGTCTCCACCAGCCTGGGCTGTGGGCTGGCAGTGAAGCCCCACAAAGGGGCCTGGAGAGGCCCAGGGAGGGGCGGAGGGAGGGAGGGAAGGGCCACTGCCGGCCAGGTCAGCACGTGGGTGGCTTCTATTGTACGGAGAGAGGGGAAAGTGGGGAAGTAATGGAGACTTTTAAATGGAAAAGAGAGAAAAAGAGGAGGAAGCAAACAGAAAAGAAAAGTAGTCTTTATGAGTTTGGGAAGCCAAGGGCTCTAGAGCAGCTCTGGGTTCAGAGTGCTAGGAGCAGACAGAGAGACATTTGAAGGAGAGATCCTGGCAAATCAGGTCCTCTTCAGTGTTCTTTTGGAGTCAAAGCAAAGATCATTATTCCTTTTTAATTATTCTTGACTGTGGTATGGGGTTTCTTCAAAATGAAATTTCCTGCAACACTGAGCCACGAAGGACCTCAATGTGTGTCTGTGGTGTATGTGTATATCTCTGTGTACCTGTGTATGTCTTTGTGTGTGTACTTGCATCTTTGTACGTGTATCTGTGTGTTCTTTGTGCATATACTCTGTGTCTTTGTATGTGTACCTGCTTGTCTTTGTGCATGTGTCTGTATGTATCTTTGTGCATCTGTGTGCATCTTTCTGCATGTATCTGTGTGTGACTCTGTGTGTGTGCCTGTGTGCTTGTATGTGTCTTTGTGCATGTTTGTGGCTGTGTCTTTGTGTGTGCATGTGTGTTTGTGTGTGCATCCTTGTACAGATGTGCACAGTAAATGCAGTGAATTCAAAAGCGTGTGGGCTCAGTCTGGAGCCAAGATGTACCTGACACCAGCACTCACTCCCTCCGCGACCTCGACATTTGTCCCCCCCTTTCTGTGGCTCAGTTTACTCCTTGATGCAGTGGGGATGACAGCAGTGCCTGCCTGATGGGACGGTATAAGGATAAATAAGGAAGCGCATGGTATACAGGCACACACTGAGCCCCTTGAGAAAATATAAGTAGAAACATCCCCCTAGTCCGCAGCTCAGGACCGTAGCCCTGTCTTCTCCACTACCTTTCTCTCTTCAGGGCTACCAACTGTTCCCATTTGCTCGGGATGGAAGAGCTTCCCGGGATGTTGGTTCATCCATTTTAGAACTGGGACAGCTTGGTTGCCCTCCCTGTCATTTTCCACCCTCAGTCCCAACCCGATTTGAAGCTCTATATACAGCAAACACTCAATTATCACCGCTTCTCTGGGCCAAGACATTGCTTGACAGCCTGGGATACTCTTTTAACCCTTCCCAGGCTGTCGTTGCCACACACGTGTCCTGAGCAATCCATTGCCCACATTGCCCAAAGCTTCCCAGCAATGGGCACGGAGGGGCGGCCGGGACCAGAACGGAGGCGCGGGTGACAGGCCGAGCAGGAGGTGACTCAGCACTGATGCGGGGGCTCTGTCACGACTGGTTCACCTTTCCCTCCAAGGCTGCTGCCCTGCCACCGCCCTGGCCCCAGGGCCCCGGCCCCTCCCCGGGAACTTCCCGGCACCGGGAGGTGGCCCCTCCCCGGCCCCGGCTGATGGGCGGCCGCCAATCCGAGCTGGACCGTGTCCGGGGAGAGGCTGCAGACAGGCTACACCGGCTGCCCGGGGCCCGCACCAGAAGACACGAGCTGAGTCACCAGAGCACAAGCCCTTTGCCATCTCAAGTGAGTCGTGATCAAAGTGAGCTGGACTCTACACGCAGCTTTCGGGTGAACTTCCCAGTTTCTGCTATTTCTGGGCCAAAATTCTTGCAATTGAAAATGTGGTCGGAAAGCTTCTGGGCTCCGCCCCCTAGTCAGTCAAGTAATTACCATGGAAATGATTTTTGTCACTGCTCCTGTCACCATTATTTATCTCTCTTTCTCCCAGCACTCGCTAGGCCCCAAGCACTTTATATACTTTATGTCAGTCAACCCTTGGAATAGCCCTTGGAGATGGTATTATCCACTTTTAGTACGTGATGAAACTAAGACTTCAGAAGGTTTTAGAACATGGCCAAAGTCATATGGCTATGACTGGCAAACCCTGGATCTATAACTCTTTCCAAAGTTTTCCAAATCATGGCCCCTCTCAGGCCATTTCCACATACAGTGTGCGTCTTGGTGTTTAATTCAGGAAAAGTACACAGGTTTGGATAGGAAATTGGATTCAGAGGCAATATGGAAAAAGAGGAATTGAAAAGAGTGAATATTACTTTTTCTTTTTATCTTTTCACAAACACGTGGTTCTTTCCCCTTGTTTCTTTCTCATGTTGATTTACAGATCCTCTTCGGTTTAAATATCCATTTATTTTTCAGTACCCTTTAGGCTCACAGGTTCTGTTAAGGAATCTTTATATGCTCTTTGGATGTGTTTGCCAAAGTGCACTTGAATCTAAATCTATTTGTACATTCTGGTAGTTTGGTCTTTTAAATATATGTGAATTAATCCATTTAATGACTGTATAAAACACAAATCTGGTAGTGTTATTCAGCTGCTTACAAAAGTACTTAATAAAGTACAGATTCTATTCCTTACTCTGGACTTTGCCTCTCCCCCTTGTTCAGATCCCCTCTGCTCATCATTTCTGTAACTCTCGGTGTGATCTTTTCTCCAACCCTTTCTCTTGGACAGTGTGTCCTTATGCCCTTCTTTTTCTGGCCATCTCTTACTCATCCTCTAACCTTAGTTCTGATACCACTACCTGGAGGAATTTTCCCTCATTCCACTTGATCATGATTTTGGCAATTTTCTACTATTTTGCAGATTACTGAAACATAGCTCTCAAAATGCGTGTCTGCTGGGCTTTCAAATAGAAATAGAAATTATAATGATCTGGGATCCTTGTTGAAAATGAAGATTCCCAGGGCCCACTTCCTGGTGTTATGATTTGAAAAGTCTGCGCTGGAGCTGAGGGATCTGTATTTTTAGCATTTACTCCAGACGCTTCTGATTCAGATGCTTCTCAGGCTATACTTTTAAGTTCCTGCTGACCTCCACCTACCCACCCCTCAAAACTCAAGAACTCTCAGGGACAAAGGTAACTTATTTCCATTCCTAAGATTCCATGTGTCTGGACAAGAATGCAGCAAATGCTCAAGAAACATTTGATGACCAAATTCATTTAGTCATTTGTTCTATAACTACTTTCAAAGCACCTACTATGCCCTAGATATTGTCCAAGGCATTGGGAAGTAATAGAAAGCAAGACAGAAAAGCCCCTGCCGTTTAGACTTAACAGTGGTGGGGAAGGGAGTGAATTATGAATACTATATTCTGAGTTTCTGAGTTTTAACAATCATGCCATTCTTGACTGGTCATTAGTTTTCATTGAGCATTATATTATCAAACCTCACAACAAGTGAGAAATAAATAGTACAAAAGACTGATTGCTCCCATTATTATTATTATTGTAATGAGAAAAATAATAATATAAATGTAATAATGAGAAAAAGTAAAATCACAAAGGTTGTGACTGGCTGTGTGTTTCACAGCTACTTTCCAGCAGAGCCTGAACTCAAAGGCTGGTTTGTTGCATTTCTAGCACAGAGTTCTTGGCTGCACCCCAGAATGCATCGTGTTTTGGGATTGCTACAAAGCCACACCCCATGCACTGCAACCCACTCGCCCGATACAGGTAACTTGACTAGGGCAAGGCCGGCACACAGGTGCCTGGGCTGCTCAGGAGCTGAGAAGCTGGGGTACCTGGAACTGCCTTCTCCCTGGTGAGCTCACCTGTGTGAAGCTACCTGGGCACCACAATCTCACTGAACCGGCAAGTTGGGCACGTATTGGCTCAGCTGTGCTTCATCAAAGAAAGCGAGTTGTCATTGCCCATGCTTTCCTTAAGAGGATTTGGAGCAGAGGCTTCATGTTGGCACAAAAAATCAGGGATTAATAGTAAACCTCAGAAATCATGAAGCATCTGATTTGGGCTTTTCCATCGACAAGCCCAATAACCTGGAGGAAACTATTAACATACAAATAGACAGGCTTCACATTAAAACAGCGACAGCAGACAGTTCTGGAAAAGACCTCTTCATGCAGAAAGCAATTATGATGGGAAATCGAGTCCAATTCAGGCCCATTTGCAGCATGCTTGGAAACTCAAATTGTAACCACTCATAATTGCATAGGTAAACCTTAAGTAGGGGGAGAGGGTAGCTGGTTCTTCATTATTATTGCTATTATTATTATTTCACTTTTAAAGCATTCAACTTTCTAAGCTCCAAATCTTACTGACTTGCACCCTCTACTCAGAGAGCTACAACATGCTGCAGACCATATATTCACATGCAATAAAAAAAAAAAAAAATCAGGCCGTGTATAAGTAAATAGATTTTTTGCTCAGATTCCCAGAGGTTAATAGGGATTTTTGCTGAGATGTCACTCAAACCGAGAACTTTCAAATAAGTAGGCATCTAATTTGAGTGTCCATACCCTGGAAGGTACATGAGCAAAAGCTTAGAGGCGCAGTTGAAACTAGAGATGAAAGGTGGGTCCTAAAGTAGGTGGGGGCTCTGGAAGAGTGCCAAATCCTAACAGGGAAGGCTAATTGGATGCATGATAAATGTTAAAAACTAAAATGTAAAGTACGATAATGAGGACAGACTGTTCTCAACATTCCACAAAATTAGTTCCAAAAATTGGTCAGTGGGTTGTTTGGCACTTGGGAATATGTTTCCCCATAGAAACAATTTTGGCTAGGCAAGGAATAGATAATGCATAGAGTTTCTGTTTTAACTGTTATCATCCTAAAGATAAAAACTGGACACTTATTTCTCCAAAGCAGCATTATTAACTTCAGCTAGAAATGCTTGAACCTGGAAACAATGATGGGTCAGATTTTCCATTATTTCCATTTCATTTTAAATATCCAGAGGGATTATCAGCCACTAGCTGGCTCCTTTCTTCATCCTGATAGAGGTTTGGAACAGAGGAGGCCCAGGGGGTCACTTCCCCGGTGATAGTACCCAAGGTCAGTGGGAGTGCCATTCGGTCAGTAGAGCCAGGTCATCTCCAGTCAGCCCTGATAATGTCCAAGGTCAGGGTAGTTCCATTCAGCCAATAGAACCAGATCATTCCAGATCACTCCCTGCTGCCCAAGCAACCTTTTCAGAGAGACCTTGCAAGACAAGTATGATTCTGCTGTGAAGGACAATTTTAGAGCTAATTCATTCATGTATTCATTGTTGAGTTGGTTGGTCATTCCACAAATATCCTCTGAGAAGCTACTAGGCCAGCACAGTATCCCACCGTTATGGGTCTAACTTATTATTGGAAGGAGCATGCAACTAACAAATGAGGAACTGAATACAATTGCAAAATGTGTTAAGTGTAATGAGGAAATCAACAGGATGATGGGACAGTGATTAGGGGAGGACCGTATGAATGAGATTCACAGTAGAAGGACCACAGAATGTAGGGACTTATAGTTCTCCCTCCCCGTACCCTGTCCCTTCCCCACAGTGTCCTTTTCTTTCTTTAACTGCTTTTGTCATCTAAGATCTTGGGCCTATTCTCTTTACACCATTTTTCTAAACCACCTTTTCTAGTCTAATTCAGCCCAGTTCAATAGACCAATGAGGGTCTTTCTGGCTGAGGCTCCATGGATAGGACAGAGAGACAGATTAGATTATAACCGATTGTAATAATACTGAAGCACTCAATGCTGTATTCAAAAGAGACATGAGTTGGTTTGAGGAGAGAGGAATTCATCCTATCTCTGGAGGAAGAGTTTGAGGACCATCAAAGAACATTGTGGGTCTCTGTCTGAGGACTGTCTCCATTTGCCAAATCCAATTCCATGGGATCTGATTGCTGGGACTTGGGGAGTCATGCAGAGGTTATTCTTGAACTAATGGGTGAACAGGCTATTCAGACTTTTACCACAAAAGGAGTTGGTGATAAAACATCAGAAAAGCTTGCTTACGTGGAATCCAAAGTTCTTTATACTGGTACACTGAGTGTCCTCCGCAAGTAGGAATCTCCCCAAAGCTCCCAAGGTTTGAAGGTCATGCTCTTCTCCCCTCAAAGAAGATCACAGCTAACAAGAGCTTGCAGTTACTGGTGAGTCCTTAGGACCTAAAGTGTCCCACAGCTCAGTCAAGATGCCCTCCTGAGAGAGGTCCTTTACTGTGCAAAGGTAGAGGGGATATTCAATAAGTTAGCAACAGACATTAGACAGAAGAGCAAGTAAGGTCAGGGTTTATATTCAGTCATAGGGATCTCCAAATATAAAATGAATCCAACTTTTGTACTTGCCAAGGTGTGGCAAAACATATTTGAAATCTCCTGAAATTACCTTTCGGCTTTGGAGCCCCAGTGCTGTCAGCAGGCACTTCTCTGAGAAAGACCAAAAAGCAGGGGGCTCATTCATGTCATTAAATGCCATCGAGCCACTTCATATGATGTCTAGGAATATTGACACAGATACACATCCATGTTCACCAGGCAGTGTTAGGTTAGCCCCACAGTGTTAGAGAAAATTTATCAACGTTACAAGCCCCATTATTTTGGGGTTTTTGCCTCTTTGGTGTTTTTACCCAAGCTATTTAGAGTGAACTTGTGCTCTGTGTCTCTTATTTATTTTTAAAAAGTCTGTTGTTATCCTTTGGTTTGTTTATTTTTAAACATTGAGTCAATCCGAGATTTTCAGGTAAATAGAAAGCAGTCTGAAATTTTCCTTTAAGATTTGAAATAGAGGCACAAAGATATTAGCTGTTATGTTTTGTGAGGTCTCGCTATGTTCCAGAGACTGAGCTGAAAACTTTACATGGTGTTACTCAAGGCGATCCTCAGGGTGCAAGACCAGGGTGCAAGAACTGTCCCCATTTTACAGAAAAGGAAACTGAGGCTTCCATATTTCTAGCAACTTGCCAAAGGTCACACAGGTAGTAAAGTGGGGAAGATGGATTCGCATCTAAATCTGCTTGATGCCCTACTCTTAATACCATTAAGCTAAAGAATGCTACTGACAAGACAGCTCAACTCATGTTCCCTGTCTCCACCTTGATGAACTATAGTGGGTCCAGAATATGGCCTCATCTGTTACTGAATTCATCTCTGCCTTCTCCAACTTTATGTCAGTTCAAAACTGAAAGCTTTCACAATGTTTCCAAGATCCTTTTCCCACTCTTCAAGTCAGGAACAATCTCCTCCTCAAGCCCTATACGTTTAATCTACCCGTTGCTTAAAATATTTAATATAGATTGTCCTATATGATTTTAAACTGTGTGCTTGCATTAATCACTTATAATAAATGGTAAGTCTCCTAAGGGCTGGGTATGGCTATTTTGGTACTCCTTGAAGTGTCTTGAATTTAGAAGGAGTTCAATGAATGTTTGGATGGATCTATGGATGACGGACTGACAGATGATTGGTTGGATGGCTGGATGGGAGGAAGGGACTGGACCCTCAGAAGATGAATGAGATAATGCGTGTTTGTTGTTTTAAACAAGCATGCTTGGGCTAATTTGTTTCTAAGCAAAAGACATCTAATATACCACCCCATTGCTGAGATCAGATACCATGGAGTTGGGTCTCTTGCAATGAATGAGTCAGTGTTAGAATGAGCTAGATATTAGATGTCCCTGAGATCCTGCTGTGGTTCTCTCTGATGTTGTTCAATCCTTTTGTGACTTGGTCAGAATTAGATACTAAATTTACAGAATTCTTTCTCCTTCCTCATTTCTTTGCTCCCATAGATGGAATGACATCGCGTAGGCTTAAACTTGCATTCAAGGCCTTCTTTTTCTCTTTTAGATATAGAACAATTGGAAATTTATTTAGCCTCTCTAAATCAAATGCCTCACCTGTCAGATAGGGAGGGTAAATAGTATTTACTTCACAGGGTTGCACAACTCCAGGGAGTGCCTGAGTTTTATAAGGATCTTCTTAAATAATGTATACGAAGCACTTAGCATGGTGGCTGGTATCTATTAAGGACAAGTAATGCTAACTATTATTATCATTAATAATAATTACCCAAATTCCCTCATACAAGAAAATAGGAAATTCCTTTGATTCCAAAATATTGTTCTCATTGAACTTAATTCTAGGAGAAAACATGTAGTAACAGCTTAGTGTTCTGAAAATATGATCTATGGACGTCTCATATCAGAATCACATGAGGTGCTAATTAAAAATGCAGAATCCAAGAACCAATTTCAGACTCACCTAATTGGGACCTTTGGAGTAGGAAAAAAATCTGCATTTTTTACCAAGTTCCCCAGATGATTCTATTGTTCAGGAAAGCTCTAGAACCACTCTTTGAAAGGAAAAAGGATTCAACTCAGAGCTGGAGGATCTGGAATAATAGTCTGACCTCTGATATTTACTAATCAAAGTGAGTTGATCTTTGTGATTCCCGGTTTCTCATCTGTGGAAAGGAAAATAATCTGCTTTACTCCTAGAGCAATCATAAAGATTGACTGAGATAATAAAAACATTACCTGACTTCTCCTAGTGTGTACACTGTTTACAAAGTGACTGTACCACTTCATCTCTTTGAAACTCACCACAGTTCCATGAAACCAGTCTTCCTTCCTGCTGATGGACATGGAAGCGGAGGTGACAGAGGCTACATGACTTGCCTAAGCCGCATAACAGCAGAGGTTGCTCGCACAGCAAGGTCTTCTAACCACGAATCCCAGATGTTTTTTTTTTTCCTCATTGTGTACTAAAATCAAGGCGCTATGTCAATGTGCTGCTTGTGAGCATCGGCTTAGCCACAACTGCTGCCTCGGTTGAGTGTGTTCTATTTTGTTCTAATTGTCTTGATCACGATCGTACATGCAAAGAGCAATAATTATTTTAAAACAAAAAGTATGAGGTCATTAAATGCATTTCTTTAGCAATGGCATTAGAAAAAATTTCAATCTAGGTGCGTCAAATACTTCCACCTCATGCGCCATTTAAGTCACTCATCTTAAATTATGAAGCTGATTAGCTTCATACATTGACTTTTTCTGGGTCATTATTTTGTTTCTTCTACCGAGGCTTATTTATGCAAGAGGAAAATAGAGAGTCGTTTGTATTCCTTATGTGCTATACAGATAAAAATAAGGGGTCCAATCAAATTTTATGAGTCTGTTAATAAAATGAAGTCCCTATTACCATTCTATGCCAAATGGCTTGGGTTTTCACCATGTTTGAAAGCTATATTCGGGATGGTCTGACTTAAAATATAGGATGTGTTGTGCCTGTTAAATGCAGTTTTAGATGCCAATAGTGTGTGCAAATCCAAGAGGTAGCCACACATCCTCCAGAGTAGCTGACCTGAGGAACAAGAGATAGCCTCTTGATTTGGGCCCAAATCACATGGTTAGGTGCTCTGAAACGTCAATGATAGCTTAAGATCAAACTGATTCTCATATAGAAACTCCAGGTTGTAGAGGTTAAAGAGAGGTCCATATTTAAAAAAGGTTTCATAGTTTGGGTTCCCCTAAGAAGACTGGGAGACAAGGATTTGAGTACAAGTGGTTTATTTGGGAAGTGTCTCAAAATGTACTGAAAGGGAAATGGGTAAATTTGATAGGAGAGGCAAGAGAACTAAAATAGGTGCATGAACGTGTAAATTACTGATGTGTGCAATTGGGGCTCAATCCCACTGGGCACATTCGTGAGACTGTGTAGAAAAAATGTCAGAGATATATCACTCAAGTCTCTAGGAAACCGGGTATATTTATCCAAGTGCATTAAGTCCCTGGCACTTCTGATATGCCTTGAAGGGGCCAGAGAAAGTGCTCAAGCAAAAAGCCAGAGATATGTGTGCAGTTAAAAGCATGTATCTTGACTATCCACTTGCAGAGTTTCCCACAACCTAGAAGGCTATGTCATGCATAAATAAATCTATGGGGGATAACAATAATATTAATGGTGTCTATACCAGGGATACAGAAAAACCATTTGAATGCCTGTCATATGGTAACTATCATTATCATGATATCTCATTTAACTTACTCAACAACAATAAATGAAGGCATTATGATCCCCATTTCACAAAGGAGGAAGGAGAGAGTCAGAAAACTTCAGTAATTGCCCTAAGGCCACAGAGTTAGCAATGGAAAGCTAGGATTTGAACCCAGGTCTTTGGCTGTAAAACATACCCTTTCCACAGTGAAGGTAGTAGATATATATTAATGAACGAATGCATAAAGGGGTCTTTCTGACTTTTGACACTTGACGGTCAAAAGTATCTTTGTTGACTTGTATCTTTCTTAAATATTTTCCCACTATACCCTTTACCTGCCTCCATCCCTTCATTGCAAGTCTGAAATGCATTCTAAGTAAAATATGGGTACTTTTAGTCCTAGATGACCATGTGCATATCTTCTGTGTACGTAAAGACTCAGGAAACCAACACTGGGAATTTGGGACAGGTCAAAAGGGCTCAGATACTCAATCATTGACTCATGACGGGAAGGAACAGTTTCCCTCACTCACCACCACACCCCCCTTCCTTCAAGTTAAGAGAATGTGCTCAATTCATGTAGTATCTAGGTTGTTTTCTGGGCCGGTTCACAACAAATATTATGAAACTTTAAGAAAATATTTTGGGCTTCCCATAGGCTTGAACTATGCAGATGTTGCTGGGATAGAAAGTATGAGATAAGCTATTTCCTACCACAGGAAGCTGTTGCTACTGGCAGTTGGTTCATGGTCAAAAGAAAAAAAAGAAACTAAAAAAAAGAAGGGAGGGTTTCACATGCTTTGAAACTGTGCTTTCCTAACTTCCAGTAACCTGGTTAACAGAAGAAAGATTCTCCAGGTAGATTCAGCTTTTAATCTCTAAGTCTCTCAGCCACTCACAGGCAGGGTTTATCCACCTAAAGTCATAAAACTATTAGAAGTTGGGATTCTTAAGATGTAACCAATGAAAACAATTTATTTCTTTATACTGCCTTTCATATCAAGCTCCAAGAGGGAAACCAAAACCATTCTCTCAAAATGGATCGATGTCTGAAATTTTGGCTTCAATTTCCAAAGAACTCACTTCTGGCCTTGTATGTCCAACTCTGTAGTGCAAATTAATTTCACCCTTCAGGGATTTGTAGGCATGTTGACAGACTCCATGACAAAAGTTGAGTTTTATTGGAAAGGGTGTGAGTTGGAGAAGCAAAGGGCTCAGGGGATAACTTGGTAATGGACTATGGAGACTTTCTTCCTAGGTCACTGGTTCAAATCTAGAACCGGTTTGGCAGTGATCGAAAATCATTACTGTTTGACAGCTGCCTGATAGTTGCCCAGTAACATGTTGGTATTTCCTCCCTATTCCTCCAGCACCTTCTAGAGAAAACAACTACAGTTTCAGCAGGGAATCTGAGGATTAAGTGCAAACACAGGGGCTGAATTACCAGGTTCTAACCCAGCAGCTTGTTACTTAACAAGTGAGATGCTTCTATTAATTTAACGGGTATTGCTCACCAAAAGATTCTACTGCCTACCTTTGCCAGCGGTGAAATCTGATTAAAATCAGAGGAAAAGTAGGGCATGATGAGAAATGAAAGATATAATTGTTAATGCAAAACCTCATGTCTATCAGATCCTTACACCTGAGCTAGAACATCTACACTTCTATATTAAAAAAAAAACAAATCTTAAAAGGCCAAACTTGGCATCAGGAAGAAACACAGGCGTGAACCCAAATATGACTGTAGGATGAAATTTGGCAGATTTCCATCAAAGGGTCCTTAAGAGGCCTGCAAGGCATTAGGGCCCATTATGGAAAGGGTGGCACCATATTAATTTCAACATGATCCTTCTCAGCTGGAACGTAATCACCAGATCAAATCTCTACAGCAGTCCATCTTCAGTGCAAGCTGGGCCACGTTATGAGAACTGGATTCTAATCAGGGGAATTTCCTTATTTCATTGGGCTTAAGCCAAACCTTTAAAATTATTTTAACGTCATTTTTCTTTTTAATGGGGCATGTAAGTACTGGGAAAATTATAGGCATTAAAAGGGTTTCTTTGGATTTTATTTTTTTCTTTTTTGTAATTGCCTTTTAGGGAGTGGAACTTTGACTTCATTCTGAACATTTCTCTCTGATATGAGAAACCTGATCCAAGCCTCAATTCCCATGTAAATTTCTCTTATTTCCCCCTAGTTTATGAGTTTAGGACACCCATTAGTTTGAGCTCAGCATGTTTTTCCCCATAAACTACAACCCACTTGATTTTCCAAGGAGGATCTGAGTAGTTGGGTGACAGTGCTCATCCAAAGGCATTGTCTACAGAAAAGAATAAGCTCTGACCATAGAAGAGATAAAAGTACTGTTTTTTTGCAAATAACACCAAGCCTACCATCTCAATAAGCATTGCACTATTCAAAGTACCCTGTGTGTGCCAATGTGCTCATTTCAATGTTGGTTACTGCCTTAGGTTCTGCTGCAATGATGTCACAAACAGCCTCTTCAAATCTCAGCAGCTTCCAACCACAAGTATTTTTTTTTTCTCACCACCATGTCTGCATATTGGCTGTGGCTCAGCTGGGCTTGTTTGGGTGTAGCTCCAGTCCTCTCATCTTAGGACGCAAGCTGAAGAGGTAAGCAGCTGCCTGGCAAATGTTCTCCCCATGGGGGAGGGCAGGGACTTCAAGAAAGGTGAGCAGAAACACGCATAGCCTCCCAATGCCTCGGCTGGACCTGGTGCATGATCACGTCTCATCATGTTCCATTTGCCAAATAAGGACACATGGCCAAGCCCAAAGTTGGCATGACAGAGAGGGGTGCCGTGCGCAGGGATGGGGTGAGAGGGCAGGGGAAAGGGTTTGTTGAATGTTAATACAATCTACTACAGTTGCATTACTTAAAACTCTCTGCTGTAGTGGTAATGTTCTTTCATTGATTTAATACTTTGATGAAGAATAACAATAATGCTAACATTTATGAGCATGTGCTTGTTAGTAGAAACTGCTGAGCACAGTACATTCATGATATCATGTACTCCTCCGAGGGAAGTACTTATGCCCATTTTACAGATGAGCCAATGGTAGTCCAGTGCAGCAAAACCTATGCATGGGCCCTAATGCCTAAGCACTGGAGCGGGGATTGGAGCCCATGCTCTCTCTCCTGGGCCTGCGGCTTTTTGTAGCACCTAGTTCTGTGCCGAAGACTGGGGGTGGTGAAAGGAGGGCAGCAATCCCAACTTACAAACCGGACAGCCTACTGGTATCTCTGGACCAGTTGCTAACCAACACTCCAAGAGGGAGAATTGTATTTTGGGGGATAATTCAAGGACATTTGGCTAATTCTGGTAACTAAGTTCAATGATCAAGGTGGATATGACTATAAATTAACGGGGTTCATTTTATATGTCTGAACTGTTTTAAGAGGAGACTCAGAAGCAGTATCCCCACCAAGTCACCAGCATTTACCTGGAATTGAGATTGGGAATGCCTTCCTCACTGTGGTCCATGCATTATTAAAAGTATGGAAAATTATAGAAGTATAGAATTATGCCATTCCAATGTAAGGATTACTAAATGGCAGGCATTAATATTCACTATGTGTTTGATAGCTTTAAGCAACTAGTGGTCCCTGCCCTAAGCACAACAAACTAAATGCAAAAACAGAGCTGGTCCCTGCCATCATGGAGCTTACAGTCTAAAGGGAAAGACAGAACTTTGTTAGAGAATCAGATGAGTTGATGCATAATTAAATACATAAATTTATAATTTATGTAATTATAAATGAGTCATTTATTCATATATATATTTCCCAAAAGAAATGAACACAGTTATATCAGAGGGTATAACAAAGATGAAGACGACTTCCCCCAAATAAATTGTGGGAATCTGAAGAAAGTGCCTTATGGAGGCAAAGTATGAGTCTTTATGTATAGGCCTGCATGTGTGAGCATGTATATACACTTGAGTGTGTCCATATGTGTGTATATGTGCATGCACATGTGTGGCATATATTAGTGGAGTGAGCATCCCAGATTGAATAAGCAATGAGTACAGAGATGCTTTGATGGAAGGACAGAAGGATGGCACTGCAATCCAGCAGGACTTATGAAAAGGGTTAATGAATTGAGTATCCTCTTGGGCTATGACTCTCCTGATTTGCCTGGCTTGCTGTGGCCCCTGAAAGTTGTCAGTGGCCTGCACCTCTCTCTTACCTGCTTCCAGGTGCAAAGAGTATAGATGCCACTCCTGCTAAGATCTTCCTCAACGCTAGCTGCAGTCCCTCTTTTGCAAAGAGAAGTGGCTCTAGGCTGTAAGAAATTGAACTCCCCATTACTCCAGCAATCCCTGAGGTAGCTAAGGAACTGGGTGCTCACAGATTAGAAACTGCAGAAACATAACCAGTAGTTCCCCATCAGCTGGTGGTTTCAGTCTCCTCCATGCAACATTCAACACACATTTTCTGAGTGCTCACTATGTCCCAGAGGTATAAGAGAGAGAGGACAGATGCAGCCCTTCTCTTAAGGAGTTCACAGTCTCTCAGGGAAAACATACATACAAACATACCATTGCAACATGCTGGGATGAATCCCTGAGGGCCAGCACTGGGGAAAGGTCCCTGATTCAGACGATGGACTGGGAGGTGAGGGAAAGCTTAAGGAAAGAGTTGAGGCTCAAGAAAACTCTTGGATGATTAATAGAAGTCCAGTAGGCAATCAGAAGGAACAGTATGTGCAAAATCATAGGTATGTGCCAGAAACCCAATGTATTAGTATACACAGAAAGCATTTCACCTGCAGAGTCAACATTCTATCTGGAGGAAGTTCTTTGGTTCAGCCTCCATCCTGCTCAATCTGCAGCAATATTGCTGATGTTTCTCTTGCTAAAATACAGCTGTGTTTTCTGCTTTTAAACTCATCTCATATATGGCCTCACTGGAGTGTCACTAGAGTTGCTGCCAAAGCTCCTGTCAGGATGTTGTGTGTCTTTGGAGTTGGGGTTGCACATGTGGTTGGGACTTGTGTTATTGTCATGGTTACTGTCTTCTTCTGGGATGCAGTGCTCCTGAGCCCAGGAGGACACCTATGCAGCACAGAGTACCCAAAGGTGTAGGAAGCCATGCAGTAGCAGTCCTTGCTTCCAGGTCCCAGATCAAAAGCCATATCGTCCAAGAATATACTCAACCCAGAGCCACCTCTTACTGTTTTGATGGTCTTTGGGAGGACTTGCTCCATTCTATATCTGTTCTGTATAATATACAAATTTTCCTGCTAGATTGGGAGCTCCTGGAGAGCTTTGTCTAGTCCATTTAGGACATAATATAGAATGGTAACTGCAGGCAGAATGTTGTAGCTCTGCCAATTTGCCCTAAGCAACTTCATCATACATGCCAAACACCATGTTCCCCTTTCAAACTGTCATTTCATCAAAGGATATTCATTGAGCATCTATCATTGGATTACTCTGTGAAAAGCCTGGGGATATTTGGTTCTTGCCCCTATCATCTATCAGGAGGGTTAGAAATTAATGAGATAGCAGTATACTAATTAAATAACCACATGTGTGCAAAATGCTATGATGGGGAAATTCATGGTGTTATGGGAGTGGGTTTCCAGAGCATGGTCTGAAGAATTAGGGAGGATTTGCTAAGGAAACAATATTTAAGCAGAGACATGACAAATGAACAGGACCTAATGGAAAGAGAGGTCAGAAACACTCAATGCATATACAAATACAATAGCAGATGTGCAAAGGCAGAAGAGAGAGTGACACTTCTCACAAGAAATAAAGAAATAAAGGAAATTGCCTAGATGTCAAAGTTGAAAAGGAACTCAGCAAGATGGATGCAACTGATGTAGCAGTGACCTAAGGTGGATGGAAATAAGTACTGGTTCCATAATTTTGCCAAAGGCTTGGGGCAGGAAATGAAACCTTGAGGCATGTACATAGCTAGGAGGGGGTATGAGAAGCCATCCTGAAGTCAGGACCCTGAAAGGGAGGCATCTTTAGTGATAGGATGTTGGGAAAGCTCAGCACACTGGCCCACAGAGATGTCTGGTGTTATGAGGGAAATGTGCAGGACCCAGCAATGGACTTTGCAAAATGATGGCCAGTTAGAAAGAAGAACCAAGAACTACTGGAGTCAAGTAGAGAAAGCATTTATGGAAGAAGGGATAGATCCATTTGTGCATGATGCTTTGATGATCAAATAGCATGAAGATAGATAATTGATCATTGGATTTAGCAGTGTAGAGCAGCTTCTGTGGCAAGGAGGGGGGATACCTGAATAGGGTGGGTCCAAGAGAAAATGGTAGGAGAAGTATTGGGAACTATGAGAAGAGAAGGCACTCTTGAGGAGCTTTTCGGTGATTGAATCAATGTTCTAAGTCCCTGTATGGTTTATTTCATTGTATGTAGGGATAGTGATTAATTTTAGACATTGTAAAATGCAAGATTTATGTAAAGATAATCGATAAGAGTAGAACAATAAATATAATTTATTTATTTATATATGTATTAGAATGAAAACAGGTAAATAAAAGATGCATTAATCCAATAAAAAATAAGAAACGAGCAGAAAAAGCAATAAGAAATACACGCACGCACACATATCCAATTTTATAAAAAAATTACAAAATTGTAAGTGGATGAAGTCTGCTGGTTAAAAGATGAGGACTCTCTGATTAGTAAAATAGTCACACACAATCCAGCAATGTCCTGCTAAAATTTAACACTACTAAAACATAATACGGAAAATTTTAAGCAAAGAAACAAAGAGGCAGGTAAAGAAATCCTAGAACAGTAACTTTAGCTAAACTAATACCTTTATAATAGGCTTTAATGCAAAAGCATTGAATAAAGAGTGTTTTTATATAACATTATAAGATAAATTAGCCAATTATTATTCAAATCCTGAATCTATGTGCACCTGATAACACAGACTTATATTAACTAAGGCAAAACTTGACTAAATCACACAGAGAAAGTGACAAATACACAATAATGTTAAATTTTAGCATTATCTCCCTCACTAATTGAAATATCAAACAATAAAAAAATTAGTAAGAGGGCAAAATACTTGAAAAATATGATCATTAAGTTTAATCTGGAAAACTTATGTAGATTCAAACACTCCCAAATGGAAAAATATTTATTATTTCTAGGAGCATATGGAAAATTTATTTAAATTGCTCACATACTAGACTATAAATCAAATTTCAACAAATACAAAAATAAACATTATAGAAACCACATTTTTTACCAAATGCATTAAAATTATAAATTAAAGCTTAAAATGAAAGGAAACTAAAGAATTTCAAAGTCAAAATAACTTCTACCTAATTTATGATCAAAGATAAAATAGAATATAACCTAGGATATTTAGGATAAAATAAAATAACAGTACATATCAAATCTTAACAGGATTTATCCAAAGTGGTACTTATAGGGAAACTTGAGTCTTAGATACATTTAATAGAAAATAAAAAAATATAAGAGCAGAAATTAAAGTCAAAGAACTGATAGAATCAACAAATCTAAATGCTGATTTTGTGAAAGGAATAATAAGATAGGCATAGAATTGGCAAACTGGTTAGGGAAGAGAAAGAGAGAGAGAAGGAAGGAAGGAGATAATTTTTTTTTTTAAATCAAGGGATAAAATTGCAGAGATAGTGTAGATTTAAAAAATCATTAGCAAATAAAAACAATCTGATAAGAATAATTTGAACACATGGATGTAGGAAATTTCCTAGGGGGAAAAAACACATGACTCACCAAATTTTCCAATAAGAAATGGAAAACCTGAAGGGAAATTAGAACATTAAAATATTGACTCAGTAGATGGATGGATGGATGGATGGATGGATAGATAGATAGATGAATAGATAGATAGATATGCCAACTATTCAAGCAAAATTTATATGGTAATCTCACTTATGAATAAAGGCACAAAAATCTAGTTGGGTATTAGCAAACCCAACTCACCAATGCATTAATATAACAATAATAAAATAGTAATACCAACAATATACCATAATCAGATAGTTTATCACAGCAATGTAAGGTAGTTTAATATTAAAAAGAAATATTTATCAGTATCACTCATTACAGTAAAAAAGGAGAAAAAAGCATCAGCTTGACAGATGCAAAAAATTCAACACCAATTCATGATATATAAAAACCAAATCAATAAAACAAAACAAGATACAATAACAAACCATTTCTGCTGTTCTTAGACCAGAAAAATGTCTTTACTATCTATCAAAAGCCTAGGGCAAGCATCTTCCTGGATAGTGAAACTCTATTAGCATCCCTTGAGAAACTATATTCTAAAATCAAGAATCAGGCAAGGTGATCCTCTAGCACTCTTTCTGGTCAGTGTCTTTCTGGAGATACTAAGCAACACAACAGCAGAAGAGTATAGACATGAAAAGCATGATACACCAAAATGAAGATGAAAATCGTAATGATTTGGATTAAAATTGAGATAGTTCAACGATATTGTTGCTATATTTTCAATAATCAACAATGCTTTTATAGACAAATAAATGGCAATTAGAATATTAGGTTTAAAATATCGCATTCATAATAGCAAAAAAAATTTAGTTTACTGGAGAATACTAAAAAGAATGCAAAAATATGCTAGATATGTATCACAAGTAAATAAAATTTTTTCAAATTACATAAAACAAGACCTGTGCTCATGGGTCAGAAGACAATATATTTTTAAGATAGTAATTCCTGCAAATTATTCCATAAATTTAATAAAGTTTGGATTAAAATATCAAAATAATTTGTAATTGAAGGTGACAAACTTATTCGAAAATGTATCTGGGACACTTAAAGAGGACACATTTAAAATGAAATGGAAGGGCTAGATTATTCAGTAAAAGGCACTAGGGCATTAGCTCCGCCAAGGGGAGTGGGGGAGGATTAATTTAGACCTCTGCTTCACACAAAATTCAGTAATGAATTTTGATTGGATAAATATTTTGATTTGAAATGCAAAATTTAACTTTGAAAATAGGAGAATAACTTTCTGGCCTCAGAGTAGGAGATTTCTTAACCAAGTCATAAAAAGCAAAATATGTAATTTTTAAATGTAAAGCTTTTCAACAAAACAATTAAAACTCAATCTACTAAGAGAAGTATTATTATATATTACCCCCAAAATAAACAAATAATCCCTATATATTAATAAATAAAAGACATACAAGCCAATTGAGATTGTAGTTAAAGAAATAGGGAACCCGAAATAGTCCACAAAATTACAAAAATATGCCCAGCATTTCCTTTGTTGACTTACAATATCTTCTCTGCCACACCAGACCCTGGGATTTGTCCCTGGGTCTACTTGTCTGTCACAGTCTCTTTATCATGATGTCTTTATGTGCTAAGCCTATAGTGTCCAAAAGGTAGTCAGTAGCACATGTGGCTATTTAAATTCAAATAAAACCAAGGTAGATTAAATAAGAAGCTCATTTCCTCAGTCACACTAACGACAGTTCCCGTGCTGTGTAGCCACATGTGGATATTGGATGAGACAGAATTGATCAGTTCCATAATGGCATAAAGTTCTAGTTGACAGTGCTGCTTAAACTTATAAATAAATCTTAGTAACTGATAGGGCAAGTCTCCCTTCATTCTTCCCATCCTTAAATGCCTTGGCTTTTTACTTTTCGAAATAAACTGTAGAATAAGTAATCATGAGAATGTAAATTAAAACACAATGAGATGCTACTATATAGCAACTAAAATAAATGCACACGTGTCAAAATGGCTAAATCTGAACATAATGTTGGGTGAGAAGAGCAAGTGGCAAAGAAGTATGTGTGTGTGTGTGTGTGTGTGTGTGTGTGTAAGTGTAATGCTATGACACTATTTAGGCAATTCTCAAAAAAACACAAAACTTATTCGAACTATTATTTATGGATCATAATAATAAGTTAATATTTAATAAGTGCATACTTTTCCAGGCTCTATTCCAGGCACTTTAAATGTTTTAATTCATTTGATTAGTCCACCTAGGATTGATTTATTATTATCGTCCTCATTTGACTGAGGCACAGAGAAGTTAAGTAACTTGCCCCAGGATACACAGCCAGTTGTTGCAGGATTGGTGCTTAGAGCCAGACTGTCTGGCTTCCAAGTCTGCTGCCGTAAGTGCTGTGTTATCCTGGATTCAGACCAAATGACAGGCGTGCGTGGGAATGACTCCAGAGAGGGAGAATGTAGAAATGGGCTGTGGGGCTTTACCTTCTACCTAATGTTATGTTGGGAGAGAGAGAGAGAGAGTGAGAGAGAGAGAGAGAGAGAGAAATCATGCCAGATCATGCTGGTGGTACTTAGGTGTCTATCATTTTCTGTTTGAGTAGAATATTAAATATGTGTTTTTTTTGTTTCAGTTTATAAAGTATGTGTTGTTTCTGGATGAACCAGGCTCTCAGGACTTGCCTGTGATCTGCGACTTGCTAACTAGAGCGCGTGTCACTAAGAGTTGGTGCTTCTGAGACAGTTGAAAGGGATGCAGAGCCGGGTGACAGCTGGGGGAGGTTCTTTGGGCAGACCAGAGGGAGATGGCAGCTGCTGGAGGAATGAGGAAGCAGTGATGTTGAAAGGAGATTTCCAGAAAATCCTGTGGTGTGATGCTTAATGTCGCCTCCTCTTTCATCTCCCCAGGAAAGCTTTGGTAAAATCACCATTACTCTCCATCTCTTTAATGGTCAGGTTATTTGTTTTTCCTTTTGGCATGTGGAAAGGAGGTGAGAGTAGCCAGAGGGGCCATGGCATGCATGGGGGAAGCCACACCCTGGGCCCACATAGGAGGCATCTCCTGGCAGTTAGTGTCAGTCACTTTCACCCCTGCCGTAGAGGGCTTGTATCACCTGTTCCTTTCTGCCATCCAGCTGGTCCGGTGCTCAGACTTCACCCTTGTGACACCTGGCTCCAGCAGGTGCCTTCCCGCCCCAGCGGCCCTTGTGGAGAGCCTCTTTGGCTTTCTCCCTGATGCCAGCTCATGTGTAGGATCTCTTGCACAATTGTCCTGGGAGCAGACAGATGGGAGTGGCAAGGTGGGGTTCACATGGGCGGGTCTTGGACAGCTTAACCCTGTGAAGGGAAGGGGAGTTGGATTCATTTAGGCCAGGTGGGAGGGGGTGGAGGGCGGTAGCTGGAGGGACGTCTTCACTCCATCCTCCCCCTGCAGTTGCTCTGAGCAAGGACCCCCCCCCCCAATGCCCGCCCCCACCTCCACCCCTCCCACTGCCAATTGATGGCTTCTTTTCTGGAAATTCATCGCAACTATGGATCAGCAGGATCTTAAGAAGCAGACACCCTGCCGAGGCACTGTCTCACCTCGGCTCCAGCTCCAGTTCTGCTGTGGCCCCTCCTTGGGCACAGAAGGTGGCTTCCCATTCCTCGGGCTGGGGTCCGCCAGCATTTACCTTTACACCAAGATTAGGCCTCCTGGTGCTACTTTGCAAAAGCCAAACGTGAGCTGCCTGGCTCGGGCTTCCAAACGTGCCAATGTACTGATTTCCAGGCCAGAAAGCTCCAGAGGAGAATGCTAAAATGCTGGTTTTGAGTGTGGTTTGCTATTGAAGTAAGCCCTGTGAGTCTCGCAGTGGAATGTAGCAGTGTGCCTGCCGCCAGGCTCTTGGGCAAGCTGGAAAGGTGAAGCTGCCTGT
Organism: Tamandua tetradactyla; assembly: GCF_023851605.1. NCBI lineage: Eukaryota > Metazoa > Chordata > Mammalia > Pilosa > Myrmecophagidae > Tamandua > Tamandua tetradactyla. Next base: position 74,536,124 of record NC_135342.1, on the reverse strand, counting down.
CACAGCTCACCCTTCTGCTTAGGCCGCCGGCTCCCAGATCGCTCTGCGCCCGCACCTGAAGGCCATCCTGGAACTGCAGACTTCATGGCAGACAGGGGATGGGCTACTGGTAAGGGGCATGTCCTGCAGGCAGGTAAAACTAGGCTGGGCCCATCTTAGCTTCAGGTCTTCAGTGATGAAGATTTTGGAGCCTTGTTGTGTTTTTCAGCAGAATGAAAAGCTTACTGACTTTGTAGAATGTACAAGTAGAGCTAGGAAATTATGTTCAGGTAGTCATTTCCCACCTGAAGCCTGTGAAGACAATAAGTTAAGTTTCTTTCCTGTTCTCATAATATCCTACAGTGGTTTGTTACCATGGGTTGTCTTTTAATACACTTTTGATGAAATTGTTATGGATTTGCACATAGGTGTTTTTTAATTCCTTCCATCTGAAAAACAAATACATAAATAAAAGAAAAATAACTGGATATGCCACGCAGCTCTCAATGGCATAGTGAGCAAAACTAAAATCATGGACAGACAGATGTGTTTCTAATACATCTTAGCTTTGCAACCTTGGGAAGTTATTCTCTCGGAACCTGCTTTTGTTTGTTTTGAGAAACACTGTTGCATAGTAGGTGAGGCCTTTGAATCTGGAACGGAATTATCTGGCTCTCAATTCTCCACTGCTTATTTAATCACTCTGTGCCACGGTTTCCCCATCTATAAAATCATGGTGATGCTGTGGGGATTAAATGAGCTAACAGAGAGGCATGCAATAAAAGGGCTTAAATGCCTGCCAATGTGAAGTTATCAAAATGATTATACAAGGGGAATAACAATAGATCCCACCTTGGAGCGTTGTTGTGGGCATGGAACAAGAAAATGCAAGGGAAGCACCCAGCTCAGTGCCTGACAGCCAAGTGTGCCATAAAATGGTAGCTGTGGTTGCTGCTACTTTTACACAAGTGCAGGAGGCAGAGAAGTTGGCCTGTGCGCACACAGCCTGGCTGCATAGTCACAGTGCTCCAGGATCCACTGAGGGTCCCACGTAGCTAGGACCTACAGAGGTGGGGGGAGATGGGAGGTGGGAAGGGAGGGGCTGACCTAGGAGAAGGGCCCGGGAAGGCTGGGCTCTGATGGGCACAGAGGCAGCAGTGGCTGCAGACACCACACCTCTGGGAGGCTGCACCTTTGCTGCAACCAGTCCAGGGCCGTTTTGCTGATCCACCTCCCGCTGCCAAATGCTGCTGTAGCCAGAGTTCTTTGATCTGCTGCCAGTTCTTGGGCAACGGAGGTGAGGTGTGCCGGCATTCATGCGAGGCCCCAGGGTGAGGACCTGCCCGTCCTGGCTGCCACGCCGGCCCGGGGCCAAGAGGAAAACAGTCCAGAAGGTGGGGATGGGCTGAGCCTCGGAAGCCCTGGCAGTCCAGGAAGGAAAGAGATGTGCATCGCGGGGATGGGGGGACCCCAGTGCAGGCCCTCGTAGCTGCCACGGTGGCCGCAGGTGCAGGCTCCAGGAGCGGGCAGAGCAGCATCCCGGATGCGGTGCTGACTGCACCTGGAAAGGTCTTCACGACCGATTGTCCAGACCCCACCTGCCAAGGTTAAAACGCCAAGGCCAAGAGAGGTTCAGGAGTTTTCCCAAGGTCACGCAGAAAGTCCACGTCAAGGAAAGGTAAATCCTCTAATCCCTTTATAGCAGGGGCCCTCAGCCTTGACACTGCTGTGACTGGGGTTGGAGGACTCTGTGCAGTGGCAGCCGCCCTGGGCATTGTAGAATGTCAAGCAGTTTTCCTGGCCCCCAACCTCTAGAAGCCAGAAGCATCTCCCCTTGCTCCACTTGTGGCAAGCAAAGATGTCTGCGGACATTGCCAAATGTTCCCTGGGGAGCAAACTCAGCCCAGCTGAGAACCACTGCCTTACACCATAAGGAGGGAAGAAGAGAGAAGATGGGAGTTGAGAATATGGGGAGAGAAGTCAAGACGAGAAAGGGGTGGGGATGGGGCAGCCAGAACGAGAAAAGAAAGCATCTGTGGGGCAAGCTGTCAGATTGTGGGAGACACAGCTTAGGGGCAGCCTCTTCCAGAAAAGCCCAATATGGTGGCCCTCTCCATCATATTAAGCCTTTCTCCAGGAAATGCCTGTTTTCCATCAACTGTGCCAATATTCACTGTCTCCAATGCCTTTATATCTCCCTGCTGTGGGACAGCACCAGGCTCCTGGGGTTGTGTGTGTTTCTGAGCCAGGTCCAAGGATTCCAATTAGATGGTGCAAGAATGTCCAAGTCTTAAGCCTTTTGTGCAGCTGACCACAGAGGTCACTGTCCAGCACAGAGGCAAGGACAGGCATTGGGACCTGCTTAGACTAAACATAGAGGTGTTGTTTTTCTGAAATGCAAACTTGCCTGGTGTCTGGTATTTGTATCTGCTAAATCTGGCCACCCTAGACAGGCAGCTCACACCTGACTAAGGCTTCAGGGACAAAAATGGGAAGAGAATTTCTGATAGTTCAGATCCATGCCCCAGTTCGTCCTGTGCCAGGCAGTTCGCCAGCTTGGGAAGGCTGCAGTTTGTCCATCCTGCAGAGATCAAGTGATTTTATCTTTGGTAAGAAAGAACAGAAAGAAAAACCCAGCCTTTTGATTACCCTGATGCTAGAGCAGACATTTATTGAACTCCAACTACATTGCAGGGTCTGTGCTTATATCTATTTACATGCATGATTTTATTTAATGTTGACAACTGTCTGAGTTGAGGGGCTGTCATTAACTCCTCTTCCTAGAGATGGAAACTGAGGCTGCCAGAGAGTAAAGATCCAGCCATGGTCACAGGACTCCCAGTTGCAGAGCCAGACCCAGGAAAGGCTGCCACAGGCACCTCATGCATAGGGGATTTTTGTTCTGCTTTTCATGTTCTCGATTGGCTTCACAATGTCTCTTCTTCGAACATGAGCATGTACCTGCCACTGAAGTCTGGAGTAAGAATCCGAAGGCCAACTTGGTAGTTTGCTAGAGGAGAAAGGACTTAGGCAGCAGGAGACTCATGACTGGTCCAAGAATTACCTGAAAGAAAATGGGTTTGGAGACACACACCTCTGAATCAAAACCCCAGCTCTGCCATTGGCGGCATGACTTTGGACAAGTTACAGGAGATTTCTTGAGCTTTGCTTTCATTTGCTAGGTTATTGGGATAATAATACACCATACGTTTATTAGGATTTAATGAGAGAATGAATGAGAAGTAAGTACTCATTAATTGAGCTATTATCTACCCCAAAGGATTGTTGGAAAATTATAAAAGGAATATAAAATAAAGAAATGTAGGAGAGACTTCATAAAAGGTAATTATTATTATTGTTCTCAGCACCCTTTGGAATTGGCTATTCATCTTCCAGAAGCCACTCAAACATTCTGTTCCTGTCGCAGAATAATTGGATAAATGACTTCCTTGATAAACTACCTTTTCACCTGGGGGACCTGGGTTGCTGATCCTACCCAGGTTAAAATGACTGAAAATCAATGTGATCTGACAGATGTGGGGGGAGAAAAAAGAAATGCATGTATGAACTGTTGAACCACAAAGCCCCTTGGTGCTGATGGGAAGAGAGATGCAAACTGAAGACCGTTGGCCTTCCCAAGCCTTAGTTTCCAAGCTTGCCAAATGGGGAGGGTAGATCATCCTCTGCACCACCTACCTTATATGGTTGCGGTGGGAATCCGATGGGAAATTAAAGACAAAAGGGCTTTACAAACTGGGTGTGCCTTCAAATGAGGGTTTTGGGGTATTAGCCATGCTCTAGAACGCTGTGAATGTTCTCCTTAATAAAAGTAGATGCATTAGTCATTGCCCTCGTTCTCCTGGCAGCTTTTCCATGCAGCCTGTTCCTTCCATTCACCGTGTCAGTCCCATAGGAGACGGTTCTCTCTGAGATTTTAGCATGAGTAACCCAGCACCCAAACTGAAGACTCTGGCTACTTAGGGATCTTCTATTTTAAAGTAGCTGCTAAGAATAATAATTAAGCATTAGGAAATACTTAGAGTCCCATGGCTGCTTCCCCTAGAGCCTGCCACATGGAGATGCCCCTGTAAGCAGCAGCTTCTCATAAGAATACCTGCCACTGAAAACATTAGCCTTTAGATTTATTCTCTCTCTTTGTGTGTGTGTCTCTGCCATCTCTTTATGTCTCTCTCTCTTTGCATCTTTCTGCATGTCTCTGTCTGTCTCTGTCTCTGTCTCTCTCTCTTTTTCTCTCTCCAGTGTCTTCATATATAATTTACTAATTTCCCAGCCAATGAGCTGCATGGACTACAAACTATTATCTCAGTTTGGGACACTCTGGAAGATGCCTGCCTATTTGTTCAAGTATACCCCACATGAGATTTCTATATATTACTTAGCTTATATTTTAAACCAGATCATTCTTAACATGCCTTCCAAGTTTGCTGAAAATCCAGCCAGCCAGTTTTATCTACACAAAAAGTGAACTGTTCTATTTCTAGGGATATATATTGTTAGCATCTGGCTCCCACATAGAAAAAGGACTGTAGTGTACAACCCTGAGCAAGGTTCCAAGAAAGTGTTAGTTCATTCCAGTGTATTGATAATAGCTTTGGAAACTGACAGTCGTTTTGTTAACATCTTATTTAATCAACAATACCTCCTCTAAGAATTTGGTACACTTACCATCTCCATTTTATAGATGAGGAAAATAAAACTTGGTGAGATTAAGCAACTTGCTCAAGATTAAGAGCTAATAGGAAAGAGTCAGGATCCAGACCGAGGAATTAGATCAAAGATTCAAATTAAGGCCTTTGAAACACTTTCCACTTGGCTTCTATAATTAACTCATGAAGACCCTAACAAAAGGCCTGTGAACTGGGTGGTGGCATTTCCTCATTTTAGAGAGGTGGGGGTGAGCTAAGAGAGGCTTCGGTGTAATGAGTTGAGTGAAGGGAGATGAAAGATGCTCTAGAATCTTAGCATATGGGAGGGGCTCTGCTTGTGATTATGCATAAGATTATCTGATGAATCACACTGCTCAGCTGTCATAGTATCTGCCTTCATGAAGAGTCTTTCATCTTGACTCTCCAGAGCAGGTGTTCAAGCTGTCATTAACTGTAATGACTGCTGCGTTTTTCACCTGCTGTAATGTCCGTTTGACAGGTGAAGTTGCTGAGGCTTTGGGTCCTAGCATTCCATCCTACCTATGGCAATCCAAGGTATTAACTAGCCAGGAACTTTCTGGCTTGAGGAATAAGACCCAACCTCAATGGCTTGGAGCCTCCTGGGAAGGATTAACCTGTCATTAGAAAATCATAATAAATAATAAAAAAAAGACTTGCCACAGAGAATACAAGCTTCCTATCTTTAAGATCCCCATAAGTGAATCTTCTTCCCTTTTCCTTGGCTCCAGCAAGTGTGTATTTGAGTCAGAACAATCTGAGATGTAGAAATGATGCAAACGGGGTCCTTCTGCTTTTACTCTTCCAAGATGCTTGGAGGAGACCTTCGGTTAGGACCTGAAATTCCATATATTTTGCCCTTTCATAACAAATTCATTAGTTAAGAACAGTCTTCTAGTTCCATTTCTTTGGTTTTCCCAATCCTAATTGTCTGTATCATAATGGCCAAACAGCTACTTGGATTCTCAATGTAATCCTGTGAGATAAGCAAAAGGTTTGTCCACAGTCATTATTAGTAAATGGCTGAGTCAGGATTCAAACCAAGCAGTTCTCATTCAAAAAGAATTAAGTGAGAGATGGGAACTCTGGCTAAGAGATAGGAAAAGTGAGGGATAAGAACTCTGGCTGAGCAGCCAGTTTCTATGAGGTGGAAACTCCCGTTTGGAAAATGATTTCAGTGGAAATAAACAAGGTGGCTTCCTTGGGGTAGACTAATTAGAATCTTTCAACTATCAGAAAATTCACTGTGGGAATAGACCTACAGAAACCCTCCCAAGTCAGTGTCATTGTCCAGACAATCTCTTATCCATGTGCCTCAAAAAACATGTACAAGAATGTCATAGCAGCTGTATTTGTCAAAGCCCAAAACACAACACAAACCAGGTAAACTGGAAGCAACTCTAATACCCATTGATGGAATAAATCAGTGGAATAGAATGCTATATAGTAGGGAAACTAAGTGAACCACATAAAGCACATGTATCCACATGGATGAATCTTTTAGAAACAATATTGAAAGGAAAAAACAAGTTATGTAAGATAATATACTGAATAATGACAATTCTACAAAGCTGAAAAACAAGTTAGACACATGCAGGCACACCTCCCGAGACACAGCTGGAGGACACCTGCATAAGAGCTACACCTTTAAAGAAAAGCAAGAGAATGATAATCATAAAATTTGGGATAATGGTTACTTGATCAGGGAAAGAGGTGGACTCAAGGGAGGAATATTTGCCAATATTGGTTTATAGTTCTTAAGTTGAGGCATGGATTTATAGGTATTTTACATTGTTTCATAACTTCCTTATAGAATACATATATCATTTTGTTTGTCTCAAAAATATATTTCTTAGGAGAAAAGGCAGAAAGGTAAATTGTTTCATGCAGTGAAAAGAGATAAACATCAATGTCAAAGAAAATACAGGGGATGTAGGGGAGGGGGCTGGGGGTGGGGAGCTCTAGGGAACTGGGGATGATGAAAAAAAATGGAGAAAAAGACTAGGGGTAGGAAAACTGGGAGAATAAATGCCCATGGTTCTGGTTTTTATTTCTCCTTTGTTCATAAGATTCACTCAGTTGATGATTCTCGCCTCTTTTTTGCAACCTCTAAGACAATTGCTTAAGGACCCGTGCCCAGGAAAATTTGAGAAATAGGGACCCATCCTCTCCAGGATGTAAGACTTGTTCTGGGAGACATGCAGGCTAGAGTGTGAACAGATCTCAGAGTCACAAATCCTGGGCAGAGTCTCATTTCTAAAGGTGCGACCCACTGAAGGCCTTCCTGTCTCCAACTAATGGAGGGCATAAGAACAAAATATAGATGAGAAGGAGCTGTGAGCTGTAAAAATGCTACACTTACATTAAGTTAATTGTGCCTGCTTACTGGCACTCAGAGTGTAGGTCACTTACTCTACAGATAAAGACCCTACCTTCCACTTTTGTCCCTACTTTCAATTTCACATGGGTTGCATTTGGCCATATTTAGGGATACCATTCTAGTATTTGGAAATCAGAGTTTGAAAGAGGATAAAATTAATCTTTCCCCCAAACATTATGACTGCATCTATCATGCAAAAATATCATAATTAAAAGTGGAAAGAGAATTATCTGGCTGTTGCAGAAGTCTGTTATTGAAATGCTTATCATGAGCGGTGTGTTATTTTGAATTTGTATTTGTATTAGGCACCCCGTAAAGAACAACTTAACAGCAGCAATACCAACAGCAGCTCTCATTTGCTGGTCCCAGGACGTGCCGTGCACATGCTGAAGGTCTCACAGGTGGCCCCCGATTTTATTTCAGAGCAATATTTTGAGGTTGGCACCACTACCTCATTTTCCCAATGGGGGCTGACGGAGGCACATCCAGGTAAAGCAACTTGCCCAGGGACTGAGCAGTTAGGAGGTGGCAGAGCTGGGATTTCAACCTTAGTCAGCTGAAGATAAAGCCACTCATATTATATCCAGACACTGCCATATTATTTTCCAAAGATTTAACCGCAAGGAGAATAGAACAGCCAAGCTGAGAATAACTATATGTTATGAAGGGCTTCGGTTTATTTAACACATTAACCTGCTCAGAGCAATTACCAAGCATTTAGGAGCAGCCTGTCTTTGGCTCCTGCTCTCAAGAGGGAGAGCAAATGCCTGTATTTCAACAGAGCCAGGGGTAGAGGGAAAAAGTCAATCCGTTCTGATTCTGATTGCCAAGCCACACAACTCCCTCCAAAAAATCAAGAGTTGTTACTATTGGCAAAGGACCTTAAAAGCTCTACGGTGCCTTGACTAGAGTAGATGTTGCACCCATTGCGTTCCTCTGTGACTTTTTCTCTGTGCTGCCATCGAGCTTTGTTCCCATGGGGTGAAAGTCAGTGTCCAGCTTGGGAGCCCCTCTTGCCTAGGCTCTGGGTCGAGTGCAGCCACACCACATTGGGTGGGACTCACAGAGCAGCTCAGATAGTTAAAAGCTTTCTTTGGCATCTCACTGTTGACACTGGGACCCAGAAAGGGAGCCAGGCCAGAAGCTGAAGCAGAGACCATCTGCCTCCAAAGCTCTGCCACTTACAACCTAGCACACAATCGCTCTAAGGCAGGGGGCAGCTGCCAATGACTGGACATGCTTTTGGATGTCACAACTAGGGAGTACAACTGGCATCTAGTGGGTAGAAGCCAAGGATGCTGCTAAAGACCCTGCAAGGCACAGGGGGGTATGCTTCCACACTCCACAAGGAAATTACCCACCCCCTCAGCACCTTAGCAGTGCTGAGGCTAAAAGATGCTGGGCTAAGAAACAATCTATAGAAATGGGGAAGAGTGAAGTCTCTGGACGGAAAGAGGGCCCTATTTACAGCAATTTGCCTGCTTCCAAAGGGCCCAGGCTCTGAGAGCCTGACCATCAGTAAATGCTCAACCATCCTCCAGGCAGGATTGTTTAAAATGCCCAGAAACAGTGGAGGACGCCATTCTCCATCCCAAACCTCTCTCTCCAGAGATATACAGCTCGGGGGATTGCCGAGGCTAGGGAGGAAAAGGCTGTGGGGGGTGAGGGAGCCTGGGGTGGGGGTACAAAGGGATCACTTTCATTTCTAGATGCCTCCAATGACTACAGATGAGCTGACCCTGAGGGCCTGGGCTGTACCTCTAGGGAAGCATCCTGCTCTGTAGGAATCACTTCTTCGTTTCAAAAGGGAGAAGGGAAACTTGTCTGTGAAGGGTTAAACGTGTATCTTCTCTTGCTGGCATGTCTCCCAGGCTAAATGAAGGCTGCTTCATCTCATATGGATATGAAAGACAAACTGTACAGATTGAAAACATCTGTACGCTGAGTGAGTGAGCCACATGTCCGCAGTGTCATGCCGAGATTTAGTTAGATTGGTCCCTTTTTGTTTGACTTTGGAGCAGCAGCACAAATAAATACAGTAGGTTCTGTTTAAACAAAGAACTCTGATCAATAGAGGTTTGTATAGCTTACGACCTTCAGCTATAAACAGAAATTTGAGGTAAAAATCCACAAATCCCAGATCAATTACCAGATTATTTACCCTTTTGCACTGTTAATGTTCCAATCTGCCTTGCATATTAAATAGCCAGGGAAGAAAAGGATTTTTGTTGCAGGCAGAAGGGAGAGCTGTGTGGATTTATTATTCATGGCAATCAAAGCGTGTGCCATACGTTTTCGATATAAACACGGCCGCGGTGAGTGTGCAAATCGGTTAAGACAAATTTTAAATTCCAGGACTTTTCAGCCGATGTTACCAGTAGCTTTCATAATCTTTTTCTTTTTTGGAGGGACTTTAACCATCTGCCACAGAACTGTTATTGCATTGTGGTTTGCTGTAAACGAAAGTACATGTTTCATGGGGCTTTTGGAGGAGGCCCCTGGAGACAGGGCCTGGGGTCTTTGCAGTGGTAACTGGTGTTTGTGTATCCTTGAGTAAGCCCCCCCCTGTATGGGTTGCTCTGGACTCAGTTTCCCCAGGTGTAAACTCAGGGCTTGCACGGCAGGTTTTCTGGGGCAAGTGGTTTAATCTCCTGAGCCTCAGTTTTCTCAACTATAAAGTGGGGGGAAAAGCGCTGTTTATCTCCTGGAATTGACTTAAGTAAGATGCGGCATATAAACCTCAGCCCCCGTCTGGCACAGAGGAAGCAATGCTAGGCCAGCAGGAGCCAGTGTTATCATCATTGTCATTATTATCAGTGTCCTTTCAACTCTGATGTCCTGAATCTAGACATATCCATGACACTTCAGCATGAACTCTCGTGGTCAATGGCTTGCAGGGAGGGGTTGGGGAGGAGGGAACTGGGGACCACTCGTGAGAAAGCAGAGGGGCGTTTAGTATCACTAGGAAGAGAGGGAGAAATATTTTCCTGACAAAGAAAGGTGATGGGCACCTTCAGATCTTCCCACACCCCTTCCACCTAAGAAGTGGTGGGAGGTCCTCCCCCACAATGACCCTCTATGAGATGCTGACTTCAACACACACAATTCCTACTCCCTCCCCTAAACCTTAAGTCCTCTGAGGGCTGGGCACCTCCAGCCCTAGCTTCAAGAAGGGAATGGAATAGGTCTCCAAACTTTGTTGTATGAACAGGTCCTCAGATTTGCCAAGCATCTCTCCATTCTCCCTCTCTCCTGCACCGCAGACTCCAGACCTTTCTTTCTCGTTCTCATCCCTCCCCTTTACTCCTCTACTCTGGTATCCCAAGCCAATCTTAGGGAATATATTGAGATGTAACCTATTTTCTGTTTCTCTTCCTTCTACCTATAATCATAGTAATGATAGAGAAAGTAATCTGTGCCTGGCACTGTGCTTGACATCTGCGGATCTGTGAATCCACACCGCAGCCCGGTGAGAGAGATGTTGTGTCCACATTTTACAAATAGGGAGAGTGACTGTTAGGGACATTATTATAGGCTGCAGAGCATCAGATCAGGAGCTAAGCAAGGCCTACCTGACTCTTAACCATGAGGCCAGTGATTCTACGCTTGAATGCCCTGGAAGGCATGCTAAACAGATGGCAGGGCCCTACCCCCAGAGTTCCTGATTCAGTAGGTCTGAGGTAGGGGCCTGAGAATGTGCATTTCCAACATGCTCGCAGGTGATACTGAAGCTGACACAGCCTTGCACCCACACTCTGAGAACCTGGAGCATGTGTGCTCTGTGGCCCAAAGTCCTAGCACCTTTTGTCCCTCACACCAAGAGAGCGGAGGCCAAAGTCCTCACCATTGTCTGATCTGTTCCTTTCCCAATTTTGTGGACTCCAGCATTTGCAGCATCAAATTGAAGACAGGTGTCTCAGTTCCCTAGGGCTGCCATAACAGAGTATAGCAAACTGGGTGACTTAAAACAACATGTATTGGCTCACAGTTCTGGATGGCACACATCTGATATCAAGGTGTCGCAGGGGCCTACAGAGGAAGTTTTCCTTGCCTCTTTCAGTTTTTGGTGGTTGTGGTCAATCTTTGGTATTCCTCGGCTTGCAGATGCATCACTCCAATCACTGCTTCCATCAGCACACAGCTGCCTTCTCTTGCATGTCTGTCTCCTGCCCCATCTTTTAAGGACATGTTATTTGGAATAAGGGCCCTCCCTACTCCAGTATGATCTCATTCTTAATTTAACTAGTTCCATCTGAAATTACCCCTTTTCCAAATAAGGTCAACAATCACAGGGACCGAGGGTGAGGACCTTAGTATGTTTTTTGGGGGGGGCACAAGCCAGCTCATAACCACAAGTTAAATCAATGACTGGGTTTTATTGTCATTTTTCTTCTCGCACTTTGCTGAAAGAACCAACTTCCTCTGGGGCCTTCTGTGTGCTACGATTCATCCTCAACTATTACATATAAACTGAATGAAAAGTAAAATTCCCACTAAGTCTCATGAAACAGTTCTGAATTAGGGAGTGGGAGATGGGAGGGAACTGCAGGGGTGAAGAAAATTCCTCCAAATTAACCAAGAGGTCTAATTATAGCAGAGGTCAGTGGCTCCTTTAAAAGAAATGTGGTTTCCTTAGTAGTAATTTTTCTCCGTAATATAAAATGTGGAAAGTAATGGGGTGGGGAGAAGGAGGATGGACCAGAGCCTTGCATTCCTCAGTAATGAACTACATAAGCAGTAAAAGCCCAAGTTAGAGTATTTTTTCCAAACTTTTACTCAATAAATATCCTGTCTCCAAAGTATCACAAATTCCAAATTAGGAGTGTGTGGATTAATGAAACTCATTCATTTGCCCATTCATGCATCCCACAAACATTTATTGAAGTCTCATTCGGGCCAGGCATCTGCAAGGGGCCAGGCTATGGGAGGAGGGACCTGGGGGTGGGCAGTTCTGGGGTGTTGATATTAAGGGAAATAAAATACAGGCCATGTCCTTGAGGAGCTCACAGAACAGTGGGAGAGAAGGAGACACAGAGGAAAAATGTGCATCTGGGCGTGTGTTGGAAGGATTGGGGAGGAGGTTTCCAGACAAAGGGAGTGGCATATGCAGCCAGGAACTGTAATGGGCTTTGTTGGTGCCCCATCCAGACCCCCTTCAAAAGGCCACTGCAGCCACCCCAAGCTGCCAGGCTGACTGCTAAGGGCTCAGAGCTGCCCCCTTCTCAGCCATCCAGAGCCACCTTGCTCAGGAGGTTTTGCCATCCCCTGGTGGAGGTGAGGGGGTCACTAACCAACCAATTGAAGCAGGGATACTTTGGGGTAAAGCTCTACCCCTGGATGCACCAATTATTTGGTGCTATTGTTACACCAGGGTTTTTCTTTGGATTGGACTGTATCCTTGCTTAGTGCCACCCCCTGACCTATCTGGCTCCTCCAGTCCTATCCCCCATGAGTAGACCTCCAACAAATGTGTGAAACCCTGTCTCAGGTTCTGTTTCTGGAGAACCTGATCTAAGAAGGCAGTGCAGTGGCGAAGGGTGGAGTAGTTGCTGGAGCCACGTGCCTGCACTGGTTATCCTGGTTCTGACACTTACTGGTTGTAGGATTTCTGGTTAGGTAGTCAGCCTTGACTAGAACTGCTAATAGAAGCCCAATGGATGCAGGAGGTGGACTCATCAAATTCCTGTATTTGAGCCACCCCTTTTGAGGAGCACCATCATGTGAACACATGCATGCACTAGTGTACACACACACACACACACACACATATCAAGTGTTATGGGTTAGGTTTGTGTTCCCCCGCAAAGATCCAAATACATGTTCAAATCCCTACCCCTGGTCCTGTGAGTGTGACCTTATTTGGAAATAGGACCTTTGAAAATGGGTTTAGTTAAAATGAAGTCAGACTGGATTATGGTAGGCTCTAATCCAAGATGACCGGTGTCCCTATAAGAAGAGGAAATTGGCACATAGACACAGACAAACGCAGGGGAGAAGGCCATGTGTCAATGAAGGCAGAGATTAGAATGATACATCTGTAAACTAAGCAGTGCCAGTGGTCTCCAGCAAGCCACCAGAAGCTAGGAAGAAGCAAGGAAGATTCTCCTCTACAGGTTTCAGAGGAAACATGGCCCTGCTGACACCTTGATTTCAAACTTCTACCCTCTGGAACTGTGAGGCAATATATTTCCGTTGTTTCAAACCACCCAGTTTGTGGTGCTTTATGACGGTGGCCCTGGGGAACCAAGTACCTGGTGCTTATAATCAGAGTTGAAATTAGGTCCTTGGGGGAATTGTCACATGGATAAAACCTTGAGAGTTAGAACTCTAATAGGGAACCCCTAACCTGATCTGGCGTTCTCTGACTCCCAACATGTCCACTCTGGACTTTAGTCTATGCCCACTCTGCAGGCCTCCAGGCTTATCGCTATCAGTCTGAATACTCTGAGATGCAAGTAGCAGAAACAAACAAGCATAAGCAAGAGGGAAATGCATTACATTGCATAAGGCTTATTGTCCTGGAGCAGGGTAGATTTCCAGGCTAGTTGATTCAGTGGTCAATGAAGTCAACAAGGACTCACATTTTTTCCCATCTCTCTACTCTGCCATCACCAACGTTGGTATGGATTCCCTCTAGGAAGTAACAATGAAGCACACCACACTTCCTTGTTCCAGTTGCAGGCTGTGGCCCTTGCTTCCATCTGATTGGCTTCACTTAGGTCATGTATACACCCTGGATGAATAACAGTTAATAGGAAAAGACCAAGTTTGAATTGTCTTAAACTAATCATGATCTACTCCTAGAACTGGGGAAGGAATGGAGGCAGAACTGCATGCTGATTAACAGATGGGACTGGGGAGCCAGAATGCTTGGCTGCAAATCATGCCTCTGCGACTTACTAGCTAACATGACTTTGGGCATATTATTGATTTCTGTATGCCCTGGTTTCCTCATCTTGAGCTAATAATACGCCACTTCATGGGGTTGTTATGAGAATTAAATAAGCTAATAAATGCCAGATGCTTTCAACAGTGCCAGGCACGTGGCAAACACATGTTGGCTATTACTACATTATGTTACATCAGAACAAACCAAGGCACTGTTAACAAGAAAGACAAATAGGGCAGGAGATTCCAGGTAGGCAAACAACGGTGTCCATTATACTATCTCTATAGGCCAGTTGGTTTTCTGACCCCTTACCTGTGTTCAGCTCAGCATTGTGGGGCAAAACAGCCTTGCCAAGTGGATAAGGTTGGAAAATCACTATGTGTCTGAGATAGTTCTAAGCTTTCAAAGTATATCCCCAAGCATTTGGAAATTACAGCTTTGCATCCTCCACTCCGTAATAACATCTCTTCTCTGAGCTCTACACAAAGCCCATCATTAAATTCCTTCTGAGTTTGGGTGGTGGTGTCAGCTCCAGGAGACACTACCTCATAATGGGAAAGTCAAGGCTCACCTCTCAGGGCCTGTACCGCTATGGTGAACCTGTCCTTGGAAGGCCTGGTTTGGTTTCACAATCTATGAGGAGACAGGCTGAGCTAATCACATCATGGCCCCTCTAAGCCTGAAGACCCAAGCCCCTCTCACTCTGGAACTGCAGAGGAAGGAAATCAGAGCTAGGCTGACCAGGAAGATATGAGAAGCAAGAAAGTACTGCAGGGCATATGGAGATAAAAGTATCAAGAGCTGGCCAATGTAATTCCTGCTGGGGCTGTACGTAGATGTGCAGTTCAGTTCATCATCCATAACTCACTCCAAAGCTGGGTTTGTACTGGGACACCTGGATAGGTGTTCTAGTTTGTAAGCTGCCAGCATGCGATATGCCAGAAACAGAACAGCTTTTAAAAAGGGGAATTTACTAAGTTGCAAGTTTACAGTTCTAGGGCTGTGAAAATGTCCAAATTAAGGCACCAACAAGAGGTTACTTCACTCAAGAAAAGTTCAGGGTTTCTTTCTCAGCTGGAAGGGGACAGGGTGGTATTTGCTAGCTTTCTCTCCCGGCTTCTTGTTCATGAAGCTACCATGGAGGCATTTTCCCTCTTTATCTCCATAGGTCTCTGGCTGCATGGACTCTGTTGGTTCTGGTGGCTCTCAAGCTTTTTCCAAAATGGTTCCCTCTTAAAGAGCTCCAGTAAGCAACTCCCCCTTGAATGGGTAGAGACACATCTCCATGGAAACCATCTAATCAAAAGTTAACACCCACAAGTGGGTGGGTCACATCTCCGTGGATAAACACAAAAAGCTCTGACCCAGCAATACTGAATGAGGATTAAAGGACATGGCTTTTCTTAGGTACACCACAGATTCAAACTGGCACAATGGGTTTCAGAGAATCACTGAACCCCTTATTTATGAATATGTGCCTATATCCCTGGGCCTATCTAGTGGGAAGGGATTCAGCTTGCAATGGGTTTTCAGATTGGGAGTATCCAGGAAAGGTAGGGATCCACTACACAGAACCATGAAATTAACCATCTCCCTTCCCTGCTCGTTTTCCAAAGGCTTTTCGCCTCTAGCAAGGATGCATTAGCAAGTTGTATCTCTCAGTAATTTGTAAAACTGAAACCAAGACTTTAGGACTGCCAAGGGCCCTGGTGCGTTCTACAGACAGGGTCCCACCCTGTCTGAACTACCAACAGGGTGTCATTGCTGGGAACTAGCATTGTCCAGTATTTTGCATGGGGCTGAAATTAATTAATGAGAACTCAGAAACATGTGGTCATGGAAAACCCCATGTTCTCACTCAGCAACGTTCAGAATTTGACCCTGGAATCAGCTAGGACGGTGCTACTCAAGTGTGGCCAGGGGTCAAACAGTTCATTAGTGATCCACATTTGGATAAGTTCAGAAATGGAGAGTCAGAATTTAGGAAATTTCATAGCAATTCGACATCGTCATTTTGTCATTAGTTTAAAAACTAATCAAATAGTCATTAGTTTAAAAACTAATCAAATAGTTTTTAAAATGAGGGCTCGTATTTTGTATATCCTATTTTTATTTCATTTTTTTAAAAAATTCATTTTCATTGTATATTATAAAACTACCAGTCCAGAATGCATAGGAAATTTAGAAACGAAACAACATTACAAACCTGGTCTTCACAGAGTCTGAGAAGCATTGGCCCAGGGAATCTCAGCCAGATCCCAGCAGCAGGGCCAGGCGTCCAGCATGCCAGTGACTTTGTACCTTGGGTCTCTCACCCCAAAATAACTGGCAGGGCTAGAGGAGCAAGGTGGAGGGGTGGATGACCTGAAGCAGAAACACAAGTGTAAAATTTCTTTAAAGGCTCTCAGAACCTGAAAAATTCTGGGTTGCACTTCATTCCATAACATATCTACTTGCGTTTTTATATACAAATCAGTTCACTGTTTTTTGTTTGTTTTCTCCACATTGTCAAGTAAAATTTTAGCTCCAAGAAGATGTGCGATGCGTTTGGGGTTTGTATTTGTTTGTTTGTGTCTTTTCTTGTTTGTTAGTTTTCCCCTGTGGCTTTGTGTGACCTTTGAAACACCATCCTACACTCCCGAGAAATAGCAAGGCTCATCATTTGGAGAAGCAGCTTTGCAGCAGAAATTCGGCAGCATTTAGGTCTCAATTTTAGATTTAAATGCAAATAAGTGGAATACCTTTTTTTCAAACAGCATCAGTGAAGTCGTTTTATACAAATGTGGCTTTTAATGGCGTTTTCTCCCAGTGGTCTTTGATAATTATACTAGCAAACACAGACAGTGTTTACTATGTGCTACAGAATGCTTAAGCGCTCCCACTACATCAGCTCCTCAGCTCATGTGATCCTCGTAGCAATCCTTTGATATTGATGCTGTTAGTATCACCCCCATTTTATGGATGCTGAGGCCTGGGAATGCTATGTCACTTTGCCCAAGGTCACACAGCTAGTAGGCGACAGAACTCAGATTTCCACCCATGCATCCTAGGTGTGACTCCCCACAGTCTCCCAAATGGGCCCAACTCAGAGGTTGGGGCAAGTCCATAAATTACCAGCTGCATGAAGAGTGTGAATCTGACCAAGGACCAAAGAATTAGAGAGAAGCCAAAGAGTATGCAATTCTGTATTAGGCACTGATCAGCTTAAATCAACCAGGTATGAGAATGGCAAATCGACTAACTTTTAGTATACACTTTGCCGTGCATTCTGCTACCCAGCTGATAATTTCAAGTTGAGTCCAAGTGGAGAAGAATTGTGTTTTGGGCTGTCTACTTCAAGGCACCCCAGCTAGAGCATTTTTCTGGAAAATTCGGGGCAATTTTATAGCCACACAAACTCCCCATCAATTCCACTAAATCTTACGGCCATGCCTGATTTTGTCGTGGCTGTGAAGATTCAGCCTTTGTGAATTATCCACACGCCAACCCACATCAGCATTCGATTTGGTGTTTCAAGCATCCCATTTGGTTTTGAAATTAGTTGAAGAGGATGCTATTTAGAGGCCATGTGCAAAAATATATAATCTGTCTTGTGCTTACAAAAAAAAAAAAAAATTGCTGTGTTCTGATTAACTGCATGTGATGCCGAGATATATTCCTGTGAAAATGACCTCCATTTGCAGCCTGGTTTTGATTTGCAGGCTGTAGAATTAGATTCCACCTCATTGGTTTTATATTTCCCCCATCTTTTGTCATTCATTCACCAAACATTTATTGAGCACCAACTATTGCCAGGCAGGCCCAGTGCTAGGTGCTGTGCGGAGGTATACCCAGGGATGAAGGTACTGTCGTTTCTTCCCTTGAGGAGTTCACAGTTTTGCCAGGGAGACAGCCATGTAATGATAAAGGCTGTGTGTGCAAAACCTAGATCAACACCTATTACAGATCTCCAATTAATTGATTATCCAATAGCTTGGTGACTTTAGTTATTATAAGTACCAAGCAGCACTGCCTACAAGTCAGTGGCTGAGCTACTTACTATTCACTACTTAACTGCAACAAACATTGAAATAACAAGTCGGATGCATAAAAGACTGAATTCAAGGTGGTGAATTGAAGCAGTTACCTTTGTTTACTTGATACACTCACGTCAGAAACAAAGCCCACCCCGGAAGGACAGAGACACTTCCCTGATGCACTTGCATTTGCTCCAGTGACAAGAATCTCCTGCTATTTGCCCCAGACTTCACAAAGAATGTTCACATTCATCATTGAATTGCTTTGTCCCAACAACCTCTGACAATAAGCATCTTCATCTAGGGAGAAGTTTAAATGACTTGTCCAAAGCCACCCAGCCAGTTAATGGTAGAACAGGAGTTCTAACCCAGATGGTCACATTTAAAGACTGTGTCCTTTCTGACTCATCACTGCCCTAGTGATTTATTGGGTGCCTATACATTCGGCATTGGGTTTGCTGTACAATTGGATAGCATCATTTTGATATTCTGATGCTGCGTCATCTGCATCATGTGGCCAAACTCGTTTCATGGCTGTAAATGAGGGGCCTGTCTATACCCGTGGAAGCAATGGCCTACTGTGACATTCATGGTGAGGATAAGACAGGACAGGTGGAGCCTTTCAGAGCCAGCTCCCCACTCAATTCACCTTCTTGGCCTCACCACCTTAGCTTTCTCCTGTATTCTTTAATATGCACATGACTCTCTAGAACAGTCTTTAGCAGGGTCATAGAAAAATCAACCTTTCTTTTTTTTTTTTTTTTTGGTTTCAACTCAAATGGGAAACTGAAGTCAGCTTTTTGAAAGTCAAAGTGGCCTTTGTATTTGGAAATGAACTTTTTATAGCACCCGGGGGTAGTTATTACTCACCGGATACTTTTAGGAATTTAAATGTGATCAATTAATTGATGGTAAAAATTATATTATGTAAATGCAAATTCAGAATTGAGTTTGGTGTTCACAGTGGCCCAAAAACATTTTGAAAGGCCAGGTTAGGCCTGAGGAAATTGGAAGCTTTAGTCCCTGCTATTAAAAAAGAAAGAAAGAAAGAAAAAGTGAGTTTGTGACAAAGTAAGTAATGAAGGCTGGAATTTTTTCTTTCTCTTTCTTCTTGACAATGTTATCACAATCTGTTGTCACAATCTAACTGTATCATAGAAACTCTGATGTAAAGGAATCGGGAGAGCTTTTGTTCATCCCTTTTTGTTAGATCTACTGCCCTACGAGCCTTATCAAGCTTATAAAGCTCATAAACACTGGAACACCAAACAACTTAGGAAGATAGAAAGACAAAAACAGAAAGAGAGAGAGAGGAAAAAAAAAGAATGGTGATAAAATGAAATTGAAGAGGGTAGCACAAAAAATCTGGAGCCATTAGTTTTTATAGCTGATGCAGCTACTAATATTTTATGAGGTTTGGAAATATGAGTAAAAAAAATACCCTAATATTTGCCCTTGCTCGTTTTTTGCGGTTGTTTTAATACAAAGATAAGCCCATCATATTTGTACCTCGAATATAGCCTTATTACAAAACATTCTGTTCAGTGGAATTTTTCCAAGTCAGTGTCTCTTTGTTTTTGTTTGCTCTGGTTTTCCACCTTTTCCAACAGAAATTTATGGACCACTTTGTGTACCATTTCGTTCCTTGTTCTTTCTTTTCTTTCTTTCTCTCTCTCTCTCTCTCTCTCTCTCTCTCTCTCTCTCTCTCTCTCTCTCTCTCTCTCTCTCTTAAACTCATTAGACCTTATTTCCAGTTAAATCTCAGCAGGGTTTATGGTTACTAGCTTTCCTAGTCTGTGCTGCCTCCAATGTCCCCATTTAAATGTAGATTTTGTCTTTACACTGGGGAGGTAAGTAGAATTAGCATCAAGGTGAAAATATGAGCTAGAGATAGATTCCTAAGTAGAGCTGTGTGAGTCAGGTTAGAATATTCCAAGACATTTATTCACAAGTTGCCTTGTACCCAGCAGGGGAAAACACTGCTCAAGTCAGATGTGTATATTTATTGAGGCCACAACACAAAAGTTTAGGTCAAGGAAATCAAATGCTATGTATAGCACAGAGACTATTAGAGATTGAACCAAAAGTGGTGTGTGTGCGTGGTTGGGGGTGCTACCCATGACCCTTTGGATTTAGTGATAAATCCAGTTCGTGGCAATATTGAAGAGCTGGGAGCATCTCTTTCCCTTGTTTGGAAGCCATGCTTGCTGTGAAGGAATGGAATAAAAAATATATACATGAAATAAAGCTTAATTATGCACAGCACATAATATACTTTCAATCATATCCCAGACCCCACACATTTTTTTTTAACTGAACTATGGTAGGTATCTTTGAATGTGATTTTAAAGGAGCCCACATTGACCCAGAAAAACATTATTATATTGCCCTATCTCTTCTACCCTGTTTTATTAATAGGCTATTAAAGAGGTGGGATGGGGAGGGATTAAGTACCCTTACCCACATCTTCATAACTTTTCTCAGCTGTTCATTAGATAATCCTACTTCCAACTGACATTGACCAGGAATCTTTTGAACTATCTGAGTGATGCAATGGAAAAAATAACTTTAAGAACTTCTCAAGTATTCAGTGCCATCAAGCCCAGAAGGATCCTTACACTTGTGGAATAGTGTATCCTGATTTGGTTTACCAAACATGTGGTACTCTGCCTGTCCTAACAGAGCCCTGATCATACCGCAGGGAAATGGTTCCTAAACTGAATTATCGAAGAGACTGATACAGAAGCACACACAAGCAATTGTGGTCTTGTTCAAGTTACTTAACCTCTCTGTGCCCCACTTTGCCCATCTGTAAACTGGGAATAATCATTGTACTTTCACCATGATTTACTTGGGGGTTTAATTAATATAATGCACAGAGGGGGCTTAGTACAGTACCTGTGACAGATAAATAAATATTTATTATCAATAAATGTTGGGAATTCACACACACACACACGTGTTCATGTGTGGATAGGCCATTCTCTCTGGGAGACACCAGGAGTCAGAGAGAGAAAAAAAGATGTAGCTGAAGACTAAAGCCAGGTTTCATCTACTTTTCCAGAGACCTTGATATCAGAAAAACCAGTAAAAAGAAAAAAAAAAAGTGTCTCCTTGAACTGCAGGCCAATGATAAGAAAATCTTCAGTGTGTGAAGCCAAAATCAGCAGACACTGGCAGAAATGGGGCAGAAGAAACAAAGGCAACTATCTGCGGGAGTACCCCCAGGTGACTGATTTGGCTCAAAGGCTCTCCAGAGAGATTCATGGATTAGAAAAAAAATTAAGATTCCCTTCCCATTTTGACAGTCTGACCATCTAAAGCATCGTTTGCACCTCATCTGGTCTAAATATTCAGTTTACAATGGATGTTGCTTGGTGTCGTGTGTTATAGATGCTTTATGTTTATTTAAGAACTCAGTTTCATGGAATGTTTTCCAGACGTGTGGTTCACCGCAATAGACAGCTGTTGATATTCTGATCCCATGAGCATTATAATATGTTTAAAAATTGCGACACTTTTAAAACCAGATGTTCTACATAAACTGCACACAGTAAAAAAGAAAGAAGGGGTGGGGGAGACAAGAGGATGGGCAGAGCCTTCCCTCAGCAAAACGCTGGCACTCTCTAAGCTCGCAGAAAATTCACAACGAATTGAAATGAACCTTATAAAGCTTGTTCTGGGTTTTCTTCTGCAAAAAAGATTAAAGGAAAATCGTTTCAACAGAAAGGAAAGCTCCATTCTCAGTAAAGACAAGGAAAGGAGTTTCAGCTCCATCCCCAAAGGCCGACCGCTGGCTCAGCTGTGGTTCTGAGGCTCTTTGCCACGGTTATTTTCTGAGATGCAGCGTGCATGTACTTCACTGGTTCCCTATCCTTTTTCAGGTTCCATATGTATTAGTCAGCTTTACAAACGACCTCCACTTTCCTCCTGAGAGTGTAAGTGCGGACTTGTGTGGTGGGCTTTTGTAGGTGCCTGTGCACATGGGTGTGTGCAAGTGGTTAAGGCTGAGCCATCCTGGGTCAAACTACCTGGGTTCAAATCCCAGCTTCACTACTTACTGAGCATCCACAAGTTATAGTTGATAAGTCTCTGCTTCTCCTTCCATCACATGGGGACCATAATACCACCGACCTAAGGAGGTTGCTAAAGCATTTAACACCCAGCCTGACACATTACGAGTGTGCAATACACATTGGATACTTTATATGTGTGAATTTTCTTTCCCAACTCAAACTACTTAAGACTAACTGGTTTTGAGAGAAAGTCTGGCAGCTTCACATGTTTCCCTGGTTTAATTGGATAATTCAGAGTATCCTCGATTCAGTCTTGGGAATCAGCAGTCCATGCAATTGGAAATGAACGGTTTGGGGGAAAATGGAGTGGTAGCACTGTATAATGGAAATGCAGCATGAGCAAATAGACCTCGGTCTACACCCGGCCTCTGCACCTCTCAGCGTGTGTGGTCCCAAAGAATTTCAACCTCTCAGGCCCCAGGCTTCCCACTTCCAATGGATCCTTCTTTTCTGAAAGGGAACATGAAACTGAAAGGAGCCAACTTATGTTAAATATCTTGCACACAGTAGGCACTCAGTGTTTATTTCTTTTATTGCCTCATCAATGTGGCTCCAGAAAACATGTTTTTATACAACCATCGAATTGTTCCTAACCAGGTACAGACTTTTTCAAACTGTATTCCTCCTTGCTCATTCACCGTCCATGCTAAAAACAAATACCCAAAACCAATAAACACAAAACCAGCAGAACAAAACAAAGCAAAACCTCTACTGCCTGCCCCACTGGTCTTTGTATTAAGTCCATGGTGTCGCTTACCTCTCCAGTTCCATATTCACCATTCCATCCAATCCCATCCTCTGACCCCCTCTCACTGAAACCTGCCACCTCTTCTGAAACATCACCATCTCTTTTACCTTCTGGTCTTTGCATTGTCCTACCATATTTTTATCCTATGCCTTCTCATGTCTCAGCTGAGACTTCACTTCTAGAAAGACTGCTCCGAGGTATGCCACTCCTTTGTGCTCTCTTAACACCTATCCCAGCCTAGAGCCTCTGTATTATCCTTTCCTATTTAATTATCTATTCTATTAGACTATAAGCTTTTTGAGGGGAGGAGTGATATCCTTTCCACCAGGTTTTTTCAATATCCATCACAAAGCTGTGACTGGAGAATTCAATACTTTTTGGGTGAACTCATGAATAAAGAAATTCATATATAGATGAATGGATGTATTGATGGGTGGATATATGTATTGAGGATGGACGGTTAGATGAATAAATGGATGGATGGATGAATGAATGAAAGGATGGTGGGTGAATGGATAGATAAGTAGATGAGTAGGTGGGTGGGTAGATAGATGGATGGGTAGATGGATGGACAGTTGGATGGATGGATGGATGAATCATATGGGACTGGGATGGTGGTCTCTCATCCTAGCTACCTAGAACATCTCTGGTAGATTGGTTACCAGGTCCTTCAGTGAACGTTGCTCAGGGAATTAATAGCTTCTATGAGTTCAGATCTTTTCTAGTTGCTAAAGGGACCTTATCATTGATAAGTTCTAAAGTCCTCAATGTGACCTATACAGCCCTGGCAATCTGCTCTGCTTATTTCTCCAGTCCCATTTCTCAGCACTGACTGTCTTGTTCTCTGGTCTCCAGCCTTACCTGCACTAGTTCTGCTCTTCTGCATCTGCAGAGTCTCCTTGCCTACAGTGTCAGAGGTATCTTCCCCTCCCACTTTTATCTGCTGATTCTTACTCAGCCATTTGGGATGTGCTTCAGTGTAGTTCTTTTAGGTAAGTTTTTCTTGACCTGTCCCATCCTCCCCCCCACTTCTGGTCTCCAAATTGGATCAGGCCCGTCTGTTATTTACAGTTGTGCCTCCTTCTCCTTTTCAACATAGCACGCACCACTATTCTAGGTAGGGATCTGTGTGGTTATTGGTTTAATCCCTGTCTCATCAAACACAGTGCAAACCCTTTGAGGGACTAAGGAGTATTCACTGCATGGTATTCACTTCTGTCACCCCACAGCATCACTGGAGCCTGACAGAGAGAAGGCATTTAGGAAATAATGCCTTTTTTTTTTTTTAATTAATATGTTGGGAGCAGGGGTCCCTGAATCCCATAAATTGTGAAATGAAGGATTGGGATTCAGTCAACGTAAACTGATTCCATAATACTAGTTGTTTATAGCACATGTCTTTTCTGATTAGTCAGATCTGACTGGTCAGTTACGGAGAAGTTCAATATCTTACATCAGATTTTTCAAAGGGTTTGTGATAGATCCCCCAACCCCCACAAAAAAATGAAGTTAAGATCCACTGTCTGAAAAGAGGCCATATCATGGAAGGTTTTGGCAAACCATCCAGTGCCTCTGCCCACAGTTCCAGGCAATGTATGAGTCTGTGTTTTCCATCTGTGCCTGCCTTGTATGCTTTCCCTGACATGAGCGTCCTTCACAGCTGTACGGTGCACACAAGAATATTCTGGGGTACTTGAAGTCATCCATGAGTCATCCCCATGGAATGAGTGGGTCACCAAGAAAGACATATATGGAACAGAACAAAATGCATAACAGTTTGCCTCCTTTGGAGAAGAAACTTTCCAAAAAGTTTCTGTGGAGAGACATGCCTCAGTGGTCCACAGAGCAGATGAGAGCATTGCCCTCAGTCTTCACTAGGATAGCAGGAGCAGGAGCAGGAGGAGGAGCCAAGCAGCCATCTCTTTCTGAAAGACGAGTGTGCAACCTCAGCCTTAGCCCAATCCCCTAACACCAGGTTAAACAAATAGGTCAGTAATAATAAGGCTAGCATGTTTGGTTTGTATGTGTTAGGGGTTGTGGTAAGTGCTTAAAATTCTTTATTATTATTTATTTTAATCCTCATAACAGCCAAGCTGTTAGGTTATTATCCCCATTTGTGTATAATAAAACAGAGTCTTTGGGACACTAACCAACTTTCTGGAGGTTTCTCATCTCACAAGTGGTGGAAATGAGATTCGACTTGGGGTCTGATTCTAGAACTTGACTTGATCTCTGAACTGCTGTTTGATTTGTCAAAGAGATCAGGTGCCCTCCTTTTGGACAAAGGAGACAGCTATGTTGGCAGATGCATATGATTATTGAACAAGCATTTATTGTGTACTGACTCTATGCCTGGTGCTGGTCAAGGTGCTGGGCGTACAGTGCTGGGCAAGGCTAACTGGTTCCCTGACCTCTGGAACTTGGACTGGGGTAGCTGTTTAAACAATTAATTATATTGGAAGAATACTGAGAAAGCAAAGGAGAAGTGGTAGAAACCCAAAAGCCCAGCCCAGGATTTTGGCTGTCCAGTAAAGATAGATACACCCTGGAAGATACTATTGATCTTTTCACAGATAGAAAGAAGCACATGAAATAATGATTAATAAAGTTTGTGGAAGGGTCTTCTACTACACTTTAAGCTCAACAAGCTCCAAAAGAGCAAGGTTAGTATTGGATTTATTTATTTCTGCATCCCTGGTGCATAGCACAGGGTCTTGCATCCAAATAGAACTTGTTCAGTATTTGTGGATGAATGGATGGAAGAAAGAAAGGAAGACATAAATGTCCAATGGAGGTATAATATGAGCCCCAAAGTTTCTTACCACACTGAACAATGTTTAACTTGGGAAAAGAAAGGAGAAACAAGGAATACCCTTGGTACTAGAGTGATGTGGCCCTAAGGCTAAGCCCAAAGGTTTTCTGAGATTTTAGTACTAATTTGTCAAGAGAATGCAAGAGTTTGGGGGGGGACGGAGCCCAACTGATAGGCCATTGTTATTGCATAGATATGGAAACTCAGCATGGCTTAGTAACCTCCCCAAAGTCAAGCCACACATAAGAAATTAAGTGAAAAATTCTTGTTTTACTAATAATTGAGTAAAAATCTTCCATGGACTGATGGACGGATGAGCCAACCTATCATTTGGTGTTTTACCTTCCCATGTAGATTAGGATCTTGCCATCATAACCACAATGTCCAACTAAAAACAAAGTGCAATATCAACTCAAGTTGCACATTCTTATACAGGGAGTGGAACTAACCAATATAAGTGACATATATAACTGATGTTAAATGAATAGTGTAAACAGTAAAACATTTTTATATTGGAGGGAATTCATTGTATAGCTCCATTACCCAAGAAGTTTTAGCAAAGACAAGACATGAACAGTATCAACAGCCGTATCAATCAATGTAATAATAGTTGTAGCTGCAGCATCAGAAGCAGAAATAGAAAAAGAAATATTATTACTTAAACCTCCAGTAAGTAAAAATCCTGAGATATATGACATGATCCACACAGAGACATAAACATGGGTATGTGAGATATTACTTAATTATCATACAATCTATAATATAGTTACAATAGTCACTATTATTTCCCCCTTTTTAATCATGGGGGAATGGAAGCATGATGAGATTAAGGTTCCTGCCAAAGGTTATACACTAAATTGCAAGTTGTGATTTGATTCCCTTTCTGCCCCATACCTAAGTCCATAATCATGCTACCCTTGTTCCTGGAAAATACTTCCGCATTCTTCAGAGGACCAAGTCCTCTCCATCTTACTCATACTTCTAGCCTCCACATAAGCTCCATTTCCTCATGAGAAGTTTCCTTGACCTTTCTGAATGCTTAGATGGTCCCCTCCTGTGTTGCTCCATAACATCCTTACTTTTTTTTTTTTTTTTATTTTTTTTTTTTTTAAGAGAGAGGGAGGAAGGGAAGGAAAGACAGAGAAGGAAGGAAGAATGGAAGGAAGGAAGGGAGGAAGAAAGGGAAACATCTTTAAACATTTTCTTATTTTTTATTATATTTTGTTTGTTTGTTTGTTTTTTACATGGGCTGGGGCCGGGAATCGAACCGGGGTCCTCCGGCATGGCAGGCAAGCACTCCTGCCCGCTGAGCCACCGCGGCCCGCCAACATCCTTACTTTTGCTTTCACAACACTTGTTATTACTATGTCAGTGATTAAAACATATATATATGCAATTACTTGATTAATGTTTCTCTTTCCCTCTCTAGACTGAAGCTTTATAAGTGTAGGAATGGTGTCCTCTTGGCCATTGTCATGTACTTTGTGCTTGGCCCAATATCTGGTCCATGGTTGGCAAAAGCAAACATTTGTTGAGTGAATGTATCCTCTCAAGGATTCCTTCAAGAAGAATCAAGATGGTTAGTCTGAGTGTGCGGGATGGGACAAAGTGGGTTTTGATCAAGATACGTGAACAGAAGAAGCATGTTAAGGTTGGCTTGGAGCACAGCCTTGTATCCACAGCCAGTTGTGGCCAGCTGCCACTCTCAGCACCAGAAAGTAGAGAAGAGACTTCGTGTGATGATCAGCAATTAATTGACTGATTAAACTAAGCCAATTCCTAGAAAGGGAGGCAGCTGTACCTACGGCATGTGGTAGGCAGAGGGCATTTTAACCACAACTGCAGCCATGTCTATGTGCTTTGTTCACTTGCCTATCTTAACTGGAGTAATCAAGTGTCAAAAATTCCATTTCTGTGTGGTAGGAAGTCACACATTTCTTAAAAAGCATATAAAACAGATAGTCTCTGCCCAAATGTCCAAAGGAAGAGACACTTTCAAATCCAAAGGATAAGAACTACATTTCTTGAGTTCTTATGTGTAGAACATGTGCATCTGTTGCCTTTCTATTTAAATTATGATTTGGCAGCTGTAAATTTTAAGGGTCATGTTTTCTTTCACTGAGGGTGTTTCACATATTGCCCCACTGCCTTCCAGGGTTAAATATCATTGTCATAAGATCTAAAACCAGCCTGATTCTTTCTCCTAATAGATAACTTGATCTCTACTGACTGGATGGTCATGAGCTTTCTTTTACAACTTGAGAATTATGCAAGGCTGTGTTTCAGTATAGATTGATTTCTATCATTTTTTTCTGGGGCACATTATGTTCTCCCTTAATTTTATCTTCAAATATATTTTTCTATTTTGTTTATGTAGTTGTTTTAGGCACAGCAATTTTGTGTATATTGAATCTCCATTGTCTTCAAGAGCTACAAGTTTATCTTTAATTTCTTTTAACACCTTAAATCTGTAAACTCACATATTACTCTATTTCAGAAGAACACTCCTAAATTATGTCACTGAATGTATCTTTTTTTTTGTTAGCAATTTTCTCCCTATTGCTTTATTTCTATCAGTTATGTGTTAACCTTATGTAAATCAATTATGTGGCATCTCCTTTCTTTCTGTCTTCCACTGCTATCATTTATTTTGAATCCTTTTTTTTTTTTTTTTTAACACAGGCAGGCACCAGGAACCAAACCTGAGTCTCAGGCATGGCAGGTGAGAACTCTGCCACTGAGCCACCATTACCACCCTATCTTGAACTCCTTTTAACTCTTGCCCTTTTTTTTTTTAACCTAATTTTAAATACTTATCTCAGGGCTGCTTTAAAATTGTCAACAATTCTCCATTTAGTGGCTTCCAAATGGCTTCCAAATGTTGTGACTTCTGTGATGGTTTTGCTTTTCTTTTTCTCAGCTTTTCTGAGTTGGGACTTGTCATTTCTTGTGTGATTCTAATTTTTTTATCATTTATTCCTTAATTTTTTGCATGTCTGCTTTGAGGTATCACTTCACAGAGGCTATTCTTTGGATGGTTTCTTGGAATATACTGCTCAGACCCATTTTCACTGCCAGGGTGCCCGGAGAAGCTCCTTTCACTGGATCATGCAGATGAAGAACATTCTAGCACAGGATGCTCTTGTCCTGATCTGCCACTCAGGGGATGGAGAGTTCTTAGGCTCTAGTTAGGAGCAATATGCTCAGTGTCAGAGTCAGGTCTGAGATTGGTCTCTTCACAACATCATCTGCACCACAACCTTACTACTCAAAGGGTACACCATGTACCAGAAGCTTCAGCATCCCAAGAGAGTTGCTAGAAATAGAAATACAAAAAAAAAAAAGGCTCCACCCCAGACCTACTGAATCCAAATCTGCATTTTGATATGATCCTGGGTGATTATGTGTACATTAAAGTATGAAAAGGACTGTCTAGAAGACTTCCCCAGCAAAGCCCAATGCCTCAGAGAACATCTACTCCTCTTCTGCAGTCGTAAAATGCTGGCCTTTACTTAAACTCTGTGAAGAATGTCCTAGGAAGACAGCCCTAAGCTTGAGAGAGAAAGTCCATGCCTATATTTGTAGCTCTAGAGTTTATTGTTATTTTTCAAAGCGTGAGACCTTGTCAGCTGAAATTTACTGCCTATTTGAAGGGGAGAATGGCTGCCCAAGCGAACATGGTGATCAATATTTCAAATTACAAAATCCCATTTTTCACACTCACACCATACCAAAATGACAGCAGGGACCAAGTTGTAATTATTACAAACTTGGGCTATTAGAGAGTCTACTTGGATTCTTGTAGCCAGGAAAAAGAAAGATGAGAAAAACCATTCCACTTCTTGTAAGAGATTCTGCTTCTTCAAGACATGACCAATGGCTTGTATTATGCCCGCACGAATCTTTCATTGTGGGCTGTATCATATTTTGAAAGAGTATGTCCTGGGTCTCCTTTAATGAAGATGGAGGCATTGGGCTGGAAGTGGAATATGGAGCACAGAAACACAACAAATTGATTCCTGAAGATCCAAATACATCTAACATCCTAAATGTGATTTTGAGGTGCTCAACTCTCTTGGGCTGCGATTTGTTTTCTGAGAGGACAGTGCAAGAGAACGCGGTCTTCCAGGGCATCGTGAAAAATGCGAGTTACATCGAAGGAAGAGCTTCCGTGCTGCAAAAGGCAGAAATCAATGAGGGGATTGTGTGTGGGTGTCTCTGCTGCAGGAATGTCTTTATACACATAACGGATGGCCGCATACCATGGGAGCATATACTCTCTGGAGCCTGAAGGATGCAGTGGGTGACCTTCAGAGGCATTTACCAATTTTTCTGGGTTGTACCCATATGACAAGGCCAAAATATTTTGGAAATAAAAATGTATAAATTTGTGGTTTAATGTTTGGGGCACAAAATATAGAGTGCCAATTGACTTTAATACCCTTTTTCTCTGGAAATGGAGAAATCTTCCATGTAAGTAGAGTATCCGGTAGTCTGACATCTTTGAGGCAGTATATTAAAGTTCACTGCTTCCCAAACTTCAAGCAAATTTCCCTTTTGCGATTTAAATGGCATCAGGATCCCAACTATACAATTTCCCTTCTTTTTTATTACCAGGTAGTCACTGCTTGGATCAGCACCTTTAATCCTGTAATAATAGCCCTAGCGGCAGATACTCTTATTCTCACTGTTTCATAGATGAGAGAAATGAGGCTAGAGAAGCTAAGTCACTTGAACTCAAGGAGTCTGACTCTATATGGAGTGCTCTTAGCCACTAACTATTTTAAGCTGATTCTTAGGTAACGGTATTGTGTGCTAGGTACCATCTTAAGTCTTTATATGAATGAAACCTTTATAGAATATATGGGTTCCAAGGAGGGGCAGAGGGTTGCTGGGGAGTCTCAGAAGTAGCTCTTCAAGAGAGGTAGGAACCAAGATAGGTACTTGGACGGAGAAAACTTTCATTCAACTTCCTGTGGTGGAAATAATGAAATAGAGCATGTGTACCAGCCAGGCTCACCTGGTATATATTAGGAGGAGTGCTTTTGTTTGCAAGTAACAGAAAATCTGACTCCAGAGGTTTAAGGAAATAAGGATTTAAGTTTTTACTTTATGCATGAAATCCAGTGGTAGCAAGTTTCTGGCATTAGGTTAATCACCTCAGGATGGTTTTGTCCCCTGGAGAACATCCAGTAATATCTGCACTTACTTTGTCGTAATAGCTGGGAGTATTAGCTATTACATAATAGCTGGAGGGTGGGAGTGGGTACAGTGGCCTCGAGCTGGTGGAGGCCAGAGATGCTACCAAACATTCTACAATGAACCTGACCCCCAACCCCCACCCCCACCCCACCCCGTCCCAACAAAAAATTAACCGAACCAGCTATCAATAGTCCTGAGGCTGAAAAACCCAGATCTAGCAGCTGAGTGAAATCAAGGCCCATCTCTTTGCATTTCTCTTGCCCTTTGCCTCGTGGCCTCATGTTGGCAGCTGAAATGCATCCTCAGTTGAGACAGGGAGGTGGAGGATGGGAGAAAAGGTGGCAGCCACAGCTCTGCCTTCACAGACCTGGAAAGACTGCCGTGCCATATGATTAGCCAGGACCTTGACCCACTGAAAGAAGGGAGCTGTGATGGGTAAGCTGCGATGGGTAATGTTGCACCTGGGACCAGGTGTTGCACCCCAAATAAATTCAGGGTCTGTTAGAGGGAAGAATAGTACTGGGGAGGCCACAATTAATGTGTGCCTTATTAGTCCAAGATCTTGAACCACTATTCTTCAAAAATGCAAGAAAGTTCTTTTTCCCAGCCATCCTTCAGCAGCCATGAAAAGTGCAGTGACTGCACCCTCCTGAATGCTGTAAAACCAAGCTGCCTCCTGGCCTGCCGGTGCCTCTATTTAAAGGGCTAGTCCCATCTTCCAAAAGCAAATGTTTTTAAAGCTTCTTCTCCCATTGATAAATTGTCTGGGCACAGACAGATTGAATTATTTATCTGGACTCTGGAAATCAGTATGGGCTATTCTCAAGGCGGCTGTGGTCCAATTTTAGGAAATGTATTTGTGGAGCAATAAATAACATTATTACTCCCAGACTCTTTTTATTGCTACTCGATTCATTCATTCAATGGATATGTATTGGGCTTGGATTATGAGTGCTATGTTTAAGTACGATGCCGCAAACCTGGTAAAGCGTGTAGAGTATAAGCTCCTTGAGTACAGGAACCAAAGCAAACTTGATGTCCCCAGGGTCCAGCACACTGTGTAGTTAATAGTTAACTTTCCATGAATGTTATTAAGTGAATGAGCACAGGCAGTGTTATCCTCATTAGGGGAGGATACAGGAGGTTAGCAGGCTATCAAGATATACTTCATGGGAGGCATGTCCATTCATCTAGAAATTTCCCCTAAAACATCTTTGGGAGAATTGTGGAAGATTTCTGGAAGGAAAAACTATCTAAGCTGAAAGATGGAGAGGAGTAAACATTAGCACGTAGTATGTTAGGGATCTAGTCTGCACACCCACCCACCCATTCACCTCAAAGCACTTCCCATTTATCTGTATTATATTTTGAGGCCATACATATATTTTGCCTGGAGATCTTGGAGTAACCTTTGAGAATCAATATAAGATTTTAAAAAATGTTCTCTAACAGTCCATAAGTAACGTTCAGTATTTCTGGCTTGAAGAAACATTAAGAAATCCTTTCTTCTTGAGGCCTCACCACAAAAGGGAGTCAGGGGAAAAGAGAAAGAAATGCTCAATGCTTGGGCTACCCTTGGGGAGTTTTAGCAGAGGCTACTTCTGTGGGTGGATCAGGAGTTTCTGGCTGTCAGCAAATGTTTCTGTTTCTTTGGCTTCCCCACTCTCACCACACCCTTCTCATCCTCCACATTCTGGCATGAGATCGTCCAAGAAGCTGCAGCCTTCTCCTTGCTGGCAACTGAAGGTGGGAGATGGCCTAGACTTCTTACAGAGTACCCCTTGGGGATGCTTTCCTGACATCCTAGGTTGGGGGAGTTTCCATGCAGGAAGGAGGTGGATCCTAATTCTCTCCAGATTAAGAAGGGACATGAGGTGTAAGGAAAACTCCATTTCCAGGCATGGATTCACCAAGTGACTGGTCCACAATTTAGACACAGAATGGCCAGATGTGGGAGGTTCTACATTGACAACATGGCCTGGGAGAAGAGCTGCTTCTTCTTGCCATGTTTCTCTACGCGTCAATCAAATCATTCATAAGACTGTGCTGTGCTTGCTTTAAGCCTGTCTGCCTCTCATCTCACTCTTAGTCTGTGAGTTCTTTTGTTCATTCATGCATTCATCCAATATTTAGTGAGCATCTACTTTGTACCTTGGGCACAGTGATGAGCAAGGCAAACACAGCAGTCACTGTTCTGATGCATATAATATGGATATAGCCAATTAAATGCTTAATTGTAATGAAGTGCAACAAGAAATAGAGAAAGGCATTTGGATGGTTAACATGCTGTGGGGACATTTTAGCAAGAGCCCTGACATATGTAGCAAGTCTGGGTGGACCCCACAAGAAAGAAGGAGTGAGCCCAGGACAGGGGAGAAATAAAAAACAACAACAAAAAAAAAACGACAAAGAATGAGACCGTGTTTCATGTATTTTGTGTCTCTAGAGCTTATAGAATGTCTATAAAACAAGAAAAGAAATGCGCATGTTAACAGGACTAAGTTCAAACATCTTCTGGATCCTGATCCTCTTCTCCACCCCGCTGGCCCTCTGGTTTAGCTTGAGCCCTCACCATCACCCTGTCTTCTCCCTCGGCAGCTTCTGAACTGACCTCCTCACCCTTATGGTTGCACTGCACTCTGCTCCCTTGTGCCAGGCCCTGTTAATATTCTGAAATCACAAACCAGGTTCACGTAACTCCCTTACACGCACCCCCATGGCTCCTAGGTTAGAGCCCACACTTTTTAGCACTGCATGGGATGCCTTTCATTAATTATGGGCTTCAACTCTCAACTCTCCCCTGTTGAGCTCTGTATTTCTATAACCTAGACCTTCTGTGGATTCCTGAATTTGCCACCCTTGGTAACCAACCTTTGAAATTGGCTGTCCTTGTTGCCTGAACAACATTTCCATTTTTCTGTACCTAGAAAATGCCTTCGCCTCCTTGCAGAGCCCACACATATGTTTCGATCTAGTTTAGTTCAATGTGACAACCTGGTCCAGGTAGCCTCCCTGACAAAATGTAGCACTGTTATGGAGGAGTCTATGTCCACAGTAGACCATGGGAGCCTTCCTCAAGGATGGGGACCTTATTTTATTAATCTTTGTTTCCCCTATACTGGCTCTGAAAGACAGCAGGGGCTCAATACATGTTTCAAAAAGGGATATAGGCAATTTTTTTACTGCCTTCCAGGAATATTCCACTATGTGAAACAAAATTAATAGCTTTTTTATTTTTGAAAAATGATAGCAACCATTACAGGCAAATCTTATAGTTGCTTATCAAATGCTGAAAACTCTTCTCATGAGCAACATAACTGCCTTCGGCTTTTGTTTACGCTGTACATATTTTACTTCAAAATGAATGAGCAGCTTAGCAGTGCCTGTGATAGGATCTCTTGCCTGGAGAAGATCTTGGAATAACCTTTGAGAAGCACCAAGACAAACCACATTTCAAGAATATTTTACATTTACATTCTTTTTCCAAAAAGCATCTATAGCTGTAATAGAGGGCTTTTGCCAAAGGTATCATTCTCCAGCAGTCTACTGGAAAACTGAAGTAGGAGCAAATCAGATTTCTCTTTTGAGTGGCTCTCTTGAGGAGAGAGGCATAAGTCAATGGAAATAACCAAGCCTGCCCCACTCTCACTGGATGAGTTTTACACAGCTCTAGAGCAAAAATCACCCCAAATTAATTGGGTTATTTTCTTAACTGGCATCAAGAAATGAAAAGCATATATAGTACTGTACTTAGTGTGATGATCACTTTACAAGGTCGATTTATCATTGCCATTTGTACCTTCTGAGGATGAACACTTACTGCCATGCGGAAAGTTCTAATGAACTTAAGCTTCACAATAGCTACAGGAGATTAAGCAGTGTCATCTCAGAATACACGATCCCATTCATCAAGTTAACACTAGGTTTCCATGGACAGGATGTTCTGGGGTTGGTGAATCTTTAGAAGCATGTGGTGACTCAAAAATAACTTTAATAATTTATATAATTGGCCATTTGTGACATGTATCTGCCCCACATTTCTTAACAAGGCATCTGAGATGTTTTCTGTTTGTGATTTCAAATCCAGTCCAGCTTCCTCAAAGTGTTATTTGTACATGGAATTGCTTCTTATCTCAAATGTTGATTCAAAAAGTTTTCAGAACGCTTTCCAATTAAGTTGGGGGAAAAAAGCCTTTTTCAATTTTAAAGGCATTTTTCTTACTTTTAGATAAGATCCTTAGAAGATTTAACAGCATTGGCGAATTGATAATCGAGAACTGGGAACTTTTTCTCACTAGTATGACGTATTAGTCAAGGTATTTTACCTTCTCAGTCAGCTTCAGTTTCATCATCCATAAGATGAAAAATTTGGACTGAAAGATCTCTAAGCCATGTTTCTGCTCTACCTTATGTGATTATATCCCAAATATGGGTCGTGACAAGATACAAATAAAGTTACATATTTTATTATGCGATCTCCATTACCACCACCCTTCCTTTTTCTGTTGGGGAGGATAGGTAAAAGTCTGGTCTAGTCAACTCAACCTAGGACCCTACCCCTACTATAGGAGAGAGGCAGATGGTGTGAAAGAGAAAGAAAGAGAAGACATGTCTCTAGTTTGAGGCACAGAACTATGTCTCAGAGGACTCAAGTTTAAATTTAATTGACCATTACTCCCTGTTTGAATTTGGACAAGTCATTTCACTTCTGTGAGCTTTGTTTGCTTCATCCATTAAAAGGGAATCAATCACATCCATCCTCTCAATCTTGGGAGTGGGAGATGCTGTGAGGATCAGATGATATGGCCTGAAGGGAACTGAAAATGATAATCCATTATACACATGGGAAGCATTATATTATTTATTTCGCTATGCGCTATAGTGACTGTGAATGCCAGAGTTTAGCCTATTAGACCTTTCATAGAAACTAGATGATGAAGTAATGGCACATTCATTCCATCAACTGATCACTATTGAGGGAAGATGCTATTGATTCTGGCTTTCAAATCAGTCCTTGTGGGGACAAAGAGGGCAGTAGCATGGGGCACAGAACTCACATGCGGTGATCGCATTATGGGCTGATTTAGTGAATGCAGTCTTCATCCCCCTATGTTCCTAGCTTCCTACCAAACCACCCCAAATAAGCATCCTCTCCATGTAGAGCAGTGTGCTTATTATGCTAGCACTCTTCCTGGTCTTTCCTCTAGACCCCCTACTAGAACGACTCTGTCACCCCCAACTGCATGGCTCCCACAAAATTCTGAACCCATCAATCCCCACTCGATGGCAGAACCCTTTCCCACTGAACAGTCATGTTCAGTGGCTTACCCTGAAATCTTTCCTGTCCTTTCAGGAAAGTGGGAAGGAGGATATTTTCTGGAGGCCCTCAAGGATCTGGGCTGTCAGAGCTCTTGCTAAGAAGCAGAAGGCTGAGAGGACCCCTTTCATTTACATGGTTCAAGTCAGGGTTCCAGTGGCATTCTCTTGACATCAGCAGTACTTTCCTTTTATTTGGACTGCCTTTAGCTTTCATTTTGGCCACTGTTTAGGTTAGAGGGAAGGAATGGTTTTGAGTCTCAGGACAGACAGAGCTTTACTCAGATACTACCTGCCCAGAGCTTCTACTTCATAAAAGGGGTTTCCTCTGTGCTGTGACAGGGTGGTAGAGAATCCTCTTCCTCGCTGTGGTAAAGACCCAAGAGCAAAGAAAAAGAAGAAGAAATTAGCCCAGATCATGTTCAGAACGGGGGTGAAAATAAACCAATAAGCTGCCTTCATCTAAAATGTCACATAGACCCAAAAACTAACATTGCATTATGTTTTTAGGACCTTGTTTTATTTTTAAATTGAATATGTTTTCCTACAAGATTAATCTAATGGGGTGACCAGAAGGCATTTCAGTGCCTATATCTTTGAGAACTGATCTAACCCAGAATGACAAAAAGAAATCGTACTGTCCACCATCAGGGCCAAATGAGAACTCCTACCTTGTGTCAAGTACTGGTGCAAGCCAGGATGCTCTATATGCCCTACTTGCATTTTCAATTATCCTTACAACAATCCTAAAAGGTAGATCTTATTACCATTTTACAGATGAGAAAACTGAGGCTTGTTCTATGTCAGGGTTTTTCAGCCATGGTATTACAGATATTTGGGGTGGATAATTCTTTGTTGAAGGAAGGGGTGCCATCCTGTGCATTGTAGAACGTTTAGCATCAGCTGAGGCCTCTACCCACTACATGTTGTACCATCTTCTGGTGCTGCCCCCCACATCCCAAGCTGTGATAAGGAAAAAAAAATGTCTCCAGACATTGCCAAATGTCTCATGCAGGCCAAAAATTTGGACCCAGATCTTCCCATTTCTGAAGTTCCAAAGACCCATATCTTCTGCGACATAGATTCTAGTTTGGCTATTGACGTTGTCAACACCCCAAGCAGTTAGCTGCTAGTACTCATGATCTCTGATCAAGAGAGTCAAGTCTGGATTGTGTTGGAAAAATAATTATTATTATTTTATAATTAACACAGCAACCTCTTTTTAATTTTGGAGCTCAGGTTTACCTTGTTATATTGTCTCACCTTACAGAGACTTGAACACTTAAATACTTAAAGAGAATCTTGAAGACCAAGATGATCATTTCCATCAAATTCCAAGAATTAGCCCCATCAAATTCCACTAGTGATCATGTTAATAATATATCTTTTAAAAGTTCTAAGCATGAATTATTTGCAACAGAAGTTTGATGGTAATAGCATGCATCAGGCATTAGTTCTTGCAGTTGAATAATGCAGGGCTTGTGTAGTGTGGGTCGATAGAACTTGGATTTCTCCACATCATTTTCCCTTTGCTTTCTCACCAAGAAGACGGTCTTTCTATGTGGTCAGTCCCATTGTGACAGCCAGCAGGCTCAGTTACCTTACTTGAATCTGTAATGGATCCTTATTTCAGGATTGTGCCTGTCATGTCCTAGACACCACCCTGAAGCTCCATACAGTTCGTAATTAATTGATGAGAGTTTGTTTTCCAGATACATTGCTAGAACATGTGCTCCAGTTTCTGCATGGGCCAGAAAAGTTAAAATGAAAAAGAGGATGTTAGATAATGCTCTCTTTTTCCAAGGTGAAACAAATAAAAATGCACGAGGATAAAAAGGCAGAAAGGGTCCACCTTGCAACTCACATCCAGAGTTCCTTCAAATGACTAGGTTTTCCCTGCCCCTTACTTTTTCATCTCTTCTTTTTTTTCCTTCCCTACTCACCTCTAAGTCATCTTACTTTTGATTTACATTCCAAGGCTTTTTTTCCCCTCATCAGATTGTTGTACTGCTGAATGCCCAATGCCTAGAATAATGCCTGGTATATAATAAGTACTCAATAGATACCTGTTTAATGACCTCACACACACACACACGCACATGCACATGCACACGCACACACACAATTGGATAAAAACCCTCTAGAATGCTAAATAATGTGTGTCCTACCTTCAGCATATGTGAATACTGCAAATAACCCCAAAGAAGGATTTGATTGGTCTCTTTGGGCAGTCCTGTCAGCTGCACAGGGCTCTCACACCATGCCATCCCACATGCCACTGGCTTGGACACCTTTGAATTAAGGGCCCTCCTCTTATCTAACAAGCCGTGGGCTCATAGTGGAGCATAGCATCAAAATACAGCCTCTAGGTATTTCATATAAGTAAGATCATATGATATTTATCTATTTTGGTCTGATTTATTTCACTCGACATGGTGTCTTCAAGGCTCATCCATGTTTTAGCATGTATCAGAACTTCATTCCTTTTTACAGATGAATACTATTTCATTATGTGGATATGCCACATTTTGTTCATCATTTTTCTGTTGATGGACATTAGTTTGCTGCGGTTTTGCCCAACCGCTAAGCTATCGGGGACCCTCTACTCCTCAGCTTCTCACTGCTTGCTAGACGACACTGCCGCACGCAGAAAAGGGGCTCGAGCCGGGGGTCTGGGTCCAAGGGGCGCGCGCAGGAGACCTCGCTGCGGGTCTAAAGGACTGGAGGCCGAGCCAATTAAGGCATAAAGCGAGGTAGCTTTATTGTTGGTAGATGCTTATGCCAGGGCTGCCAGTAGCTAAAGACCACGAGGCTCGGTGAGCCCTGGATTATATAGTTTGAGGAGAGGCGGAGTTAGGGCGTGGACTCCAGGGGAGGGTAGCCAATCACACAGAGAGAACGAATGAGTGACTGTGGCACCATAGAGATGCTGTTCCTGAGTGTACCCGTAGCAGAGGATATTGGGTAGGTGGAGGACTAAGGAGAAGACCAATAGGGTTAGAGAGACAAGGCTGCATCATCACTAGTCGCTGGTGAGGCTTATAATTCAGAGGTCTAGAAGAACCGGATGTGCCAAAATGGCGAGGGAGGGAGAGAAAGAGACTAAGCCACCAGGCCAAGAATAAAATTATGCCACAGTTTGCCAATTTCATAGAGAAAAATAGTAGATTACAGGTTACCAGGGGCTGTGATGGGGGAGAGGCAAGGGGATATTTTTGCTTTAAGGGTGCAGAATTTCTCTTTCAGATGATGAATAAGTTGAGGTGAATGTAATTAACACCACTGGGTTGTACAACTGAAAATGGTCAAAATGGGAAATTTTGAGTAGTATATATGTTACCACAATTAAAAGGAATATTTTAAAGGCAATGACTGCATAAGGACCAATCCTGGGTGATTTTGGTTATGGATATGGCAAGCAGTTTTACAGATTTTACAAATTTATATTAACCATGCTAGGTGTTACAATTATTAGTAGAATAGAATGAGTGGTTGAAAGATGTTTTCTGGGCAGTAGAGAGAGACTAGGAAGGGGCACAAGGAAACTTTGGGGTTGACAAATATCTTCATTGTCTTGACTATGTTGATGGTTTCACAGATGTATAAAAATGTCAAAATGTATAAGTTGTATACTTTAAATATATGCAGTTTATTGCACATCAGTTGTATCTCAATAAAGCAGATAAAAATGAAATGAAAAGATATCTCCCAAGGGGTCAGGCAGTTGTTTGCAGGGCTTGACTATTAGTCAGGATGTGTTTTGGGGACAGATGTTTTTATCCTTCTCTCATTCCATGGTATGTGCTGGAATATTGGAGGAGAAAGACTTTGGTCTGAAGTAATTATAATGGGGTTGGAAGAATGAGCCAAATCAAACAGATGCTTTTTAATGAGGAACAGTGTGGAACTTCTTTTTTGTGACTCAAAAGCAAATGATACAAAATATAAAAGAAAAAACAAAAGAAGAAAAAAAAGGCCAATGACACATACATGAGATTTAGGAGAAATAGCTTCACCGAAAAACACATAGAAGAGGTGGGAGACGTTCCTTTGACAATAAATTCAACATTCCCCTAGGGATTGCCAAAAAAAGAAAGTAAGATTTTAGGATGCAATATCTAGAAGAAAGGAGGAGATTGTTTTGTTCTCTTGAGTTTCCTACTCAGCTAGAATATTGTGTTTATTTTCTGTTGCATCGCCCATAATAGAGATATTTGGATGGAATTTTTAGAGGAGATGAACCAGGCAGACAAAAAGATTTAAAAATACTGTCGCATGTGGATCAGTAGAAGGGGATGAGAATGTCTAATTCTCACAGAATGCCTTCAATATCTGTCAACTGCTAAAGAAATAATACTTGGCCTGTGCCATGCATGATGTCAAACATACATCATGTTCATTAAATCATTAAGTCTGTACATCAGGCTTATGCGGGAGCATGGATTCAGAGTTATCTACCATTATCTCTGGCTCTTCACTTTCTAGGAATATGGTAGGATTGCACTTTAAAATCACTCTGAGCTGTATAACGTTCACTGGCCAATGAAAAGTGAATGGAAATTGTACATGTAAGTTATGGGTGGAAGTTCATGTCAATGCAGGGCCTCCACCAGCAGGGTCCCCAGCTGATGAAGATGTCACAGGTCAGAACCCCTTCCTTACCAAACTACAATGCACAGGAGGTATGAGTGAAAATAAAACCTTACTTATTTTAATTACTGAGATTGGGAGTGAGGGACTGTTTGTTACTGCAGCAAAACAAAGTGCACATGACTGATACAGATAGGAATTTTCATATTTCAAATGAGGAAGTAACTTGTCTAAAATACTGTACTCAGTCATTGGAGGCTCCACAATGTGACGTAGATGAGCTTGCCTCCAAATCTCATGTATGTAGTCACTATGCTACGCGGAGGGAGCCAAATCTCATGTGCAATCCTTTGGGCAGAAGGAGAAACAAAACTAGAAATTATAAGAGGCTCAAATTCTGGTTCAATATAAGGGATCATTTTCTTACAACCGCAGTTATCTGACAATAAAAGGGGCTGCCGGGGAGGATTTTTATCTCCTCAGCTCTGGATGTGTTGAAGCAGAGGTTTAACAACTTCTTTTCTAGGATGTAGTGGTGAGAATTCAAGCACTGAAAAGATGATCGGGCCAAAAGACCTCTTAGTTCCCTTCTAGCCATGATTCCCTCACAGGCTGTACCTTTTAAGTGGTATATAAGTCCAGAGGGCCCTTCATAAACACTAATTGACAATAAAGCATTCTCACCCAAATAGGGGGCAAGGCAGCTCCTTTCCACCATCAAGGTAATTGGTAAACGAACCCAAGGCTGATACCCACATACACTGCATAAGTCCAGCAAAACCTAGCTGAGTTCTCAAGTATTAATTGAGGTAAATGATTGTATGCTCCAGGCAGTAACACACAGCCTCAGATTACTTTTTATTCTCTAAGATTTCCCCACAAGCAAAATAAATTTCTATCTTGCTGCTTTGTCCATCATCACCCTTCACCCCCCACCCCCCCAATCCATGCCAGATCTATAAACACCGATGTTTCTTGTGACCGGCGATTCTCTCTGCATTCTAAATTCTGCCTTCCTTCTGTGAGATACTAAGACCTGTGCTCCCCCAGCCTGACAGTTCCAGCCACATAAATCATAGAGCTAGGGGATTTTTATGCAAAATAAAGCACTTTTCATGCTTTTTCTCTTGCAATGATTACATGATTTTCCCCTGCAACTGAACAATATATGTTTCATAAATAGATCCTTTTCTCTGTAAGCAAACCTTGGAAATGGATTATTTGTTTGGTTTGCATTTTGTCTCCTGGTGTGGAAGCCCTGAGAAGCCAGCTCTCCTGGGTGCTCCACAAAGATGAGACATCAGTCAGGCTGGGAGTCATCAGAAGCCTGTCCTCGTCTGAGGGACTTGCTCACTCCGGCTGGCACATGGCCCATTAGAACATGGATCACGGGACGCTCGTAAAGCCTTGACAAGAGCTGATTTCTAATCCCAAAGGGATGATTCTCGAATTATCAGCAAAAGAGGAAAAAAAAGAAAGAAAGAAAAAGATGTGAAAGTTCATCGCATTTCTAAGCAGATGTTTATTTTTAGTAGCCTCATTTGCTTAGGAAAAAACTAGCAAAAGTTCACTGTTTGAGAGAAATCACCATTTTCTGCTGAAGGTAGCAAACTATGGGACGTCAGCAGCGTTCTTTACGTGGTGGTGTGTATTAGATACACAGCCAGTTGGAATAAAAAGACAAGGGTGATCGCTTTGAAAGAAAGGGCATATTTAGTACCAGGGTTGTGAGTGCTTGCTAGCTAAATGCTTCTAAAAGGTATTTATTCTTCATTGCGTGGAGTTCGCCTGCAGTACAGAATATCGCCTGCTGCCTGGTGGAGGGAGGTGTAGATTGAATCTCCTACCATGGCCGGGGGCCACGTGAGAGCAAGGGCTCTCTGCCCAGCTTGCCTGAA
Source organism: Tamandua tetradactyla (assembly GCF_023851605.1). Lineage (NCBI taxonomy): Eukaryota > Metazoa > Chordata > Mammalia > Pilosa > Myrmecophagidae > Tamandua > Tamandua tetradactyla. The sequence goes on along the minus strand of NC_135342.1, from coordinate 74,493,533 downwards.
GAGACTAAGTCATTTGATTCCCAGGACAAAAGGGACCCAGCAGAGTGGACAGAGCCCAGCAGGGAAATCCTAGCATTGCACAAAATAAAGGCAACCTCATTAATCTGGAATGTGAGGAGTTTAAGGGGAAGCAGAGTTGAACAGTGCCTTTGTATCTCACCTAAATCTGAGCTAAGTATGTGAGTTTTCAAGTATCATTGAGGACATGGTAATGTCATTGCCCCACAGCACGTGAAACCTTTTTTGTCAATTATGGTTGTGTCTTCTCTTTCTTGGGAAGGCAATGTAGTCTAGTGCTTTGGGTGTATCGATATTAGGCTGTCTGAACTTCAGATCTGCTCCTCCCACTACAAGAACCCTTGTAAGATGTCCTCACGCAAAGTACTTTTCTGGCCTCAACTTACTCGTCTGTAAAATGGGATGAGAAAGAATTATTGTCAGGATTTGTGCAATTCCTGGTATAGAGTGTCATGGGTTGAATTGCGTCCCTCCAAAGATATGCTGAAGTCCTAACGTCTGGTGTCTGTTGAGGTGACTAATTTGGAACTAGGTAGGGTCATTGCCCAAGGAGTTAAGGTAAAATGGGGGTCTACCAAAGAAGGGGGACCATTAATCCAATATGACTGTTGTCCATATATAAAGGAGAAATGAAACACAGACAGACAGACAGAAGGCCATGGGATGAGAGAGACAGACATGGACATGCTACAACTCCAAGCTAAGGAGATCCAGGGCTCACCACTGACCCCTCAGGAGCTAGGAAGAGGCAGTAAGGATTGTCCCTGGTGGGTTTCAGAGGCAACATGGCTCCAACAACTTGATTTCAGACTTCTGGCCTCCAGGATGTGAGATAATAAATGTCTGTTGTTTTAAGCCACCCAGTTTGGGGCACTGTGTTTCAGCAGCCACCAGCAACCAAGACCCTGAGCGAGTGAGGGACCACATTATATCACACCCCCAGCACTAGCCATACTTTAAAAACAGATTTCCTAAATCTTATCACGGATGCCCCATTTCTACTGGGGCAGTGCTCGTTTGCAAATCTATATCCATGCACAAGTACTAAGAACCTAAACCCAGGAATAAACAAACAGCAGCCAGAATGGAAAGCCTTGAACTCACTACTTTCTAACGCACCAACCTAAGGGTTATAACCGTCAGAGCCTCAGTTTCTACGTTAATGAAGTGTTCGTTATAATGTCTGTGTGTTATAACTAAATGGGTCCACCTATGTAAATGTCAATTCCATTCGATGGCCTTGCAGGTTTAGAGGCCCCATACCCAGCCATGTCATGATCTTGTCTCCAAGTCCCTTGACAAGCCTTAGAGAGCATGGGGAAGGGACTCCAGGAGCCACATGTCACTCAGCTGTTCTTGATAAGGGACCTCTCAGGGATGAGGGCCTCACCCCCATATCTGTAGTCTCAGACCCATAACTGTCCATGCCATACTGTGGTTACCTTGGACTAGCACTTAGGTCTCTCCACCTCACCTGCTGGAATACATGCTCACAGAGGCCGCTAAAGGGTCTAGTATCCCCAGCATACAGAGCAAAACCATGAGTGTGTTCCCATCCACTCATTTAAGTGTTTATTGAGTGAATGAGTAATAAAGCACTGCCTTCTGCTACCATTTAACATAACAAGCCTTATTGTATTGGCTGAATTAATTATCTGTCTTTCTAGGCAGTGTGCCTTGCAGTTGTCTCTCATGGTATCATATCCCCAGGTTGAATACAGTGACTGGAACCCACTAGATGCTTTAGAAGTGTGTATTTGTGAACAAATGAAGGAATGAATCAATGGGTGAGCCACGGAGTGGTGCAATGAATATTTAAGATTTCAGGCTAAATAAAACATTTGCCATCTGATGACTTGAGTAAATTGGGGTATATGCATCAGCTCATTAACTATATGGCAAAGACTCTGTCATTGAACTTGTCTCTTTATGTAGTATGATATGGGAGGCGTAGTAAACCCAGAATTATGTGTGCATGAAATAACACTTTGGTTATAGGCGTTCCATGATGATTCAGTTCACTGAAGTTCCATCCTGACTTGAATGTCTTGCTTTAGGTAGGTTTTCTTCATTCCCTTTCTCCCTACCTCATCCTCTCCTTGAGGTTAGACCTGTAATTACAAGCATACATTTTTTTGTAAATTCTTTGTCATATAAGGAAAACACTATTCTGCTTGATGCATTTCACGGGTCCAGTTCAGGCTTTATTTTATAGAGTTGAAAAAGCATATAATGTTCATCAGAAATAAACATCAGAACATTACCAAGCATTGCCAAGGATGTGAGGAAACTGGAAATCTGATACATTGCTGGTAAAAATGTAAAATGGAAATTGGAAATCGGTTTGTGGTTTCTACTAAAACCAACCATACACCTACCCTAGGACCCAGCAATTCTTTTCCCAGGAATATGCTCACAACAAATGGGTACAAATGTCCAAAAAAATAAACCAAACATATGTAGGGATGTTCATAGATGAGCTACTCATCTTAGTCAAAACCCAAAAGTAATCCAATTGCCTATCAAAAGCAGAAGAAATAAATAGATTGTAGTATGCCCATAAAATGGTATACTACACTGCAATAAAAAGAATGAACTACTGGTACAGCAACAGCCTGCAAAGTATTTTATTGAGTGAAAGAAGCTGGACATGAAAGAGTATATACTATATAACCTCATTTATATGAAGTTTAAAAAGAGGCAAAACTGACCAATGACAATGGATGTATGAATGAGAGGGTAGAGATGGGGAAAATGGGAAGGGCCTGGGGGATGTATTACATCAAGATACAAATGTTTCATATTTTGTTCTCAGTGGTGGGTACATAGGCAATCTTTATCATCAAGTCATACACTTAAGATTACTGCACTTTACACACTGTGCTGTAGTCATATTTCTCACTAAAAAAATTATTGGCAACAAATGCAGGACTCTTAAATATACCATGACTACTTGATTTCTTTATTGATTGGTACAATTGTATTGTTTCTTCTTAAATATCAATCCATGACTTTGGATGGATTTCCTAGGTTATTCTATTAATAAATTCAGTTAACTATAATCTGATGCTTGTAACATGGACCCTGTATTAGTTTCCTTGGTTGCTGTATCAAATTACCTTAAAAAGGGTGGCTTAGGACAACAGTGATGTGTCCCCTCCCAGTTCTGGAGTCCAGATGTCCAAGGTCAAAGCACCAGCAGTGTCATGCTCCTGGTAGCTTTGGGGTGAAATCCGTTTCTTTCCTCTCTGAGCCACTGGTGGCTCCTAGCATTCCTGGGCTAGTGGCCACATCATTCCAATCTCTGCTTCCATCTTCATTCACCTTCTCCTATGGGTGTTTGTGTCAAATTTTCATTTCTCTTCTTCAAATATACAAGTGATTGCATTTAGGGCCACCCTGGATAATTCAAGTGAAGTTGCTTCTCTCATGACCCTTACTTTTATCACATCTTTTGCTATATAGGGTAATATTCACTCTTATGCTGGAAAAAATTAATATTCTCAGGTTCCAGGGATTAGGAAGTGAACCTGTCTTTGGTGGTGGTGCAGTTTTCTGCTTACCCCAAACCTTGATCAGTGGACGGTTGTCCCACAGTGGGGAGCCAGGCAAGCTGGCTTCATGTTCCAGCTCCAGCATGTATTAGCTGTCTGACCTTAGGCATGATATCTTAACCTCTTTGAATTTGAATTGAGTTATCTAGGAAGTAGGGCAATAGCATCATGACCTCATAGAGGTTAAATGAGAACATACATGTGAAAGCCATTAGCTCAGTGCTGGGCACAGAGTGAAAGGGACTAGTCCCAATACTGGGAGTATTAGAAGTTGCAGTCATAGCAGCTTATAGAGCACTTGCAAAGGTAGTAAAAGTGGAGCAGCAGTGAGGCATAAATGGCAATTGGGAAGGTAGTGGTAGTAAACTAGAGTAATTTTGTCCTGACCAGACCGTAGTCTAGATTGCTGAGTTTAAGCTGAAGGCGCTGTAAGGGAGACACTATAGTTTGTCAGTGCTAATGATACTGTGGGCATATCATGTCAGAATGGAAACCTCGGGGTCTGGTTTGGAAAGGGGAGAACTGGCCTGCAAGCCATTTGCTCTAGGAATACCCCATATTTAAGGCAGGACAGTGATCCATGTTCCTGGTGTCACCAGAGCCCAAAGTAAAACCAGATGTGCTGTGGCCCAGTCTCCACCCCCAGGCTGTGGCTCAGTGGGGAGGGGAAGAGCATAATCTCTATAATGATTCCTACTCAGTGGCCTGCCATGGGACAGTGTGTGATTACTCTGTAAAAAGGAAATCATGGGTTAAATCTTGGTGGAATTTGTGTCTGGTTAGATCATTTATGCTCATAATTGCTTTCCAGCACCGCAGTAGAGAGTATCTGGTTGCTCATAATAGGAAAAGTGATTTTCTGTGGCATCCACTTGGAATAGGCCATGTGACTCACAGAGGATGCAGAGTAGCTGAGTTCCCTCTTGTGCTAATTCAGATGGTGATGTTGCCGCTCTGCCTGGCAAGGCTTTTAATGCTCAAAGACAAGAAGGATCATGAACTCAACCAGGACAAAATGTAGACAGATAATTCTCTCAGCAAGTCTTACCACTATGAACAGCAATGGGTGCCACCATCTGTATGGCACCTACCACGTGCCCAGGATTTGTGGACACTATTTCACAATGGCCTCATACCTACTCTGTCTGGCTAGATACTCTCAATTCCCATTTTAAAGATGATGAAATGGAAGGTAATGGAAATTATGTCACGCTTGCAAGTGACAGAGCCAGGTATCACATTCTGTCATGTCTGACTCCCAAGTCTGGGCTTTCTCAGTGGAACCTGGTAGATTGTTTGAGGATCTTACTTTCAGTTGGCTACTATTGTCCTCAAAAATGACCTGCATGTTCTCCTCAAAGGACCTGAGTCTGGGTTGGGCCAGTTACCCCAGTCCTATTTCCCAGCTTCCAATCCCCAACCCAAATATTTTTATTTACTTTCTGAGATGTTACCTTGTATGGTATTGACAATAAGGTCCACAACTGGGGACATCCTTGCAGGGACGATTATAAGCCTCTTGCTTTTTCTATGGAAGCTAGCCACGTGAAGAGCAATCCTTAGGAAAAATTAGAATCAGAATAACTTAACTTTTTTCAGGTTAAATTTCAGATTTATAAAAGATCCTAAGATGAAAAAGAGAGATATGAAACCTCGTCTTGACTCCACCAAAGTGTAAAACACACATCTCAATCCACTGAAGTACTACTTTGATCAGACCATAAGAAAGCACCCCATAGCTTTAACAACAGAAGTCAACAAATAAATGTGGCTACTAGAACATAGAATGAGTTCAATGAACTATAGCAAGTTTTTATTGTCATTCTGTAGAAGATGGATATAAGTTTCCATCTTCTGAAATTGAGCCAAGAGACTCCTTGCAAGTGTGATTCTGTTCCCACCTCCAGGGTTAGACAAGACCCTAGCCTCCAAGAGAGTCCCACAAGCTATTGCTTTGCATGGGCAGGAGAATTCACCATTATCCATAGGCTGCCGATCCCCTTGGACCAAGTTTAGACCCACTTCTCCTGCAGAATATTGGAGGCAGTGTGTCTCCCAACCACCTGATAGAATTGAGCTTTTGAAAATGGTCTGGAGTACCAAAGGAAAGAGATAGATGCATGAACATTTGCATAAGAGAAACTATTGTCTGTTCTGGGATGAAAGTTCCATCTACCTCCCTACTCTGGGGCTGCAGGGAGCCATTGTGCTCTCCAGGGATCCATCTACAGGTGAGTCAGATGAGTGTTTACACAAAGTAAGTGTGTACAGAGGATGCTGTGACTGCCTGGGATTGTAGACACTGTGCATTGAAAGACATTGGAAGTAGAACAAATGGCAAGCAGGGGTGTGCTGCAGTCATGTCGTCCAGATTTACATCTGCTTAGAATATTTTTAGCTCAACACATTTCTTGTCACTGAAATGGAGCTGGATCTGTCACATACAATTCAAGATAGGGCCAGGCTTGACTCTGTTTCTTATTTTCAACAGCCAGAGGCCCACACTTCAGTACTCATTTGGGTGATTATGGGAAAGATGAAGTCGTTGCAGATTTCATCACCAGTAAGGCCTGCCATGTCTTGTAAGTGATTTGATATTTACATAGATCTGGCTTTGAAAATAATAAACTCCCAGGAAATATACATTGGCCATGCCTCTCCCTTCACAGAGAAGAAAATAATTAATGTAAGGAAAAGAACTATGGTAGTGTTTCCCCAAAATACATCTGCAGAACCCCAATATGGAGACCTTCTATGAATAGAAGGTTCTATTATCAATTAATGGTTACATGTTATACCACCATCTTAGAGGGTCCCAAAAGCCACTAGCAAACAAAATGCTTGGAAGTCCAGCAGTCATGAAAACTGTGTTTGTGCCTAAGGTTTCCTGAAAAGTCTTTACTCATGGAAATTTTTTTCCTAGGAAACCTATTACCTGGAATGCCCTCTAGGAAATACCCCCCAAAATGGCTTTTGTTATTGCAGAGGTCCAGAAAAATGATTATTACTAATCTACACATCATCAGAGATGCCTGCAGAATAAGAGCCCTGGTGAATAGACATTAGTTGATAATTATTTCTCATCAATCAGATTTTTTGGGGAAGAAGAGGCTGGAGTGAAGTCACCAGTATTGATAAAAGAGATGTTCTGGACTTTCCTGTCATAGTCATTCACGTAACTTCTCTGGTGTGGAAGTATAATACTTTACGCCAGAGATGGACTGTGGTCTTACCAAAAGCCCCAGCAGTGCATTAGTTACTGACTTGGGCTCTGAAGTCTGAAGAATGAGGTTTAAACTCTCTCTTTTTTGCTTAACTGCTATTTAAAGTTGACCTTAGGCCTCTTTCTTAACTACCTTCAGTCTCAAGATCCTATCTTTAGAATGAGGAAAACAGTAACACCAATAGCATCTATCTATGTGACCTCTGTGAGGATCAAACGAGATGATAGATACAAAGCACAAGGTCTGTAGAAAACACACAATAAATGTGAGCTATTAGGATTATTTGCATTTTATTTTTCCCCTTCAACCCTTCAAATAATGAGATGTATTTAGTTTTTTCCTAGGGTAATGAAGGAGGTAGCCAAATTGAAGGGAAGTAATTACCCGAGACCTAGAGTTGGTGGTGACAACCTCAAAGAAGAAAGGAAATCAGTCCAAGTGGCTGGGACTTGTGCTAGATCAAAACAGAAGTGTACAGAAGCAGCCCCGAGGCTTAGCCACCTAAGAAAGGCAAGGACATGATGAACGCCAAAACAAACTTGTAAAACATTGCCACGCTATGCCATGGAGCTACCTAGGAAATGCTGGGCATGCCTTCAGGGAAAGCTAGAAATGGTTAGACCATCTGGTTGCTTCATTTTTCTGTTGCATTTCTGGTTTAGTTTTTTCTTTTAACCAAACTTGGCTGCCATCAGAGCCTATGAGTTTTTCAAGGATCAGTAGGTATCTCCGTTACTTGCACTACATCAGTCCTCACTATACAAGTCTGAAAAAATGTGTACTTACCGCCTGCCTGCTTGGAACCAATGAGGGCCATATGGGTGCATCTCTGGGTGACAAAGACAGACCTTGACTTGAAGGCCTGAGACTAATGAAGGGAGTTGTGATTAGCCAAAAAGGTTGGCTGGAACAGGATGGTCACCCAACCAGGAAAAAAAACATTGAAATAATAAATAACATGAATGAGTCTCATCAACTGAGCTCTTCCCACTGTCCAAACTTTGTGCAACGTGTTTACACATATTTTCTCACTGAATCATCACAACAAGCATATAAGGTGAGTGCTACCATTACCTTGGTTTTGCAGAAAAGGAAACTAAGGTTTAAAGATGCTATGTAACTTGCTCACCATATTCAGAGAGCTACTTGGTGGTAGAACCAGCCCTCAAATGCAGGTCCATGTGCCTTTGACACCCATGCCTTTGAACTTCACCAAGGATAACAGGAATGTACCATGATTGTTTGGATCTATTGCAGCTATGCAGAAGGCCAATGTTAAGTCTTCAATAAACTTTTGATTGACTGATTAAGGTTGTCCTTCTCTATAAAGCATTTTCCTTATGCTGCTCAAAAGACTCTGCTTTCCTCTGCACTGTCTCCAACAAATATTCTTTACTTCTCTTGTAGACATGGCACAAAATCTCAATTTTCCACAATGTTCTCTAATTGGGGATGAGCCCTTGAAAGCTTGTGTGAGTAGCATGATAGAAGAAAAGCAAACAAACAGACTAGCAAGTATACTATGTTGGAGGGCAAGCCATTTGAGCTCAAGGCCCAGTGCTATCACTAAGAGTATGAATTATTGCATTTCTCTGCATGTCCTCAGATGAATGCCAGGTACTCAGAGAAGAGGACTCCTAAATCTAGCCCAGCTCTAATTTGCGGTTGCTCTATGCCTTCTTGCTACTGTGGCACCTCTACCAGCAAGCAACCTGATTGTCTCAAATGGAAATTGGCTCCAGATTCTGTCTGACCTTTCCCCCACATAGTCATTCCTTCAGCCCTTGATCTGCTCTTTCTTACAGAAACTCCAGTATACAGAGAAACTCATAAACACAGAGACAGAGGGTCTTGATTTTTAGTAGATTATTGGATTCCTCTATATTTAAGATGATTCTGAGATAATGTGATCCTTGCACCCCTCCCTACCCAGCCCTCTTCTGTCCTGCCCTTACCCAGACCTTAACAAGGGGCAGGAAACAGGGATTGATTTGCTACTTCAGTCTGAGTTTGGGGCCAGGTCTCTGAGCTGCTGCAAGAGGACAACACCACATTAATTTCTGAGCTGACCTCAATGCATACCAATTGTTGAAAGAGATTCTTGTACTTGTAAATGCCACATGTTGCCTAGCTTCTGGAATGGAATTTTTTGTTTGTGTGTTTGTTTTGCATAGGCAGGCACCAGGAAATGAACCCAGGTCTCCAGCATGGCAATACTCTGCCTGCTGAGCCACCATGGCCTGCTCTGGAATGGAATTTTGATTTTATTTTAACTGCAAAATATTTTGTACTCCACCCCTCCCACCATCTTCCGAGGATTTGCTTCTCCCCAATCATACAGTATTAATTGTGTAATTGTATACTCTGTAAATATAGTTGTCCTGGTACCTCGAAATAAGTAGAATGAAAAGAAGAGATGGTCTAATGGAAGAGAGAGTGGCCTACAAAGATGATGTCTGAAAGACAATCACTACAGGTGCTATTTCTCTGTGTCTCACCACCTCCCCTGGCCATCCCCATTGGAAAGGTGGAAGTTGGGTATGTTAAGCCCGGAAAAGATTTTCTGGGAGTCAGATACCAATGATTCCCTCATTTTTGCCTAGAAAATTAAAAGGGGCAAAAGAAGTAAGTAAAAGACACTAAGCTTTCTTAGCAACCTTTGGCCTGAGTACTTTCTGCCATTTTGTGGCTTGGAGTGGAGGGCACCACACATAGGTGTGGCTAACACTCTCTTTGCTCTAGGGAAGGAAGACTGCAGCTAGAGAAGACAGTTGTGCTGCTGAGTGGTAAAGTCATTGATTCAAAGTCTATTCACTGATGTATTGATCCATTTATTCAAAAATATTTATTGAGCATCTGGTAGATGGCACACCAGATGCTAGGCTCTGAGGCAGGTATATAGGGCAGGGGTTGGCAAACATTTTCCTTAATGGGCCAGAGAGTAAATATATCTTAGGCTTTTCTGGTCATGAGATCTCTGTTGCAACTACTCAACCCTACTGTTGTAGCAACAAAAGCAGCCAGAGACAACACATAAGCAAATGGGTGTGGCTGTGTGCCAATAAAACTTTATTTACACAAACCAACAGCAAACTGGATGTGGTCTATGAGCCATAAACCTTTGGTAAAGATAAATAAGGTAGAGCTGATGTCACTTAGAGGGCACATCATTTTTTCTGATCATTATTTGCTGTGTGCCTAAGTCACATAAACAGGGAAAAGAGTGAATAGAGAAGGGGAAAAACTGAGATCATTTCCCAGAAGAGGAAGTACTTTCATTGGGTTTTGAAGGATGAATAATAGTTCATCAGGATAAGGAGAGAACAGTATTTTAGGTACAAAGGGCATCATCTACAAGGATCTGGTGGTGTGACAGGATGTGGCTGCTTTGGGGACTGGGAAGAAGTTCCTGGTGCACTTAGGAAAATGATAGAAAGAGAAAGAGAAAGTAAGCACATTTCTTCCAAGATCACTGACAAAGAGATCTTTGCCTAGGGGGTCAAAGAGGATAGAACACCCCCAAATCCAGGAGCAGAAACTTCTGCCCCAGGAGCAAGTTGGAAAATGATCGTGATGATTTTGCATAGGTCCAAGGTAAGGTGACTAAGGGCCCTAATTTGCACAAAATGAATTCTATGCCAGGTATTGTACTAAAGCCTTAATGCATTTTCTTATTTAATCCATTAACAAACACTATGAAGATAGTATTATCAGATTTTACAAATAAGTAAACTGGAGCCCATAATGATTATGTAATTTGTGAAAACTCACCTAGAACCTCAGTGGTGCAAGTGGGATTTGAACCCAAGTCTGAGTGACTTCAAAGTCTATGCTCTTAAGCGCCAGCTCAACAGTTCTCAAACTTAAATATCATCAGTAATAATTAAGGGGGTGGGTAGTGAATGGGGGTGGCTTCATTAAAATCCAGATTCCTAGGCCCTGGGTCCAGAGGGTTCGAATCAACAGTGTGGAGCAGAGCCTTGGGATATGTATGCAATTTAGCAAGCATTTCCAGGTGATCTCGATGGAAGTGGTTCTTGGGAATTATATTCCATACAGTAGGAAGCTGCATGCTCAGTTTAGGTCCAAAGTAAGGTGACCAAGGGCCCCACTTTGCACAAAGTGCCACCTCTTGGAGAAACTCTCCCATCCCAGAGAAAGCAGGACAGTTGGTCATCCTAGAAGACTCACTTAGGTCCACACATACCACTCCGAGCACAAAGCTTGGCACGTGGTAGGCTCTTGAAAAATGTTGTGGAATGAATGAATGAATGCATGCATGAATGAATGAATGAATGAAAACAGCTCACAGTGGAAGCCCTGGGTTGATTGGCAGGCCTTCCCTGCAGCAAGGGATTTGAGGGAAACTTCAAGGGCTAACTCAGAGGGACAGCTTCTCCTGTCCCCCTGAGGAGTTAGTCACAGGCCTGGAAAAAGTGATGCCTCATCATGTTCCCATCTGAGCTTCTGTGTTCAGGCGATGCGTGTCCTTAATGCAAGAGGAAAGGAGAATACAGCTGGAGTAAATCTTTTCTGTCATGATGACTCTTCTGCCTTGCCATTGTCCTTTCCCCAAACTCGCAGCCCTTCCCTCCCCCTTCTGCAGAGAGGCCTGTCCTCTGAGGGGTGGTGGGGTGCTGGCAGGGACACTGGCATTGGGAGACGGGTCCTGTCCAAGCTCTGTCTCTAGCCCTGAGCAACTCCCCTTTTAGCACCTGGGGTACTGCACTGGAAAGATGGGGTGGGGGGCTAAATCCCTTTTCTGCTTATCTCTCAAGGTTGACCTAGGGCACATTCATGTGGACAGGACTTTGAAAAACCAGCAAGGCTCAGATAAAAAATTAATTATTATCATAAGCATCCATCCGTTCATCCATGTCTTTAAGTCACTATTCAGAGCTAATTATGAGACCAAGTTGCAAGACCTTTCTATTTCAGAACTTTCATGGAGGAGACGGGTGTGTAAGAGATGGCCACCTAAATGAGGATGAGATTACAATTGTTACAGTTGTGACATGGGTTACACAGATAAGAAGAAAGGTTTTTTCAGAGTACATAAAATGGGGCTCTGGCCCAGCCTGGGGTTTCTAGAGGTTTCCCTGCGGAAATCACATTTAGTCTAGAGTCCAAAGATTGAGTCGGTTAGCCAGGTGACGAAAGGGAAGGATCACGTTCTAAGAAGAAGGAACAGCAGGTGCAAGGACCTTTTACAAAGGACAGTGAAACCTTCAAGAACATCCATCTTTCTTGGCTTTCTTTTCTTACTTCCTCTCCTCCTGTCCTTTTTCTTCTCCTTCTCTCCCATCTTCTTCTATTATTGTTGAACAGACAACCTGGGCTGGGAGAGGGTTCCCCAATTCACATAAGTGCTCTGGACCTTCCTTCCAAATTTCTACCTAAATATGCCCCAAGCCAGTAAAAGGCAAGACGTGGGAAACTCCTCATCACATTGCAAATCCCTTAAGAGCACGATTTGTCGTGTTATCTTTGCACCAGCTCTGGAGCCCTCTGTGGACCCCTGGTGAGCCTGAGGTCTCTAGCTGGGCCATGCAGCCACCAGTGAATTGGTTTGGTTTACAGATTTGGTAAGTTGTTTGGAAGATATTTCCCCAGGAATAAAAACAAGTGGCTTCTTCCAGGAGAAGCAGAATTCTTTTCACATCATCCGCTCTGATTTGTGCTACATTAAAATAAACCTTCAGTGTCAGCTTCTGGTGCGAGCCTCAAGATTCTCTAAATATATCATTTTCACAAAGATGTTTTCAGTGTTAATCAATAGGGCACCATGGATTTGATGCTCTGGCATTGGAGTACAGGTTTTGCAGTTATTTATTTACCAAGAGGGAAACAGAACAGTGGTTCCATTTGCCACTCTTAAATTTATTGTCAATTTTTCTGCATGGTGTAAAATTGTTAGTCATTTTCAACAGCTCTCAGAAATAAGCATTCCAAATATATTCGCCTACTGTACAGAGATGTGCTGATGCCAGTCCTCGCAATTTTGCCAGAGAGGACTGGAAATAGTGGATCTAACTGGTAGGAAATGAGTCTTGGGAAGAAAACAAAAGTCTGAGGACTGAGTAAAGCCTAGGAAATATCAGGACTTGCAAAGATGTCACTTGGCCCTTACCCACATAAGAGAGTCTGGGGTAATACCTACCAAGCAGGCATAAGGGAACAGAAGAAGGAGGGTCTGTCACTTTGATCACAGCAATGAAGGGCAAGAGGACACACTTTCTTTGCAGGATGGTCACAACCAAGGTCAACCAGTTTGACCCACCGGGTCTCCCATCCACACCTGGTTCTCACTACCTCAGACCCTTCTCTTTCCTCTGCCAAAGTAATGGGAAATTCCATGACCTATTGACTAGAGAATTAGAACTGTGTAAACTCAAGCAAGCTGGAAATCCCAAACCCTTCTGCCCAGTGGAAGATCTTCCTGAAAACAAGCAGGATATGGAGCAGTGGCTCCCAAGCATTTTACCACCCCAAGACAAGGTGTACTGGGGCCATCACACCAACTCCCAGGAGCTGGCTGCATACAGCTCTTCCCAACTCTGCATATAGTGAGCTAGCTCATCCTGGTAGCCTGAAATCGGCCATGGTGGAATTGGCCATGAAAATTGGCAATTGCTACAAATCAAGACTTTTGCTGCCAATATCCACGCTGCTATCTATTCCCTACCCCTAGAATGTTTTTTTATTATTTATTCTTCAACCCTTATTTTATTGAGCCTTTATTTGTCACCAGCATCCAGGGGTGAGAATTCTAATTATCATTTCATATTTGAAAACTGAAGTTCAGAAATCTGAGTGACTTGTCCAGGAACATGCGATGCCAGCCCTCTGCCAGGCACTGCTGATACAAGAAGAATAAGACGGATGACGTCCCTGCCCTCATGGGGTTTACATTCCTTTATTTTAAAATCAGCATTTATTATAGAATGACTCATTCTTTTTCCATTTTAAAAAATGACTCAAAGGCATAAAACTGCTCAGGGCTTCTGATTAGCTGAAGGAAGCCAGGTGGTTATTTACTATGAATGCATGTGTCCTCACTGAGAGCGAAAGCATTTTACATGACACTGGGCAAGAGATGTCTCATTGCATGCTTGATTTCCATTCGCATGACAGATTATCAAGAAGAGTCATAGATAAATTCCAGGAGTAGGAATCCCAATTCTCATTTTATATATGAGAAATCTGGAGAGGTGGAAGTTGGGAAGTGAAATAGAGATTGGCACAGAGAACCTAAAATAGGGCTACATAATCCCAGGTATTTTGTAAATCAGAAAGTGCTTACAGATTTGGGAAGTTGTTTGGAAGACATTTCTCCAGGAATAGAAACAAGTGGCTTCTTCCAGGAGAAGCAGAATTCTTTTCACATCATCCGCTCTGATTTGTGCTACATTAAAATAAACCTTCAGTGTCAGCTACTGGTGCGAGTCTCAAGATTCTCTAAATGTATCATTTTCACAAAGATGTTTTCAGTGTTAATCAATAGGGCACCATGGATTTGATGCTCTGACATTGGAGTACAGGTTTTGCAGTTATTTATTTACCAAGAGGGAAACAGAACAGTGGTTCCATTTGCCACTCTTAAATTTATTGTCAATTTTTCTGCATGGTGTAAAATTGTTAGTCATTTTCAACCGCTCTCAGAAATTAATAGCCATCATTATTAGTTGCTATTATTACTACTACTGAATTTTAAAATAAAAGTTAGAAGACCTTTGGATACCAAACAGGATCTTGGACTTATCTTTCTAGGGGAAAGAATCCAAGATAAACTTTTAGGTACTATGCACCCATATCAGTTCTCCATAGTTTCCCAGGGCATTGCCGGTGAGTGGGAGCTGGAGAGGCTGGATTTTCAGTGAGGGCCAATGTTTTGCAGTAAGTACCCATGATGATAAGCAGAAGATTCCATGGCTTCCACCAATCCAGCCATCTGTTTACTCAACATCAAGCCCACCACAAGACCCCGAACCAGAGACAAGGAACAGCTGCTGGAAATCACGTCTTCCCTCCTCACTTCTTCCTAGCAAAACAAAATGTTCTCGTTTATGCTTTATTTTTTTAAAGAAAGCCATGCAAGGCATTAGAGTTGTGCTGAGGCTAGTTGTGTTCAAAAACTCCAACAAATGATAGCAAATGTTTTTTATTTTATTTTATTTTATTTTTCCACACCATATGGGCTTGCCAGCTCAATGCATCACTGCTTGTTTATTCTAGAGCAGCTGTCGGCACCCTGATAATGCTATGGTATCGCTCACGTACAGACTGCCAAACCACAGTATATGGAATCGTCTCAAAAACTGGAAAAAAAAAAAGAAAAGTCCGCTTCAAGTCAGATTCCAACTGTGAACTTCTGCAAGGAAGGGAGGTCGGGGAGGGGGTTGGAATCCTATAAATAGCCTTAAAATTCAGTATTGTTTTAACCAGGATAAAGTGTGACTCGTCTGGTTAATCACAACTAGTATTTGACCTTTAGAAAGGTACAATTTATGTTTCATTGCCAAGTACAGCCTGGCGTTTTCTTCTTTTAATTACTAAACTATGATTCAGAAGTCAAGCCACAAGAACACAGTTTGGAAACTTGATTCCCTATAGGTTTTAAGAACTTTTTATGTATTTATTTATTTTGACCATGAAAAATAACCACTCATGACAGGGGTAACCAGCCAAAGTCACACACCTCGGCCTGGTGTCCTAGAATCACCCGAGATTTTATTAGAGTCAGTTGACCAAGTCTGGTCCCTGCATCCTACACGGTTAGGAAAGGATATAACCACAGAGAAAAATCCTTTAGTTGGGAGGAAGCAGGCTCTGCAGGAACAAACAGAATGTTGTACCTTTGTTTGGCCTCTTTGGAACTTCAGTTATTGTCCATATAACATGCAACAAACAGCTGGGAAAGGGAATAGAAAGGACGAGGGGAAACACGCCACAAGCAAGGCCTGCATGCACAAGGTATTATGCACTATCTCATTTAATCAGACCTCAGTGAGGTAGATAAGCTATCCCCATTTCACAGATGTGGAAAGTGAGGCTCACAGTGGGGAAGTAATTTGTCTCGGGTTCATACTTTTACAATGGCTGTGTATCTGATAAAGAGAAGCATTCTCTGTGTAGGAATTCCAGCAAATAGACACATGTATACATATACACATTTATATAAGCATATATATATATATGTATATGTTTACATGTATATATACATATGCACATATAGTATGTGCACACACAGATACGTCTTACTGCTTCTGTTTTCTAGAGAACATGACCGATCCTCCAGGTAACAGGAAGTGAAGGGAACACCTCTAAGCAATGACCCCTGGCAGCGACGCAGACTCTGGAGAGGTCAGGGTGCTTGAGGAGAAAGGCTGACCAGTGCAGAAGCCACCTTTTGACAAGAAAGGGAAGCCTGGAGCCTTCTCAGCAGGACCTCCAATGACAGGGTGGGAGCTCCATGTAGCTCCAATGACACGGTGGGAACCCGCCTGCTGCAGATTCTGCAGAGAGGACAGACAGATGCTCTCGGGTATGGAGTGGCTAATCTGGCAGGCAAGCAGGAATGGGAGGAGCCCAATGCGGTGTCCAGACTCACCCCTGCAGTGGCTTTGTCAAGGTAGTTTATTTCTCTGGAACCTGTCTAACCAGTCCAGGTGCTCCAGGATTGATGGTCAAACCTGTAGGCCTCCAATCCTCGATATATCCATCCGCCACTCTCACCAGTGACATCACGCCATCTAAACACCAACGTGGGTCATTTTGATAATTGTCCCATCATCTCATTGGGTGAGAAAATTCTACCAAGGAGAAACTCCACCCCAGGATGGGGACCTCCCAGTAGTGAGACATTTAATGCACATGCAAGTTTCCATAGGGCATTTCAAAGGTAATAGTTTTGAGGGGTAGGGGCTTTGAGTTTTCACATTCCCAGCACCAGTGAAGCTTAGTCCTCATTGTGTTTGGAAGTTCTGGCTTCTTCCTTAGTTTAAGTCTTAATCCTTTTAGGGCGATCACTCAAATCACCATGTTTTTCAGCATAAATACCTATTAGGTGGCTATTTTATGCCATGTCATTTAATATCTAATTTATGCCAAGCACGAATATAGACTTTTTCATAATTGTGAGCATTTGTGCATTATCTCATTCAACCCCCACAGCATCAAGTGCTGCTATTTCTATTTTACAGAGAAGTGAAGAGATGTGTCCTTGGTATCTAGCTGGTAGATGACAGCCATAGGCCTAAAATGTATGTTTCCTGGCTCAACCCCTTGTAGATGTTTTTCCCCTTTTATGTTACCTTTCCAAAAGATTAAAACATGAATAACGTCCTTTCTTTTCTAGACAATGAAAGTATAGGCCCATGATCGGTTCATTTATTGGCTCAAGGAGGGGTGAAAACCCTCACAAATTATCCTGCTCCTCCCATTACTACTGACTCATGAGCTTCTAGATTCTTCTTGAATTGTTCCTATTTCCTAACACACACACATGCATACATATACACATACATACAACTGAGCCCATAACAACTTCCTCACAGTTTGAAAGGGCCCCAGAAATAATGTGAAGCCAAGATTGCTAATTTTTAAACCCTTTGACCTAAGAAAACACAGTGGACAAAAAAACCCTGTAATGTGTTTCAGGTAACTAGCAATACAGGTATCCATTGCTTTACATAGTGGTTACTTTCTTGAAAAGTTGCATGTATATTGATTCTTGGTAAATCCAGTGTGATTTTAAATTCACCAACAGAATATCTCTTGTAAATAGTTGTGCATCATCTTGGTTTACAAAATGAGAAGTCCTTTTGTAATATGTACATTACAAATTGTGATTTTTTTTCCCAACCACAACTATAGGAAAGTTGTGATTACCATCTGCTAAAGGAGTTTGATCATTTCTTTTTGCTTCTCTTCTTCAGAACTATCTCTGACTTAGGGTTGATCAATCTCAAAGCCTTAAAAGATCTAAGACTTATTAAGTCTCTTGCTGACATTTAACATACTCTTAAAAAATTTGCCTCCAGTGTGCACATATAGGCAGATGCTTTCCAAGTGCTTGAGTCTCAGTTTTCTCATCTAAAAAACCAACCATGTGTTCTTTTCGTTAGCTTCCATTTCTGACAGTCAAATGCTCTCACGTCTTGTAAATTCTCTAAGGGTAGAATTTGTGGATATAGAAGTCCAACATTAAGCTAGAAATGTTGAAGATTTTCTTTTCACACAACACACATACAAGAGATGAATATGAAATAGAATTGTCAATAAACATATTACTGAAGCCCGTTGGTTTATAGAATTTCTACTATTCAAATCAGAATGTCAAGCTATATGCTATTCACACATTAGTCCTCACTGAAACTCTTGAG
The DNA here is from genome assembly GCF_023851605.1 of Tamandua tetradactyla. Lineage (NCBI taxonomy): Eukaryota > Metazoa > Chordata > Mammalia > Pilosa > Myrmecophagidae > Tamandua > Tamandua tetradactyla. The sequence goes on along the minus strand of NC_135342.1, from coordinate 74,475,353 downwards.
CTATAACCCAGAGAGAAGCAAGGAATCCATGGAAATAGCAGCCATTAAAAGACCATCCCCTTTCTACAGCTACATAACTTGGATTCAGATGTAGGCTTGCTAGAGCTGGAAGTGCTGGCTTCTAGAGGGAGGAAGGCATGATCTTCCTAAAGCCAGAACATATCCACACCCAGTCGGGTGTTGACTTACAAGCTGGCCACAGCTGACTCTGACTTCCCTGATGCTGGTAACTTGCCATCAGGAAGCAAACACTCGGCGAAACACATCAAGAGTTAGGTCTGGCTAGGATTCCTGGGTGGGAATTCAAAGACTCATCAGATCCACTAAAGACTGATTTGAAAAGGGGAAGGCTTGAGCTCTATTTAGTTCTTTAACTCCACCCAATTTTTCTGCCTTTGATGTCCCCATATCCCACATGAGGCTATTAGCTAAGATTCTTGGTTTAAAGCATAACTCTTTGCTTTACTAGTTTTGTTTCCTTCAGAAATTCTGGAACTCTCTAAACCTCCCTTTTCTTATTTATAGAGAATACATAGGGTTGTTGTGAGGATGAAATAAATGCACATTAACCACTATTTCTAGTTCACAGGAAGTACACAATCATTTGGATTTCCTCATTTTCATTTTAATGGTGATGGTGGTGGTGATGGTGGTGTGGTAATGATGGTGGTGTTTGTGGACATGGTGGTGGGAGAAGTTGTTTATGTGATATCTTTGGAGACAAGGCAAACTCTTACTACTCACTACACTTGATTCTGCTTCCATTCTCCCATCAGACTCTGCATGCATCCAGGCACCCTTCTTTTGGATTCTCCATACAACTACACACCTGACATAAGTCTATCTTCTCATTTCTCTTTCTCCCACTTACTCATCCCAAATACAGTTCTTGAACCCAGCCCCAGTTCATCTGCCCTGCTGAATCCAAACACTAGATTGATAGCCCTATATCTCTGCATGTACCATTATTTTTTTCCTCTATTTCCCCTTTTGGAATCACTATGCTTACACTACTATCATTTATTTACCTAAAGATCGATCTCCATCATACTAGAACAGGCCACACCTTTAAACTGCCCCCCACAAGTCGCTTGCTATGTGGTGTTTCCCTGGAATAAATCCTGAAATGGTTGAATGTCCTGACTTTTTGAAACTTGGTATCTTGCTCAAAGCCCTTGTGCATCTCCAGGAAGCTCTCCTCACCAGCTCCAGGGGGCTTCTGAATCAACTTAGTTCACCTACCCCAAATCACACCAGGCATGTCATTATTGCATTACATATTCTCCTTCAAGTTTCCCCTTCTAAACAAATAGCTGAACCAACCTGAGAATCTTAGCTCCTCCATCATGTAAAAAATGTCGATTGGCTCTCCTTTCCACTTTTCCTATTAACTAAGTGTCTTTGGCCTTGAATCTCCTCTTGTCATCATTTAATACCAGCATTCTGTGATTCTGGGTTCCAGTGTCTACAATTCTTGGTGGTCTCTCCACTATCATCTTGCACTTCTTGCTTCTCATTTGAAATCACTTTTGTGACTACTCGTTGGAATGAAAAATGTCATTAGATGCAGAATAAAGTATTTTCTTTACTTACCTATCCTTTAAGCAGGCATTGATTTGGTGGGATGGGCCTAGCACAAGACATGGCATCTATTAGTCACTCAATCAATATTTTTAAATGAATGAATGAACAAGGGATTCAAAAAGAATGAGAAAACATGCTCATATCATCCTCCTGAGATGGTCAGGATAATTGACACAAAGGAGATGAGGCAATTTGCTTTCAGAAGTGTGGCTAGAATGGGATTGGCAGAGACTATATGGGGGAGGTGATAGGATCACTGAGAAAGGATGAATATGACAAGTGGATGGAGGTAAGAAACCATGCCTAATCCTTTCTTGTGAGAATGTCCCAAAGTACAGTGTTATTCTTCTTCAAGTTCTTTTCTTTTCTAAAGAACTCACATGAAGGCCACTGATACTTAGGAGGCACCTACTATGAGTAAGGTAGTTGTAGCTCCTCCTTCATGATCTCCTACAATCCACCATGAATTGACCCTTACTGGTCTAGGCCACCTCTATGATGGATGCAGTGTCCACCATTGGTATTTTACTTTCCTACAGGGTCTCTGATCCAACCAGAATAATGACAAACACTTTCTGTAGGTGGCAAGAAGTGGTTCCTTTGTGGCTTCTAAAACATTGCTCAGCTCTCCATGAACATGGTACCCTTGGCTAAGAATATTTCCCTTTACTGCTAGGAGAGCAGGAGAGAGGAAGTAGGATGTAATCTCATCATCATTCAGCAAGGCACCAAGGAAAGAACCTTAGTTGCCTTGTTCAAGCAAACATTTCTCACTTGTACTGTTGAAGTACAGATTTATCTTCCCAATTAATCTTTTTAATCCCATGAAATGTAGGGGCAGTGTCTTATTCAACTCCATATCCTCCTCAATGTCTAATGCATGGTTTGCAAACAGTAAATACTTATGAAAATAAATTGGTGAAAACTTTGCCCCCAAGCTGGCCTGAAACAGGTCATAATGAGTGAGACTTAGGACAGTGTGGTATTTAAGAGCATACAATTTGGGGTCAGAAAAGTCAAGGGTTATATCCTGATTCTGATACCTTGAACTTATTAAACTCTAAGTTTCAGTTGCCTCATCTTTACAGTACATATAATAGAATCTACCTCTCAGGGTCCCTGTGAGGATTGAGACAATATACTTATAAAGCCTAGGGTAGCACCCCACATATATAAAATGTCTGGTAAATGTCATTCATGATTATTTCTTCTTGTCTCAAATAATCTAAAGGACAATCTAGAAATATCTTTTATAAAGGTCAGTCCCCTACCCAAATTCACAACTTTGGAGGCCAAGACAACGTCAGATGATAGAACCGGCAGAAGAGGAGGTACCAATATGAAGATCTTGAGACCTCCCAGGCAAGCTGGGTGTCTTAGTTTGGAAAAGCTGCTGGAATGAAATATACCAGAAATGGAATGGCTTTTTAAAAGAAGAATTTATTAAGTTGCAAGTTTACAGTTCCAGGGCCATGAAAATGTCCAAACTAAGGCATCTAGGGAAATATACCTTGATTCAAGAAAGACCAATGAGTCAGGAACACCTCTTTCAGCTGGAAAAGCACATGGCAATACAGGCTGGGGTCTCTGGCTTCTCGTTTCAAATGGCTTCCCCAGGGACACTTCTGTCTTCATGTGCAAAGGTCTCTGGCTGTGTGGGCTCTGCTGGTTCTAAACCTTTTTCCAAAATGGTTCCCACTTAAAGGACTCCAGTAAGCAACCTCACCTTGAATGGGTGGAGACTCATCTCCATGGAAACCACACAATCAAAAGTTACCACCCATGATTGGGTGGGTCACATCTCTACGGAAACAATAAAAAAGATCCCATCTAGCAATACTGAATGAGGATTAAAGAACTTGGCTTTTCTGAGGTACACAACAAATTCAAACTGGCATACAGGGGTATAGGGAAAGGTATAGTACATAGAGACAGGATCTAGAAAAATAAGAAAATTAAGCCCCACTTAAATTACCCATACCCAGCATTAATCACAATGAATGCAGCATGAGGTCTATTTTTATAACAGTGGAGGTCAAAGCCAGTGGAGATTTTGAATTTTTTTTTCTCCTTCTCAAATTACTCAGGACTCAAAGTGAAAAAGATAACCTGTTGGTTTGCTGACTGGATATTTTAGGCAACGCCATGAGGCACTGACTTTTCTTTCCCCAGGACAGAGTAAGGTGAAACATTGTCAACCACCTGGCTAATTTCATCACTGTCGACAGCTGATCCCAATAATGTGGCTGGCAAAGCAGACCTGGAGCTTCTACATGATCTACTTTGGTTCCTGGATTTCCCATACACTCTGTCTCCATTGATCAGATATAATCAAATAATGGCTAAAATTCTGTTTCTCGATGGGCCCTATAGGCCATTTCTTTATGACATGATCAAATTGGCCATAGCACATTCAATCTGTTTTAATGGCCAACCCAGACACAATTAAGCGGATTGACTGTGCAGTGATCCAAATTGTCCATTAAGAAGGTGGCCAAAATAACTGGACCAAACTCACGTAACCCTGCCCCCCCCCCAAAACCACTTATTTTGGGATACATAGACTTGGCTGCATCTTTAATTTTCTTAAAACCCCTGTTAACTAGTTCTGTATAATGTTGATGCTACAATTCTCCAGAATGAAGCAAAGCAGTTTTAGAAAAGAAAGAAGGAATGGAATGTTAGGATGATTCTGTACTATCTGATCTGAATGAGGTAATAGGAAGTAAGCCCTCATTTGAGCTCTGAAGATTTACAAGGATATGAGAAGTTAAATGCATTGGTGCAGATTGCTACTAATACTCGTTTTATGAGGAGGGATTTATCTTCCCCCATTAGCAGCCCCCAAGGTTGTGATCTGTCTCTATAATATACATCTGCAGTTGAACAATTGACAATTGACTTCATCTGTTCCTACTTTGGTAATTCAATCTGCAAAGGACAACTACTCTTGCAGGAATACTAAAGACGAAAAATGTATGATCATAATCTTGAATACAATTGATCTTTGAGTATATATATGCTTAGATATATGTTTTTGACTCTTCGGTATAACTATCAGGGACACTATATACAAGAAGGATTGTTTATTAGGCAAGGGGAAAATGTACTACTAAGATATTTTCAACAAGAAGCTTAGCAGTAGAGTACTAGTTAGGACAACCTGTTGTCAATAGAAATAGGCAAAGATGAGAGAAGTTAACCTGAACTCACCTCAACTTTCACATACAACCTATTTACAGTTCCTGTTTTCTGGTTCAATTGTCATTTTTCCCTTTCACATTTGTCATTTATAGTCTTCGACAAAATCAAAAGTGAGAGGCATTAAAATAGAGTAGAAAATAAATATATCTCAACTTTTCCCTGAACAGTAAAAATTTCTCCCATCTTTTGCTAAAATTGGTAATATGTTAAGTGGATAGAATATTTTCTAACTTTCAAAACATAATTTCAATTACTATCATATTTTATTATCCAGAAAGCCTTAAGTCTGGTGCAGCTATCTCCATTTTACTGGTGAGGGAAGCACAGAAAAAATGAGTGACTTACCAAGGGCATGCAGGTCACTAGCGGCAGGCAGAAGGACTGAGGCCATTGGCTGATAGCCTAGAGTTCACTCTTGACATAGACCGGGATGACTTGGCTGTAGACCTGCATCCAGCTGTAGTAAAGAATGGCCTCCAGTCACATTGACCATCCATGACTGAGTATCTCACAGTCTTGAAGGAAAACAGGTCACCTCAGCCACCTCATCCCCAATGTCTCAAGTCCCCTGAGCCCAAACAACCTTCTTAGAAGCAATATGGTGTGATGGTTAAAGTGAAATGTCTAGATCTGAATCCAGTCTTCACCATTCAGTAGCCAAGTCTCTGCTCCTCATTGTCCTTAGCTATAAAATAGGGATAACGAGAGTATCTACCTCACAGTGTTCTATGTTGTGTCCTTGGCAGGGTTTGCGTTCTAGCCTGTTTAGCAATATATACTGATTGGATGTCCATGACTGCATTACACTAAGTAAATATTTATTGATTGAAGAAATGAGGAACAAATGAGATAAAAATGTCAAGTGCCTGGCATACAGTTGTAAATACTCAATAATTGTTCATTATTCAGTAATAATTGGTCTAATATTGGATTATAACAGAAAAGTGGAGCTTCAGTATCTTCATCTTTAAAATGGGCTAAATGTTACTGTTCTCATAGAGTTGGAAGTATTTTAGAAAGCTCTAGCAAGGTGTCGGAATGATACTCTCGGTGCTACTGTGGGTACTATTATTATTTGAAAGCTTTCGGATCCCTCCAAGACTTTGTATACCAGCAGAAAATGGAAAAGATTATGTACATTCCTGGGTACTCACCACATGCTAGAAATTCTATGTATAACACTTCATAAACTAGTCTATGTAGAAAAGACTTATAGTCCTATTTTGTAGGTTAAGGAAACTGAGGCTCACACCTGTGCAAAGTCCCACTGCAAGGAAATGACTGCTGGGACTCAGGAGCCATTGTGCCTTTCTCTAACATCTTCAATGTTGGATCGTGTGTCCCCCAGCTGGTCACTATGACCTCTACCACTCTGAAGCATATTGTTCTTTGGCACTGAACTCTGAGAGTGAGGGACCAAGTGAAAAGGACTCTACTGACTCTCCCTTTGGATTGAGGCTGGGGCAAGCACTAATATGAAATGCCTATTTCATTTCAATATGAAATGGTATATAATGAAATTCAATCTCTGTTGAGCGAATGAATGGATCCCTCCTTCAAAGGAGGGTCAGAAAGACAATGTTCTCAGGGTTTGTCACCTGCCTTGGGCCCCAGACAAAACCCTAGAGGCTAAATGAGAAACTCTACCACAGTGGATCTTTGTTATAATTACACCACTATAAACACTATGGAGGGTATATCTCATATTTTCCCCCAGCTTTGAGGGAAGAATTATTTCATGGCCATAAGTTAACACCTTCCCTTCTGTCCTATCAACTGGCTTCCCTATAGCCCTTTTGAGCATCTCCCAATAATCCCCATTTACAATCTGTGGCAAATTTAGTAATACCTGTGAAACATGAATCACCTTATCAACCCTTACTATTCTTATGGTGGCACAATTAGGTGGATGACAAAGTTCTTTAAAATGAAAGAAAACACTAAAAAAATATTGATTTTCTACAGGGCCATAATATTAAATGTACCATTCCAAACTGAAGTGGGAATTAATTTAAAAGAGATGCATAAATCTAAAACTATCAGAGTGCAGTGGTATTTTTTTAAAAAAAAAAAACATGACAAAAATTATATATATATATGGAAGTTTGTCTATCATTAAATTACTCAGTTCGGATTTCCACTAATAAAATATAAGGACTTGTTACTATATTAGACAAGTCACTCCCATTATTAATTTGTTAGATAAATGGCTTTTATATCTTGGAACTTTAAATGAAATGGAATTCACTAATCCTAATTGGTTTGCCTTCTACCAGAATTTTTTTTCCATTAATTCAGTGTGGGTTTTTTTTTTTTTTTTTTTCTCTTTTCCACTTGAAGAGAGGAGCCTTCTTCAACCTAAAGCCTTAGGGTATACTTCATGGGTTTATTAATTACCAGGTATTCATTCAGAGGGGTTAATTAAGCAATAACTTTCTGTTGACTGCCATACACAAAGAATAAAAGGCTTGACTTTGCCTGCTGATTAAGCACCGAGAGACAGCATCTTCATTTCTTTCCGTGTGGTTGGGTGACATAAAATTCTTTGACCAGTTCTGGGTCTTAGGTTTCAAGGCCACTCAGGAGATCAGTTAAAATCAGTTATATTTACAACTCAAGCCACCTCAAGGACACCCAAAAAGAGATGGGACTCATGATCTGGGTTTCTGAGGGGACGTTTTGTCCCCAGTGTTTTCCCTTTAATAATCACCATCCTTGCTTTTCAGCCTGGAGCCTAAACATTTGCATTTTTCCTCTTTTCAGACAGTTCCTCAAGACACCTTTCTTTTACTATGGTCTCAAAAACTCTTTATATGCTTTTGAGCAACAGAAAATGAAGAGTTTTCCTCCTCTCTAGGGAGTTGGGTAGAATTAAAATAAATCAACATGATAACTCTACAAACCAGGCAGGGGCTGAGTTAGTTTACAACCAATCTTGAAATTGTATTGGTCACTTTAATTTCAAAGTGCACCTATTTAGCTTCATGCACCATGGTTGCATTTCCAAAACCAAAGAAGCAATAAAAGCACAAAATACTTGCAGGGATGGTGGCCTCCTTGAGGGTTGTCTAACAGCTCTTAAGGCAGGAGAAGAGACTCATGTCTTCTAAATAGGCTCCCATTTAATAGAGAAAAAATCAAAGTAACTTTAAAACTCATGTCTTAGAATGCTCTAGGATGTTTCTCTGAGAAGAGATCAAAAGAAGGGTTCATGAAATCCCTATTCCTTGGAGGTTCCTGATCCCATGACAAGAAAATAGGAAACTGCACCCCTCGGTCCACAATCCCATCCTCTCCTCCTCCCTCTTCTGGGATAATCCCAAGCAGATGATAGCTTCCCTGGGAGGACAAAGAGCCTGTGTTATGGTGGTCGCAAACAGGGGTTAGGCTTGACTCAGATCAGGATTCACACCATGGCCCAGCCATCAGCCAAGTGAACTTGGGCAACTTGTTTAACTCACAGAGTCACACCCATACACAATTTCATTTATTTCACACAACTCTTGGAAGAGATAGATACTTCTCTAGTACCCATAATACAGATGAGGGAATGGAGGAGTACAGAGGGTAGGTAAATTGCCCAATGCCACACAGCCATCAAGGTCATCAATGAGACCATTAGGTAAGATGCTGTCTGTAAAATCCTTGGCACAGGATGGGTCCTACTAATCCCCAATGAATGTTAGCAGTTGCCATTATAAATATGCCCATTCCAACTTACCCAGTTTTCCTTAGCTTAATACCCTCTATTCCTAAAAGAAATAGGCATGCACATGGTGATATGCCTTTTTTTCATATGATATTTCAAATATAAATTTATCACAGCTTTCTTTGCACAGAATTCTGACCTCCCATTACACAAACACAAAAGTAATCTTGATAATACGTCTTGGTGTTTTATAAAAGTTACAGTTTCAAAGATATACATTAAATCAATTCTCTGCATATGGAGACACACAAACATAGGAGCACATAAAACAACTGCAATACACGCCCTCAAGAAAGGATATCATCCTACTTCCATTGGAGAAGAAAAATCCATATGCATAGTCATTTCCTTCCAAAGAGTACAGTACAAAATGCAGGGAAAAGAGGAGCTTTGCAGTGGAAAAACGTGACAAGCAGTACTGCAGCCAGGCGATCAAGGTCAACATCATGTATTCAAGAAGCCAACCACGTCTAATCACGAGACACATTCCAATTGAGGGGCATCCTATGAAATATGTAACCGGCACTACTCAAAACTGTTAAGTTCATCAAAAATAAGGGAAGTCTGAGAAACTGTCACAGCCAAAAGGAAACTAAGGAGATATGAAAACTAACTGTACTGTGCTATCATGGATGCAATCCTGGAACAGGCAAAGGACTTTAAGTAAAAACACAAGGATAGCTGAATAAATTATAGGCTTTAATTAATAAAAATAAATCTACACTGGCTTATTAATTATAGCAAATATATCATTCTCAAGCTAGAAGTTTATAACAAGGGAAACTGTGCGTGTAGTGCGCATAGGAACCTCTTTCCTTCCTATCTGCTCAATTTTTCTTTAAATCTAAAACTGTTCTAAAAATAAAGTCTATTGATAGAAATCTATGATTAAATTAAAAAATAAATTTTAAAGGCACATATGCCAAACAGAGGCCTGTCTCACTGACCACCCGTTCAACATCATAATGAGTGGTCCAGAGGATGGTCTTCCTCTTGTTGGCCTGGGGGACTGTCCACATTCCACCCATTTGCCCATAGCAAACATCTGTAGTCCCAAGGCACTTCTGATTTCAGGAGTCCCACAGGGAATGTGGGCCCTGTAGGGCAGGGTCCAGGACTCAGTGGGCCCATAGGGTCTAGAGCCACCGCTCTCGCTGAGTCTTGGGCCAGGTCTCCCCATTTCCTGAACTGGGCTGGAAAGGCTGAGGAAGGTGATCATGCTTACTGATGCATTTAAGTATTCTACTGATATTTATTAATTTATTAATAGTGATTGGTTACTCTGTTTCATGTTGCTATGTTGGAATAAGTGCCTGCTCTTGGGAAGCTTACAGTCTCCTGGCAAAGACACAAAGACTTTTTACCCACTACTAGGTAAAATCAAAGTTTCAATCTATAGGAGGAACCAAGAGAATATACCCTGGAGGGTTGGGGGAAGGGATCATATATCCCCATAAGAACCCAAGGGAAGGGTCTGGAAGGTGGGTGTCCACATAAGAGGTTGTTGTGGTCCACGGACTTGGGGTCACCCCTATGAGCCACTGGCCCCCTTTTTAGATGCCTTATCCCAGGTCCAAGGGGAAAAAGCAAGCCTAAATTCAGCGTTTATGAGAACAAAGGAGAGGCAGTTGTGACCCAGAGACTACAAATGTTTTTCTTAAGCAACCACAAGGGACAGTCTCTTTGGCAAGTGCAAGCACCAGATGGCTGGGGCTTGTCAGCTGCTTACAATCAAATCTTGCCCCACTGAGTTAGTGCATCCTACACACTCAGCAAGATTCTGCTGAGTGGAAAAAACCCTTATTTGCTCCATACCTAGAAAGTGTGCTCTTGAGGGTTGGGGGACAGAATCCAAAACCAACAAGAAGGTATCAGAAGGCAGCAGTGGAAAACTGAAGACAGCACCCTGTCCTGGGCAATGTGTTTTATTTTACATTTATGGTGTTGAAGTAAAGGCAAGGAGTGAAACTGGTTCTTCAAGTTGGTATGGGCAGAGAGGCAAGGAAGAAGAGGAAATGGGAGAGGGTGCAGCTTGGGGAGAGATAAGTGAGAAAGAGGGGGAAAGAGGGAAAATAGAATAATTCAAGAAATTTGCAAAGACCAAAAGGGGCTACCATTCAATTTGTTTTTATTAGTATTATTATTTTGCAGAGTATAACTTCTTTTGCTCAAATTCAGGTCATGAGAGAAAAAAATCATTCATCTATGAGCATGCAAATACTTATGTGCATATATATGTGTGTCTGTACACACATATACACATACATATACATAAATGCTTATGATAGAACTTTGGAAAATTCTGGTGTAAATGTAAAAAAAAAAAAATCATCCGTGGCCTACTTCCTAAACCAAAAATGGTTTCCTTTTAAAGAAACAGTTGGAATAACTGTTTTTCTGTGGCAGAGAGAGGACGGGAGGAAAGAGTAAATTTCTAATGATCTGGTCCAATATGATGCTGGTTAGTTTTGGCACCATGTCCCCCTCTCCCTACCCACCACACACACACACTAAAAAAATAGCTCTGAGCTTAACATATTAATCCTAGACAGTACGTTGGGCTTTAAATGGCAGAACCCTGCTTTGAAAATGCAGATTCTAGGAAAAACAGTGTTCACTCCAGCAAAGAGAAGAAGTAGCATCCCTCTCCCTCTGCATCTGAACACCAGGCCTTTTCATCTTCTTCCTATAAACAGAGCAGCCCTTTGCGAACTGGGATTGTGCTTGCCGAGTTGGGCACCTCAAACAGTGCCTTAGTGAACAAAGTATTGCAAAAGTACACGAGCTTGCTGGGATGTTCCATGTCACGTAAGTCTGTACCCTAGCTCTGTCCTGGGGCCACGAGGCTTGTCCATACCTGTGTTTCATTCCCAGACAGAGTAGGCAGAGTTGTTCCTATAAGGCACTCATGAAAAAGAAATGGCAAAATATCTGCTGGGGAGCAAGTCTTTAATGTGCCCTGCCCCAAGCTGTTCCAGGCAACAGAGGTGTAAGGGATCCAACTGGAGCTTTGGTTTGGTGTGTCTTCAATAAAATGCTTAGTTTTTGTGTTGCTTTCCTTCCTGACACACCAGAGCACACAAAGTAGGATACTGAAGCTCAGCATTCCTCTTATAAGGGCAAGTAAAAATGATTACTTAGGCTACCCACCTCCTGCCATCCGATGCCTCTTACAAGCTCTGAGATTCAATACATCTATACAATAGGGTGAAAAAACAGCTCGCGGGGCTGCAGGAGGTTTAGAGAGATGCACAGCCACCTGGTACTTGGGCTACCCCAAGGTTTGAGTGCCTCTTCCCTGTCCTCTTTCTATTCTGTGCAACCCTGATCTGTAACCTTCTTCTTTTGATAAAACAGTTTGGCTGTGAAATTGCCAGTGTTTGTATTTGGATGATGGAGAAGGAAAAAATTACGCTACCTACGTCAGAAGTAAAATGAGGAGTTCAGGAACTATCTGGTAAAGGGAAGCTTGATTTGGAGAAGTGCTCCTTATTGTCTTATATTTTCTCAGTATAAAACCATCACCAGAATTGACCTAAGCATTGGATTTAACTGAAGTTGAAAGTGATTTTGTGGTGAAAGAGTTGGAATATAAGTACTGAACCCACCCCACCCAGAGAAAGACCAAGAGAGGGGAAGAAGGGAGGAAAGAAAGCAGGAAGGAAATTGCAACTCTTTCCTGGAATTGGGCTGAGATATTGCTTTCCACATCCAGTTTAAATTCTCTTTGACTGGAAGGTGACTTTAGAATGTGTTTATTCTTGCAGCCGATGGTTAACAGTTCGAAATCTAGCCATAAAACTTGGTCATAAAGCTATAATTTTCCCTCTAGAAGATTGCCCCATTGTGGAGAGATTTTGCTTGTTTATTTGTTTGTTTAAATTCTGGTGAGATGCTAAAAATATCATGGGACTCATTGTTGACAGGAGTAGCTAAGTGTTTCTAAATTAGGATTTCAATGTACTTTGCAGCATTATATGTGGGCTTTCTCTGAGAAAGAATAAGTCTGATGAAAAGGGCCAGAAGGCGAATATACTATCCTGTTACAGTTTTTAGATAAATCAAGACTTTCCCCCATCATTAAGTGATCCAAAGTCATGTTCTACACAAAAAGATCCCACATATCTATGTTACTATTCACCTCTCGGTCACTAGCCCCTTTACTAGCATAGTCCCTAATATAAAATACATGGCCAATAAATGTATAATGGAAGAATAAAGAAATCAACATATAAGAAAATGACAGAACTATTGGTAAGTGGTTTCAAGGCTCTGGTTATTTCTATCTCTTTTTAACATACCACCCAAAACCCAGTTTTCCTAGGAAATTCTCAAATTACATCAGGTCTAAGCCCAATTTTAGGTGATCATTAGGCCGACACTGGCTTCTCTCCCACATCCTCTTCTTAATAATCTGTCAGAGTACTTGCCCCCTTACCCCTATGAGGTATATAAGTTGTAGCCATGTTTCCAAGCCCTCCTGATTATAAAATCACCTGGGATGCTTATGAAACTCACTGCTTCCCTAGTTCCTGGGGTTCTCGACTTCGATTGCACATTAGATTCAACTGGGAGCTCTTAAGACTCCTGATGACCAAGCTGTCTTTCAGACCAGTTCCATCAGAAACTTGCAGTGTGGGATCCAGGCATCAGTAATTTTATGGCTCCCCGGGTAGTGCCCATGTGCAGTTAAGTTTGAGTACCACTGTAGAGATTGTGATTCAGCAGGTCTGCTTTGGGACCTCGGAGTTCATCCGCGCAACAAGTACCCCAGGTAAATCTTATCATCATGGAGCATTTGAAAATCCTGGGCTACAATCCATGGACCAAATCAAGCATTGTTTCTGAAAGGCAGGTTAATTTTTCACGAGACTTGCCAGTCCAGTGGTGGATGCTTAATCAAGTTGGACCATTTACATCCTCTCACCTGGGATATTGGATCGGGGTGGGGATGTCATTTGTTGCAGGTGGTAGTCTTTGTAACAGTAGATTTGGAACAGCCATGTTTGTGCCATTGTGTGGAGAAGCTGGGAGAAGAAGGGAAAGAAAACCTGGAGCATACCCATTGAGAGAAGAGATGTCATGAGAAGACACAGATAGGGAAGGAGAGAAAGATTGATACCTTTAGGGCCTGAAAGCTTTCTTTCTCATTTCTGGTTCCAAATCCTATGAGGCCTAGGTACATGTTTTACCTTCAGGTTCTACACATACCCTTTATTCCTTTATAGGTTCCTATATAGTCTTCATATTTTCTTGATCAAATGGTTTTTTTTTTCACAACCAAAAGATGGCTAAGACACTCCACTTTCATGATAAATTAAATCTATCAATGGAAGAGTCCAAGTTTAAATGCAGGGGCCAGGAGGAACTATATATTACAGATATTCCTTGAGGTTACCAGAAATGGTAGCGTTTCGACATTGGCTGAATATGTCCTATCATATTATCCACTGTCTTTCTCAAGCCTTAAAGCTTAGATAAGGGAGACAGACAAGTCCACTGACTCTGTAGACCTTGATAAGTTACTCAATGTCTCTGAGTCTCAACTTCTTCTAAAAATAGAACTTTCCATCTCATAAAATTATGGAGAGGCTGAAATGGGATAATAAGTACAAAGAAGCTAAAACAGGCCTGAGATTATAGGAAATGTGTCAGAGATGCTACCCTTTTCCCTTCTTCAAAGTAAGATGTAAACATCATTCCCAAGAGTTTAATCTGCAGCTTAAGAGATTTTATGTAAGGAGGTCAAATAAGTGAGGGGGACAGAATAGGAGGAGGTCAAAATAGGGTTCCTTCCTATAGTCCTTATCATGGAGCTTAAATGTTCATGAGAATTGTGAATCTTCAAGACAGGGATGGGATTTGTCGAGTTGCCACATGATTCAGAACCTGTGTATCCATGGAGCATTTATTTCATGATAGAAAGAACACACTCTGAGATGTTCACAGCTTTGTCTGTAATTTTCAAACTGTATCCATAGAGCTTGGTGGTCCCAAGGGATGATAACTCAAGGACTCTACAAAGGGGATGTAGACTGTGGTAGCCAAATTGAGTTAAGTTCTGTCATTGTCATAGTCACTAGAAAATCTTTCTATACAACATCAATAACTAAGGATCTGAGTTTTTTTTTTGTTTTTTTTTTAACATGGGCAGGCACTGGGAATCGAACCCGGGTCCTCTGGCATGGCAGGCAAGCATTCTTGCCTGCTGAGCCACCTTGGCCTGCCCCTGAGTTTGTTTCAACATAGAAGAAAAGATATATATATATATTTAAAAATCATTGATCTCCATCAGAGCTTACCAAGCATAAATAATTGTAATGAGACATGTTCACCATTCTTACTAAAACAATGAGCAATACGTTTTTGTTTGCCACGAGGTCCCTTTCCTAATAAAAGGTTTTATTATTATTTCTTCTAAAAGTTAGGTTTAATGAGATATAGATTATTTACATAAAATTAACCCTTTAATGTTCAGTTACTATGGATTTTGACAAATATGTAGGCATGTAGTCACTACCATTTTTTAAATATAAAATATCTCCATCACCAGAAAAGTTCCTTTTGCTCCTTTGTAGTCAACCCTCATTTTACCCTTAGCCCCTAATAATCACTTGCATATTTTCTGTTCATATGGTTTTTTTCATCCTTTCCAGCATGTCATGTAATTGGAATCACAAAGTAGGTTTACTTTGCCTCTCTGGTTTTTTTCATTCAGCATAATGCAATTGATATTCATTGATGTTGCATGTAACACAAGTGTGTTCTTCTTTATTACCAAGTTGTATTTCATTTATGGATATAGCATAATTTGTTTATTCACCAGTTGAATTATGTTTGGGTTTTCTCCATTTATTAGGCAACTATGAATAAATCCACTGTATACATTTGTGTTTAGGCTTTTGTGTGAAGATATGCTTTCATTTCTCTTGGTTAAATACATAAGGATGGAATTACTGAGTCTTATGTAAGTATATGTTTAATTTTATAAGAATGTGCCAAACTACTTTCTTATATGGACGTACTATTTTGCATGCTTACCAGCAATGTATGGCAGTCCCAGTTGCTTTCATTCTTGACAGCACTTGGTATTGCCAGTTTGGATTTAAAAAGATTGCATACGTTCAAATAGATCCATTCATTATGGTTTTTAACTTGAATTTCCCTACTGACAAATTATGTTAAGCATCTTTTCATGTACTCATTCCTCATCTCTGTATTTTTCTTGGTAAAATGTCTGTTCAAATCTTTTGTCTGACTTTATCAGGTTGTTTTTTTATTATTGAACTTTGTTCTTTATGGATTCTCAATACAAAGTCATTCTCAGATACATAAATTTGCAAATATTTTCTCAAAGTCTGAAGCTTCTTTATTCATTTTAACAGTGATTTTGAAGGGAAGAAAAATTTCATATTAATGAGATCCAATTTATCAATTTTTTAAAATGAATTGTGCTTATTGTGTTGTCTCTAAGTAATATTTGCCCAATCAGAGTCATAAATGTTTTCTCCTGTTTTTCTTCAGATGTTTTATATGTTTAGATTTTACATTTACATCTATGGTTCATTTTGAGTTAATTTGTATATATGGTGCAAGGTTTGGATGGATGTTTATTTTTCATATAGATGTCCAATTATACCAATGCCTTTTGTGGAAAAAAATATTTTTTTAAATGAATTTGAAATTGATTCATTGAAAGTTAAATGGCCTTATATGTTTTGGTCTATTTCTGGCTTCTCAATTCTGTCCATTGAGCTGCATCTACTCGTTTTCCAGTAATACTGCCTTGTTACCGTAGCTTTATAATGTCTTGAAATCATATAGTGTATGTCTTCCTACTTTGTTCTTTTTCAAAATAGCTTTGGTTTCTCTAGCTACTTTGCTTTTACACATGAATTTTAGAATAAACTTGTTGATTCGTCCAATAATTCCTCCTGGGATTATTGTGCTGAACATCTGGGCAAGAGGTTTATCAATTGTAATTTTTTCAAAGAACCAGCTTTGGTTTCATTCATTTTCTTCCTTAATATCATTGTTTTTGTCTCTCATTTTTATTATTTCCTTCATTCAGCTTGCTTTGGATTTAATTTGCTCTTACTCATTTTTTCTTGTTTTCTTTTTGTAGAAGCTTAGATGGATAATTTGAGACACTCTTTTCTAATATAAACATTTACTATCATACATTTTTATCCAAGCATTACTTTGTATACATTACACATATTTTTATATGTTGTATTTTTATTTACATTAAGTTTAAAATAAGGTCAATTGCCCTTGTGAATTCCTCTGTGACCTAATGGTTACTTATCCATACATTGTTTTATTTCTAAATTTTTTGTATTTTCCCCATTCAGTTTTTGATTGTGGAAAAAGAACATGCATGGTATGGATACAGTTCTTTTGACTTTGTTGAGCCCAAAATATGGCTTGTCTTGGTGAATGGCCCTTGTGCACTTGAAAGGAGTGTCTAATCTGCTGTTGTTCAGTGGCAAGTTCTATGAATATCAGTTCAGTTAATTTGGTCAACAGTATTGTTCAGGTCTTTTGTATGCTTACTGATTTTCTGTCTACTGCAGGAAGTGTGTGTTGATGTTTTCAACTAGAATTGTGGCTTTGTGTTTTCTATTTTCAGATTTCTTAGTTTTTACTGTTATGATTGATATATCTTCTCGTTAATTGACCCCTTGATCTATTATCTATCTATTATCTTTATTTGTCCCTGATAATATATCTCTCTCTAAAGTCTACTTTGTCAGATATTAATAAAATACTCAAGTTTCTCTTAGATTAGTCAACAGCCCCTTGCAGTTCCATACAAACTCAAGGACTGGTAGTTCCATGTCTATGCAACAGCTTCTTGGATTAATAAGGATTGCATTCAGTTTGTATATTGTTTTGAGTAATATTTACATATTAAAAATGTTAATTGTTCCAATCCATGAACATAGGATGCCTTGCTGTATATTTAGGCACTCTTTCATTTCTTTCAGTAGTGTTTGTACTTTTCAGTATACAAGTCTTTTGTATCCTTAAAGTTTATTCCCACGTATTTTATTCTTTTGGATGCTATCATTAATGGAATTATTTTCTTAATATCCTCTTTGAATTGTTCATTGCTAGGGCATAGAAACATAATTGTTTGGGTGTTGATCTTGTACCCTGCTACTTTGTTGAAGTCATTTATTAGTATAATAGTTTTCTTGTAGATTTCTTTGGCTTTTCTATATATCAAATCATATCATTTAAAAACAGAGATAGTTTTACTTCCTCCTTCACCATTTGGATACATTTTATTTCCTTTTCTCACTAATATTTTCTAGTACAATACTGAATAGCAGTGATGAAAGTGGACATCTTTGTCTTGTCTTGTCTTGTACCTGATCATAAGGGGAAAGCTGTAAGTCTATCATTCAGTATGATGTTAGCTCTGGGTTTTTCATAAATGACCTTTATCATGTTGAGAAAGGTCCCTTCTGATCCTATTTTTTTAGTGCTCTTTTTTTTAAATCAAGAAAGTGCTGGAATTCCTTTTCAGCATTTATTGAGGTTCTTCATTCTATTTATGTAATGTATTATACTGATTGATTTTTGTACGTTGAACTACTCTTACATTCCTGAGCTGAATTCCATTTTGTCTTGGCATCTGTTCTTCCTAATATGCTATGAATTCTGTTTGCTAGTGTTTTATTAAGGATTTTTGCAACTATATTCATAGGGGAATTTTGTCTATAATTTTCTTTCCTTGTGATGTCTTTACCAGGCTTTGTATCAGAGTAACACTGCCTCATAGTATAAAGTAGGAAGTATTCTACCCCTTTTCTTAAAAGGACAACTTTCACTGGATTATGGCCCACCCTAAATCCAGGATGATCTCTTCTAGAAATCCTTAACTTAATTATATCTGTAAAGATCCTTTTTCAATAAAAGTCACCTTTATAGGTCCTAGGTTTTAGGACTTGGATATGTCATTTTGGGGGCCACTATTAAACTACTACTGATCTATACCTACCAGTTCATATATGTCGTATTGTTTCTCTAATTGTAAGTTTTGGACTCTAATGAGTCACCTTTACACAGTGGTCAGAGGCATAGGTGCCATTGGTCATGAGATATTTGCCAATTTCACCTAAAGCCAAATGATTTCATTGATGAGGTCATTTGCCATAAATGTTCCCCTGAAACACCAAGCAAATCATTAGACTGATATTTAGACTAGACTGAAAATATTACTCAACATAATGGACCCTATTGGCCTGCAGTTTCAACATGAGTGGCCCATCATCACAGTAAACCCTGCAAAAAAATGGAGGCAAACCTGAGTCAAGAGTAATTAATGACTCCAAGTTAGCCTTAATAATGGCCACTACAGTCAACTTCTGTTGACTTCTCATAGGTGTAGCCTCATTTCTTTAGTCTATATTGTCATTAAAATGAGCCACAATGGAGCCATAATGATTTGATTAATTTTCCTGTGCTGTTCAGGGATTAAGAAGAATTGAGTTCATATATTGGCTAAACCATTTACAAGTTGAGGCACACTAGGCAAGTTACTTCACAACTCTGAGCCTCCCTGTCCTCATCTATTCAATGAAAACAATATTGCCTATACTCTCAAAATGTTGACCTGGAGATTAAATGAAATTAGGTGACAGAGGACAAAGCAGGAGCTAGTAAATGTTAGCCATCTTCTACTTTGACTCTCCACTGTATTTATTAAATCAATTCCTTCTCCCTACATGAACTATTAACACAATACTTCTTCAATATCTCTGTCCCTATAGAAGTTAAAGCACGAGTGAGCCCTGGAACAAAAGTCAGGATAAATGGATTCTAACCCAAATATCACCATTATCTTTGATTTTTGGTAACTCAGCTTATTTCACTGAGCTTCAGCTTTCTTATCCATGAAATAGAACTCTCCGAGGTTACCAGCCATCTCTGAGACTCTCACAACTCCTACAGTGCATGATTTACATCTTTGTTGGCAAAATAACTGTCACATAAACAGTCAGACTTCCTTGTCATTTATTCCAGATTTCACACCATTGGTGATTCACCAGTAATCTCTTAACTAAGAGAATAAAATCAGCACACTCCAGAGAATAAAAACCAGGCCTCTCTTTTGTCAGGAGAGAAGATTCAGATTTAAGGGCAAAACAGATGCAAGAACATGTGGTTTTCCTGCCAGGCCCTGTGGAGAGCATATTTAAGGCTTGTCTCCTCCCTAAGGACCTGGCGCCACCCCAACCTCACTCTCACATGGACTGGCGTTTACGGCCACTCAAAAACCTCCCAAGTATGTATTTCATAAAAAACTAGGGTTTGATCCAAATTCCCTGTAATGTCTCTGAAGGGAAAGAACAGAGTTAACAATCAGGACTGTGTCTGTGCATTGTAAATTCCCAAATCCCCTATTCCCTCATCATGCACATGTGCGCACACACACACACATAAACACAGCCATAAATATATACACTCTGATTTAATAGACTGGAGATTCAAATTACAGTTAAAGTGTAATAAAACTGACTAATCCGCTGGGTGTGTGCCAAAGTGTGTGTGTGCATGTGTGTGTGCATGTGTTTGTGTGTGTGTGGCAGAGAAAGAAAGGTAGAGACTTCATAAGCCTTCTTAACTTGAGGTTCTAAATTTTGAAAATGTGAGATTCCTCTGGGTCATTTAAATATGCTGCTCTCATTGGACTACCCTAGAAATGTCTTATACCTGGATGCAGGATAGACTCCATGATTTGCAGGCCCAGTGCAAAATGAGAATTCAGGGCCCTTTCTTCAAAATTCCTTAAGAATTTCAAAAGAAGAAGAGTAGAGCACTGAAGCAAACGTGGGGCATTTTAATGTAAGGATCTGTGCAGTTGCCTTGCCTTGACGATGACAAATAGAAAATCCAGATCAGCCTCCCAATTTGCGCTTTCTTGTTGAATTTTTCATACTGAGATGCGTTTATGGAGGCATGTGGCATCATGGAAATAGTGGTCTTTGGAACTAGACTGGCCTGGATTTGCATCCTGCTGGGCAATGCACTAAGAGTCACCCTTCCCCTTGCCATTTTGAACTTCAATCCTGTCATCTATTAAATGAAGACAGGCTGACCCCTTTCCAGAAATTACAACAGGATTAAATGTGGTAAGACATATAAAACTCCGAGGACAAAAGCTGGCACATAAAAGGAGTTCGAACTAGTGGTTCCCGCCCTTGCTTTGGGTACAGATCCTGCAGATTTGTTCCAATAACTGCACACACTGTTAAAACTGAAGGTCTGCGAATTGTCTTTGATGATTACGACCGAGTGAGAGTTGAAAACCTGAAATATGGTTTTCAATCTCACCTCTCCTTTCCTTCTAATGGATGGCCACGGCCTGTGAGCTTTGGCCTTCGAAAGGGCTGACCTGAAAATGCCGTCCCTTGGCGTCTGAATTTGGGGACTCAGGGAAAAGCGAGCAGCAACTAGAAGCGAAGATCGGTTGCAAAGGGAAAGGGGAAGGGGAGGGAGCGAAAGGGAGAAAAGTTAGCGCTGGAGTTTGAAGAGTCCCCTGGTTTGTTTTCTTGGCGAGGACAGTGAACAGCTTTTGGCAGCCAAGTTCCTGGAGCGGAGCCGACGGTTCCGCGCCTCCCATTGGTCCGCCCGCGGCTGTTGCTACGCGGATGGGCCAATGGCGCGCGGGGGGCGTTTGGGCTCCACCCCTTCCCCTGGTGATGCTGGAGCCTAAAGGACGCGGCGGCCTGCAACTGCTCGTCTCCCTGCGGGCTTTTTAAAAACATTTTAGGAGGGACCCAGAAAAAGAAAAAAAAAAAAAGAAAGAAAGAAAGATAGGCGACCGAGTCCGTGCAAGCCCCGGCGCTGCCGAGGGGCCGGGCCCAGGGAGGGGCTACTTCCCTGCGCTGGGACGGCTCACCTGTCAGACTCATCCCCGGTCGCCCTCCTGGCTTTGCAGAGCCTCGGGATATAGGGCACGGTGCGCGGCGTGCTTGGTGATTTTTTTCTCTTCCCAGTGCCTGTGTGTGTGTATTGTGCTTTAATGACTCGATCAACTCGATGAACTTCTGCGGGAGCACCCGCTGCTTCTCTTGCCTCCTTCCTTCCCCCTCTCTCTAACTGAACCCTGGGTCACTTTCAAAAAGTGAATCCCCCTAAACACACACACACACTCAGTCTCACACCACGCCACGCCACGCCACACAGCGGCTCTTCATGGGTACAGTTTCTTTGCTGCAAAGCAGGGCCCTGTTTTAGAAAATGGAAATTGCACAGTAAGGAAAGAGAACCTGGCTGTAGGCAGCACCAGGGAATTTGGATTAATAATAATTTTGTCAACAATAATAATAACTATCATTTGCTGGGTAGCTTGTTCTGTTCTCGTCACTATGCTAAACAATTGCCATTCATCATCCTATTTAAATCTTGATGTAAGTGGGTAAACCGAGGCACTGAGAAGTGAAAGCGTTTGCCCAGGGTTGCAAGGCAGAAATAGGACTTGGATCTGAGAACCTCTATCCTTTGCTGTTGCACAACTCTAAAGAGCACATAGATATGGGGGTTCCTAGGTCCCCCATTTGGGGTTGTCCCATATACTGTGCCAGCTCCATCCAGTCCCATGCTTACCACCCTAGGCCTCTCTGATCCCTTGTTTTAATGCTTTCATGTTAAATGGACCTTCCTCAAGGACCCAAGAATCAGCCGGTTAAGTAGAAAAAACACGTGTCCTGTCTCTTTAAAGGGATGTCTTCTCTTTGCCCTGCAACACACAGCCACCCATGCAGCTTCCATTAAAGCAGTGAGGGGACTACAGTTCAGAGAGGGTGAGCCACTCCATCAAGGCTCCACAGCTTGAAGCTTAGTCTAACAACCAGCAGTCAGTTCTCTGTCCCATAAAGCCTGCCTTACCCTAAAAGCGTTGTTCTAACAAATGATTGTAGCCAATATGAACTCAACGGCCTGCAATAGTTACTACATTATATTTTGTAGAGAATTATCCAGCTGAGTATATATAAAGTAATGTCCCCCTCCTCAAAGCTGCTGCTACTTCTGATTCCCCTTCTCCTCCTCCTCTTCTTCCTCCTTCTGCTTTTTCTTCTGCTTCTTCACCTTCTCGTTCTTCTTCTTCTGAAAGCACTTCCTTCCACTTGATCTAGCTATGTCTCCAACATTGCAGTGGCCATTTTGGCATGCACAATTATCCCTATTTACAGATGAGGAAACCGAGGCACAGAGACACAGTACATCTAGTCCAAGCTCACACAGTAAGGCAATGATAGATCCAGGACTGGAACCCAGATTCTCTCTCCCAGCTCCCCAGGAAGCCTCTCTGCAATCCATGAATGCTTACAGCTTTCAAGTTAGGAATATAAAACAACTGCCACAGCCACAACAAAATGCATCCCAAAATGTAGGGATTGGGTAGGCAAAAGCAAATCAAAAGAAAAAGACAATGAGAAATGAAATCTTTTCTATTGGAAACTGCCTGGGAAATGGTCACCCAATTGGGAGCAGGATAGACCGGTGGTAGCGCGTCTACTGGCATGGCTTGCTTCTACCTGGCAGAGACAGCTACTCACCATCCTTGCCCTTCTTCTGAGCCCAGCACCAGAGGGAAGCGTGTCTGTACTTAGTACACTGTTGCCTAATAGCTCTGCAAAAAGGCCCCTGCCAGCCTTCCCACTTCCCTCTCCAGCAGCAGAGACCTGGGCCTGCCTACCTCTAACCCTAATACAGAAGGAGCCTGCGGGGTTTCTCTGCTGATGACTTAAAGGAGATGCATCTGAACTCCCATACACAACAGTATTACCCAGCTGGCAAGAGCCTTTCCAACTCCACCCATCCCCAGAGACGGGAAGCTCACTTTGTCCCAGAAAGATAGTTCTGTCTCCTTTCCTTAAATCCCCCTAGCTTAAAAAGCCTAGCTGAAGGCCTGCTTAAAATCTTTTGCCATAACATTTATCTTCTAAATCTTTTCTTTAATACCTATGGAAAATAAAAGTCTTGGTTGGAGCAAAACAGTGTATTGTGCTTGTAGAGACTGATAAAAGTGTTGGCCCTTTTCCCCCTATATCCCACTGTAACCCTTTAGGCAGCCCTGCATTGTTAAGGAAGTTTGCAAAACAGCTTTCTTCCTGAACAGGGACATAAATCCCTCCTGTTGCAACCTCTTCTGGCTACTAGGCTTTGTCCACGTGATGAGACACCTGCTTTGTCTCTCCTGCTTTCAGAATTCAAGCTGGCCAAGAAGCATGCAAGCGTACTTTCTGGCTTCTAAAGGTATTCACTTGGGCAGAGTGCAGCCACCATGCCAGGCACTGTGGGTATGGGAGTTGAGAAGATGCAGTTGCCACCTTCATGCTTGCAGTCAAGTGAGAGAGACACTATTGCTCAAACTATCACACACCCAGACTCACACTGCCATCCATGCAGCAAAGGAGGTATGCATGGCATATTGACAGAACATGATAAGGTCATTTAAAGTCATTTGGAGGAGTCAAGACAGGCTTCACAGAGGAAGGGATGTTTGAGCCAAATTCTCATGGTTGGATAGAGTATTGAGTCAGGGGATGAGGATGGATAGAAAGAGGACCAGAATGGGCAAGCATCCTTCGTGGGAACTGGTATCCACATGTCTATGGTGAATTGTTGACAGAACCTGTTTCAGACCAATCCACTTTCCATGGATGGGAAGTTATATTTTATTGATACTGGCAAAAATCAACTTCTCTAGGAACATTGGCCTTTCCCTTGAGACAAGAAATTGGAACCAATATGTTCAGACCTGGTCCTTCTAGGTGGGTGTAGAGCTCTCCAAAGGGAAAAAATCAACACATTTTTCACTGCTTCCATAATCAGGGAGTAAGAATATTGGAGTCCTACTGGTTTATGCCGTGGTTCAATGTAGCATATATTACTATGAAACATTAACCTTACAGTACCCATGAACTGAGAGAGTTCAGATCCAAATGCAACCAAGATGTATTAAGTGCCAACAAGGATCCTTTTCCATATGTGTTATCCCTCAGAACTCTTACAACAACCCTGGGAGATCAAAGTTTTCAACTTCTTCTTATAGATGAGAAGACCAAGTTTCCAAAATCCCATGGGTCCTGACTCAAAGCATGTGCAGTGGATGCCTGATGGGATAAAGTATTCTTTGACAACTCACAGAATGTTTTATGTCGAAGTCTCACAAAATGTCAGGATGGGACAGCATTTCAGAGCAACTTTTCTTTAGTTCCTACCAGGGGTTTGATCTGTAGCACTCCTGACAGGCAGAACCTCAACTTGAATCTCTCCTCCAATAAGGAATTCACTAACTTCTAGATGAAGCCAGTTTGACTTTCAGGTCTTTGATTGTTCAAAAAACCTTCAGCCTCAAGTGTTCCATTTAACCCAAACAGCAAATCTTACCTTCTTAGGAAAGATGTGGGTTAAAGTTAAACAGAGTTGGTGGACATACATGGAATCAGATCTACTAAAAGCAAAGTTTCTTACTTGGCAATGATAACAATTGTGAAAATGAAGGAAGAAGTCAGATTATCTCATAAAGATCAGGATGGAAGGGTCTAAGAGCACCTTGAGGACTGTTCTCAACTCCCATTGTCCCCTACAATCTCTCCTACCATAATTACAGCCTGAATTATGACTGTAATTTATTAAGTCAACTGTTCTTCTCAACAGTATTCAAATGGGCTGCTAGACAATACCACTGAGTGCTACTCTGAGGTTTGTGTTTCCATAATTCTATATGTGTGGGTCAGGCTGGAGGACCATTTTTAGATGAGATGATGATCCCTCCTAGAGTTAGCTTCCAATTCCACAGGAATCCTGTGTTGTGCGTCACACTGTTCCTCCTGTTGGGTGCTTCCCTTATGGATACTGATTTACTTGCACCTATCCTAAATATCAGTCAAACTCCCCCAAATAGAGTCTTTATCCATTCACCATGCATGCATGCATCTATCCATCCATCCGTCCACATGACCAGCATTACTGAGCTCCTACTCTGTGCAGGCACTATCAGGAATGAGGAAACTCTAGTGAACCAAGCAGTCCTGTCCCTACTTTCATGATTTATACTATCCAGTTGTGGGAAGGGCAATATTTAAATTAATATTTAAAGGGCAATATTTAAAGTGATAAAACTTTAAACTTCCCATGATGATACATATCATTTATCCTTCAAAAACTTCCTTCTGCCTCCTGACAGTAGAATGGAGTACACAGAAGAAGACGTTGCTCTAGGTGACTTGCTAATGCCACTACTATTTATTCCCCTTCTCTATTCCTTTCCTTTGAGCACTGATCATGGCCTGAAATTAGTGGGTTTGTTCCTTGTTTATCAGTCGATGATCTACCTTGATTCTACTAGCAGGGAAGCTCTGTGAGGGGAGAAGGGAGAAAAGGTCTCTCCCTTGCCCACCTCTGAACCCTCAGCATCTAGCAGTGTCCCTGGAGCCAGTTGGGAACCACATCATATTTGTGGGCCAATGAATTAATTCCTCAAACCTGAGTGGGACAGGAAAGCTGGAAACACCATGGCACTGAGGTGGGCAGGTGGCTTGGCCTTCCCATACCTGGAAAATATCTTTTTGTTTTGTGTTATTGTCATTCAAAAGACTCCAGTCTGCTCCGTTGGAATCCCTTGGGAATTTGGAGAGCCTACGCTTCCTTTTTAAAAGAAAAAAATTGATTACTGGTTAACAATTAAAGCCAGGTTCAGAAATAACTACTTAATTTTGCAACTGAAGAACTCTTCTTTTCCTTTCCCCCCCATCATTCACCTAATTTCCGAGAAATATGTGCCTAGTATAACACCCACGTACTTTTAGCCAGTGGCTAAGGAAACACATGAATCATCTCTCACCTTGATCAAGGAAAGGAATAAGCATTGAAAAAAAAAAAAACACGTGGAGGTTCTGGTATTGTCCAGTACTTATAATATGTTCCTTTTATAAAACAATCATTATGTTTGTGCTTGCAGCCTGCTCTGTGATCACTTCTTATCCTCCTTCTCTACATCAGCACAGCATTTTTATCCACTTTAAGGAAGTGGAGTTGTAATTCAGAGCAGATGAGGGCCTCCTCCTCAAGACATAGTATGGACAACCTGGAGTGGATCTACATCCAAAGAGTCTTTGCCTTCCTTTGCTAAAATTTCCTCCCTGACTTAGAACTCCCTTATGATCAGTTGCAAAAGGGGAACATCCATGTTATGAACTGGTTTTACCCCCAAAGAAAGAAGCAGCATCTCTAGGAAGTTGTTTTCTGGGCCAGTTGGATGAGTGCACTCAGAGCACCGGCATCCGCTCAGCCTCTGTAGCATGGCACTAGCTATTAGGGATGTCATCTCTCATCCCCAAATTGCAGACAAGGAGGGCAGCAGTTGGATGTCACCAGTGGAGACAGAAGATGGATAGCCTTGGGAGGTTCCTGTGTCCTATTGATGCAGACACACCCGTCTCTTTGTCTCATTGCCTGAATCACCTTCAATTTGGCCAGATGGACATCATGGGGGAAATTTCGTCTGGATCAGGATTCTTAAAACACTAGCAAAAAGAGCTGGCTCTTGGGAGAAATGAGGATGGGGCCATTAGAAGTTGGGAGCTGGGGCCATTAGGAAGCAGCTGGGGCTGTGTTGATGCACAGGGGGATTTCTGCTCGATAATGGGAAATGTGAATACAGGTTAGTGCTGTGATTACAGCATTCAGGGAGGGGGGTGGGGGCTGAGAGGCCTGGAATAGATTAAGACTCACTCAAGCAAAGGGTAAGAGAGGGTTGGAAGGTCACCCATGCAGACTCTGGGGAGGGTACCCAGGTCAGCAGCATACACTACCCCAGGATGCTGGCAGGAAGAGGAGCTTTGGATGCCACAATGGGGATTTGCACCCATGGGAGAACTGGGCCCTCAAGACTGGGGCAAAATAAATGAAAGTCCCAGCGCAGAAGTCTTGGGAGCTTGGTAAAGAATTTGCTAGACCTTACCATGGCGACGCTGCAGAGTCTCCACCTGCTTCAAGAGCTTCAGAAAGCAGACTCAACAACACACACATTTATCCTGAGAAAATAACTTAGAAATTTACACAAAGAAAGAGCATCAGCTTGATATTTATACTAGTGAAAAATGGGAAGCAATCTAAACATCCAACCGCAGAGAAGATGGCTAAATCAATTGCAACGCATTCCTACGATGGTACTTAGCAGGCTTTTAAATACAAAATCATGTTTTCAAAGAAAAGTTAATGACATGGGAGAATGATTACGGCATGTTAAATTAAAAATATAGGTTACATTATAAAAATGGATAAGGATGTGATCCCAATTCAATATAGAGACAAAAAGTCTGAAAGGAAAATAGACCCAAATATTAATAGAGGTTATCTATATGTAGTCAGAGTATGGGTGTTTTTTAAACATTCTTTTTAATAGCATTCATTATTTTCAAGAGTGTCTACACACACATCTCACTCTCTCTCTCAATAGATAGATGTGTGTTCATGTGTGTGCATATACATACATGAATGCATGCATGTGTATATATGCATGCATGTATGTTTATATAAAAGTTTGTATAGGTGTGTAAACACACATGTATATACATTCGTGTATCCGTATATATGTATGTGTATAGATACATATATGTATACACATGAGTGAATGCATGTGCATATTCACATGTGTATATGCATGTGTATGTGCATATATGTCTGCATATGCATGTATATATACACTTACACATTTGTATATCCCTTACAATGCTTTCTTCTCTTCCACTGTCTGACATCTTATGTATTTAGCTCTTTATTTTCTTGTCACTGCTTATTCTGTCTTCTGGAATGTAATCTCCATGAGAGTAGGGCCTTTGTCTTGTTCAGTGTCAAACTCCACTCCCCTCTTCTACCTAGTACAATGCCTCAGTAAGCATTCAATAAATATTTGTTGAATAAATTGATATACACATCTTGTAATCATAAAACTAAATATTATTAAAATTTGTAAGAAATAAACGGTAATGCCAAGAAGGTTAGGCCCTGCCCCCTGTCCATGACAGTGACAAGGTCAAATTTGTCTCCTACCATGGTGGCTAATCAATAGTAGCCATTGCCTGAGTCTTAATGTGGCAGGGGAGAGAGAGGCTACCACAGGCAGTAGAAAGGCAGGATTGATGTCCCCAAGGATTCACCAGGGGAAAAAACTCAGTTCTCAGCCCTTGAATTCTGTGAGTATGACCAGTATACGCTAGAGACTGGCTTCGGATGTGTGAGTTTAGTCAAACTATCCACAATGGCCAACTTTCCCTTTGAATGACTGTTGTCCCATAATACATTTCAACTGAAAACAGAAGTTTAGGAGCTGCATGGTTTTTGTGGAAAGGGTCAAATATACATTGATTCAGAATCCTTCCAAGACTTCTTAGCTGATTAACCTCATTCAAAATTTTTTAGACCTTCATGACCCTCAGCTCCCTCATGGAAAAGCAAGTCTGAGCTCACAAGGTTACATTTAGTATGTGATGAGACTGCATATAAAACGTAATGAGACTACTACACACAGTGCTGGTCATGTGATGTGCTCCAAGCACAAATGTCAGTTCCCCCCAACCCCCAATTTGGACTGATCACCTTCTGAAAGTCTTGGTTTTCAAAGAATGAACCCAATTAGTAATAGCTGCATATAACAATATTCCACATCAAGTTGATCCTGACTTTATGACTCCACAGGGTCACTGCAGATCTTTGCCAAAATCAAGGCATATGCCTCTCCCCTGCATGGGACATGACATTCAGAGATGAAGGTGACTCCCAGGGATGAACCTGGCCCTGGCACCATTGGATCAACAATGCCATCCTGATCAAAGGGGGGAAAAGAATTGTAACAAATAAGGTATCTGTGGCTGAGAGAGCTCAAATAGAGTGGAGAGGCTACTCTGGAGGTCACTCTTACGCGAGCTTCAGTTAGACATTGCTACCTATCATAACTTGCCAACCCCCAACCAAAATCAATCTTAAAGAACACCTAGGGCAATATATAAGATTCTACAAAGGTTCCATGCACTAGGGTCACTTTTCAGAAACCTACAACCTCCAGATGGCTCCCTGGACCAGATATGTCCTGAAATGCAGAGGGATGAGCCTCTCAAGAACATCAACTAATTCCATTCCCCTATCCCATATTATTGACAGCCCCTTCCAACATGAAAAAGCTAGAATGGGCATAGCCCAAATACCCCTAAAGAGTGGGAGAAAAATCAAAGGGGTTGGTGGCATTACACAGAGACGATAGGGTTTAACAAATGAGTTTGATTGCTAAATCATTATATTGATGTTTCTTTTAGTCTATGGTATCTTAGAGCAGCTAGGAGTAAAAATCTAAAATTGTAGAATTGTAACTCATACCAAACTCTGAAATCTGTTCTAGAACTAATCATTGCGATGTGCTTTGAAATTTATTGCTTTTTTATAAACATATTATTTTTCACAAAAAAAGAAAAAAAAAAGTCAATTGTGATGATTAAAAAAAAAAAAAAACAGGGCATATAACACCCCTGTTTTGGGCTGTGGACTACTCCAACACAGTGTGGTCTCCAGGCCACCAAGATCCCAGCCACCTGCGCATGTGTTAACAACAGGATTCCCTGGCCCCAGAGGACTTCTGAACCACTATGTCTGGGGGTGATACCTGGGAATCTACAGTTTTAAAGGGTCTCCAGGTAATTCTTCTGCAGACTCAAATTGCCAGATCTCTGCAATTAATATTTCTAAAGCAAGCAGTGAAGCCAGTGGCTTTAGCGAGTTCAAGGCACAAAATTTGCATCCTTCTTTCCCTGGTAACTCAGGATGTTTCTTTCCACCCTGGTGGTATCTAAGACGGTGGGATTGTGGGAAGCCTACAGCCATTTGCCTTGTAGTGTTGACCTCCCCCCAGATACTGTTTGGTGACAAAGCCTGTGTCGTGGGGACCTGTGGTGAACCACGGCATATCCTGAGGGACAGCTTTCGACATGGAGTCAGACGGTCCCCATTTTCCCTTTTTAATTTGCACAAATGGTCTAACGGAACTCTAAACGCAAGAAAGAAGAGATGTGTCCACATTTCTACCCCTCCCCACTAATTAAACTTTATCCCTATTTCTTCATTTTCCCTTCCAGTCCTTGAATACTTTAGTTGTACAAACTTGTAATCATTATATTGTATGTTTCTGAGATATAGTCCTTTTAATTTCATGATCGATATCTTTCCCTTTTCTGATGTTCCTCCCACACTATAAAATTTCTTTGTAATGATTAATCCTTAACCTTCATAGGAGGCTTTGCAGTTCTCAAAGCACTTTCATATTCATTATCTTATTAATGGAACCCGATTTAGTTTTTCAAATGATGGCTTTGTTCTTTCTTACGAAAAGTATCTCAGCAGAGATGCTTCCAGCAAACTGCTTGGAAGCATGGGCTGGAATCAGAAAGACCTAAGTTCAATTCCTGTCACTTAAGAATTGAGTGTATTATGTATGGGTGCACGGGTGGTTCAGTGGTAGAATACTCCCCTTCTATGCTAGAGACCTGGGTTCAATTCCTGGATCATGCACCCTCCACCTCCCCCCCCCCCCCAAAAAAGAAGAATTGAGTGTATTTGGGCAAGTAATGCAGGCTTTCAGAATGTGTTTCTTTTATCATACAATGCAAATAATCATAGTATCTACCTTATAGGGGGGCTATGAGGACAAAATGAAATAATCACTTAGAAAATGTCTAGCATGAGGTAAAGGTTTTATTAATGTTGGTTATCATTGTCATTATCAATGTTATTAATTGTATTAGATAAAGGCTTTTATTGACTGTAGGAAGTGGGAAGAAACCAACTCCCTTTGGCCAGGCCTGACTCCGAACTCAGACCAATCCATAAGTTTTAGCCCAGGGTAGAAAAGACAGGATGGCATTTTCCTCTATGTTCTTGTTAGCTCAATGGAAAGATTGTGATTCCATGGTATATGACATCATCACCTGGACAGAGAGGTAATTTCTTAGATCCTGCCCACAAACAAAAGCAGATACTGGAGCATATTGGTTTAATATTAAATCCAAACTTGCCATGGTTTAGAAATGTTCAAAACCTATTTTTCATAGACTTCAAATGGGATGTAGAGGGAAAAAAATGAGGTGCAAGTGAGGGGGGGGACACTCATTGCTAAACTTCTCACGGGGAAGCATGTTCTTGCAGGCTTCAGCGGACTCTGTTGGTTCCAAGAGTTCAGGCTCAGGTAAGCTTTGGACAAACACCTGAGGCTCTGAGAGGCTTAATTGAAATGAGCCCAAACTTCAGTGTTTTATGAGGTACGCCCATTGCTAATTTTCTTGGCCAAGTTTTAGTCTGCCTCATCGTGAATATGCTATTAGCACCTGAGAAACTCAAGGCTTCACCACCAAGCCTCTCTTTCATTTTTCTTCACCATATCTCTGAGAGTTGGAGATTGCGCACATGTGCCAATGGTCCGGCTTGATCTCACTTGGACCTGGGCATGCCAGGTCTCACCTTCTCCTTAGCCACGTCTTCAAGGCTGGACCCAAATTCCCTCTCAAACCTAGCAACTCTATGAACACAGGAACACCTAATCCAAGCATCATGCCAAGGTACCGTGTGAACTGGGAGCAAAACAGATCCTGTCTTGTGAAAGAAGACATAAAATACCCTGGCTGGATAGAAGAGACAAGCCAATTATTTTACAAAGATTGGACATCCTTTTTGGTTTGAACAAGTCCCTCTTCACCAAGGCTCAAAAAGTTTTCTTTCTCTATTTTTTGTTCGTATCAAGAATCATTAGATAAATATATGCCAACAATATTATTAGGCAACTCATACCCAGAAAGTTTGAGTGGAACAATATCTATGGATACATGCAATGTTCTTTGGGGCTACAAGAAACAAATTGAAGAGGCACAAGTTGGTTAGATAACAGCATGTTGAATTTCCAGTCCCATATTTATATTATCTGTAGAAATATTCTGGATCGGTCACAGTCAGAAGGAAGAACCAAAGCTGGGTAGTTCCATAGAAAAACTTTAGTATGGGGAATGTATCACAAAGTACAAAGGGATTGATGAAAGGCAACCCAGAGACTAACAACAGCTGGCATCTCCCACCACCCCTGAGGCTGGAGGGACAAAAGAAGGGTGTGGTTTTATAAAAAATTAAGTTGCCAGAGCTGGCAGACAAGAGTTTGGAAGGATGGCAGAGACTGCTGAGGTGGAGCTGGGATGGTGTAGGAGACACGAGCATTGCTGGAAAGACTGCTCGAAGGGCAGAGAGGGATGGAGAAATACTCTGGCTTCTCCCTTTCAAGCTCCAACCAGTGGCTCCCATTGGCTGCTACTAACCAGAGGCCCATTCCCAAAAGAATGTGGGAAATATAATTCCCAAGGGTCCGTGTTCCTGGAGAAAGAAGCTAAGAGAAATGCAGTACAGGAGCAATTCACACATCTGATCAAGGCCATCATATAAAAATTTCCATATTTGTTACATAGTAGCAAACTGAAAAATCAGCAAGTTATCATTATTTTAGTGCAAACATGCGTTTACATAGATTATTGCATTTCATCTCTATGCTCCCAATTTCCTATTTTGTTATAAACACGTCATTTTTGTACTGCCAATATCTAACAGATAGACCAGAGTCTCCATACATGTTTTTTGATTCCAGAAAGAAAGAAGGCTGAGTCTATTAGGGGCCCATTTTTAACTAAAAAAACAAATGGTGCAAAAGCATGGATAGTGAGAGGACTCCTTTGTTGGGCTGAAGTAAAAATTCCATGAGCTACTGGATATGAATATGCCTCGTAAGTATAAGGCCCCAGACAAGCACATGCAGAGTCAGTTCTGTTTGTGCTATGTGTGTCAGTGAAACAATCCAGCATCTTGTTTTCAGGGTGATGTTGACACATGTCAAATAAATTAACATTCCAGTGGAGATGACTCGTGGAGGGGTCAGTCAGCTCAGGAAGAGGAGAGAAGCATTTTATAATGTTTCAGGATATTGGGACCAGCATGTTACGTTTAAAAGAGAGCAGCCAAGGTATTAGTGTCATGGTATGGTTATGATATATTGTCATCATCATCATTATCTTCATTGCTGTGATTAGTTTGTTGCTTTAGCTGCACCAGCTTAGAAGTTCCAATGAGGTCCTCAAGATAATGATTGGGTGTGAATGTGGCTCCTCTGCTGACTGCCTCACCCCAGCCATGAGGCTTAGGTGCTCTCCCTTCTTTGAGACGTCAGAAGTGGTGGCACCCTAACCTTCTCCAACTTTTGTCTCAGCTGCTGCCTCGACCTCCTCTCACCTGCCAATGCACCTCTCCTCCTCTTCTGCTTCCCTGATGCCTCTGCTCACCCTCCTAAGCAGATGCCGATACCACCAGGCTGACCCCTGGAGTTGGGTAATGGCCAACCTGAACCATCATCTCCCATTGGAGGAGTTCCTGGACATTCAACAGCTCAGGCTTGGAGAAATATCTGGATGGCAGATGACTACATTCTGATGATATGTTGGAGTTCTGTGTGTATGCAGATGTGGGGGGAGATGGGGAAGGAGGTGGGTTCTCTTGAAGGCAGTAAAAATCCCCTTGGTTCATCACCCTGGAATGCTGCCTTCTCTTC
The DNA here is from genome assembly GCF_023851605.1 of Tamandua tetradactyla. NCBI lineage: Eukaryota > Metazoa > Chordata > Mammalia > Pilosa > Myrmecophagidae > Tamandua > Tamandua tetradactyla. Next base: position 74,441,211 of record NC_135342.1, on the reverse strand, counting down.
CTGCCAAAGTCTCCTCTCCACTCAGCCAGAACTTTGCTGCTGTTGCTTGCTTTTGTTTTGTTTTGAAGATGGTTCTACTGTAGATCTGACTGCAAATGAAGCAAAAACCTCTCAGTTGCAACCAAATACAACCCTGTTTAGAGCTATGGACCCCTGCAGATGAGATCTCCACAGAACTGCCTTGCTGTGTCCACTCTAAACTCTTCCTCTAGGAAATGACCTCAAGCATGTTTTCAGTCCACAGAGTCCATGCCTGGCCACCATCAGACTGGAGGGAGGAGGCTGTCCATCCATGTTTCAGATCAACCTGCCCTCTCTATCCTGGTACTGACCTCATCCCAGGGTGATGAACCATAGGGATTTCTATTCTCTTCAAGAGAACCCACCTCCTTCCCCATCTCTCCCACCTCTGCACACACACACAGAACCCCAAACACACTATCAGAATGCAGTCGTCTGTCACCCAGACATTTCTCCAAGCCTGAGCTGCTGAATGTCCCGAACTCCTTTCATGGGAGATGATGGTTAAGGTTGGTAGTTTCCCAGTGTGGTCTACTTTCTGATCTTCACAGTAGCTTCTCCAGATGAGAGAATATTTACTTAGTGGCCATCTTCTACCTCATACTCTTTAACAGGAATATGCCCATCTCAAAAATGATACACCACAATACATAAACAAACTTCAGGCTGAATCTCAGTGGAAAAAAGGAAATATTTCACCCCCAAATCCCTCCTCCCCAAATAATAATAACAGAAGGAGGACTATGGCTCAGCCAAACATTCCATTTTAAGCTTATAAACCTCTTATTCTAAAATATCTGCATTCAGCCTCATCTTTTATCACAGGTTTCCCCAAGGATGCTGGCAGGTACTTGTTTTACCTACGCACCACTTAAAGGCTTATCCAGGTACATGACTTCAGACAAGAGAATCCAGTGTTCTGCCCTGAAAAGGGGAGCCATGTCTTTACCATAAAACTGCTTGAAGATTTGAAATGATACATTTTCCATCTTTGACAAGAGCTAGCAATGGTTCCAAAGACAGAGCTTTACTCCTGGCATGTTACATTAATATTGTTCAAGTTCGGTGGCTGAGCCTGCTCTGGGGTGATGCACTATGGCCATGGGCTCCATGTCCATTTGATTCCACCACCCCACGACATCCCTTCACACTCCCATGTGTGTGCAAAGGGCCTCTGTGGGTGTGATTCAAATGAGACCACAAAGCCTTCCCTATGTTACTCCAGATAAGCATCCACCTTGGAATATGCTACATCAAATCACCATGCAATTGGAAGAAGTCCAATTGCAAGTTGACTTCTGGAATCTGAAACATTCACTCTTGTAACACTGGATTTAGGGCTCATGCTTAAGCTGCTTGGTTTATTGAGGTTGTTGTCGTTGTTTGCTTGCTTGTTTTCTAGTCACAACATCACCAACATCTATGCCCTCTTTCCCAGCAAGACATCACAAAGGCCTTTCCTTGCATCAATTTCAGCTACTCTGGGGATACTTATCTACTTCTTAGGAACCACTGGGACTCCCTAATCCTTAAATCTATTCGCATCATATAACTTATATTTTAAGGCAAGCCATTTCAAAGAAACCCTCCAAATTTCTTTGTTATATTGTCAACTAGTTGTTATATTGTCAACTACTTTGGCATGATGCAATAACATTCAGAAAGACATTTGAAAAACTGGATGTACAGTAGAAAACAAGAGGAGAGGGTAGTATCAAAAACTAGCACTCCCTGAGAAACTCTTCTTCCAGGCAACCCACTCTTATATTCCTGGGATTGCAGGAAAGGCCTTTCTGATTTCAGGGCCTGGACTCACTCCGTGGCCCTACACATTGAATGGTGCAACTGTCCAATACAGCCACCCCTTAGTTCCATGGAGCATCATGAAAGATGAAGCTCTGAATTCCACGGAAGGGAGCAAAGGACAGACAGCCTCAAACTAGTTTCCTCCCTCCCTCCTGCCTTCCTTCCCTCCTTTTATACTTTCTTCTATCAGTTTTGGGAACTTATCTGGGCACCTCCAACTGTCATCAAGGGCTGAGCCTACTATCAATTTCTTCCTAAGCACACAAAAATTGATCTTCTCCTAGAAATGAAAGCACCCTTGATTCATTTCCTGAGCTCCTCCTCCAGCTGCTGCTCAATTTCCTTTCGTTCTTCTCTGTCTATAACAGCCCAAGTCTAGTCTAGGGGAGACCTTTTGCCCCACCACTGTGTTTATTTCCTCACTTTCCAATGGATTCCAGTTATTAAGGTCCTTGCTAGGCAGAACAATCACTTTCCCCAATGTATGACTGCTGTCCTTACATACTTATTATAAATGTCCCCATTAGTTCTCAAAAGTGTCCTGATTTGCCTGATACTTATACAGTAACTCTCTTCTTAAAGGCTCTTTAAACTTGGCAGAGTTTCAATTCTATGGTTTCTAACAGGTAACTTGAAGCCAAATCTGTGGGTTCCTGGGATTTGTTCCTTTTCAGCAGAAATCTGTGGGTTCCTGGGATTTGTTCCTTCAGGCTTCTTTATTACTTCCTGGATTCTCAGTCTTGCTTTGATATCAACATGGACACAGAATTCAACTCTTACACTGATTGACTCAAAAACTCCACTCATGTTAATCACATCAGCATTTTCATAGACTTTATTTAAATTTTGGGAGAGTGCTGGGAGGGGCCATATTGTGGCTGGCAACCTTTGCCTCACCCCCAATATTGCTAGTTCCTTCCCTATTTCCTGCCTTCATCTCCCTTTTCTCCCCTTTTCTGGGCAAGAGCAATAAGCACAGTCTTCTTTGTGCCTCTCCCCACAATCCCTCCCAGTTGTGCCCTTCATATCAAAACCTCATGAGGTCTCTGCTGGTATTCTGAGTTCTGGCCAAGAAAATTTTCTAAAGAAATATCTTGAATTCATTTCTTTCATCATGTAATTAAGCCTAACTACTTAACTTAATTTGGTTTAATTGTACTTATTTTGGTTTTCATCAACATGGTGACAAAGGTAATATTTGGCAGAAAATTCAGGAAAAGAGAAGAGATGAAAGCATAAAAGAAAAGTAAGGTATGGGGCAAGAGGAAAGAAAAGAGCATGAAGGAAAAAGGAAGGAATGTAGAAAAGGGAGGAAAGAGAGAAGAAATGGGGGGTGGGAAGGAAGGAAGAAAGGAAAGAGGGAGGGAGGGAAGAAGGGATAGACTTTTGGTTTCAGAATTGAGGTCATTATTGTTCTGAGCACTAGTTTTAAAACCAGTGTTTCTCAGAAGTTTAAATTTGTGGAGCTGCAGGCCCTAAGATCTTGACTCAATAAGAATGACAAAGACCACACTTTGGAAACTCTTCAAGAGCATGCCTAAGCTTAAGGGAAATCAGATCATATAAAACTAGGCTAAATTGGGGGAGATTATGGTTATTTTTCCTTTTACCAACTTATTTGTACTGACTTGAGGTCATTCTGTCAGGCTTAATATTTTATTTTGGCTTGAGAATCTGAAGATCTCTTCAGTGGCAAAAGTATTGAACATCAGCATTAGAATTCCCAAGTTTTGTTTTGCAAACCTAACCTTAGTTTGAAAAAATTTATACATTAACCTTATTCAGTAACTTTGTAGACGGACACAATGCCAGATCATCTAGGAAAGAGCTGGCTAACTTACTGGGAAAAAAAACAAGTCTTATTTTGGACATTTTTAGGGGGTTCCTTTTAGAAATGTCAGAGAAGTAGTAATATGATAATATATGGAAAGGGTCCACTATTTTGCCTGGAACACAGTACTATTAAAATGAGGATGATGATGTCTTATCTGTTAAGAGACACAGAATTACAAGCTCCTGAGTATGTGAGTAAATGTCCAGTGTACTTAGAAATGTTCTATCTATGAAGAGAGTTCCTAATTCAAATGACAATCCAGAAGCAGGAGGCCAGAAAACAGGATGACATTGACAAAGCTGACAGTCAATTGTTATAAAGCCACCTTCACAAATGCTATATGTGAAGCCTGTTCTACTTTCATTTCTTCCGTGATTGTCATTCAGGCAATTGTCCCCCTCGACCTCCATGCTTGTTCTATTTCTGGACCCTGTGGTCTTTCATTGACAGAGCTATACCCAACTGGAGCCAACAATCCAGGCAGTGCATCAGAACTCAACCATGAAATATCAGAAGCAGAAGACTTATTCCCTTAAAACTCAAAGATCTAACCCAAGGATTTCAGAATGGGCCTGAGACAAGATACTCTATGGGAAAGAGCCTGCATGAAATTAGCCTGACAGATATTGTACACATCGTGAAGTACCCTCTTGAGTTGGCAATTCTCGGTCTGTCATCTTGCTGTCTGATTCTTATCATAGCACCGATTCTGTGTCATTCTCATACATTCTGCTTTACTGGTTTTTTCCATCTGTCAGTTTCTACTGAGAGCTGCCTGCTGGTCCATGTTCTTCTACATATCTGCCCCTATAGGGGAGAGACTTGTACATCTCAGTCAGAGAACTACATTCTCTTTTTTGGAAATTCCAAACACACTGTAGCATTATGGAAGCTTTTCCATTGTGCTTTCTCCCTCACCACCCAGTAGCAATCAGCTTTACTCTCCAGGAACAGAGATCTCATAAAATCTCCCCAAGTATCCTCAAGGAGTTTCCCCTTTCAGTTCTCACTAATATGAAAGAGATAATCAACTCCTACCTTTTAAAGTTAACAAAGGCAACTCTTTCCTGTAAAGAAAGAGTTGAATGTCTTATTTGAAGTTAACCAGGGACTTTGTGCAAGATCAGATCTGAAAGGACAGCTTTGTAAAGGACCTGTAAGAAGGTCAGTTCTTTTTATATCCACTCTTGGTCTCTTGGTATTGAAAACAAGTTTAGGAAATATCTATTTCGTGGAATCTTGCTAATTCAGAGATCACTGAGTTGATGATTTCATCATCGTCCATGTAGATATTAACTTTCAAAATCTCTAAGCATTACTATGAGAATACTTGAGTCCCATATTTCATTGTTTATACATTAATAATCATAGGGGAATAAAAACACTTTGGGTGTGAATCCAGTTTGATATGTTTTGAGCACAGTGTGACTCACTGGAGTTACTTAACATAGATGAAAGCAGAATGATGCACTTCCAAAGAGATTTTCACACTCGTTTGCTCTGTAGCTGGTTGGTAAATATAATTTTTACCTGCTTTAGCATTTTTTGAGGTTAGACTGAGAGGGCTTTAATGTGCGTTTCTTCATTTCATGAGCTTCTCCCTTGGTCAGGGATGTGGAAAATGCACCCGTGGCCTCTGTCATATTGTTCAACTAGGTTTGGAACCTTCTCTCTCTATTGGTGGTAGTCTAACATGACATATCTTCAATTAAAGGATGATGTAAGTTGACACAATGCCACAGAGGCCAGTTAAGCATTGTTGCTTAGAAAATAAGAGCAGGATTCAATCCTGAAAAAGTTGGTAGTGGTCCAGGGATTGAGTCATTTGGTGCACTCAGAGCGTTTCGGCTAGCTGCAACATGTCAAGAAACACAAGAACCCTTCACACCATGGAAGCAGGAATGCAAGACGCAAGAAAATACAATTTAAAATTAATACACTACTCTAGGGATATACTCCTTTCCCTTGTGATTTGGGTCTAATTCTATTTGTATATATTAACCCCTTGTACTGTGGCTAAACAACTGTGTCATGTGGGAAAAGCAAGAGCTACTCTTTTATACTCTTTGATACTCAACACACTTTTAGGTGCCTGGATTTTTTTTTTCTTTTTTGCTTCTTGCAAAAGAGCTGGGAATTGAAAGATTAAATTACTTTAATTTATGGGCACCTCCCATTTCAATGGGAATACTTTCCATGTATTATAGACTCATAAAAAAATGCTTTCATGGAAACCTAAAAATGTACTCAAAAAAGTCTGTACTCATATTTCCATGATTGAAATTTTACACAAAAATAAAAATACACAGCGGACAAGTCAACAACGTGGCTATACATTTAGAAGAGAGACGGTGGTTGTATTTCTGCAATAGTTTTCTATTGCTGCTGTCACAAATGACCACAAACTTAGTGGTTTAAAACAATATAAATTGATTTCCTTACAGATCTGTAGGTCAGAAGTTTGACACAGGTCTGAGTAGGATAAAATTAAGGTGTTAGCAGGGCTGTGTTCCTTCTAGACACCTAGGGGAGAATCTGTTTCCTTTCCTTTTTCAGCTTTTAGAGGCTGCCCACATTTCTGGGCTTTCTGGCCCCTTCCTCCAACCCCTCAGCCAGCAGGATGAACTGAGTCCTACTTACTGGGCATCACTTTGACCCCCTCTTCTGCCTCCCTCTTCCACTTTGAAAAAGCCTTGTAATTAGCTTAGAGTCATCTGGATAACTTAAGATACTTTGCCTATGTTAAGGTCAGCTGACTAGCAGCTTCAATTCCAGCTGCTGCCTTAATTCCCCTCTGCCATCAGCCCAACATATTCATGGGCTCCAGGGACTAGGACGTGGTCACCTATGGGAGTCCTGCTCCTGCCAGCCACAATTTCTAACTTACCCCGTGGAATCAATCATACCAAGGAAATCCAAAATGCAAATGACTCCATTTTCATGTGTTTTTCTACAAAACAACTGACATTGCTTTTGTACAATTATACAAGTGAATCTGGAGTTATACATTTATGGTGGAAGGGGAAAGATATTTTTTTAAAGTGCATTTTGATTAAGAGTCAAAGGTTTTTAAAGAAAAATTCACTGAAAGTAGTACTATAAGCAGATGACTATTAAACTTAAATAGTCATCCAGTTGAGTAAAATTCAATTTAACTTAAATATTTATTAGGAGTAAAAGCAAACATAAATGTTGGAAATCCAAATCCTTATTTTTAAACTGTCTCCTTATTTTCCCACAGTACGTTTCTGGCTTGCTGGAGGTAATTTCCTTGATTTTATTAACCTGTAATAGAAGAGGTTTACAGCTAAATCCACTCCAGAGAAAAACTCATTTATAACCCTACATTGCAGCCTCTAGAGCAAGGGGTTAAGGAAAAAAGCATGAACTCAGAAAACCCTGCTGCTTGGAAGCATAAGCTGGATAAAGATGGTCAACTCAAGAAATGTAGGTTACATGATCCATTTATCAGTAAGTGGACTTCCTTTGCTAAAAAATTTCAAATAAACAGCGTTTGTATATTCAAACATATTTATTAAGTGCCCATTGAATGCCAAGCACAGTTGTAGGCACTGAGTGTACAGTTGCGGACTGTAGAGGAAATCAGAGAACAGAACCACAGACACTTAAAACAGTTTTACGAAGTGTGTAACAGGGTACACACACAAGTGGCACAATCTGAATAATAAAGAAGAATTTAACTAAGGGCTGTTTACAAAGGTGCAGGCAGGTTCGAGGTGAACAAAGAAACAATGGTGCAACATTCCATGAGGTAAAAATAAACTTGCTGTGCTTGGGAAGGGAAAGACATTCAGTGTGGCTGCCACACAGTCAGGTAGGGGGTGAGTGGTGGGAGAGACAGTGGTGGCTTCTTCATCTAAGGTCTTATCTGAAGTCGGATGTCCTCAGAAGGAAACCCTGAGATCTGGATGGGAATGCCAACATCCTATTTGGGAGGTGATTCAGGAGGCACAGGAAGGGCAGTGGGGAAGGGAGACGGGGAGAGGGACCTGGCAACCATGGGGGCAAGTGGGCTCAGCCCACTGGGGACCTCTGGGGCCTGCAGAGAGCACTTCTGTGAGTACGTCTTCCAGAAGGAAGGAAGTCAGACTGTTGATGCATCAACTCCCATCCATGGCTCCTGGAGGGCTTCTCCCTGGGGTGTTACTCTCTTGGGTTTCTAGAGAAGAGAAAATCCTCAGGTGAGGTGTTGGCAGAAGGATGCTGCTGTGTGAGTGTGCTCAGAGAGGGTAAGCTCTGCGGATATGGGTGAGGCACCCACAGACTTTGCTTAGCTCTGAAAATCATTTGGACTTTTTCTAAGTGTGATGGGAAGCCCTCAGAGGTGATGAATTATTCATGTTTTCTCTCCCACTTGACTGAATCATTAGAGAATGGGGGTATGAATGAGTTCTTTTTTAAAAAAATTGATATATAATTCACGTACCCTAATACTTTCACTTTTAAAATGTACTATTTAGTAGTTTTAGCATACTCATGAAACTTTGCAACCATCATCTCTATCTAATTCTAGAACATTTTCATCACCCCCAAAATAACCCCCAGATCTATTAGCTGTCACTCTTAAGGAATGGGCTCTTAAATGGCAGTGTGGGAAAGGTGGCTAATGATGGCCTCCAAGTTCATAATAGAAAATGATTTTGTAGAGGCAAGAGTTGAACACCCTAGACTGTGATAAAAGGGGCTCATCCCTGCTCCGAATCCAGAGGCAAGTCACTTCTCTCTGTGACCTCAGTGTTACCTATAAATGGTGGCAAAGTAGTGTCCATCTGTGTAGTTTGCCTGGTGGTTAGAGATTCTGTACATGGAACAAGAATGCCTGACACATAGCACTCATATACTTCAGCTGTTATAAGTATCGTATGTTACATATAAATATGAATCTGCAGAATGTTCATGCCTGATAGGAAAGACAATCAGAGTTCAAGTGCTTGGGAATAATGCAAGAATTAGAAAACAGAAGTGGAACAATAGTTGGAAGGATAGTTTAAGTGAGTTGAGGTAGGAAGCAAAGTGTTCTGTGAAGAGCTAGTTTGGGTTATCATCTTCCAGTTGAGCTGCCAAGAGAGAGACTACACAGACAGAAAGAGAGATGGACAGACAGAGCCAGAGAACAGTTAAAAGACAGAGACAGAGCTCACGGGCTCTTCCTGTGCATCCTGGCAGTCTGCAAACCAGAGAAAAGCCCCTCAAGGCAATATGGAACCAGCACACCTGGAGACCAGAATAGTCTGGCAACCAATCAAAGAGGACCTGGCTCTCTTTCAGGCCAGGTAAGCTAAGACAGAGAGCTATGGCCTGGCTGATAGCAGAATGGACCAAGAGGTAGGATGGGGCCCGCCCCATCCCAGGAAGGCGCTGGACTCTGTACCTGGGCTACGTACCTACCATTTATAAACCTGCATGTATCCCCCTCTTGTGAGTCTAAAAAACTGACACGGCTAAGAGTGATGCTGCAGATGAGTGGACACTGAAGAAAAGGAATGATCCAGAACAAAGTAGCAAAGGGAATTGATGTCTCATCCTACCCAGCATTTAAAAAACAAATAAACAAACAAATCCTAAACAGGAGACAGGGAACAAAAGTTGCCAGCTTGTTCTTAGATACGCTGAGTAACTCTAATTTCTTCAAATGGGCATACCAGTTAGAACCACAATTAATTACATTTACTTAATTTGCTAACTTTACCATGCACCAGCCATGATTCTAGATGTCTTATATGAATCATCTTAATGATTCTTTATCAGAAAACTATTAGTAATTATGAAGGTTGGTCCCATTTAATAGATGAGACAGCCAAGGCCCAAGAGAACTATTAACTTGAATCCTGGAAGTCTTAACTCTAGAGTCTGAGGTCTTTGACTACTACAGAATACCAAGGTGGGGGTATTTATCTAAGAAATTACAACATAGCAGGGTGGTCAACCCAAACTTTGCCCATTTTCATGGACACACACCAAGATGCTAAACCATCGAGCATTTATATTCTCTCCCATTGCTCCTCTGGATAATTCATTCAATAAGTACGCGATCATGAAACGTAATATAACTGAACATCAGAAACGAAACTGAGGCCTTGGGGTTAGGGTAATAATAAGGATTCTGGACACAGCCACATGTCCTTCCATTAGGGCCTCGTAGGCTCATCCTGGTGCATCCTGGTAGTGAACAAACCAACTGAAATCCTTTCCCACCTCACCCCTGAGGAAACAACTTAAAGACTGAACATTGGAGTAGAGATGTTAATCCAAGTGTCCAACAACCCTGTTTCAAACACTCCATATCCCTTAAATGGAAGCTTCACAGACATTCCACCCAATTCTGAAGCAAGTGAGGACAGTTACTAGGTACCCCAGAAGGTCCAGGGACATTGCCTCCAACTTCCGTGATTGAAACAGATCTCTGACGATTCCTGTTTTGATTTCAAAATCTTGCAAAGTTTGCATCCTACTTCATGATATAGTGGTAGAGTATGTATGTTAAGAGTGAAGGTTTCAGGGCAAAGTGTCCTAGGTGGGTCTTAGATCCACCACTTTCAGGCCAGAGCCTGGAACAAGCTACTTAATCCCCCTGTGCCTCAGTTTCCTCATCTCTATGATGAATATGATAATTAATAATAATATGTTCTTCATGAATTTTGAGAATGAATAAATACCTGAAACTGCCTAACATCAGTGCCTGACACATGGTAAGCATTCAATACATTTCAGCATCTGTGTATTCACTAAACAAATAGTGAATGAGTAGGCCTATATTCTGGGTGCTGTACTGGGTGCTGGGGAGACAGCAGTTAACAAGAGACAATAAATAAAAGGATCTCTTCTCATGGAGCTTACATTCTAGCAGTGAGAGATTAAGAACAAGATAAATTTAAAAGAATGGTGATGTTTTAAATGTCTTCTAATAAAGTACCCAACGTCCATCTTCCCGCTCAAATCTTCACAGATTGATGGCTCAATGAGATACTCATGTTTTATTCTCTGCATTCACATGCCATTGGCTTACTGTCTGCCTCTGAGGAGCAGGGTGCTGGGGGATTTAAAAGAAGGATGAAACCCACTGTAAGTGCTCAAATGCGGGATCTGAGCTTCGTCTTGATGAAAGGCCTGAGCTCTGGAATCAGAGCCTGGGTCCAAATCCTTCCTCTGTTGGTTACAGACTATGGGACCTGGTGCAAGAATCTTAACCTCTCAATTTCCTCATCTAAAAAGTACAAGTAATTATCATCATTGTCATCATCATAACAACAACAACAATAGCCTATGTCACAAGGTTGCTTTGAGCATAAAGTGATCAATATATGCAAAATACAGCAACGCTGGACATATAGTAAACTCTCAGCATGTATTAGCTTTGACATCTAATATGGATGGAACCAAATAGAAGATGGTGCCTATCCTGGAGAGGCTCATGGTTTGATGAGAAAAAACACATGGTCAGAACATGTACTACAAGACAGTGAGTGCCAAGAGCATACAGCCAGCAGAGGCAGAGGGTACGGCAGGCCCCATCCATCCACACCCAGCTCCTGCTTTTCACATATTGACAAATGGAAAGCAGTAAGTGTTTTCTCCCCTAGTCCAAACACCTTGCAGGAAGAGACAATGGCTCATCTTTCCAATTCAGACTTATTTCTGAAGGGGTATGCTTTAGTTTGCTAAGGCAATACACCAGAGATGGGTCAACTTTTATAAAGGGGATTTATTTAGTTACAAATTTACAGTTCCTCAGAGGAAAGATAACTTTCATCTGGGTTTCTCTGTCACATGGGAAGGCACATGGTGACATCTGTTGGCCTTCCCTCCCAGCTTCTGGGTTCAAATGGCTTTCCCCTGGGTGATTCCTCTGCATCTCCAAACTTCTGGGTCTATGTTGGCTCTGAGCTCTGAGCTTAGTATGCTGGGCTGTGGTGAGCTGTTTCTCTCCCTTCTGACTTCTCCTTTCAAGTCTCACTCTTCTTAGCCAACTGCAGTTGTAATCAGCCACAGATGAATACACATGCTGGTGATTTAAATCCACAGTAACAGAACAACTGGGCACCATCACCTGGCCAACTTGACACCTGAACGTAACTACTACACTACAGGATGTTTTCACTTCAGAATATTTGCTTCCAGCTCTAGGAAGTTCACCCTCATTTCTAGGAGCACAGGTTTCCTACTCTCTGATGCACTGTCTTAAATGTGGTGGCTCTGTTAGTATTTGATGAACAGAGTTACACAGACATTGTCCTACATGGAAAATTCTCTCCCTTTTGGTTAAACAGTGCTGCCTGCATTCTGGCAGATGCAATCTTAAGCTGGTAATAAGGAGAAATCACTGCTAAGGACACTGAAATGTGTTGCAATCATTTTAGTGCTTATCCTCCCTGCCTAAATTAAGTTAAACCAAATATAAATCTCCCAATGTAAACATTTCCTTTATGCTGTCACTGTACTCTCAAACGCTTTCTCAACATTTTATCCTCTATGTCAAGCATTCCTTTTTTCCTTTCAGGCCCGTCTCACTTCATTCTACAGCCCCATGGAAAGGCTTTCTCTGTGAGGTGAAACCAAAAAAGAAATCCTGGCAGAGAGCTGCATAGCCATTCTCTATTCTAGATCTGAGGCATTACACAAGCTGTTTCTTCTCCTTCCATGGTTGGCTCTACCATCTAGAAAATTCCTATTCATCCTCTGACATTTCTTGGAAGAGAGAAGGGTCAACTGATTCTAGACTTGTTTTCATCAGAGGAATCATTGTAGAGGGCATGAAGGGGATGGAACTTGTTCTGCTAATTAGAGAAGAACAAAGACATGGTCTTGTACACAAGGCAGGTCAGTCATGCATGAGGGACTGTCTGGACAAAGGTTTAGTTGCAGAAAAGGTGGACTGAGAGGAGGGACAGCTTAAGGTCTGAATGTAAACTCTAAAACCTTCACCTCCTGTCAGATATGCACACACATGTGCCTAGTTGTGTGTATGCGCCCACACACAATTACCAGAAGCCTTCCTTTTAGTTCCTCAAAAGCATGCTCACCATTTTCTATTGTTTTTCCTCCAGCGGAAATGAAAATGAAAGCAAAATAAAAGGATTTGAGATCTTCAACTCTGGGGATTCCCATGGAGATTCCATACTCCTTCCATGGCAAAAATCAGGGATGTCTGATGCTCACCATGGCCTTGGTTTTAGGAGAGATGAGTCCTACACTGTATGAATTGGGCTATCCATATGCATGTGCTTACTTGAGTGTGTGTTAAATTTTCTACAAAGGGGGACTGCCAACAGTTCCTCCCATCTTGTACAATCAGGCCACTAATTTTATCAAGAAGAATTCCTCTTCCCTTGAATTCTTGTGACTTGTTTGGACCAACAGAATGCAACAGATGTGACACAGCACCTTGGGAAGCCTGGAAGTTTCCACTTTTGCCCCCTTGGGACCAATCCACCATGTAAAGGAGCTTAGGATAGACAACTACAATGAGAATCTATACAGAAAGGAGGGGTCTCAGCCTACCACCCATTCCTGCTCAGTGTTCCAGGTCTGTGAGTGAGGATATCATTGAACTTCTGTTTTCTGACCCACCAGAAGATCTGCCCAGCCAACACGCAAAATCATGAGAAATAAAATCAGGGTACTTGTTTGTTACATAGGTATCATTAAAAGAAACTTTGTATATATAATTTCCTCTGGGAGGAAGTTTACCATATTCCATTTCTTCTTCTCCCCTTGAAGTTAGGTTGGGGCCATGTGACTGAGTTTAGGTGAGTGGTATGTGAATATAAATATATGCCACTGCCAGCCTGGCCCCTAACACTTCCATTCCATCCCCCATGGCTCTCTTTCCCTTTTCTCCTATTCTGATGCAGAGGATCCAGTAGACAATTCTAAGGCCCATAACATGGTGACACTTGACAAGAAGGAGCCCAAGTCTCTGACTTATGAGTGGAAGGCCACCTGATTATATTATGTCCTGAATGAGAAATTACATTTATCAGGTAGCTCACTGCAAATTGCTTGTTATAGGAGGTAGTGTTACTGAACCTGACTGATATTTCCTGTTTCTAGTGAAATTCTCTAAAGATCCTTTGAAAATATGAGCATTATATAGAAATCTATGTTATTATACAAAGCACTGTAAACGTCAACATAGTTTTTGCCTTCATTTTTCTGGGTCTGAAACATAGATTTGCAAATTTCTCTTGCATTTGACTTTACTTCCTAAGGGACAGAGGCTTTTGTAGACATGGAGCACTTTCTGAAAAATGACATACTGAGAGGGGGAATCTTGATCTACCTTTCCAGAATAATTCTTGTTCTTTTCTTATTTGTGTTCTATAATGTGATTTCCCAAAGTGTGCCTCAGGAGACCCATGAGCTGACAATAGGGTCATCATGCCTGGTGAAATCTAAGGAATTATTCACATGCTGCTCATGTGGCCTGTCACCAGGTGGAACAGACACATTGGCCTAGAAATGAGAAATCTCACTTATCCATCCCAATCCTCAGTTTTCACAAGTGAGAAATGGAATAAACTCCAGCATCTCTCATAGAATCTTTATGAGTAACAAATGAGACAGTGTGAGGTCAAAAACTTTGAAAATAGTAAAAAAGGTAAATGAATATCAGATATCAATACTAGAAAAAGGTTTTGAACCAATGACTGGGCACCCTTACCCAGGACCATAGTAAGTGATACCTTTGTTTAAAACAACATCAGTCCCCCCTTTGCACACTCTCCTGCCCAGTCCATACTGTATAATAGGCATGGAAGTTTCTATGCAAGATTTTGTCACAGCCTCAATACATGATGCTTGTGTCTCTGATAATACTGTGCTGTGGCCTTGTAATCAATAGGGCTCTAATTTTACTTGAACAGCTAAAAGATAACAATTTGCATTTTCCAGATTATAAATATCCACATGAAAACCCAGGGCTCCACAAAATTTGATTCTTGCCTTTTCTTTTTCCTGCAAGGCTTGGCATATTATGCTTTCTAGATATGGCCACAACATCCCCTGTCCTACATTCAGTTCCAGAATATTGCCATATACTCTTAAGAGGTGGAATCTATGTTCATTCTCCTTGAACCTGATGGGACTTTGTGACTGCCTTAACTCTTAGGAGTTTTGTGAAAAATGATGCTGCTTCATTTCTGAAGCTAAGTCATAAATGATTATATAGCTTCTGACAAATGCCTTCCTCTCAAGATGCTCACCCTTAGAACCCAGTTACCATGCTATAAAAGAGCCCAGGTCATGTGAAAAGGACCATGTGAAAAGGAACCAATGTCCCTGACCCCCAGCTCTGGTTGAACTCCCAACACCAACTTGCCAGTCATGTGAGTGCGCCATTTTGGAAGTGAATCCTTCAGCTCTCAGTTGGACTGCTCCAGCTGCTGCCACCTAGAGCAGGATGATTTTACTTGAACAGCTAAAAGATAACAATTTGCATTTTCCAGATTATAAATATCCACATGAAAACCCAGGGCTCCACAAAATTTGATTCTTGCCTTTTCTTTTTCCTGCAAGGCTTGGCATATTATGCTTTCTAGATATGGCCACAACATCCCCTGTCCTACATTCAGTTCCAGAATATTGCCATATACTCTTAAGAGGTGGAATCTATGTTCATTCTCCTTGAACCTGATGGGACCTGAGTACAACCTAAAATGCATATCTGTGAGCAAAAGAAATGACTGCTATTGTTTTAAGTCATGAAGCTTTGAGGTGGTTTTGTATACAGCAACAATAACCAGAGCAGGGTTTTTGTTTTGTTTTGCTTTGCTTTGCTTTGCTTTCATTTGCTTGTTTGTTAATTTTTTATTTGTTTGTAAAGGTCTGGGTGGTTTGAATTCTTCAAAATCAGGGCTTCCATTTTGAAATAAAACAAGGGCAGCTATGTTTGTAAATGTTGGAGAGGGATTTAACTCAACATTGACCTATAAAGTAATATCTGTGTAGCCTGTCTACAACTTCCAGAAACACCCTATCAAAACCTGGTTTGAGATGCCCTCAAAGTATATTTTTGTCTTCAAGATGATGAACCTAATCCTTCTTAGAGATGAGATATCCCTGTTTGAATTCTCCCCAAAGCAGTGACTTAGAGAATCTCAGACTTGGAAGAGAATGTCATTAATCCTCAGTAAGTTAGGGCTCTGGAAGCTGTTTACCTTCTCCAGCCTTGAACATATCTTTTTATGGGTACCCCATCACCTTCCAAGGCAAATGTTCCATTGAGAGGCCACTCATGTTCTGCAGTCAAAGGTTCTAACAGGATTCTAGTAGAGCCACAAAATAAACCCAGTTCTCATCTATCTTTCATTCTCCTCTCACACTTATCACTCCACAGGAGAGTTTAGGAACTAGGCAGGGTTCATTAACTTTCTCAGGCCTCCTGGGTAACTGTCAACTGGGTGTGAAATGGGACCCTAATGAAAAAGAGCATAAGACTCTCCAGAGCCTGTTTCATCCCAGCTAAGAAGGACAAGATTTTCAGGAAGGATCCAGGTTAATTGGTTCAGATTCATTCTACTCATATTCATTCACTCATTCCACAAACGTTATCTATTACCAGTTAGGTACAGGCATTGGGAAATGACTTTAAATATGTAAATACTAATCTTCACAAAATGCAAAGAGGTAAGTATTTTTGTCCCTATATTACATTCAGATTCCAAGACTTCAAATAATTTTCAATGGACACATATTTCGTATCTGAAGTGCCAAAATTTTATAGTAAGGCTGTCATATTTCAAAAATCATGTTGATTTTACATTAGCATTTCACAAATATGCATGGGATTATAATATCCAATTTCCACCTGTACTGTAATTTACTTAACTTTTAAAACTTACTCAATTTTAACTAAATAAATTTATTTTAAAAAGAAATTTTATACTGTTAGCATGGAATAGCCAATATAACTTGCCACAAACAGAAGGCAGCAATGACAATAAAGCATGCCATTGGATTCTGGTTAGATAGAGGACCTTTCTAAGGGCTTGAGCCTGGAGCCTGCTCTCTCTGCTAAAAAGGGAAACCAGCAAGTTTTAACAAGAAGTGTTAAACTCAACCAGCTAAGACCTTCTCCTTCTTGAATAAAAAAGAATGAAAAAGAATTGAAAAAGAACAGTAAGTTCTCAATAGGAGCCAGTGTTCTTAAATGCCCTTCCTTTGGTGTATCATGTAAATCCAGCTCCTAGACATGTACCACCTTTGGATAACACTCCTGTGAGATGTTTCTTCCCTCAGGAGTTCCCTTAAAGGAGGTCATGGAAGAAACAAATACAAACAGAGAAATATAATGCAGTAGGAGGAGTTTTTTGATATCTCTAATCTCCAAATGTTTTTGATCATGCACAATTATTGTAAAATACTTGAACATACACCCTCTATGTACATTTCATTTTCCTCTTTTAAATTTAATGTATGTACTAGGATGGTAATATTTTATTTGTATTTTAAAACATACAAAGGTAGGAATTTAAATGATAAATGTGCTAATATTTCCCTACTTCCCCAAAAGAAGATCTTTCCATTATCTTATTTTGGAAAGCACAGTTTTATATAAAGTATAGGGAGCACAAGTAGAAGGTACCCACCTCACCCATGAGATGAAAAGAAGCTTTGGAAAAGGGTCTCTGGAGGCGGTGTCACATGAACTGGTTCTGTGACCAGTGGTGTGGGGAAGATGAGAAATGGTACAAAAGGGGCCAAAGCAGCTGGGCATGAGTACATACCATGCATTCTGCAGAAGGGAGAGAAGGTGAGGAGCCTAAAGAAGAGGCTGGAGAGGGGAAGCACATGCAGTTCATGGACCACCTTGCAAACAAAGCTGAGTTAGAGCTCTGTCCAGAGGGCAATAGGGAGTCATTGAAGGGATTTTATAGGGAGCATTCCAAACTTCAGAATACTCTTCCTCCATTCACATGCACACATATGTAGTTGTATACATCCACATTATCCACCATACAAAGAGGATCGATAACTATGCCAGCCTACCAAATGATGAACTTTGCATCATTCATTCCTCCACATTCACCACACATTTATCAAGTGCATACCATGTGCCAGGCACACTATTCTTGCTGAGTATTCAATCAGCAGTGATTAAGACAGACAGAGACCCAAGTCACGAGGGGGATTTGGTCATGTGGGGGATACTAAAAACAAATAAATAAGCAAATTCATTTACCATTTCAAATAATGGAAAGGAAAAGAAAAATACCCAGAGAATAACAGCAATTAGAACAGCAGTACTTCTTACATGGGCTGATGAAGGAAAACCTCTGGTCAGGGGACACTGATGCCAAGATGTGAGCAATATAAAATAACCAGGCTTGGAACAAGTTTGGGGAAGAGTTGTCCAGACAATGGAAATGTCATAGATGAAGGTCATGAGCATACCAAATATTGGCATGTTTGGGAAATAAAAAAGAGGCCTGGAAATCTGAATTAGAGTGAAAGAGGAAAGGGAAGAGCAGGATGGGTTTCATAAGATAGCCAGTGATCTCATGATATTTGGTCCTGTAGGGCAGGTCAAGCAGCAATGGGAAGCCAGTGAAGATGTTTGGCAGTGAATTCATTTCCTAGAGCTTCCATAACAAAGTACCATATACTGGGTGACCTAAAACAACAGAAATTGATTCTGCCACAGTTCTGGAGGCCAGAAGTCCAAACTCAAGGTGTTGCCAGGGCTGTGCTCCCTCCGGGGGCTCCTTCCTTGCCTCTTCATAGATTCTGGTCACCTCAGGCATCCCTGGGCTTGGGGCAGCATCATCCAGTTCCCACCTCCATCTTCATAGGGCTAGACTTCCTCTGGGTACCTGTCTCTTCTCTTCTTATAACACCAGGCATGTTGGATCAGGGCCCGCCTAATTCTGTATGACCTCCTCTTAACTTGATGACATCTGAAAAGACCCTATTTCCAAATAAGTTCCCATCCACAGGTATCAGGGATGAGGATTTCAACATATCTTTTTGATAGCAGTTCAACCCATGAAAAGTAGAAAGGGATCCACGTCATTTTACATTTTGAAATATGTTCTCTGGCTTCTGGGAGACCAGGCAATGGCTGCCATTGTTCCCTAACAGGGAGATGGCTCGGGGAGGGTGGTAAAGACGCATAAGAAGACAAGTAAACGTTTGAAGGATAATATTAATGGCGCTTTGTGATTGTCAGGGGGGTAAGAGTAGAAATTGGAAAAAGAAATAACAGGGAGCAAGTTATGATGTCCCAGGGAAATTGTGACTGCACAAGGGAATGGAAAGGGAAGCAGCCTCAGGCCACACTGAGAAGACTGAGGTTATCATTCTGCCTCATGTCAAGGTGATGACACTGCTCCTCCCAGCTTCCAGAAGGAGATTGTAGTATCCTCAGCTCCCAATCCAGAGGTTGCCTCTTACATTTCTTTTTGCCTCCAAAAATTTATGCATGCCTGATGCCGCCTTCCAAAAGAGCATCAAGCTATTAAAAGCTAATGAAATCTGGAAATATGGTATTGATCAGGGGTGTTTTCTTCCAGTCACCACTGGGCTCTGGAGAGATTCGGAGAGAGCCCAATGCAGACATGAATTATCATTCACGTCAGCACCACTGCTGTAAGAGAGGACATGGCTGTGGGGCCACTCACCAAGCAGTTTTGGAGAGACCACCTAGGGAAGGGGTGGGGCGGACTTCAGTTGGCTTCTTAGGCCAGACCACCCCTGGGTGGGAACTGCAAATAGGAGATTCCTTGGTTCAGCCCATGAAACTGATCTTCAGCCTGGCCCAGACCCTAAGTTTGTTTGTTCCCTTGTTTCATTCTCCTGGTTTCTTGCAGTAATCCTGAATGGATGGAAGCACTTTGCACTCCCTCAAATGAAGGAAAAGGGAATAGAGAGGTGCTAAGCAAAAAAGCCCCTGTTATGACCAATTCCCTGAGATAATGGATTTATACATAGCTTATCTCATCAGATGCTCATGGTAAATCTTCAAGGTAGGGAGTATTTCCCATTTTACTGAAGAAAAAATGCGGTTTGAGATGTCAAGAGATTTATCCAAGGTTTCACAGCTTATAGGTGGAAAGGCCACACTAGAACCCAAATAATGAAAACAACAGCTTGCATTCATACCACCATGTGCCAAGCAAGGGGTCTATGTAATGGACCCATGCAGGCCCATATAATCCATCCAGCAGCCCACAGAAGGAGGGGCCTCCTCTTAGTCCTGCAGCTTTTGGGCATCCAGGTAGGACGAAGCTGGGATTCAAACTCAGGCATTCTGACTTCACTCCCTGCCCTGAATTTTCCCAATTTTGTGCAGTTTTCATTATACAATCTTCACATACAGTCACTTAGAAGGTAATAATCATAAAGCTAGCCTTCAGGGGGAGTCAGGAGCAACAAATGATCAAACAAACGTTTTCTAAAATGAATGTTATAGGGGCCCAACCGACTAGGTTTGCTCGTATTGACCTTGTGCTATCCCTGTGTATGTATTTCAAGGGACAGATGGTATGGGATCCTGGGAGACCTGTAATGCAATTATGTGAGATCTACAACAAATGGCTTAAGCATTCTACATCTCAGTTTCCTCACCATTAAAATGAGGTTCACCACTTCTGCTAAGATACACCCATGGAAGTATTTAATAACATCCAGCACACTTCTATGTGCCTTCAACAAATGTCAGTCTCCTTCTCCTTCTGGTGAGTCGCTTGAAAGAAAGAAATTAAGTAGCATCAAGAGGTTTTCCTTAAATTAAAAAAGGAAAGCTTTTAATGAAAAGATGTGCCCTAAAGAGAAATCCAAAATGGAGGCATAAAGAGAACTCAGAGGAACTAAGCAAAATATTTGAAAAGAACCACTAGGACAGCAGAAGAAATATGACTGTGGATGAAGCCACTGTTAGTCAGATAGTAGAAGAAAAAGGCTCAGCCAACCTTTTTATTTTCTTTTTACCAATCTGCCCATGCCCCACCCAGATACACATAGACCACCCACAGCAAGTGTAATAGGCTTTCAGGCTAAGGGGGGAATGAGTTGGACACCCAGACTCTTCCACATTCACTTATCCAGAGTAGCAAGACACAGAGATGTAGAAAGAAAACAGCTCCACCCACCAGGGAAATTAGTGGCCAAAGAGAAGCAGAGAAGAAATGAGAGAAAAGACACCAAGTGCAAAACAAGAGAGGGAATATTGCAGAATAAGAAGCCAGGAACTGGAGAAAGCCAGGAACTGGAGAAGCCAGGAACTGGAGAAAGAACAGCAAACTAACCCCAAAGCAAGCAAAAGGAAAGAAATAACAAGGATTAGAGCAGAAATAAATGAAATTGAGAACATGAAAACAATAGAGAAAATCAATAAGACCAGAAATTGGTTCTACGAGAAAATCAATAAGATAGATGGGCCCTTAGCAAGATTGACAAAAAGGAGAAGAGAGAGGATGCAAATAAATAAGATCAGAAATGGAAGAGGAGACATAACCACTGACCTCACAGAAATAAAGGAGGTAATAACAGGATACTATGAACAACTTTACGCTAATAAATACAACAATGTAGATGAAATGGACAAGTTCCTAGAAAGGCATGAACAACCAACTCTGACTCAAGAAGAAATAGATGACCTCAACAAACCAATCACAAGTAAAGAAATTGAATCAGTCATTCAAAAGCTTCCCAAAAAGAAAAGTCCAGGACCAGATAGCTTCACATGTGAATTCTACCAAACATTCCAGAAAGAATTAGTACCAACTCTGCTCAAACTCTTCAAAAAAATCGAAGTGGAGGGAAAGCTACCTAATTCATTCTATGAAGCCAACATCACCCTCGTACCAAAACCAGGCAAAGATATTACAAAAAAAGAAAACTACAGACCAATCTCTCTAATGAATATAGATGCAAAAATCCTCAACAAAATTCTAGCAAATCGAATCCAACAACACATTAAAAGAATTATACATCATGACCAAGTAGGATTCATCCCAGGTATGCAAGGATGGTTCAACATAAGAAAATCAATTAATGTAATACACCATATCAACAAATCAAAGCAGAAAAATCACATGATCATCTCAATTGATGCAGAGAAGGCATTTGACAAGATTCAACATCCTTTCCTGTTGAAAACACTTCAAACGATAGGGATACAAGGGAACTTCCTTAAAATGATAGAGGGAATATATGAAAAACCCATAGCTAATATCATCCTCAATGGGGAAAAATTGAAAACTTTCCCCCTAAGATCAGGAACAAGACAAGGATGTCCATTATCACCACTATTATTCAACATCGTGTTGGAGGTTCTAACCAGAGCAATTAGATAAGAAAAAGAAATACAAGGCATCAAAATTGGAAAGGAAGAAGTAAAACTATCACTGTTTGCAGATGATATGATACTATACATCGAAAACCCGGAAAAATCCACAACAAAACTACTAGAGCTAATAAATGAGTACAGCAAAGTAGAAGGTTACAAGATCAATATTCAAAAATCTGTAGTGTTTCTATACACTAGCAATGAACAAGCTGAGGGGGAAATCAAGAAACGAATTCCATTTACAATTGCAACTAAAAGAATAAAATAGTTAGGAATAAATTTAACTAAAGAGACAAAAGACCTATATAAAGAAAACTACAAAAAACTGTTAAAAGAAATCACAGAAGACCTAAACAGATGGAAGGGCATACCGTGTTCATGGATTGGAAGACTAAATATAGTTAAGATGTCAATCCTACCTAAATTGATTTACAGATTCAATGCAATACCAATCAAAATCCCAACAACTTATTTTTTGGAAATAGAAAAACCAATAAGCAAATTTATCTGGAAGGGCAGGGTGCCCCGAATTGCTAAAAGTAGCTTGAGGAAAAAAAACCAAGCTGGAGGTCTCACGCTGCCGGACTTTAAGGCATATTATGAAGCCACAGTGGTCAAAACAACATGGTATTGGCATAAAGATAGATATATTGACCAATGGAATTGAATAGAGTGCTCAGATATAGACCCTCCCATCTATGGACATTTGATCTTTGATAAGGCAGTCAAGCCAATTCACCTGGGACAGAACAGTCTCTTCAATAAATGGTGCCTAGAGAATTGGATATCCATATGCAAAAAAATGAAAGAGGACCCGTATCTCACACCCTATACAAAAGTTAACTCAAAATGGATCAAAGATCTAAACATTAGGTCTAAGACCATAAAACAGTTAGAGGAAAATGTAGGGAGATATCTTATGAATCTTACAATTGGAGGCGGTTTTATGGACCTTAAACCTAAAGCAAGAGCACTGAAGAAAGAAATAAATAAATGGGAGCTCCTCAAAATTAAACACTTTTGTGCATCAAAGAACTTCATCAAGAAAGTAGAAAAAAAGGCAGCCTACACAATGGGAGACAATATTTGGAAACGACATATCAGATAAAAGTCTAGTATCCAGAATTTATAAAGAGATTGTTCAACTCAACAACAAAAAGACAGCCAACCCAATTACAAAATGGGAAAAAGACTTGAACAGACACCTCTCAGAAGAGGAAATACAAATGGCCAAAAGGCACATGAAGAGATGCTCAATGTCCCTGGCCATTAGAGAAATGCAAATCAAAACCACAATGAGATATCATCTCACACCCACCAGAATGGCCATTATCAAGAAAACAGAAAATGACAAGTGCTGGAGAGGATGCGGAGAAAGAGGCACACTTACCCACTGTTGGTGGGAATGTGAAATGGTGCAACCACTGTGGAAGGCAGTTTGGCGGTTCCTCAGAAAACTGAATATAGAACTGCCATATGACCCAGCAATACCATTGCTAGGTATCTACTCAAAGGACTTAAGGGCAAAGACACAAACGGACATTTGCACACCAATGTTTATAGCAGCATTATTTACAATTGCAAAGAGATGGAAACAGCCAAAATGTCCATCAACAGACGAGTGGCTAAACAAACTGTGGTATATATATACAATGGAATATTATGCAGCTTTAAGACAGAATAAACTTATGAAGCATGTAATAACATGGATGGACCTAGAGAACATTATGCTGAGTGGGACTAGCCAAAAACTAAAGGACAAATACTGTATGGTCCCACTGATGTGAACTGACATTGGAGAATAAACTTGGAATATGTCATTGGTAACAGAGACCATCAGGAGTTAGAAATAGGGTAAGATAATGGGTAAATGGAGCTGAAGGGATACAGACTGTGCAACAGGACTAGATACAAAAACTTAAAAATGGACAGCACAATACTACCTAATTGCAATGTAATTATGTTAAAACACTGAATGAAGCTGCATCTGAGCTATAGTTTCTTTGTTTGTTTGTTTGTTTGTTCTGTTTTTTTATATATATTTTTTGTATTTTTTATCTTTATTTTTTTCTCTATATTATCATTTTATTTCTTTTTCTGTTGTCTTGCTATTTCTTTTTCTAAATCAATACAAATGTACTAAGAAATGATGATCATACATCTATGTGATGATATTAAGAATTACTGATTGTGTATGTAGAATGGAATGATTTCTAAATGTTGTGTTAGTTTATTTTTTTTAATTAATAAAAAAAATTGAAAAAAAGAAGCCAGGAATTAAAGGATTAATACCCAAAATACATAAAGAAATCCTTCAAATTAACAACAAAAAGACAAACAACCCAATTTTAACATGGGCAAAGGAATTGAACAGACATCTCTCCAAGAAGATACACGAATGGCCAAAAAGCACATAAAAAGATGCTCAACATCATTAGCCATCAGGGAAATGCAAATCAAAACCACAATGAGATACCATTTCACACCCAATAGAATGGCTGCTGTTTAAAAAAAATGGAAAATAAGTGTCGGAGAGGAAGCAGAGAAATAGGAACACTCATTCATTGCTGGTAGAAAAGAAAAATGGCACAGCCACTGTGGAAGACAGTATGGCAATTCTTCAGAAAGCTAAATATAGAACTACTATATGACCCAGCAATCCCATAACCAGGCATATACTCAAAAGAATTGAAAACAGAGATTGAACAGATATTTACACGCTGATGTTCATAACAGCACTAGTCACAATTGTCCAACCCAAATGTTCATCGAACAATGAATAGATAATTTAAATATGGCATATCAGATAATGGAATATTATTCAGCCATAGAAAGTAATTAAGTCCTGATACATGCAACAACATGAATGAACCTTGAAGACATCATGATGAGTGAAATAAACCAGAGAAAAGGACAAATATTGTATGATCTCACTGATTTGAAACAATTAGAATTAACAAACTCAGAGTCAGAATCTAGAATATAGGTTACCAGGGGATGGGGTTGGAGTAGGGAATAGGAAGTTAAGGTTTAAAATGCATAGGGTTCCTATTTGGAACATGGAAATGTTTTGGTAATGGATGATGGTGATGGTAGCACAACACTGTGAATGTAATTCACAGCTCATATATATATATATATATATATATATATATATATATATATCTGAATGTGATTAAAAGGGGAAATGTTAGATTGTATATCTGGTAAAGGAATAATTTTTTTAAAAATCCATGGAGCTACATTACACAAAGAACCCTAAGTTAAACCATGGACTATAATTAATAGCACAATTATAAAAACATACTATCATCAACTATAATAAATATTCTATACTAGTGCAGGTTGTTGTTGTTGGGGTGGTTTATGAGAATCTTGTATTTTGTATACAATTGTTCTATAAACCCACAATTTCTCTAATAAAGAAAAAAAATGAAACCAGAGGGGGGGGGGGATAAAGGACCTGGGGTGGCATTTTGGGCTTAGAGTTATGTAATAAGAAGTATAAGGGATTGTTCAAAGCACATGGGTTAGAATAATAAGTTCTCAGGATGTTTCCCTATAAGGCAAAATGCTAACAATGGGGAGCAAGGTGTTTTATGATGCCTATGAATACTGACCAGGATGGGTTGGCCTCAAGGATAAGGACTGGGTTTACTTTATGTCATGGTCCCTGTTGCCCAGCACCATGCCTGGCACACAGAAGGGGCTCAGCTAGTGTTCAACAAGTCAATACCTCTGGCATGATGGTTATCTGGCCCCTGGGCCCCAACTCTCCTGGAATATGAATGGAGTCCAGAACTCTAGCAGCAAGGAGGGGTTGGGTGGGGAGATGGGAAGCCCCCAAGCACCTTAGTGCTATGTTCTGGAAGGTGAAGCCCAGGGGCTCAGGAAGAGAAGCTCTTTGTCCCTTTATCCTACCTGTAGGCACCCATGCAGCTCAGGGATCAAACTTTAGGGTCTATGCTGGGGTAAGAGAAACAAGGAGGGTGGCTGTGATGAGGAGCGGAGCCTGCCTGGACTCCTTTCAATCTCCTGCTGAACCAAAAAAAAAAATGTAGCTTCCCATCCCCTTCCTCCTGCCCAGAAGATATCCCTCTTTGCCTTCCTTTTGATCTTGACTCTGGGCATTGTCAATCTGGACTCACCAAGATGTTAGCCTAAATATTTTGTGGGGGACCACTAATGAACTGGAGTCAGCGGAAATAGAAACCACCTTTTCTGAGAACTTATGTGCCAAACTCTGTGCTTAGTGCTTTATATGTCTCCTCCATTTCCCCCAATAATCAGAAGAAATGATGTTGCCCTGCATCTATGATGAATTACATGAGGGGTAGAGAAGATTTTCAACCTGCTCAAGACCACTCTGCTAATGCATGAGCTTTCTGACCCTCAGATCTCCCTCCATGAGACCACGTGGGCATTCAGCCATTTTAACATCAGCTATTGGGTTGATGGGGAAAATAACAATAATCATTTATGTTATTGTATCACGATAACCCTCACATTTTTTTATAGATAAAGAAACTGAGACTCAGAGAAGTTAAATCATTCCCCCAAGATCACACAAATGGTAGATGAATCCTTAAAATGCACTAGACTACTGACACCCAGGCACAAATAGTGATTAGAGGGTGGGGGGTGATGAGCTGATTTTTAGGAAACACATTTTCCTTTTATACCCCCAGCTTGTTACATTAGGCAAAAGACCCATTCTCGTGGTAACAAGTTACCAGAAACAGAATGATCTGTGACTTTACCACTGTTATAGTTTGGGAGCTGTTTGCAGGCCCATTCCTCTTATTTCAGGGCACTGGAATCAGAGAGGGTAGGAAGAGAATGAACAAATCTGACCAGAGAAACTGCTTAGAGAGAAGCACCTGATGGCAGAGAATAGATCTCAGCCATTTCATATCAGTTTTGTCTCTTATTGATCCATTTTCTTTTCTTTTTATAGAACGGGAGCGTCCCTTTAGTCTACTAGCTCATCAGTGGGCTTTAAAGGTTTCCTATTGATCTGTGAAACTATTGTCTCAGTTTGCATCGTCCATTTTGGAGACATCCTTTGCTTTTTGGTCATGTTCTGTATTTATTTTGCATCCCAGATATGGCTTCTTTTCTGGGAGCAAGAGGCAGGCAGCATGTGCCCAAGGAAGTGGATGGATTTGATTGTGCAATGCTTCTGGCACCTGTTCCTGGGCTACAGGAAGTCTCCAACTCTGAAAGGTGATGGAGAATGTTGGCTGAAGGGTAGGGGTTTTGAAAGGACTCGATGACCTTATTCCAACAGGGAAAAGAAACAGTAAAAACATCCATTCCTTGAGCACGTTCTCTATACTAACACCTGTGTTGTAGGCCTCACCATCCATCATCGTGTTTCATCCTCACATCAACCCTGGGAGATAATGTTTGACAGATGAAGAAACTGAGGCCAAGAGAGATTTAATTGTTTGTCCAGATGCACTCAGCTTTGACCCTGGTTTTGCCAGTGACTACCTGCAAGCCAAAATAATTTGGCAAAGGTTACACAGAGCTTCAGTTTCCTCTTCCCAAAGGTGAGGCTAGCATTGCTATAAGCTGGAACTTATACCTTGACTTTTTGGTCATTTCATTAGTTCATGAATTCATTCATTCTCTAATTCACTCTACAGTTCCTTGTGTCCTGGTATGCTATGTGAGAATGTACTTAGATAATGTACTTAAGGCCTTAAGCAGAGGTTCCAATACAAAGGAAGTTCCCAGTAGATATCTGATGAATGAGTAGAGGTCCCCTTCAATTCTCCTCCTTTTAAGATTCATCCATCTACCCTATTCTCTATCATTAGATGAAAACTTATTTCTTCTTTCTAAAGCTAATGCTGATAAAATATATTTGAAAATGGCTAGTACAAGTGCCTGGCATATATTGGGCATTCAATAAATGCTGGTTATCATTTATCCATCCATTCCTGGCTCCTAGGCACTGCATATCTCCTCATCTCCAGAATTTTCAAATTCCCTTCTCTGCCTTCAGACACAATCTTCCCCTGAAGAAACCTTTATTTGATTTTTCTCCATTATTTCTTCCACCAAGCTCCTTGAACCTTCATCAACTACAGCCTTTATTGAAATTTATTTATTTCACTGCTCACTTTTCTTCTTAACTCCAAAGAGCTGTCTCCTGACTTCTCCTAAGTTCTCATCTCTCCCAAGTTCCACTGACCTCCTCATTGCTTTGCATTCATCCTTGTCTTTCTCAGCATCCCTTTGGCTTTTGATAATGTACATCATCCTCTTCACTTCAACGTGCCCTCCTCCCTTGATATTTTGGTTGTTTTGTTAGTTCATGAATTTATTCATTCTCTAATTCACTGAACAGTTCCTTGTATCCTTGTATGCTATATGAGCTCCTGGAGTTAGAATGGTATTCACTTAAGGAATTTTTAGAAACAGCAGTATCTGGTTCTTTCATATCTCCTCCTCCCTTATCTACTGGCCAATCCTGATTGATTCTTTCAGCCACTCCTCAGATGTTTACCTTGTTTATGAAGACACTCCTGATTACTTCTAGACAGGGACAATTATTTTTTTTCTCTGCTCCACTTCCATTTCTCCAACCTAATAGAAATTATTGTGTATGCCACTTTGGTTTGAAATTCTTTTGTTTTGCATCCAATTCCCATTGGGAGGTTCTCAGGGGCATGAAATGGGCAATAAATACGAACTGGATTGAATAGAATATTCAATGACTCCTCCACTCTTTCTCTTGCTTCCCTTTCTCTCGCTTTTTTCATTCTGTCCATAAATGAAGACATGTCTTCAGAAGTTCAGTATTTATCCATTCATACTCCTTAAGGTTACTTTTTTTATCATAAAACAAACTTGGAGAGATATGCCCTATTTATTCCAATAAAGTCTTTAACGATCATCTAGGAAACAAACATCCAAATTTAAACCTGTCATTCTTTCTCACCTGAACACTCATCCCCCTAGGTCAGGACTCATACATCAATCTCCCTGATTCTATCATCATCCATTATACTATTTCCTAGGGCTGCCATAACAAGTCACCCCAAATTTGGTGGCTTGAAATAGCAGAAATTTAGCGTCTCAATTCTGGTGGCCAGAAAACCAAAATCAAGGTGTTGACTGGGCTATGATCCTGCTGAAGGCTCTTGGGGACAATGCTCTCTATTCTTCTCTCTTAGTTTCTGGTGGTTCCAGCAATCCTTAGAGTTCCTGGGCTTGTAGCTACATCAGTCCAATCACTGACTCTTTTTTCCCATGGCCTTCTTCCCCCTGTGTGTCTACGTCTTCACATGGTGATCTTATAAGGATACCAGTCATTGGTTTTAGGGCCTACTCTACTCCAGTATGGCTTTATCTTAACTAATTACATTTACAAAGACCTTATTTCCAATAGGATCACATTCTGAGTTTCTGAATGGGCATCAATTTGGAGAAACCACTATTCAAACTAGCACATCCCTCAATCTGTCTTGTCTACTGCCACCAAAGTCAGATTCTCAAACTTTGCTTAGTTATGTTTGAGGCTTCCAGGCCTCAAAAGCATAAAATAACTTTAAATTTCCTCATCTCCTTGACTACCATAACCTTCCAAAGAGCCTGTTTTCTAATCATAAGGCCCATTGCCTTTATTTTAAGTATTTTTCCTTAATTGTGACTCTCTTAGACTACAAACTCTGTGGTATAGGAATCTAAACAATCTTCTTTATCCCCATCTTCCCAGAATCCGCCACAGTTGGCATGTGGGTATTCAACAGCTATCTGTTGGATGGCTACATGGTGACCTGAGTATCAGCCTCAAGTCCTCTATCTGACTTTGAAAAGCCCTCCATTACCTGTCACAGCACCATCCACTCCAGTCAGCATTTGCTGAGCAAGAATTAGGTGCTTTCAATAAATACTTATTGGTTGATTGATTAATCCATCATCCAGGTTTCCTGCTCTGAAACATTTTTAATGTGGGTCTCCTGGGGGCTGGAGTAGGGGGCATAAGAGGAGTAAAGGGATGAGTATCAGAAACACTTGATCAGCATTCCAACCTTAGAACTTCTGGGGTCTGCCAAGGGTTTCAATTTGCTTGAGAATCTACTTCCAGGCCATCTAAGAAAAATAACAATGACTTTTGGAACCATGGATGGTGGGGCCCATGACACTGAGGTTAAAATTCATATTGAAAGCAAGTAGCACAGACCCCTTTTCTCTGTAGAGAGTGTTATAGAAAGGCCAGGAGTTGAACCTAAACTGGAGAGATGCCAGGGGTCTGTACTCTCACATTGATCACTGATGGTTTGTATCAGTGAAGAAAGCTTGTAAAAGTGACATTGCATGATCACATATCTTCTGTCACACCCAACGTGATGGAACTTGTACCTAAGTCTGTAAAGAAAGGGGGTTCTGAAAATCTGGGTGAGGCAGCCCTAGAACTGAAGGTGAGACTACTAGAAGCAGTCATTTCTAATAACCATTTTATGGACTGGCTCCATCAAAGGAATGTTACTGGCTACGTAAAATCCTAACTAACAATGGAAAGAATCTATGCCTTCACCATGGAATTCAGTCATAGGTCATCACAATTTTCACTCATGCCTTAAGTCAATCCCTACCTTCACCCCTACCCCCAAACTGATGTGATATGGAAAAATGGAGGTCAGGCATTCACTAAGTAAAACACCACATGTATCCAGTATTTTATTTCTCTGTGTTCTTTTTCTTTTTATAAATGTCCTAAGTCACCCGTTCTCTTAGCACTTATTCCTTTGGGAATTACGAAACTAAAATGGGCTTTATTTTGTTTCAGTTCCCTTGTATCCATTTCAGTGGAACTACTAATACCACTTGTTTTCATATTTTGAGTGCTTAATAGATTTGGAATATGAGGTCAAGTGTCCAAAACAATAATTATCATTCTGGGCAGTGATTGAAAGCTTCCATTGTCCTCAAAATCTATGGAAGGCAAAAGAGACTTTTATTATATCTCTACCTGATGCATGTGTGTGATTCTGGAAACCTCACATGACTGATTTTGCTATTCCGAAATAACAGAAAATTAACTTTAATACAAGAGCAGTGGAATTTTAGTGGCAGATAACATTTGCAAGTCATGTAAAAGCTGTTTTGAACATAAGCCTGTTGAATCTGGGTAGACGAGTTTATTGTATCTGCCTGTTAGTTACCTAAATTCATCAGTTTCCTTAAATCTCAACCTTCAGTGTTGGAGGATGGCCAGCACCTTCCCACGGCCTTCCATGCTAGAAAGATTAGCTGGCAACCCATCTTCCATGACTTCTTCTCATTCCAGGAGTCAAGAAAGGCCTCAGCTTTGTGCTCTCCCAGTGGAATGGGGATGTGAACCAAAGGTTACCACTCCCATAACTCTTTGAAATCCAAAAGGATTGATACAGAGGATTCTGGGAAAGAATATTCAGCTTCAGAATCAAAGAAGAAAATGCAAAATGTCTGGAATTGGAGCATGGATTAAATGATTAGGGACAACACAGCACTTTCCTTCTGTGTATTTTAATTCATTCGTCAAGTGTTAGCAACTGCTACACTAAATACAGAGATACCAGGAGGGCACAGCCTAGAGATGTTTGTGGATGTTACCTAGAAGGGTAGCCTGATCTGTATGGCTAGACAGCTTCCACATGGAACCAAACTTCCCACTACTCTTGTGGTAACTACAACTGCATAGGGGCATCGTGGACTGGGTTTATGTCACCACCTCTGACCGAACATATTTTGTTTCCTCCTCACTGTCTACGTCTTCCTCAGCATACCTCTATTCCTTTTTGCCAATATGGGGCAATATACCACTGACCAATTGATAATGCTCAAAGATGAATCCAAACTAGTCAAAAGATTGGATCTAGACACCCAGGGCCTTGGATCTGAATCTCTGTGCACCATTTCCTAGGTGGGTGACCTTAGGTATCTGGTCACCTCCCTGAGCCCCAATGACCTCATATAGAAAATAGAACCAACAGTAATTCACTGAAGCTGTTGAGAAGATTAAAGTTTACTATGCTATATTCCAGAAGAAGGGGAAGGGGAAAATGCCTTCTCTACTAGAACCTTTGAATATTGGGTTTCTATTTTAACAACCATCTAAATTAAAATTGATAAAGCCTATTATGGATTACCTAGATGGACCTTTATATTTAAGAAGTGACACTGCATTTTAATGTCTATGGTTGCAAACTCATCAGCACTATATATAATACTAAGTTGATTGACTCTGTTAGTATGAAAAAATAAAGAGTAAATAAATTCCAAAGGGTGCACCATAGTAAAATTAATGACAAGCAGCTTCACAATGTTTTGTATAAGTGGAGAAAGAAGCTTAGAAAACTAACACACACCTATGTCAGTTGGAAGCTGATATGTAAAAAGCCATGTTCTTTAATCCTGAAAAGCCATGTTCTTTAATCCTGATTCAACATTGTAAGGTGGAAACCCTTTTGATTAGAGCATCTCCACAGAGATGTGACACACTCAATTGTGGGTGTGCCCTTTGGTTAGATTACTTCTATGAAGATGTGACATACCCACTTGTGTATGTAGCATTTTGATTAGATGGAAAAGTGATTCCACCCATTTAAAGTATGTCTTAATTCATTTATTTGAGTCCTTTAAAAGGAGAAACATTTTGGAGAAACCTTAGATGTAGATGCTAGGGGAACAGTTGCTTTGGAGCAGACAGAGATGCAAACATTTGGAGATGCTTGGAGTGTCAACAAAGGAAGCCTAGAAACGGCTGTTTGGAGATGCAGAACCCAGCAGACACTGCCATGTGCCTTCCCATGAGATACTAAACAAGCCAGAACCCAGAATTGTGTCCCGGAGATGTTAAGAGAAGGCCCACAAATGCATAGAGATGAAACCATTGCTATCAGAAGCTGGAAGCAATGGAACCAGGAACAAGGATCAGTAGACACCAGCCATGTGCCTTCTCAAGTGACAGACTTCCTTAAATCAAGGTATCTATCTCTGGATGCCTTAGTTTGGAAGTTTTTATGGCCTTAGAACTGTAAACTTGTAACATAAATTCCCTTTATAAAAGCCATTGTGGTATATTGCATTCCAGCAGCTTTGACAAACCAAAACAGTACTGCCTCACAATATTCACCCAGAAAGGAAGTTCAACATTTCATGTGCACCTTCCGTGGACCATTTACTATGTACAGTTTCACATAATTACTAAAATACTTCTCCAACATAGTAATGCACAGAATCCATTTAAAGTACAACATATTCTGACATTTTTTAAGTATGATGCTATTTAAATATTTACAAAATAAAATTCAGTTTAACCATCCAATGTTTATTGCTTCTATAAAAGTATAAAATGAAACAAATTAATAAATTAAATGCAAACAAAGCTAACAAATATTGAAAATCCAAGCTAGTAAGTTTAATTAAATGTGGTAGATGATACAGTTTCAATGAAACCTATTCAAAACCTGCTATATAAGAATGGTAATGAATGTTATTGTAAAGGTCCATTTGAGTTTGCCAACTGCACATACAGTATGATTGTATAGGACTATACACTATGATTATAAGCTGTTTAAAGAAGCAGATAGCATGAAATGTGTTGAATTTAACTATGGGAATTTATCAGCTTACAAGCTTACTGTTTTAAGGCTGTGAAAATGTCCAAATTTAGACATCTTCAAGATGATGCTTTCTTCCTGAATACTGGCTGCCAGTGATTTTGGAACTCTTCTGTCACAGGGCAAGGTACATGGTGGCATCTGCAGGTCTTCTCTTCTGAGTTTCACTGCTTTCAGCTTTTTGCTTTTGTGGCTTTCTCTCCCTTTGTCTACATTTCATTCTCTTATAAAGGACTCCAGTATGAGGACGAAGACCCATCCTGGACCATGCCTTAACTGAAGTAACCTTATTCAAAAGGTCCTGCTGAAAATAGGTTTGTACCCATTTTTAAAAAATGGAATTAGCTTTAAAACATGATTTTCTAGGGCATACACAGTTGCAAACCACCAGAGGTTGCCTCTTCAGCATGGTGGAAGACATGATGAAAGAAGGCTAATGAATAATCACAGATCTATTGATTCATCATTTTGTGTGTGTTCGGTAACATACTAAGGATATTGCACCTATTATAACCTTAATCTTCATAATCAATTGAAAGCATATGATATAATCCAGTGTATTATGCTGCCTTCCTGTCCTCAAGGATCTCACAGTCTACTCAGGAAATCAGTCATGCATATAAAGAGTTAACATGAAGTTGTGTGTGTCAAATGCTAACAGAGAGGCAAGTTCCAGGAAGGACATCGGGGTGGGTCACCAGGAAGGTTTTCTGAAGCAAGGGTCAGATTTGGATTGGCAAAGTTTCTGGACTATTTCATCTGTCCCTCTGCATTCATTGTCCTCTTTCTGCACCCTGCTTTGGACTCCCAGGAGGCAACCTTTGTAGATGATGGCAATAGTTTCTCTTGTCATCTGGCTTCTCTTTGGGTTCTGCCAGAAGGAGTGCTATCATCTTGTTCCATAGAATCTTGGGAAGAAACTTTCCTCTCCAGAAGTCATCTGCTTCTGAAATTCTATTAGTGAGTTTCATGTCAGATCACCAGTGGGACTGGTTTTCCAGGATGTAGGACCATGTAAGAATCCTTCCAAAAGCAGTTTTAAAATTAATTTCATGTCACTTTTAATATATTTAGTCTCCAGGTTGTATATCATGTAGAGGTATAGTCATTTGTGTCCCCTCGAAAATTCAACTGACAAGACCAGAAAGTATTAAGACAAAATGGATCAGAGGACAAACCAAAGTTAAGGAAGGACATAGGAGGATAGGAGAGCGGTCAGGTTATTTACTCCCTGGTTCTCCCCTTCTTGGTGAGTTGGTTTTTCCCTCTAGTAAAGGCTGGAGTGTCTGGCAGGTGGCCCTATCCATATAGCCACCCACCCTACGTTCTTGTAATTGCTTCTTCCCCTTGACCCTTCAAGCTGGGGAATGGGTTAAGGTGCATCCTCACCCCCACCCCTGGAGCCCCATGTTGTTCTTTATTGATTCTTTACCCAGTCCTCACCTCTGCAAAAAGTCCCTCTATTAAAGTCTCCTCCTATTACCCAATTCAAATTTGTCATCTCTTCCCTCCAATTTCTGATTGAGGGGCTGACCAGGGGCCCAGTACATGGGATTTCTGGGTTGGTGGGATCTTGTACTTGGAGGGCACAAAGTGTATGTTAAGATGATGAGGACAAGTGCACATTGAATAAGAATAATAGTTACTATTATTGGCATTTGCAAACCTGCTTTGTATCTGATCAGAGACCAGGACCTTTGGTTCTGTAATCCCTAAACCTGAAGACAGCATGAAAGTAAGGCATTGGTATTGCTGTTCCCATATCCACTGAAGGAAACAGAGATACAGTTGAAGCCTCAGGCAGTTAAGCTATTAAATGGCAAAGTCAGAATTCAACTAAGGCTCTACCTAATTCTATCTGTCTATGCTCACTACAGACTTCTGTTAACCTCTGATGGTAATCAAACTTCTGTGAAATCTGATGGGGATGAGATACTGGAGTCAATTACACAATATTCTCTTGTGGAATCTCAAAAGGAAGAAAGGTCCTATGCCCACCCACCATTCGATCCCAGGGTTCCTCTCTCTTCCCACCCTGTGTTAGTTCGCCAGGGCAGCTGTATAAAGTACACAGATCAGTAAGCTAAAGCACAGAAATGTATTATCTCATAGTTCTGGAGACTAGAAATCCTCCATCCAATTGTGAATGGGGCCATCCTTCCTTTTAAAAGGGAGAATCTGTCCCATGCCTCTTCCCTGGTTTCCTGCAGGAAGCTGGTAACTACACAGCATTCCTTAGCTTATGGCAGCAGAACTCAATTTTTGCCTGCATCACAATACTGTCTCTTTCCATCTCTGCCTCTCTTACTCACTTTATCCATATTTCCTCTGCTTTTAAGGACACCTGTCATATTGGATTAAGAGCCACCCTGATCATATCTTCAAAGATCCTATTTTATTTCCAAATAAGTTCATACTTATAAGATGGGAGGTGGACTTGAATATGTCTTTTTTTTTTTTTTTTGAAACCCATAACAGAACCCCGTGGACAAAGATGGACTTTCCTTGAGTATTTTACTACTCCAGAGAGCACTTCACTATGTGAGTTGGAAAGCCATCCCCATATGCAGCCAGAATCCTACTCTAAGAAATTATCTGGCCTCCTCTTAAGTTAGTAGATGTCCATCTTGCACCTGGCTGGTTTGCATGCCTGCAGGCCCTGAACCCTGGCCAGCTACTATATCTGAGCTGGGGCCCACCTGCTCTTCAGAGAGCTGAGGGCTCCAGCATGAGCATGCATTAATGTGATTTCTTGTGGTTAAGTCCTTAAAAAGGCCAAGTGTGGCTATTGGAGAAAATCAGGGCAGCAGGCATGCAGACTGGAAGGAATGTGCTGGAAAACTTGGCCAGGTGACAAGAGTTAGGATTTAAGAGAAGGGAAGAACTTTCTGCATAAATAAAATTAATTGCAGTTTTTTAATGCTTTCTTTACATGGCCATTATTAAGACTTTGAGAAAGATAGAACAGTTAAGTTAAAGGGGGTAAAACCATTCTCAGTCCACCATCTAGGGAAGGCAACTCTTGAGTATGGTTCTGGAATTGTTTCCTATGCTCATATAAAAATGTATATACTCATACATTTTTTATTATAAAATTTTACATTCTATTTACTGGAGATGCGGTCCCTGAATGTACAGCTCTTCAATTATCTGAGAGTTTATTAGAAATGCAGAGTCTTAGGACCCACTTCAGGCTCACTGAATCAGAATATGCATTTTAACAAGTGCTCCACTTAAGTCAGGAGCATATGTCTTAAAAAGCTATAAGGTGTTAAATAGTATGAATGTGCCATGGATAATCTCATTAATTCCCTTTAGTTCAAAATCACACTCTGTCTAAATTTTCATGATTTTGTTCTCCAATATAGTGAAATATGCATCAAAATATCCTTCTTCATATATCTTTGTGCAAGCAATAATGATGGGTCTCATCATTATTGCATCATTTATTGAGGGCTAACTAGGTGCTAGGTCTGTGGTGAAGATTTTGTAAGAATCAGCTCATCTCATCTTATGATGGCCCTACAAGGCAGGGACTGCTCTCCTCTTAGAAGGCCGTGTTGCTGAGCGCATTTTTAAAGTATTTCAAATAATGATGATTTTACTACTGTTACTGATGATTATAGAAATGATATTGCTAATCAGATTACATTAACTGCTTATATCCATTTTTTAATTTAAACCTCAAATGATCCAAAAAAACAAATATTATTAACCCTCTTTTAAAAGAACAAGGCTCAGAGGCAAAATAATCTTGTCCAAGCTCACACACCTGCCAAGCCCAATGAGGACCCCGTTCTGTCGGTTTCAGTGTTCAGGCTGGAGAGGAAGGTATACACTGGCTTCTAGATCTTCAGGGCAGCCTTGGGATCTTCCCTCACTGTCACTGCTGGGCACTTAAACAGGCTTTTCTTCCCCAAATCCTTTGTGTGTGAGCACACACAGTGATTCATGACCTTGCCTCCTTCACTGGAATGGGCTTAGGGGAACAGAGGGCTTCTTTTTTCCCCCCAACCAAAGCTCTATCCAGCAAAGCTGCAGTCATTAGGATCCTCAGACATTTGGGCTGGCTGGCTGTGTGGCAAACATCCCAGGACTTCTCAGGGAACAATGGGCACTGAACTGCAGGTGACCCGACCTGCTAATCGCTGCCTGATTACCAGCTAATCAGTGCCTTGTTTGAGACACTGAATCCCAAATCCCTTTGGACTGGGCTGGGCCCTGGCAGGCAGTCACCTGGTTAATGCATCAGTGGCGAGGTAGGGGGTCATGTGTTCCAGTGCACAGAGTGGCCAAAGGCCACCTTCAGGAAAGCAGTCACGGGGTCTGTCTCTCCCCAGCGGGTCCTGGACAACTAGAGTGCTTGTCAACAGTGAGGAAGTGAATAGAGGCAGCTTAATTAAAGGCCAAGTTCTCTTTCATGGTACCTATGCAGAAAGAACTAATAAACCCTTGTAGGCACAGAGAAAACAGAAGACACCTTTTCAATGTTTTCCCAGAGGAGATCTCCTCTGTGAGGATGAATGAACAACAAACAGACACCCCATGACTACCACCACTGTCACAGCCTCCACCACTATATCACCATCACCACCACCACACTTCCACCATGATCAATGCCTTCCCTATCACTACCACCACCATCATTATCACCACCACTGCCACCACCACCATCACTGCTGCCACCAACAACACTGCCACCATCACCACCAACATCAGTGCTGTCACCACCATCATGACCACTAACACTGCCACCATCACCACCACCATCATCACCACCATCACCTTCACTCCCACCCCTCACCACCACTACCATCACCACCACCACCACCACCATCATCACCATCACCACCATTACCATCCTCACTATTATAATCAACACTACTGCCATTGCTGCTGACCCTGTTTCCATGCCACCATCACCACCACAACTATCACTACTGTCACAGCTACCACTATCATCATACCACCACCACCAGTAACAGCCACAAAATGGTCACCACTACTACTGCCAACATGACACTACCACTATACTTGTAACACCACCTTTGCCACCCCCTGCCATATCCTAGGAAAGTAGTTTTTGAAAAAGCACTGGTTTGAGAGTCAGAAAATTTTAGGATATATTCCATGACTTACTAGCTGTTTGAGTTCGAACAATTCATTAAGTTTTGAAATTCAATTTCCCCAAAAGGAAAAAAGAGACAGTAATATAACAAGCCCATAGAATTGCAGCTTATGCATAGTTCTCGGCACATAATAAGACTCAGCAAATGTTCACTATTGTTAATTTTGTTATTTCTGCCCTGGCTCCATTTTAATATACAGTCTCTCCTCTACCATCCTTGCTTGAAAAGTGGTGAGGAGAGGACAATTTCTCCCTTCATCCCTGATATCATGGGACCCTCTAGAGACTGCCTGGTATTCTTCAAAAGGAGATGTTTGGTCATGGCAGCATGGATTGAAGAAAATTCCAGATTTGGAATCAACTGCCTGGGTTGAATACAAACCTGTCTTTCAAAAGCCATGTAATCTTGAGAACTCCCCTAACTCCACGAGACTCTGTTTCCTCCTCAAAAATTGGAGAATGGTATTCTCTTCCTTGAAGGATTGCTGAGAGGATTATATGAGATAAGATAGGAAAAAACCCTAGTATATTCCCAGGCATAGAGGAGACAGTCAATAAATTGTGTTGATTTCATTTGCCAATATTTTAGCTCTGAATAAATAATTATAGGGAGTTTTAAAATGTATCCATTCCTCTAGAGAACCTCCCAAAGGTAGGATAAAGCCAAGTTTTCCCCTTCTATTTCCAGGTAAAGGTGTGCTTGCTTTAAACCCTGACCAGCTTTTTGGGAGTACTGCAAGGGTCTAATAAAAGGCTACCTTTGACCAGTAGCTTCAGTTCTAGGAAGCTGTTCAATGTTTGACTATATTTCTTCAGACTCATTTAAAAACAGTTAATCAGGTTAGTTCAGTTGAATTATTGCTCCTTGGGAGTTTTCCAAACCCTGGATTTCCTTCAGAAAGAGTTGGATTCTGTTCTGTTCTTGGAATTCAGCTCCTTGCCCCTCTCTTTGAACCCTGATCACAAATGCAGTGTAAATAACCCCCTGCCTCCTGACCCAACAGAGAAATCCCTAGCCTCCTGCTTGCAGTGTGGAAGCTCTTCTCTTGGGCTTCCCTGAGCAAGAATGTCTGATGAGCTCATCCATTTCACTTCTTCACTCTATGGCTGTCAGACAACAACATTTTGGTGGTGCACATCAGAATAATGGATGACCCCTCTCCAAAGAACGTGCACAGTAACAGGAAAAGGGAGAGAAATCTCATTACAGCCAATAAAATTTGGTTCCTTGATAGCCTGTGTGAAGGATTACTCTGTAACTCCCTAGAATCATACAACAATTAAGTGACTCTCAGCAGACTTCTACTCAGGACCTTGTACAGGCTGCATATGGGAACTCAAGAGAGGCAGTGATGAATTCTGAAACCACATAAATGAAATCATTAAGAATTAACTTTGGCAACCTCGGCACCTGGCAAGGGCAACACTAGAACATCCCCACTAACACCAGGTCAGGTAGACTGTTTGCCAGTGATGTGTAGTGCTTCATGTTCAGAGCAAGTGTCACTGTAAATGCTTAGATTTAGTTACCAAATGAGAAAGCAAGGGCACAGGGAAGGAAGTTGACTGGAAGACAGTTAATCAATTCCATTTTGGTTAGTTTTAGATTCCACCCCCTCCTCTACCATCTTGAATCTGTTTTTGGGATTGATTGACTCTTCTGAAATCCTACCTATTTGCTCATGGAATCTATTATCTTTGGACAGTAATTGTACTGGATGCTTTATTACCATTTAATCCTCTCAATAATCCTCATTGGTTGCTTCCCTTATTTTTCCCCCAGTAGTGCCTTCTTGAGAACTTCACATGTTGCAAATTCTTCTAACTGCTGCATCATATTCCATCATAGGTCCCCCACATTTTTCCTATTCATTTCATTAACAACAAATTCCTTGGTTGCTTCCCTGGTCCAGCAACCACAGGTATAACCCAAGTGGCATTGTCTTATATTTTTTTCTTATGGACCCAACTGGGGATTGTTAGAATATTCCAGGAGCAGAATTATTGAGTACGACATATTTGGAAACTCAGATTTACAAGACTATTCTTTAAGATGGCTGCCTGAATCTATACTCCCAAGAGGCAAATGTGAAGAAGCATATGTGTTCATATCTGAAGCCAACACTTGGCCTTATCTGGCTTTCTGAATTTTGCCAGTCTGATGAGCATAGAGCTATATCTCACTATACTGGATTTGCATCTCTCCTGATTACCAATGAGTCTAAACACCTCTTCTTATTGTGTTAGCCAACTGAATTTCTACCTCCATGAATTGCCTATCATGTCCTTTGCCCCTATTTCTATTGAAATTTATGATCCTTTTCTCATGAATGTATAGGTTCCTTGCATATTCTAGATTAGATCTTTGTCAGTGTTGGACATTGCAAATATTGTGTCCCAATCCATAATTTTTAAACTTCATTTTTGCTATCCTTCATTAAAAAGAGATCCTCAGATTTGCTATAATCAAACCCATGGATTTTTTTGCCTTACGGGTTGTGATTTTAGTTATTATTTAGAAACTCTTTCCCCACAACTAGGTCATATATAGATTCTTCTAGATGTTCCCCTATTAGCTTTCTACTTTCTTCTCATATTTACTCTTTTATTTATCTGGAATTTATCTTTGTAGAATGTGGGAATATAGATTCCATTGCTCTCCACATGGTGGGTCAGTTTCTCAATACCATCTATGAAACAATCCGACCATTCCCAATGATTTATAAGCCATGTTAATCATATTTCAAGTCCCCATTTATAAATAGGTCTGTCTCCAAGGCCTCTGTTCTGTTCAATGGCCTCTGTTTGTTCTCAAGCCAGTATCATACAGATCTTATTATTATGGCTTTGGAGTATGTCAGTATTTTTGTAGGCTAAGGCCCTCCCCCACATCTGCTCTTTCATGGTTGACCTAGCGCTCTACCGGAACTTTATTCTCCCATATCCATTTTGGAATGTTTCTATGTTTCACAAAAATAAAACAAATAAATAAATACAAATAAATGCAGTTGTAGTTTTAATTGAGATCAATTGGATTTGTTTTCCATCCTTTAAACCCAACAAGACATGCATGTGTCTCCTTAGTAGAACCTGAGTCATAGAGAAGCACTTTCATTGCAGTTTGGGAGTGCAAATGAAGAGCATCTTCTGCAGTAAAGGAGCGGGGTCCTCTCGACTTCAGCAGTGCTGCCCGAGAGAGCAGGGTGGTGGCAGATTTGCTTCGGTTAGTGCAGTTAATACCTGAGCCCTTCCGGCCTAATGACTCTGCTCAGGAAACCATGCCTTGGGGCTCCAATTTCCACCCATTTAAGCTTGTGGCTTCTTGGCCTGGAGGGTGTTCCCTTCCCAAAATGTTTGTTAGTGCAGTGGCTTTTTATGGCACTTTATGGAAAAATTAAAGGGGGATGGGGAGAGATGACTGTATTCTGAAAACTAGCTTGCCTTTAACCTTCGTTTACTGGAATTTCAGTCCTCCGCATACCTTGTTAGCAGAAAAAACTTCAAATATAGTTTTTTCCATCCAAGCTCACAATTGGAATGTTCTTTGCCTCTTAACTCAGGCCAGGACAAATGTGGCCCAAGCTCTGAAAAACAGCTTATTATGGACTAGAGTTGTACAGCAGCCTTTGCACAACATTTACAACTGCAGTTATCTGGGGGGTGGGGAATGGGTGGAGCTCAGGAGGGGGCCTGGTCTTGTGAGGGTCAGAGGTTAGAAGCTCTTCCATCATTGCAAAAATCAATCCTGGAGACAGTGTTGGAGAACTCACCCCTAGTTTTCCCTGAGCCCCTTTAAGGCCTTTAAGCATCACCTGGGAAGCTGGCTCCCAAGGAGGTGGCAGTTTCTCCACTTCTGGAACAGGAGGCAGGAGGACTGAGATACAGTCTGGTGTCTGATGAAGCGTCAGAAGTCAGATACTCTGGCTGTGGTACTGGCAGAGAAGAGGGGCTGAAGCCAGGTCCTCCAGAAATGTCATGTTTTTCTTAGAACTGGGGCCTATATTACACACAAATTTGAGATTATCTTCAACAATTATCTAAAATTAACTGTGGTTTTCAAATGAAAAACATTTAGGGGAGAATCAGATAAGAAAGAGACCTATTTATAATACTTGCCACGGGGGGGAAAGAGAAAAAGCAAAAACAAGAGTGAGAGAGAGAGCATGCTGAGAGCATAAACTGATAGCAAATGTACTTCGAGCACCATCAGCCAAACACTGACCCTCTTTAACCAGCCCCTTCTTGATAAGGGAAAAGAGGGCTTTTATCCTCCCGTGGTTTATTAGAGAAAGCTGCTCCAGAGAGGAACGCTGAATCTCCATCTTGTTCTAGATCCAACCAGAACTGGCTTTCTAAAGCTCTCAACCAGAATTCAGCATAAGTCAGAAGGTTTTGTTCATAGGCATTGAAATATCAGCCTGTGATTTTTGGCTCATAAATGGTGATTACAGGCTGGAACTACTTGAAACAGTAAGTTGAGTTAGAAACAAGAAACAAGGCAGGGCACTGCTGAAGCACCAGGAAGAGGTCATTTGACGTGTGTGTGGTTCTCTAGACTCATGCAGAAAGCACTTCAGTGCCCGCCTGCATCTGCAGTCAGCAATTGAAAGACAAGCAGACTAATTAAGAAAATACTGCTATTGTACCCATTTTACAGATGAGGAGATTGAAACTCAAAAAGATCACCCAGCTAGAAGGAAAACAGAGCAGAATTTGAACCCAGCCCGACTGACTGCAGAATCCACACTCAGAACCACTGCCCCAAATGCCTCTATGCAAATATTTCTGATCCTCTTCCACTTGGAGGGCATAATTCCTTCTGTACTTAGTTTATATGAATATCCCTTATTCCAAGGGGCAGGGAGGGGCATCTAATGTGTGTGTTGAGGAGAGGGTTATAGTCAAAGGGAAAACTCCTTGAAGAGAACAGTAACTGATTAACACAATAGCCATCATAAAGTGGCCATGCACTCTGTGACATACAATTTGCATATATGTTATTGCATGCACTGTTCCCAATCTCTGTGCATACAAGGCTGTTTCATAGATGGAAACCTGAGACTCAGAAAGGGCAAGTGAAATTTTAACCAGAGATTGAGCCAGGATTTCAACTGTCAA
The DNA here is from genome assembly GCF_023851605.1 of Tamandua tetradactyla. Lineage (NCBI taxonomy): Eukaryota > Metazoa > Chordata > Mammalia > Pilosa > Myrmecophagidae > Tamandua > Tamandua tetradactyla. Next base: position 74,397,379 of record NC_135342.1, on the reverse strand, counting down.
ACACCAAATACCATTCGCTTCTCACTATACCATGCTGCCCCTTGCCAACCGAGGCATGTCAGATATCAGAGCTCTCTAGGGGCTGTGAGCAATGCCTGTATTGGGTTTGCTCTTTTCCCCTAGACACGGTTGGGTTGGCAAAGAATAAATGATCCCAAACACCAAAAGCAGCCCAGTGGGAAATACTGAACCAACATACTTCCAGGCTTTCTGGCATGGACAAACTCCTTGCCCCACTTTGTTCCTGGCCAGAAAGAAATGGCATGAAAAGGACAGTTTTCATAACCTCTTTCAGCTCTAAACCATGTTTCCTGTGCACTTAGCAGATCTAATGAAAACCAAACAGTTCTCTTAGGCATCTATAGTCTTAACGCCCTGAGTCAAGCACCCACGTGGCTAAGAAAGCTGCACCAACAAAAACATTTTTTTTTAAAATATCATAACACAACACGAAGCAACCATTGCTAATTCAAAGAGGCAGACATATTTCTTAAAGGTTGAAAAGAGGTGAGTCTTTCACAGGATTCTAGCTCAAGGCCACATTTGCAAAAGTATAATCATTTCCCTCGTAAGGTTTTGTTTATCTGGCCATTAAAAAAAAAAAAACAGTAAAACAACTTTTACTTTTGGCTCTCTGAACAAGAACTGTTTTTCCAGCTGTAAAGTCTAAGGAGGATGCAAGAGGCCTGGTTTGGTTATATATATATATATTTTAGGAGTAGGAGGACTTGGAGGAAAGTTTCTTACAGAATTTTGGTTGGGCTAAACTGCATACAGAGCAGTTTATTTATACTGTTTTATCGCACACCTGTTTGGATATGGGCTGTTTTCTGGTATTTAAACATACCATTTGTTGCCAATTGCTTTACTGCAGAGTCCCATGTTTTTGCTGCAAATGTTTCTTATTAGCCCAGAAAGAAACACCGATTGCTCCGTGAACATTATTAGCAAGGACTAAAATAACTTAATTGTTACTTACTTCTAACATGCTATCATTGAAGAAGTATAACCCAGGATCCCAGGAATCTGCTCAAAATACAGTAGAGGCCATTTCACTGTACCTAAGAATTAAGAAAAAAAAAAAAAAAAAGAATAACAAGGGCAAGCCATGGTGGTTCAGCAGGCAGAGTTCTTGTCTGCCACACCAGAGATGTGGGTTTGATTCCTGGTGCCTGCCCATGTAAAAAAAATAAATAAATAAGAAGAAGAACAGACACTTTTGGAAGAAATCCTTTAATAAAGCCATTTTCTAAAAAGCCACCTGCTTATTTGTAAAAGATTTGCACTTGCATGTTAGAGGAAAAGGAGAATGCTGCTATTTTAGGTAACAGTAGGCTCTTTCACCAATGGAAGCTTCTGGGAAAAGATGGGTATAGACTATGGTAGCTTTAGAATTTGGGTGAAAGACCTGACTCCACTTGCATGATCTTCACCAAATTATTTAAACTCTAGTACCTGTCTTGTCATATCAGTAAAATGAGGGCGATAATTGCTATCAAGGAATAAAATAACTTGGTTCAACAATATTTATTAAATCGCTACTGTGGGATAAGATGCATACTAGGTCCTGGGGTGCAGAGATGAATAAGCCAAGGTCTCCATAACTGAGAATTCCCATAGTAGTTCTCTGTTTATATTAGAAGGATCTTAATATTTATGCATGGATTAATAAACAGCTATATGTAAGCCAAAGTTAAGCCTGTAGAATGGAGATCTGAGCATTTATGTGAAGAGGTTAACTTTATCCTACAGTTTCAAAGGTTAAGTTGAAGTACTAACTTAATAAATTACCTTAGTTATCCATGGCTGTGTAACAGATTGCTCCCAAAACTTAGTGGTTTTTAAACAACAAACATTTATTACATCACAATTTCTGTGGGTCAGGAACTCAGGTGTGGCTTAGCTTCATGCCTCTGCCTTGAAGACTCTTGTAAGCTCACATACAAGCTGTTGGCTGGGGCTGCAATCTCATCTGAAAGTTCAACTGAGGGAGAATTGTTCACCCATATGGCGATTGGCATCATTCAGTTCATTACGAACTGCTGAACTAGAGCCTCAGTTGCTCACTGGCTGCTGGCAGGGGTTTCTTCCTGAGTTCCTTGCCACAGGGGCCTCTCCATAGAGTTCACACAACATGGCAGCTGGCTTCCCTCAGAGCTAGCAAGGTTTGAGAGACAGTGAGCTAGGCAGAAGGCGCATTCTCTTTGTAATCTAATCTTGTACCCTAATCTTGCCCTAAAAGGCACCTGTTCACTTTTGCCATAATTTATTTATTAGAAGTGAACCAGTAGGTCCAACCCACACTCTTGGAGGGTGGCCCACACAAGGACATGAATTCCTCAAGGGAGGAATCATTGAGGGCCATCTTGGAGGCTTCCTACTACGAAATGGAGATCAAAATGGATAAAACCCCAAACAGACACCTCATCTATGTACCAGCAGAATATGGCTGGTTCCATAGTGTCACAGCTCCCCAGTACAGCCAGGCAGTCCATCTGTGAGAAACTTCTGTTCCATCTACAAGATGTTGATGGAACATCTGCCTCTGCCAGGATGTAGCCACAGTGTCCTTCCCTCACACAATTTCCTCAAGGAGCCTCCGAAGATGGGCCTCCTTTTGTGTACCGCATGACTGGTTAACATAGCCCCCAGCATTACATCCTGGGGTTTTCTCCTTCTGCTCTTCCTTCATCCTGGATTTCTTTTTTTTTTTCTTTTGAAGATTCAGTTATGAAATAGGGAAAATGAACAACTCTTACCTAGTGGAGTTGTTGTGACAATTGAATGGCATAACTAGTCACCTTTATATGTATTGTAGACCTTTTGGATGCCAGGCACTCTCCAAGTATTTAGATCTCTTCTGAATTTGTCCCTTCCCCCTGAAGTTTAGAATATAATGAAGAAGACAAAAATCACTGTTATTGTGATTATTACACAAATAATGATAAGGGTAAAATATGGGGATTGGTTATATGGACCAACCGGAATGAATATTGGATGTAATAAATAATAAATCTGGTAATAAATCTGTCATTGCCTGGTCATGGAAAAGTGGGTTGGAGGGTGGGGGACAGTGTCCCAGGGAGAGCCAAGATGGTCAGGGCTTGGCACTGAGGGCTCAAAGCAGTAGCTAATCATCAGCTATTACAAGAGTAATTACTAATTGGTATGAATACACTGGTGGGTACAAGTTTATATACATTTTCACCCCCTAGAACAGGCCTTATAGAAATACAGGATGAATGACTTGAACTTGTTTAATACAGTTGAGAAAGGCTTCTCTATGGAAAAAACTTAAGTATAGATCTGAAAAGCAATAGAGGTTATACAGGTGATGAGTAGGAGGAGTATCTTTTTAGGCTAAAGGAATAGCATAAGTAAAGACTCTGAGACTGGTATGATACATTCAGAGCTCTAAGAAGAGTATAGTAACACTACAGTAGAGAGAAGAGAGAGAGTGGGGTCACTGTGGGACCACATGGAGGATATAAACTGACTTGACAAGCAAAAACAAACTGTTGAATACTTAAGGGAAGGCACGACATTGTCAGATTTTCAATTTAAAAGATCACTCTGGCTGGAATTCCTAGCATATCATAAGCATAAATATCATTATCATTTTTCCCTGTGTCCCATTGCCAATGCAAACCCAAAGACACAGATACTTAAGAACACACAAGCTCTGGCTGCTTTCCCTGTTGGAGAACACAAACAAAGCTCCTGGACCTTTGGATTCAACTCACCAAAATCTGACTTCAAGTCCTCAGAAAAATTTCAATAGGAGCACTCCCTTGTTTGAACAGTAATTCAAAGATACTAGCACAACACCAAATACCATTTCAAAAGGATCCAAAGTTTGAATCTATGTACTGAATCTTGACATAATCTCCATGAGGACAGGAGACAGAACCTGGCATTTCTTGAAGATCCATGCGTTAACTACCTTACTTACATTATTTCCTTTAATCTTCACAACACCTTCATGAGGGCAGAATTGTCACTGCATTTCTCAAAAAGATAAACTGAGGCTCAAAGAGATTACAAAATCCATGATACCAAGCTAGTCAACGGAAGTTTACTTCAAAGCCCATTTCCCAGTTTGGAAAGTAACTTTCTGAAATGGTGTTGGTGTAGACCAGGGTTTCTCAACCTTAGTATTATAAACACTTGGGACCAGATCATTACTTTCTGTGGAGAATTGTCCTGGCATTGCAAGATGCTTATTTGGTATCCCTGGACTCTATCCAGTAGAAGCCATCAGCATGTCCCCAAGATGCAACAATAAAAAACATCTCCAGACATCACCTAATGTCTTCTGAGGCCAAGATCAGCTGCAGTTGATAACCACTAGTGTAGCCTTTTCCTGATTCCCTATGTAAAATAGAACTCATTTTCCTACCTTATGGGCATGCTTGATGTTCTCTAGTATGGAAGGGGGTTTCAAGTACTCTTTGAGATTTACTCTTTTCTGGTGGCAAGGAAGGTATAACTGGAATGTAATTTGGATTAGCTAGCCTCTACCAAGCACTCATTAAAATTTCAAAGATGCCAAATCATTGTCAGACATAATGATATTGTGATTAATTAACTTCTTGGGATACGATTACTAAAAATTGGAGATTGAAGGGCTATAAGATGGAAACGGAGCTGGCTTCAAAGATGACTTTATATTTCCCACATTGTAATAAATTAACAAATCCCACTGTTGGGGCTTATTAAATGCTGCTGGAATACAATATACCAGAAATGGAATGGCTTTTATAAAGAGAATTTACTAAATTACAGGTATACCACTCTAAGGCCATAAAAAGTCCAAACTAAGGCATTCAGAAAAAGATACTTTGACTCAAGAAAGGCTAATATCTGTCACATAGGAAGGCATGTGGCTGGCATCTGTTGGTCCTTATTCCTGGTTCCATTGTTTCCAGCTTCTAATGCCAGTGGTTTCTTCTCTAAGTGTTTATGGACCGGATTCTGATTTGCTTAGCATCTCAAGGGAAGGCACATGGCAATGTCTGCTGGGCTCTGCATCTCTAAATATCCATGTTTAAACATCTTCTCTCTGTTGTCACTCCAAAGTCTCTGTCAGTTCTGAAGCAACTGTCTTTTCTCCAATATGTCTCCCCTTTTAAACTCCAGTAAACTAAGCAAGACTAACCTTGAATGGGTGGAGTCACATCTTTGTCTAATCAAAAGGCCACACCCACAATTTGGTGTGCCACATCTCCATGGAAGTAAGGTAATCAAAAGTTCATGCCCAGAATTGAGAGGGTCACTTTCCATGGAAACAATCTAACCAAAGGTTTCCATCCTTTGATATTGAATCAGGATTAAAGGACATGTCTTTTTCTGGGGTACGCCCAATACTTTCAAACCAACACACCCACATTAGCCCCAGAACCCAAATATTTTCTTGTACATACAAACATAGGTGTATCCCTCAGAGGACAGGATAGTAATTGAGAAAACAAACCTCAGAGGGAGAATTTTCTTAGCAAATACCTCCTCAAACAACTCAATTACACTGAGCCTTGATATCCTTATCTGTAATAATGTAATAAGATCAATATCTACCTCATAGCATCATGAGGAGGGGAGGCTTACATGAGCTATGATAACAAACTTCTTAGCACAGTGCCCACCATATGTGTTGTTCAAAAATCAGTGGTTTACTTGTAACTGATACCCCCTTTATCTAGCATGTGAGTAGAGGAGGAATAAAATAAAAACATGCATAAAATAATAGTTGGGAATATGGGGAAAAATACCCCTATGTAAACCACAGACAATAGTTAATAGTACTACTGTGCTGGTTTGAAAGGAAGTATGCCCCCTAAGAAAAGCCATGTTTTAATACAAGTCCCATTTCATAAAGGTAGAATCATCCCTATTCAATACTGTATATTTGAAACTGTAATGACATCATCTCCCTGGTTGATGTGGTTTAGTCAAGAGTGGTTGTTAAACTGGATTAAGGGACGACATGTCTCCACCCATTTGGGTGGGTATTGATTGGTTTACTGGAGTCCTATAAAAGAGGAAACATTTTGGAGAAATAGATTCAGAGAGATTCAGAGAGAGCAACACTACAAAGCAGAAAGTCCACCAGCCAGCGACCTTTGGAGATGAAGAAGGAAGACACCTCCCGGGGAGCTTCATGAAATAGGAAGCCAGGAGAGAAAGCTAGCAGATGACGCCGTGTTCGCCATGTGCCCTTCCAGCTGAGAGAGAAGCCCCGACTGTGTTCGCCATGTGCCTTCTCACTTGAGAGAGAAACCCTGAACTTCATCGGCCTTCTTGAACCAAGGTACCTTTCCCTGGATGCCTTTGATTGAACATTTCTATAGACTTGTCATAGTTGGGACATTTTCTCGGCCTTAGAACTGTAGACTAGCAACTCATTAAATTCCCCTTGTTAAAAGCCATTCCGTTTCTGGTATATTGCATTCCAGCAGCTAGCAAACTAGAACAACTACTTTAGTAATCTTTCATCAATTGTAACAAATGTAACTACTGTTAAAAATATATAGAGTTATAGAAAAGTGCTATAATCAATTGTACCAAATTTTCCTCACTAATGCAAGTGTTAGTAGTAGGGAGGTAAATGGGGATCCATTTTTACGGATTTTTGTTCTGTAAATTTTATGGATTATTGCTTTGTAAATCCACAATATCTCTAATAAAAAAGGTAAAAAACAAAACAAAACACACACACAAAAAGCAGTGGTTTAAAAGCATATATCTACAGTGGTTATCTCTGGCCACATAATTAACAGTCACAAACTCTCCAAGGCATACAAAAATAAATATTAATTCAGCTCACAAGAAATGTCACTTGGCTAGAGTGGGCTGACCTACATGGGCATGGGAGGTGGCTCTGCTGATCTTGGCTGGGCTTACTCATACTGCTGGAGGCCAGCTGCCGTGTCAGCTCTACTCTGCTACACCTGTCTCTCACCCTCATCTCAGGACCAGCAGACCAGTCTGCACATGATCTTCTCATGGCAACAGCAGAAACCCAAAAGAAAAAAAGGAAACACACAAGGTCTCTTAAGCCTAGACCTGAAACTGACAGACTCTCGTCCTATTGGCCAAAGTAAGATACATAGTTGAATAGAAAGTCAAAGGCATTCTCATCCTTGAAACAGTGAATAGATATAGAAAAAGATGAAAAATTGGGTCCACTAATATAATCTACCAAAATGTCTATGGGCTGTACCACAGAAGCATTGATAGCTAGTTATGACAGGTGTTTCTTTATTTAAAAACGTTGATTAGGTGGGCCACAGTGGCACAGCAGGCAGAGTTTTGCGTGCCATACTGGAGACCCGGGTTCAATTCCTGGTGCCTGCCCTTGCAAAAAAAATTTTGATTTATTTTACTTCTTTGTGGAATGAGTCTTTTTAGTAGAGCAGGTTCAGCATCTGATTCATTTCTGGGGCCCTCTTCATTTGATAAGTGTGTGGGACAGTGTCTAATACATATTAGGGATCCCATAAATGTTTGATTAATATACAGATAACATTAGTGATAAACTCACGAAAGGAGGCTTCAATCAGACAATGAATATCTATGGAGGGCCCTTGTTTACAAGCACACTTGTAGGTAATGGAGAGTCACTGGTAGATAAGGTAGATTTGTCTCTTGACCTTAGTAGTCAAGACCTGGTAGTCTAGCAAGGAAAATAGGCCTTATATCAGTCAGCTTCTACTAGGCTATGATGCAGGAACAAACAACCCCAAGTCTCAGCTGCTTAGAACAATAAAGGTTTATTTATCCTTCATGTTGCATGTCAATCGTGAGGTGGATAGATTCTGCTCCACACTTTTATCCATGACTCTTCTTTGACTTTTGATCCAAGCTGGAAGAGCAGCCCTGATTCAGGATATGCTTTTTTTGCCATAGAGGGAAAGAACACAGCAGTCAAATCACATAAGAGTTCCTAAAGCTCTGCTGTGATGTGGCATGTGTCACTTCCTCCAAAGTAAGTACAAAGCAAGTCACATGGCCAGGTCCAATATAAAAGGAGCAGGGAAATAATACTCCATAGGGAGGAACTGTAGGTCATGTGATAAAGGCAAAGATATGTAATCATTTTCCAGGGAGAGATGCAAATAATTGGGAACAAAAGTAAACTTAAAATAATCTCAAGTGTGATTTGCACAGCAAAACAGTAGGATAGGATGCTATCCATCAGAGGGAAATAAATTAATCTGAACGGTCAGAAACCATCCCTGAAGAAGGGATTTTTTATACATTGTTGGATTCAATTTGCTAACATTTTGTGGAGAATTTTTGCATCTATGTTCATGAGTGATATTGTTTTTTTTACTTTCCTTTATTGTAACGTTATGTCTGGTTTTGGTATTAGGATAATACCAATGTCACAGAATGAGTTAGGTAGTTTCCTTTGGCTTCTATTTTCTGGAAGAGGTGGTAGAGAATTAGTATCATTTCTATCTTAAATGCAAGAATTCACCAGTGAAACCATATGGGCTTGGTGCAAGAAGCAAATTTTAAACTGAGACGCCTCAGGAAAGTCATTGCTAGCTAAGAAAAGGACTGATGGGCATGAAAGGAATGTGTAGACGAGAAACCATGATTGGGAGAAGAATGCTAGCCACCCTTCATTACCCCAAAAGCTTAGAGATCTCAACCAAAATCCCTAATTCCTTTAAATAAAATAGGAAAGCAACTGTTAGTAGGGATATTGTTTAATTTTAATCATATAACAAGCACTGTGATGTAAATAACACACAGTTTTGGCCATGGCTACTCACAATCCAAAAAGTTGGGCAGATGAGACCCACATCAAGCTTGCTGCTAATGAGACATGTATCAGAACATCAGTAACTTGGAAATTCAGACCCAGAGAAGTAAAGGAGATTCACTTAATGGGTAAGAATTAGAAAAAGAGAGAAAGAGATGGTGACATTCTTGGTGCGAATGATTCCAGAAGCAAAGAACAGAAATGGGACAAGAAGGAGACCTCTGAGGCAAAGAAAGTAATCTAAGAAGTGGGAGATAAAGCTTGAATAAGAAAGCCACCAATAGGCTTAGGCTTTGAATGCCAGTCTCAATTTGGGGACTTAAGCTGGTAGGTGACAGTCAACAAAGAAGAGATACGGAAGGGTACAAAAAAAGCAGTGTGTCCATGGACCAGCATCATCAGCATTAGCAGAAGCATGCTAGATTGCAGTGTCTCAAGGCATACTCCAGGACTACTGAACTTGAATCTCATTTTTATAGGATCCCCAGGAAATTCTGATGTGTGGTATAGTTTGAGAAACACAGTACTATACAATCAACTTAAATTAATTAAAATCAGAAAAGATTGTGGGCAAGTTGACAAATTAAGACCTTTGGGAAGATTTCTAGCATTTTCGTCTAAGAATTCTATTTGTGGTAAGAGAAATGAGAAGAAACCACTCTGAATGAAGAATCACCAAGACATAATGCTGCATGGATGGAGCAGATAATGCTCAGGTGACTTAGAAAATTGGGCAACAGAGCTTTCTGGTGCCATGATGGAAACAAGAAGTTCAGGGGGTGGGGAAATTAACAGGTGGAGGAAAAAAGTAAGAGATGGTGTTTTGACTCATTGAGTTTTAATTTCCAAACCTGCCTGCTCATGAAGATCTTTAAATTATGTTATAGAAGAGTGTCTTGGGCTAAAAGTAGAATCAATCTTCCATGAGGGAAGGATAAGTCTTTGGTTCTTTGGTTCTTCATTCCATTTAAGACAGTCTTTGGTTCCTCATTTCATTTTCCATGTCTAGAACAGTATCTAGCCTAGACAGGCTTGACCAGTGTCTGTTGAATGAGTAAGTCATGACACAGTTGTGTAGAGATGCCAGTTGATACCCCAAGAAGAGGTCAGGTTGCCTGGATGTAAAGTGTGGAGCAGCATTATTGTGTGTTGCTCAAGTGGGGCTTACAGAACAATTACATGCAGATCCCAGCAAGTGCTTAGAAATTCAGTCTCCTGGACCCTACCCAAGCCCTGCTAATTCTACTCTCTCAGAGTAGACCCGCAAATCTGAATTTTTCCCAAAGGGATTCTGGGGCACTCTCAAGTTTATGGACCACAATTATGGAGATGGAGAAATAAAAGAATGACTGAAAAGCAAAATTTGGACCAGGCCCACCATTGCCGACAAGGAGTCAGCAATCCAGCAAAAGAAATGAGGTGGACAGAAAGTGAGTGAACATCTCCAAAATCCATGAGGATGCTCCCACCACTCAAGTATCGCAATTTCCCTATAATTAAGTCATAGTTTTGCTAGTTCTACTTCTTGGGGTAAAAATAACAATAAGTTCACTACTTGGGAGACAAGGCCCTAGTTCACTCTTTTCCAAACATAAAATGAAATCTATCTTTAATACATGTGTCCAATATGCATTGATTAAACTCCTAGTATGTATGAAGACTTGCACTAAGATCAAGGGTAATAAGACTTTGTAGGACAGTCTTTGCCCTTGAATCAGTCATTGCCTAGTGTGAAAGGAAGTCCCATACAAGAAAGCATCCTCATGCTGTGAGAGGTGAACAAGTGGAAGACTGCACAAGGGAATCCAGGGCATCAACCATCAATAAGAAAACTTCCTCACAGGCAATGAAGGTTTCACAGAAAGCACATGAGGAATAAGAACTTGTCAAGTGTACAGTAAGTACAGGGTATTCTTGGGCAATGAGTAGAGTAGGAAAGAAAACTGAGACCCCTGTGTTCCTCATGGGGTCAACAGGGAGTGCAGGGAACAGGAGCAGGAAAGCAGGTCTAACTGCTGAGTACAGTGAACAAAGATGGGCAGGTGGGGTTGGAGGGCAGGCTCCAAGGCTCTAGTAATGAAGAACAGGCTTTGGGAAATCAGCCTCTGCACATGAAGAGCCATCAAGTGACACATAGACAAGGCTGGGGAGGAGGGCTTCTTCCCATGCTGCCAGGGTCTCCAGCTCAGAGCCTGGAAGGGCAGTGCCTAGAGAGGGGGTGAGCAGAGTAAATCTCAGCACCCTTGCCTGGTGACTCATTCTTGGCCCTTGGAGCTCCAGCCTTCACTGAGAAGCTCAGAGCTACTCAGAGGGCAGTGCCTGGAAGCATGGCTTGGGCAGCAGGTGAAACTTGCTAGAGCCTCAGATATCTCCTCAGACAAAGGCATGCCGGTTGGGGCTGATCGAAGACTGAAAGGTGAGCTGGTACAAGATGGGGACACTGAGTCCTAGTGAAGGAGAGGGACTTGTCATGACCACAGCCTGAGATGGGAGTGGAGCTGGCAGTCAGACCCAGGGCTTCCGATGTGTAGCCTGCTGTTCCATGGGAAGTCTCCTTTCATCAAATGAAAATAAAGGAGACAAGTCTTCTTCAAGAAATCAGACTTTCAGTTCTTTGAGTTAACCAAACGGTCTAGCCCAGGGCTTGGCAAACTATGGCTAGGGACCCAGATCTATCCATGCCATTTACATGTAATCTGTGGGCATTTTCAATTTCTAGTGGCTGAAATGAAACTTCCCACAGAGACCATATGGCCCACAAAGCCTAAAATATTTACTATTTGGCCCCTTACAGAAAAAGGATTTTGACCCTTGGTTCAACCTGATGGTTCTCAAATTTCAGCATGCCTGAAAATCTGCTGAAGAACTGACATAAAATAGGTCAGATCATTTGGGTTGGGCCCCAGACATCTGAAGTTTGATGAAATTCTGAGGGAATAAAATGCAGGTGGCCCAGGACCACTCTTTGAGAAACTTTCATCTATTCTTGGCTCAGGGGAGAGAGGGATGGGTTCATGAGCACCAGGGCTGAAGGGAACACAAGCAGGAAAGCAGGTCTACAGTTGGCCTCTGCTGGGCAGGATCTGGAAGCTTCTCTATGGAAAGTCCAGTGTGCACTCCTGGCTCATTGTGTTCCAGAGATCCACCAAACCTCCCAGAGCAGGGCCCATGATATCACCCCAGGGCACTGGGAAAAGAGCCCTGGCCAGAGAGAGAGGCACTCACCCTCTCTTAGCAGCATGGCTCTGGTAGGGTCATTTTCTTCCTGGGCCTCAGTATTCCCATCTGTAAAATGACCCACTAGAGATGCCTTTTGACTCTGTGGTTCACTAATCTAAAGTAACGAGTAATACGTCAAAACCAACATCACTGAAACTTCCATGGCGTTGGCAGAGCACTATGAGAGTGACTCAACACCTGCTTTCTAACCACCAACTCTTCTGACCAACCAAGTTCATGGAGAGATACTAAAGGGAAAGTCGGGGCTGAATGTTGGGTAGACAAACCTGGGCATCCTTTGCAAACAAACATTAATATTATTAACCATTGGACTATAGTTGTTTTTACTGAGAACCTTCTATGCTCCATGCTAAGAGGCCTTGAGCACACAAACAATTCACAAGTCCTATTTTTGAGGCACTCACACCACTGATCAGTATATTCCTTTGGTCCTTGCATTATTCCCTGCTGTAATTCAGCCCACTCATCATGTAGGGATAGTCATGTCTTGTGTTAATTCAAGACACATGAGACTTTGAATATTATTTACATTAGTTGAATATCAAAATAATCTAAATATGCAAAATGAGTGGCCCAGTAGTTAGATAATAAAGACTTCAATAGAATAGGTACAGCCATTAAAAATGATATTTACCGCAGTGTTTTTCAACCTCCACACTCCTGGTATGGGGGGCTAGATAGTTCTCTTGGGGGGATGGGGCTGCCCTGTGTACTGCAGGCTGCTGTGCAGCATCCCTGGTGGCCCCTACTAACTAGATGCCATCAGCAACCTCCTGAAGCTGTAATAGTCAAAAATGCCACCAGACATTTCCAAGTGTTCCCTGGGGCACAAATTGCCCAAATTGAGAATGACTGGTCTACGGTAAATTTTTAATAATCTGAGAAATAACATATGCTATAATAGGCAAGAAAAACAGAAAACTTATAATTGTACAGAAAACTATGATCTTATCTATGTAAAACATAGTAGAAGGAAGAGGAAGAGGAGAAAAGTAAGGGAGGGAAGCAGGATGGGGGGAAATGAAAAAAAAAAAACAGAGAAACAGAAAGGTCTGAAAGGAACAAATTTAAAAATAGTTGTTTCAAAGTGGTAAGATTTTAATCTCAGATTTTTCTATGATGTTTTGAATATTCTACAGTGACTGTATATTATTTCAATAACCAAGGAAAGTATGTAAAACAAAAACTTGAAATATGAAGAAAATGCACTGTGATAGAAGCTATTTCTGCTTTATTCATGTAGTTATTTTGGACCAAGTACATTTTGTTGGACTTCCCATTTCTGAAAATCACATCTTTGTTTAGGTCTGTCTTGTGTGTGCAGACATGCGCCATGTTTTTGGGTTTCCATGTCTGTGGCCAGCAGGAGTTTGAAGAGTTCAGCACAAAGGGACTTTCCCTGATGCTCAGCCCCCAGCAGGTGCAAAGGGAATCACACTACTAACAATTAAAACGTTTCCTGACTTATCTCCATTGGGATCTTAAAGGTCCTCAGACCTTTACAGGATGTGTCCACTCCATCCCTCTTCATGGATGAAGAAAGGGAGGCTGAGAGAGTCACCTGTACAAGGCAAGGCAGCAGGCTGAAGCATGTATAAGCTTTGGAAATGGACAAAGTTGGCTTTCTTCAAATCCTGGCCCCCTTCCACATGATGTTTGTGACCTTAGGGGAGTTATTCAGTTCTTTAGCCTGAAATCTTCACTTATTAAATAGACACTAATGACACTGACCTTCTAGGGTTGCTGGGAGGACTCAACAAGATAGCCCAACACAGTTCCAGGAAGAAGAGGTGAGTTCTGTCTTTAGTCCTAACCTCCAATAGCTAGTAATAAGCAGATTCAGAATTCCAGTCCTGGCTTTTCATACCCAGTGAATTTTGTACTGCAGTTATTCAGTAAAAGGGCAAGCATGTGCTCTTCAGCAGTTTGCTAGAACATTTTCTCACTTAGGAAAGTGGAAGGTGCCTTCAGAAGTGGTAGTATTTTTTAACTTTTTATCCTGAAGCATTTCATTTATAAATCAAACAGTCTCACAGATTTAAAATTAAGAAAGGACTAAGTCCTTCTCTCTAATATGTTTTCTGAATTCCTCTTCTCTGAAACTCAATTTCTTCACCATGAACTGGAGATAATTATGACTACTTCTAAATGCTGTAAGGTCTCTACAGCCTAATGCCTGCAAAGCACCTTCTTTGGCACTCTGCCTGTCTCCTTGTAAGTGCTCAATGAACAGCTAACATCTATTCCTATAAGGACCAAAGACGAAAGAGTGGGTCAAGACATCAGAGCAGAAAACTTCACCTGAATAATTTGCTGAAAAATCAAATCTATTAGTCCTGAAGCAAATGAATATTTGGATTCTCCTTACCTAGCACATGCCATATCATGCAAAATACAGAGAGATCCTACATTATGCAAAAAACCTAGGCGCTAACATTTCTGTCTGGGTTTATTTCTTGTTCTGATCTGTAGGTCCCAGGCATCTGGTGTTAAATGTCCAATCTTCTCCCAGAACAGCTTCTCAGGATGAGGTGGGAAGGCGGAGTTCTAGGGGAAGGCCTGTAGTAAAGCCAACATTAACTTGTCCATTCAAATTGTCCGTTCACTCAAGCCTGGGGCACATTCTGAAGTTATAGGCTACCAGCCCATGGCCAGCAACAGCCAAGCTTGGCCCTCCCTGGGCCCAATGCCAGCTCCAGAAGGGACAGTCCTACAATTTGAAATACCTATGGCCTCCCACCATTGTATGGGTTGAGTCTGCCACAGGGAACTGCTCATTTTGACTCAAGTGTTATATTGGGAAAGTGACCTTTCATAAAAGCAAGTAAGCAGAAAACCCCATGACTCCTAAGGGCCATGTCTGAAGGCACAAACACTGCTCCAAGAGTGGTGGAAAACAGCTGTGAAACTCCAGCTGCTGCTCAGAGAAGTGAGAGAGGATGCCACAGAGCTTGTGTGGGCTCCCTGCAGTAGTCATGCATCTCAGAGGGACTTTGGTTTTCCCATGATAAAATAGGGAAGGCATCTCTCCATTCTTGTGTAACTCTGCCATCCACTATGTCAGTAGAAGTTCTGAACACCTAAAGTCTAACAGAGAAGCTCCATGCACCCAGATGTTGAGTAAATGTGGGGAATAATAGGTGGAGTAGGGAAGTAAAAAATAGATATTTTAAACTGCTTATGAGAAGGGTAAAACAGAAGCCTGAAAGATTCTAGGAAAATTTAGATTTGCAGTTAGATTTTAATTTTTTTTTAAAGGAAATGTCCTTTGTTTCTTCTTAGAACAGAACTGAGTTCAAGAAAGATATAGGAGAAAATGAAAATTTGTTTTTCTTCACATGCCAAGTATTGGCAAGAGAAGAGGTAAAAGGAGAGGGGAAGGGGGAAGGAGAGAGGGACAGAAAGAAAGTGTGAGGAGGAAGGAAGGGAGGGAGGAGGGAGGAAGAGAGAGAGAGAGAGAGAAAGAAAGAAAAAGAAAGAGTGAAAGGAAGAAAGGAAAGAAAGAAGGAAGGAAGAGAAAAGGAAGGAGGGAGGGAGGAAAGAAGGAAGGAAGGGAGAGAAATAGAAAGAAAGACACAGATAGAAAGAAAGAGAAAGGAAGGAAGGAAGAAAGAAAGGAAAGAAGGCAGGCAGGCACAGTCTTAAGGACTCAATATTTCGGGGGTCCACAAAAGTGTTTTAATTTTAATTTATTTTAAAATTAAGAAAAAATGAACACAATAATATGAATATGGAATATTGACTGCAGCCTGTGTTATATTTGTCTTTACATTAATGCAGTACGATTTTTTAAATTGCTTCTTATGGAGGAAGGAGCCCACGAAAGCGAAAGTGCCTGGGGATCCTAAAAGTCATGATTCAGCCCAGGGAAGGAGGGACGTGGAAGGGAGAGGAGGGAGGGGAAGGGAGGGAGGGGAGGACAGATGAACAGCCATAAGAACAATTGTGAAATTTTGAGCATATTCATATTGGTTGTTAAAGATTCTTCCAGAGGCGGCACCTGAATTTATTATACAGTTAGTAGGCCTGGTTTGGTGACTTCGATGCAAATATTGAAAGTTGTACTTTAACATTCCTGTGATCATTAATGCACTAGAGAAAGATTTACAAAGACAATAAATTGTTTTAAATATTAGTATTGCTTTTTTTTTTTAATCATCCAATGCTTCTTTTCCTAGTCTCTGTTGTAATGCATTTGTGGGTTCAGATCTCGTGAATCCTTTCAGACCATATTTATGATTACTAAGCTTCAGGAAAGTTGAAAAAGAAGGCAAGACTTCAGCCAGAGTGGCAGGCTTCCTTTTCTCATATCATAATTGCTGGGTCTTATTCTTGTTTTCCTGAATAAGGGACCATTGCTAGTCAAGGAACTTATAAAAATTTAACCCCTCAAGGCACCATTCACCCTTTAAAATATTTCGTTGGTTTGCTTTCATTTTCCTGATCCTGGGTCTCTGGCTTTCCGCCTTCCACTTGCAGACCCAGGGAGTTGGAACCCTGTGAAGAAATCTTGGTGAAACTTACTTCTCTGGAAAACGTGAGGCTTTGTCCATAAGCAAAGACATACAGTGAAGTTGGTGACAAACTAACCCATCTAAACCTCCATAGGTTGAATGCAGGAAAGACGTTATTACAAGATTGTGTCTTCCAAGTTTGTCTGCAATATAGGATAGCTCCATGAAACCCAACTCAACCAAATAGTAGGTGGGCAACTATTCAGGCAAGTTGCCCCGTCCCTCAGTTTCCTCATTTGATAATATGACAAGCAATGCCTTCTATGCTAAAAAGTATTAAGAAGCAACAAAAAAGAAACCACTCATAATCATGTCACTAATTTGACAAGCAACGATTTGATATTTTGGCATCCTCCCCTCTCATGACCTCATCAATGTTTTTAAAAGTATTTGAGATACAAACTATTGAAAATGACAGGAGAATTCATCAAGGTTGCTCAATTCAAGACCAATAATATAAAAATCCATTGTGTTCTTATTCCCCAATACCACACAATTAGAAAGTACATTATTAAGTTAAGTCTAATTTACAATAGCAATCAATATAATTTCTTAGGGGAAAAATTCTAGCAAAAATCATGAAAAAATAGAAAATGTCACCACAAATCATAAAAGAAAGCCTCAGTATATGTAGATATATATTATGGTCATGGATCATGGGTGAGTAGATTACGATTTGACAATTCTTCCCACAATAATCTGTAAATTCAAAGTAATTCCGATCTAAATTCTAAAAGAGAACTTGAACAGCTGATTCTAAAATTTCATATGAAAGATGAAGGAGGCAAGATTAGTCTAGAATATGTTGAATAAGTAGGGCAAATAAGGCACTTAACAGATATCAAAGTTTATTATAAACCTACAGTAATTTAATGTGGCATTGCAATAGGGAAAGAAAAAGAGACTAATGGAATTTGAATAGAAAGCCTTCAAACATACCCAACTATTTGTCATTTGTGGAAACATGGCATAGTACAAAAGGGACAAGGTAAAAAAAAAAAATAGAATACATATTTAATCATCCCAGTGCAGCTGGTTTTCAAATAAATAAATAAATCGATCCTACCTCATTCCATATACAAAAATAACTTCAGCTAGATTAATGACCTGTAAATTTTGAAAATTTGGCATAATATATAGATTATTTTTATGCCTTATGATAGAAAAGAATTTCTCAAACACAACTCAAAAAGCATAATCCTTAAAATAAATGATTAATAAGTTTACCTACATTAAAAGTTTAAAAATCTGTACAGTAATATAGTAAACAAAGTTAAAAGGCCAGAAAGAAGATAATAGCAATACAATGACCATCAAAGTATTGTATGCAGCATATGCTACAATCAATAAGTAAAAGGCAAAAAAGCAAAAAATAAAATGAACAAAACGTATAAATGGGCAAGACATTGAAGAAAAAATTCGGAAAACCAATAAGTCCATGAAAAGAGACTAAATTTCACTAGTAGTAAAGGAAATTCAAGGTAAAATAACAGTAAGATACCATTTCACACCTATCAGGTAGTCTAGAATTGAAAATTGTAACAATAGAAAGTGTCATCAAGAATGCAGAACAAAGTAAAATCTCACACTTCTGAGTATAAATTTGTACAATAGCTTTGGAGAGCGGTTTTGCAAAATCTAGTGGGGTTGAGGATGAAAATAACTGAGACCTAGATTAGATTCCACACATAGGAATATAACTTGGAGAAAACTGAGTGCACATATACATGACGTGAAATGCTAGAATGTGTACTGCTATGCAGTATTCAGCAGGAGAATGATAAATAAATTGGGGTGTATTCATACAATGAAATACTCTTCAGCAAATAAAATGGATGAACAGGGAATATGTGTATCAAAATGAATTCATTATCAAAACCTAACATTAAATGAAAAAAAGAAAGTTGCAGAAAGTGACCAGTTACATAAAGCTTAAAATACACAAAACAGTACTCTATTTTGCATCTATGTGCATCTATATATTTAGTTAAAGTCTAAGATCATGAGACAGAAGGATAATCAGCAAATTCAGGGCAATGAATTACTTCTGGCAAGAGAGGGAGGGGAATGGAATGGGGGTGATTTCAACTGTCTTGTAATGATATATTATTTAGAAAATAATATGAAAGTGAATAGGGCCAATAAAAAAAGCTGCATTTTAACAAACCGGAGTAATGAGTGCATTGGCTGTGTTTTTCTAGAGGCTTGAACTATTTCACAACACAATGAGTATGTATATCTTACAGCATATTACAAATGTCTATCACAGTTCTTCTAAAGGAATAAAACCTGGTTGGTCAGAAATATGCCAAAGGAAAGGAATATTGGTAGAGAAACAGAGGCCTGGGGGACAAATAACTTCCCAAGGAGGGAGCCTCTGAAAGGAAAAGTAAAGCTTTTCTTCTTAATTAGATGATATTCTTCTGGAAACTTCTTGTGTTAAATTGCAAGCCATTATAGAGAGAGTTCAACTAGAGTCAAGAGGCTACTCTGGAGGATGCCCTTGCGCAAGCTTTAGGTAGACCTTCCTACCTATCATAACCTGCCAACCCCCAACCAGCACCACTCCAGTCAATCCTAAAGAACACCTAGGGCAATATAAGATTCCACAGGGTTTCAGGCACTAGAGTAACTTTCTAGAAACCTACAACCTCCAGATGGGTCCCTGGTCCAGATAAGTCCCTGAAACCTAGCCCAGCCTCTCCAGAACATCAGATAGTTCCATATCCCTACGCCTTATCAGTGGCAGACCCTTCCAATATCAGAATTTAGAATCGCCATAGCCCAAACAACCCCAAAGAGAGGTATGGAAAGACCAAAAGTGATGGTGGAATTATACACAGAAGACAGGACTTAACAAATGAATATGAATGCTGAATCATTAAATTGTTATCTTGTTTAGTCTCCAGTATCTTAGAGCAGCTAGAAGTAAAAACCTAAAATTGTGAAATTGTAAGCCATGCAAAGTCTGAAATATGTTCTACAACTAGTTGTGTTGCTGCGCTTTGAAATTTATAGCTTTTTTCTATATATGCTATTGTTCACAAAAAAAGAAGGAAAAAAAAAGTCGATTGTGATGATAAAAAAAAGCCTCCTATATTCTGGAACAGCTAGAAGGAAAAATAGGAGAGGACCATATGGTACCCCATGACAAACTCTGGGATATGTCTTGTAACTACTTGTTGAATAGTGCTTTGAAAACTATTGATTTTTTATTTATTTGCTTTGTATATATGTTATATTATACAATAAAAGAAAAGTTAAAAAAAATTGCAAGCCATTAGTATATGGTACTTTGATCCAGGGGATACAGTGTCCCAAAACTGGTCCTCCACCAAGCCGTTGCTTTCCTTCTTCCTGTACATGGTGTCTGTAAATGGCAGTTTTGGATTCTATTCCCATGTTCGTTTTGTGTTTCTTTAATTCTTCCTAACTACTGGCATTCGAAGAATATAAAATTA
This sequence comes from Tamandua tetradactyla, assembly GCF_023851605.1. Taxonomy (NCBI): domain Eukaryota; kingdom Metazoa; phylum Chordata; class Mammalia; order Pilosa; family Myrmecophagidae; genus Tamandua; species Tamandua tetradactyla. Next base: position 74,377,394 of record NC_135342.1, on the reverse strand, counting down.
CTTATATTGTAAAATTTTGAAAACCAACAACAACAACAAACACAAAACAAAAAATTTGTACCACAATCAGCACAAACAAGATGACATCAGATGTGAGGAAAAATATGCAAAGCACCAGCAGTGTGATTTACACTTGGGACTTGGCTCTGAGCTTACCAGAGGCCAAAGCAAGAAGGGAAATAGGACCAACTACAAGATTTGCAGTATTCAAAAGCAAAACTGAAGGGTTTTCAGGGTAAGCACAACAATATCAGGGAATTAAAAGCTGAAAGAAAATTCTCCCTTGTTGTAATAAAAATAGTGGGCACCCAAACCATCCACTGTTTGGACACTGAGGACTGAAACACAATGTACTATTCATATTACATTATCATAACCTCATCATTGCATTGTCTTCAGTAGCATGCCTTTACTACTCAGAGAGACTCTTTCCCAAGCAAAGGGCTTAATTGTTCATTACAGCAAAGACCCACCAATTTTTCAGTGGGAAGCATCAACAGAAGATTGGTAGGCTAAGATGCTTTGAATTCTCAATGCTTCAAAAGTCCTACTGTGTCCTATAGTGATACTTATCTAATTCTAAACAAGTCCCACATTGAAAGATTCACCTTAAACCAAACTTCCAATTTTCAGTAAATTCTAATCTTGCCTTCCACTCTCCAAGACACTGCCTAAGCTCTGTCAAGGTGGCACTCTTCCTTACCATGGCAAGCAGTTAACTCAGCTTTGTCTTATCAACAGGTTGTTCTGGTGATATTTGATAAGCTGGCATTAGACAGTAATTAAATATATATATATATATGCCAATGAGTAAACGACCCCTTTCCTTTTTCTGGAACTGTTGTAAAAATCTTTCCAGTGACAGGAGAATGCAAAGCCTTTCCATTTGCTCCCAGGACCAAAGAACTGAGTTGGGTCATTTCCTAACACCAAGGAGCTCATCATCTTGGCAAGAAGAGGCCCCCCTCCCCCCGCCCCGACTAACCCACAGCTCCTTCTTCTCCTAGATCCCTCCTAAAGTTTTCAGCTCTTGCCAGCTGGGTTCTTGTGAGCTTTCTGGATTCCTGCAGGAGGGTTTGGGCATGTCTATGACTCTGCCTTGCTGGGCATTCTTGCTGAGAGTAATCAGGGTAATTGCAGGTTCTCCTTGTCCTGACTCTTGAGAGCTCTTTAGCATCTGGGGAAGGTGGCAAGGCAAGTCAGAAGGCATTCAATTCAGGCTTCCCTCCCCACCCCACCCTTGCCTCCTGCCCCCTGGGGAAGAGCTGGAGAGGAGTCCAGGGTGGTTTCTTCATGTGTACTTCAAAGTTTCCTAAGAAGAAAGAAAAATATCTGTTGCTTTGTTAAAGTGGTGTAGGAAATGCGATTTTTGAAACAAAGTTGGACAAGTTTTTATACTGCAGTATCTCTTGGAACTTTGCTGTAGCTGTGACCCCAGCCAGACCATATGTTAGAACCATTTGACAGAGATGGGAAGGGGCACAGAAGGGGAACAGGGCATTAAAATAAAAATGCCAAAGCTTCATCCCAAGGGATTTTGATTTAATTGGTCCTGGAAAGGGTCATAAATATTTCTGAACATTTCTTCAGGTGATTCTAATGTGCAGCTATGGTAAGCCTGTTGACTTTTGTACAAATGTACTTTGTGATGCTCCAAAATGTAGATCCATAACCTTCTTTTTCCACATTTATTTGACCCCAGGCCCTTTCTTTATCTCACCTTGGCAGAATGAGTGTAGTTTTCAGTAGAAGGCATATTTAGAATGTGGGGTTCTTCTGAAACATCCTTTGGGTGAGAAGAGCCCACAGTACAAGGAAATGAATATCTTACTCAACTTTGGATGATATTAATAATACCAATAATTGGCACTCATTGATTCCCAAAGATTTTACATTCATCATCTCAGCTAATCATCAAGATATATCTAAATTCTTCGTATTATTATTATTATCCCTGTTGAGAAAACTGAGGCTCAGAGAGATCAAGTAACTTGCCCAATGTCACACAGCTAGCAACAATCAGAATCAAGATTTGAATAGCATCTGTGTGCCTTCAGTGCCTGAGTTCTACTTCGGTTTTCTGCTGTCTCCATTAGAAAAAAATGTGGTCCATTCTCCTACCAAAACATGGATTCTAGAATCCAAGTACCCATCTCTTTTCCATGAAGTGAAAAGGCGTAAGCATTTTTCTGTCACTGAAATGAGTTCCACCAAAATAGCTGTTCTAAGCCCCGGACCCTGTAGCTCTGTGCAGTCTGCAATTACCCAATGTACCTCTTTAACATCTCCCCCCACCCCATCTGCCCCAAGAAGAAAGGATGGCCATTGTCTTCCAAGGTTCTGGACCCACTCCCCCACCAGAAAGGCAGTGTGAGGCCTCCCAGGACCATTTGGCAAGCTGGACCACGTGGTTGTCTGCCAGGGCTTACAGGAGCATCTTTGCTGAGTGATTTGCAATCATTTGCCAGTGATTACACATTGTTTCTCCTTGATAGGCAAGAGGGAGCCTTGACAGGATAATGAGATACAGCTGATGGAAATCACAGCTGACTGTCGCCAGCAAGTGTGCCTGGCTTGTGCAGACCTCCATTGCTGCAATGGAGCCCTTCCCACTGCATAAGCCAGGAGCAAATCCCTAGAATTTTAACGCGAAACCATCCTTCAGCACCAAGGAAAATTGACTGGAGGGTCCCCTAGTTAAAGATTAGATCACTGGACAAGAATAGGAAAAGGGACGCCCTCTAGACAAGCCACAAAACCTCCCAGCCCCACACCCCAGGTGGCCCTCCTAAAAGCACAGAGTAGCCTTGGGAGAGGATTGGGATCCAGGACAAAGAATGGGCGTCCCTTTATCTTGTCTGGCGCATTACCTGAGCTGGGCTGGGGAGGAAGGCTGGTGGTTTTTCCCACTGTGCTGAGAGTAGCTGTTCAAACTATCTTTCCATGGATCAGTTCGCTAAGGGCCAACTTGAGCCCTGTTTACCCTTCTGTCGTGGAGGAGAAACAGCTGTTTGTTTAAATCGAGGTCTCCTTCCCAGAGTCCTTCCTGCCTTCCCAGTATGAGTTAAAGGGCTTAAAATTCCCGAATCTCACCTACCTCTGTGGGGGCCAGCCTTAAGCCTGAGTGGTATTCCTGAGGAAGGCACTGACTTATGCTTCAGCTTTTCAGATTTCATTACCTTATCCTATGTGCATGCAAAGAGATCCATAACAAAGGAGCGGTGGAGAGCAGAGTTCTGGTTTCAGACTTGTAACCCAGATTCCGCACATACTGTCTCCATCTACTGCATCTCTCTTGAACGACTTGTTGGAATCATCTATACTAAAGGAGAAAGAATCTGGCAGATCAATGGGTGGCTGGTGGGTGAATAAATTTTAAAAAAATAGTGCAAACAGTTCAAATGAGCCACACCCTTGGTTAAACTATTTTTGTTTTATTCCATCTTGTTGTGCTAGTAACGTATGAAATAATTTTTTTTAATAAATGCTTTTGTTGAGAAAATTCTAGAAATAATACAGAGAGATCCTACGTAGACCTTACCCAGTTTTTCCCAATGGAGACATCTTGCAGCACGTGGTAGAATATCATTTCCAGGACATTGACATTGAAGCAAGTGACTTATTTTATTCAGACATCACCAGTTTCACTTGTACTCACTAGTTCTATGAAATTTCATCACTTGGATGGTTCCTGTATCTAGCAATCCAGTTAAGATGCAAAACAGTTTCATCACACAAGAATCCCTTGTGTTGCCCAAGTCCCACTCTACCCCTTCCCCGGTCTCTAGCAAGCATTGATCTATTCTCCATTTCTACAATTTTGTCACATCAAGAACGCTGTACAAATTGAAGCACTTTATATATGACTTTTGCGGACTGACGTTTTTTCACACAGCATAATTCTCCAGATTCATTCAAGTTGTCACATGTTTCAGTAGCTCATTCCTTTGTATTCCTGAATAATATTCCATGGTATGGATGTACTATAGTTTGTTTAACCATTCTCCTGCTGAAGGACCTCTGGGTTGCTTGCACTTTGGGGTCATTAATGAATAAAGCTGCTCTGAGAAACTACAGGTTTCTGAGTGAACGTGAGTTTTCATTTCTCGGGAATAAATGTCCAAGAGTATAATGGCTGGGTCATATGGCAATTGCATGTTTGGTTTTTATAAGAATTGGCCAAATTGTTTTCCCAAGTGGCTGTACCAATTTCCAGTCCCAGCAGCTGTGTGTGCGAGATCCAGTTTCTCTGTATCCACGCCAACAGTTGGTGTTGTCAGTATTTTTTATTTTAGTCCTTCTGATAGGTGTGTAGTGACAGCCCACTGTGATTTTAATTAGTGTTTCTCTGATGGCTAATGATGTTGAACATCTTTTCCTGTGCTTATTTGCCATCTGTATATCCTCTTCACTGAACATTCCTCTCTTTTGCCCATTTTTAATTGGATTGCTTGGATTTTACTGTTGAGTTTTGAGATTTTTCTCTATATATACTGAATACTAGTGCTTTGTTAGATATGTTGTTTGCAAATCTTTTCTCCCTATCTGCAACTTATCTCTTCACCCTCTTAACAGGGTCTTTCGCAGATCAAAAAGTTTTTTGTTTTTTTTTTTTAATTTATTATTTTTTGTGCATGGGCAGGCACTGGGAATCGAAGCCGGGTGTCCAGCATGGCGAGTGAGAACTCTGCCTGCTGAGCCACCGTGGCCTGCCCTGGATCAAAAGGTTTTAATTTTGCAAGGTTTAATTTGTCAATCTTTCTCTTTATGGATCCTGCTTTTGGTGGCAAGTCTAAAAAATTCTTTGACTTGCCCTCTATCCCAAAGATTTTCTCTTATGTTTTCTAAACTTTTATAGTTTTTTGTTTTACATTCAAGTAGTTTTTACCTAAGTAAAATTACTTAATTTCTTATTAAGCTTTGCAGTTTAAGTCAAGTTTATCTATTTATTTTTTATTCACCTATAGGTGTGCATTTGCTCCAACACAATTTCTCAAAAATCCTATCCTTCTTTCATTGAATTACTTTTCTGCCTTTGCCAAAAATCAACCGGGAGAATTTGAGTGGGTAAAGAATTAGTTTCTAAAGTTAAGTGAAAAAGAAAGTTTTAGAACATGATCCCATTTTTGCTTAAAAACAAAAGTATCTTTTTTTCCATATATACACGCTTGCAATGACGTTTATTGTGGTTACCTGTAAGGAGTTGAAATGGGGGGATTTTCACCTTATATACTTAAAGATAATGGCAGGTTTGTGGAGCATTTATTTTATGGCAAGTGGTTTATAGCACATTACAATTAACAAGGTGCTATTGTAATAAAAAATGATGATGGCGAAGGTGATGATAACAAGGACTAAATTATTACTAACTCCTACATAGCCAGGCATTATCCTTAAATGTTTCATATATATCCTGCCACTTACTTATCACAACAACACTATGAGTTAATTTCTGTATTATTCCTATAGTAGGTAAGGTAAGGAAGCAGAGGCATGGAGACGTTAAGTTGTGTGCTCAAGGACACAGAACAAGAAAGTTGCAGAAATGTAAAAGCAAGTGCTCTGCAAATCTGGACCCTGCTATACTGTCTACCTGTGTGTTGTTTGAATTAATTCGCAAGAGGAAGGCTTGTCTTTTGTAATGACAAAGGAAAAAAAAGATAGTTTAAAAGAATTCAGCCTGATTTGGCACACCTTCTCTTTGACCAACTTAGCTGCAATAGCAATTTCTCCATTGTATATAATCCATGAGAATATTCTCTTGAGGACTTTTTATCCCTAAATAAACTTCTTAAGCTTCTAGAATATTCAAATGCCCTACATTTCCCCAAAAGAAATCATTTTTAAAAGAATACTTTTATTTCTTAAGAACTGTATTTGGCTGGTTTTAGGTGGCTCCTGAGAATTGAGTGGTCTCTACAATGTCTCCTCTATATTCCAAATAAACAAGACAAAGCCAGAAAGCTCCACAACAGGACACAACCCAAACACTCAAGCCTTTATGGCCCAAAGTCTCCTCTCCAGAATGCACTCAAAGGCAAACAGAAAACATTCCTTACATATTTCTGGTTTAAAGAAGAAAAATGCCTTTATTCCTTTTATTAAGTAGCAAGCCCATAGAAAGGAAATAGTAAATAAGTGTTAAAGCATACACTAATTAATTAAAAGCTATAAGAATTTACTGGGCTAAAATCACTCCTCAAAAATTTCAGAGAGAGAGAAAGAGAGAGAAAGAGAGAGAGAAGAAGAAGGAGGAGGAGGAGGAGGAGGAGGAGGAGGAAGAAGAAGAAAAGAAAAGTCTTAAAAGTACAAATATTGTTGTAGTGCTACTAGTTCTACCTTGGATATACTTCTATTACTAACATTCTTTCCATTTTGATGGCTACTGACTTAATTTGGCCCCATGTCACTTGTTTTCGTGTGTTCTTGTAAAAATTTTCTGACTTCTCTTCCTAACTCTAGCTTCCTTACTCTCCATTCTACCAGGTCAACTCCTCAAACACAGCTCTCTGACCATTTGATTCCCTTGCTCAAAGACCTTCAATGGTTCCCCATTGCCTAGCGATATAAATATAAATACTGCAATTTGGAATTCAAGGATATCCATGAAATTGCTCTGATCCAACTTTTCCTCCCTTTTCTGTCACAACTGACCTGACCCATCACGACTGGGCTCAAGATGGAGGGGTGATAAGCTTGCCTTCCCACACGTGTGCCTCTCCTCAGCCTGGCGTTCAGCCTGGATTGCCCGCGTACAACATGTTGCATTCCCTTCTTCTTTTGAAGTCATCAGAGCTCCTCCCCGTAAAGTTTTTTCTTGATGTCGTCTGGATTGGATGAGACACTATACATTACGTAATGGGACCTCCACACCTTTCAATAGCTGCTTGCAGTATATAGGCCTTCCATGCATTCTCAATATAATTATATCCTTTTCACTGATGAGGAAACAGTTCTGTAGTTCAAACGCCAATGTTCACTGAGTGAATAAACCCTGGTGGATCAAAATTCCTGGGCCCTGACTCCAACTTCCTGAGGTCAGGGGTCGTGTTTTCCTCAACTCCACATTCTCAGGCATAGCACAGAGGCTGGCTCAGTCAGTGCTTGTCAGCCTACCTCTTATCAGGCTGCTTATCAAGAAGGCTGACCTACATACTTATTTCAGTGAGAACATAGAGATGATGTGTTCCTGAGCAGTGAAACACCTTGACTAGATTCCTCAATTTCATATTGCAGGATTGATCCAATCCTTCTATGCATTGGTTGTTTTAAACAGAAGAGAACTGATGATGGAGGTGGGCAGAGAGGTTTTCTTGCTTCTATCTATCTATCTATCTATCTGTCTATCTATCTATCTATCTATCTATCTACTTCAATATCTGTTATTAAATATTTTTATATTGATTCTGGCCAAGATGGGAGAAACCCTCCAACTACAAACAACTATAAAACTATAGAAAAATCTATAAAATAATTATTTTCAGATATTGGACAAGAGGCAGTGAAGGATTATATTGGCGCCCCCCAACCCCATATGCAGTTTCTATACGTAGAATGGAGAAAGCACCCAAACAGCACAATTGTGCTGAGCTGAAAGGGTGGAATTGGTAAGGCAGGTTACTTGAAAGAAAGGAGTTGGGCAGAGAAAAAGTCCCAGAAATTTGTATAGGGGTCCCCTTTAATCTTTGGCCAAATAACAAATCATGCATAAGACAAGACTCAACAAGCTTAAACCAAATTTACTACTGGTTGAAGAACAAGTTCCAAGGAGTTGTGAGCTGTACAACTATTGGATCTTGCAAAGGGCTGGGAGACGCTCAGGTTTCAACCAGCCAGCATGCAAAGCAACATCTAAGAATACCCTGCATATTCATTAGAGACTGTGTTTTGGGAAGAGGGCTAACCTAGCTCCAAGCATTACCTTCTTCAGACCCCTGAAGTTTTCAGAGATTCTATCAGGTGATCTGCAAGGTCAAAACTATTTCCGTAATGATACTAAGACACTATTGCATCTTTAACTCTGTTGTCATTTGAAACAATGCTCCAAAAGCAATTTGGGGTAAAAGTGCTACTGCCTTGGCATAAACCCAGGCAGGGTCACCAAACACCTTATAATGACACATAGCCACATGCTCTCAAGGAAAAAAAGTCAGTTTCACTTGAGAATGTCCTTGATAAATTGACAAGTGGATTCTAAACTGCATGTGGAATGTAAAAGCCTTAGAATACCCCCAAAAAATATTGGAGAGGAGAAGCAAAGTTGAAGGACTTATACTCTTTGATTTTAAGGCTTACTATAAAGCTGTGGTGACCAAAACAGTGTGTTATTAGTGTAAACATATGTCAATGTAATGGAATACAGAATTCAGAATTAAACTCACACTTAAATGGTCAACTGATTTTTTTTTTTTTACATGGTCAGGCTCCAAGAATCAAACCCAGGTTTCTGGGATGGCAGGCCAGGAATCTGCCAGTGAGCTACAGTTGCACCCCCCTCTAAGAAAGGGACCAAAGCAATTCGTTGGAGAAAAGAATGTTTTTTGAACAAAATAGCTAATTCAACTACCTATCTACAAGGAAAAAAAGTGAATTTCTACTCATACCTCACACCATACACAAAAATGAATTTGAGATGGTTTATAGATCTAAACATAAAAGTTTAGCCTATAAAGGCAAGATGAAAATAGAATATTTTCACAATGATAAGGTGAGCAAAAATTTATTCATGGACAAAAAGCACTATGAAAGAAAAACATTGATAACTTATGCTCTAAAAGACACCTTTTAGGAAATGAATAGACAAATCACAGACTTGGTAAAATATCCTCTCTCTCTCTCTCTCTCTCTATATATATATATATATATATATATCTGACAAATAACTTAGATTCAAAATATATAAACAGCCTCTGCACCTCAATATTTAAATGGCCCAGTGTTTTTTAAAAAGAAATGGACAAAAGACTCAACAGGAACTTGGTGAAGAAAAATATTCAAATGGCTGATGAGCACACTGCAAAAGATCAACATCAGTTATCACAAAAATGCATATAAAAACCTGAGGTAACATTATACACACACCAGGAGGATGGCCAAAATGAAAGAGAAGGACAACATTGGATGCTGAGATAGAGCTGGTGGGAGTGCAAAATGGTACAATCATTTTGGAAATCAGCCCAGTAATATCCATATAAGCAATCAGTCCAGTAATATAATTAATCAATAGATCTTTACCCAAAAGTAACAAAAGCATATATATATATACAAAAGGACTTATACAAGAATATTCATTGATGCTTCATTGATAAAAATCTAAAAATTAGAAGGAACCCAGATGTCCATCAACATGAAATGGATATATTTACACAACAGAATACTATTCAGCAAAGAAAAAACAAAGTACTGATAAAAGCCATACTTGGCTGAATTGAAAAAAAAATTATGCTGAACTAAAGAAGGCAGATACAAAAGAGTATGATTCCATTCATTTGAAGTTTTAAAACAGGCAAACCAACTGATGAAAAACACCAGGTTCAGCCTGATGCAAAATCTTTAAATACACACACACACACAATACAATCTTCTGATAAATGACACCAAAACTGACTTAGCTTTCTCCTTCACCTTGATGCAGGAATTTGATTTTTTCCCTGCAAGTACAGAATCCTATGCACTCAAGAATGCAAACTGTAAATCAATACCCACGTCTTAAAGGTGACATTTCAACAGCTGTGCATCCTGGAGCCTCTCAGGATCTCAGGGTCATTTTGTTTCTGTCAAATATCTAACTTTTTAAATAATTCATGAGCATCCAACCCTACATTGTGCAATACAGGATGAAACTTCCTCATTTTATAAGTGGTATGTCTTCATTCAAATACCCAGTCATCCCTTCATTAAATACAACTAAACACTTACTATGTTCTGGGCATGGCACTGGACTTGTGGATACAGTAATAAAAGGGACATTCACAGCCTGGACTTTTAACTTCTGTGGGATTGCACATGAAAATATGAGTTGCATAAATAATTGCTAAATTTCCATTGTAATGATTGCTCAAAATGAAAGGCCCAGAGAAGATTTCTTCTAACAGTATTCACCAGAGATACTGGCCTTGTCTTAAGAGGATGGAGTCACAGAGTAAAGATCAGGGATCCTTCTAGAGGAAGAAGCTTTTGAGTGGGCTTTGAAAGGTGAGCAGGAAGATTCTCAGAAGGGATTACTATTCTAGATGGCAGAAGAATCACATCAATGGTCCTGATACAAGTCATTTTTAAGGTACCAAGAGGAAGTATGGCAGGAATCAGGTGAAAGTCCTGAGATCTGAAGTGAGGAGGACTGTGTTGAGAATTTTAGCATTATTGATAAAAACGAGTGGGAAACAACTGAAGACTTTTTCACTTTGGAAGGGACAGGATCATCCTGGCTACAGTGTGGAGAATAGACTAGGGAGTGTGTGTACAAACTATGGGGAGATCAGCTTGAGGCTAGCACATGTTAATCTAACAGAGAACATATTCCTCTATAATTTTCCACTACAAGGCATGCTTTGAGTTCCATGTCCTATAGAGAGCATGTTAATTTGGAACTTAGATGATTCAACTTTGAACAGTTAGTATTATACTAGCTCTTTTTTGGAATCAAAAGACAGAAAACTGGGAGATTTAGCAGAAGGAATTTACAGATAGAAGGGTGAACCGACCAAACATGACAGTGTCAGGAGGTAAACACCTGAGCTACAGGTATCTGCTAGTTATTTATTTTTTTATTTATTAATATTTTTTAATTTAGAGTCAGCAAATAATGAGCATTTGCTTTGCCCCCAAGGTGTACCTTGTGCTCTTTACTCATCACAGTTAATCCTCATTTCTACCTCACAAGGCATGTTTCATTGCTTTGTTTTGTTTTTTAATATTTTTATTGATAAAATAGAATACAACCACACAAACATTCTTAACATACAAACATTCCATACGTGGTATACAATCAATGGCTCACAATATCATCACATAGTTGTGTATCATCACCATGATCATTTTTTTGAACATTTGCATCATTCTATATAAGTTTTTTTCCAACAAAGAAAGACCTGGAAGGTTGGAGAGATACAGTAACTTGCCTGAGGTTATACAAGAGTGGCAGAAGTAAAACTTGAGCCCAGGTCTCTCTGATGTCAAATATTGACCCTTTACCATTGCATTATGTACCTCTTTAGTCATTACCTCCTGCCCAAGTTCTAGATTGCTCTGTTCCCATTATACTTGGCACAATTCTGGGTTCTTCTGTACTTTTCCATAAACAATAGAATATTAGGCCTAAAGGAGGGTTAGACGTCAGCTAGATCAATTCTATATTTCACAGTGAAGTAACATGACACTTACTTAGGGTTTCACCCCAGGCCCCTCAGCAAATAGTGGGCTAAGGAGGTCCAGGCCCCTACTCTTCAAAAAAACCACACTATTTGTTAATCCATTCTCTTTACAGATCTGGAAAGCTTCCAATGGTAAAGTTTCACAGAGCCCGTGGTGTGGTTTCTCTTGGCAGTTGGGGAAGTTCTTATATACTGTTCTATGAACAAAGTAAAGGTCAAAATTGTTGGAGAAAAGAGGGACAAATTAAATCTAAATAATTATTTTGTCTAGTCCCCCTTTTACCAGTGGGAGAGGTATTAAGGAACATGCATTTAATGTTGAACATTTTAGAACTTGTATCTGTACTCATTACTCAACTATTCACAAATCCCTTGGGGCCAAATGCCATCTGATAGGGTAAGAATGAATCTTTGGTTACCTACAGCTCCAAAGCAGATAGGAAAATGTCATATCAGGAAGAAAAAAATAGCCTCCATTAGGTAGAACAACAGACGTCCAAAAGGAAAATCTGCAATATTTATACTACAAATTATATACAGATACTTAAAACAAAACACAAACTATCTAGAAGATATTTGATGATCTACCCTTGGGTAATTCAATGCAGAAGCCATTGCACATTCTGAAACTACTCAAATCTCTCAGCAACCCTTGTTGCAAAGAAGATTCTGCACCCAAGCCAGCTGGGAAAGTTTCTTTTGGGTGAAAGGAAACCAGATTTTGCAGTGGCAATCTCAAGGACTCACCAGAGATTCTTCATGTTCCTAATAGAAGACTTGGAGGTTAGTCTCTGGTTAACAGAGATTTTAGAAGCTCATGGTCTCTCTGAAAGCCAAGGTGTAATTGTCTTAGAAGAATTCTCCACTTTTAGAGATGCAATCAATAACCTCTGGGTTAACCTGGAAAGAAATTTTATCTTCCATCCTACAATTAAATTGACTTTATATTTTTAAGATAAAATATTAGCTTTTACAAAACTCTAAGAGAAATCTCTGCAAGCTGTTTTCCTTACTTCTCTGCCACAAAACTCTTCTCACTGATTAGCAGGAGATATGATTTAGTTTCTGGCCCAATGATATGTCTTCCCAACCCATGGAGAGACAGGAGGCTCTTTAAACTTCTTGCCAGATAACCAGTGGCTTTTCCCTTGAGTACATTCTCTACCGTGGAAAAACTCAGGGTTCTGGCCAGGAAACAAGATTCCCAGAGGTATTAACAAAAGAAAAGTAGCCTGATTTGTATGGAATTTGGATTAAACAACTAAAAGATTTAATTCCATCTCTACTGTTTCCTGTCTGTCTGTCTTTAGACAAGCTAAATAACTTATCTGAACCTCAGTTTCTCCATAAATGTAAAAATTATCAGGTTGTAATGTTGCTAAATGAGTTCCCTACAATATAGTAAAGACCTAGCAGGGTCCTTGGCAACATGTTGAATCCTACAATTACTCCTTCTCTTTTGAAAGTTGTTGATAGCAAGTTCCTAGCTCATTTTATAAATCCAGAACAGCTCACCATATTTCAAATGAGGCACTGCGAAAACTTGAAAGGAAAAATAGACAGGAAAGAAGCTTGAGAAAGTTTCTGAACAAAAACAAGGGAAAACCAATAATAACAGGGGCTCTGTTATAATCATTGATGAAGATCTTTGCTGCTGTGTAATGTGGGGTTCTTGCATAAGGGCCAATCACAAATTGGACAAAGAGAATGGCTGGTTTGGTCTGTGGTAAGTCAGAGGACAACAGTAGACCAGAAGACCATAAAAGGGAATTAAATTAGGTAAATCTGTCCCTCTCTTCTGACAAGTTAAATGTAGTCACTCTTGATAGAAACAGCCAGTGGTAACTTTTGGATTTCCTAAGACCCCAAGGTGAGTTGACACTTTGAATGTTAATAATTATCACTGTGGTTTTCTGGATGTGGTATTAAGGGTGAATAGAATGAGACCTTCCCTAGGCCCTTTCACACTATTGTTTTTTGAATTTCCCTAAATTGAGCAAAATAAAGTCTCTTTTTAAGACTATTGAGAATGGATGTGTTCACAGCACCTATTTGGTAGTTGCCTTAGGCCAGAGACCAAGAACTGACCAGTTTCAGATTCAGAGAATTAGATCTAACACATATGTTCTTATTAGAGTGAGTAAGCATCTAGCTAGACCTTATTTTCTTCCTTTGGTTGTTGTACATACAACTCAAAATGCCTGTGATCAACCACACACTTGAATGGTGGCAGAAATAGGTGGGATCTCAGGGAGTCTTGAATTCTCTTCCTTGATGATGAGAACAAATGCCCTGGATGTGAATTGAGCCGTCTCCACTGACAAATGGCATTAAAAAGAAATTCAAGGCCAAAAGCAAGAGGAAAAACTCCTAAAGGAAAACTTTCAAAAGGAAGTCCTGCAAAAATTACTAATGATAATGGCAATAATAATAGTTACTCTTCCCTGAGCACATACTGTGAGCCAAGTTCTGTGGCAAGAACCTTACTTGCCTTCTCTTCTGTGCTTCTCAAAATAATCATCCCATTGTTTACACTGTTTATACTTGAAAATACTGAGGCTGAAAAGGATTAAGTAACTGCTCTGTGGCCACATATCTGAAAAGTAATGGGGGGAGAGGTGGGCAGGGGTAGGATTTGATTGTATGTCTATAGAGTCTTTTAACTACTACATGGGTTTGATTAAGGATGAAGCGTGTAAATGAGTTGTACATGTGACCAGTCACACATTCAGGGGCCATTTACTGCATACTGACCATATGGCCAGCCGTGGGGTAGATGACTGCATAAAGATGAATTTGATTAGATGGGAGGGGCTCTAAAACATGCGCCTTTCATTACACAACTATGGTCATTACACAACCATGTGGTCAGCAGAACAATGGGTGGGGGTCAGGGATAAGAAGAAAGCACAGAGGAAGGGTTCTTTCTTGGCTCATGTGGGAACAGCATTCCAGGGAGAGGGATTAGATGGCAAAATCACAAAAGCGAGAAGGAATAAGTGAAGTGCTTGTGGGAACAGCCAGTCGCTGGTGTGGCAGGAGTGGTAGGGAGGTATGGTTAGATCATGAGGATCTTGGGAGCTTGGCTACATAAGTCACTCTGTATGCTCTGCAAACAGCAGGGGTCTAAGTAAAGCCGTGGCTGAGTCAGATGCAAGTTCCAATACAATCTCTCTGACACCCTTCAGGATATAAGTTAGTTTGGAAAGATCCCACATTGGAGGCAGCATATCTATTTAGGGAAATATTGCAAGAGTCAAGGCCACAGAGGATGAAGGTTGAGTCGTGACTGTTATAACAGATTGGGTTCATTTCCTGGTGCCTGCCCATGCAAAAATAAATAAATAAATAAATAACAGATTGGGGGTGGGGTTCATAGTTTTTTATGAAGTTGGATCAGCAGCACTTGGGGGACCAATTGGAAATTGATGCGGTGGGGAAGAATGGGATGGGATCTCAGATGACTCTGGCAATGTGACTGGTAGGTGGGACATGGGAAGGTCCTGGGGAAATGAGTGGAGAAGTAGTTTCCCTCTGCTAGCATCTCGATTTCCTGGTCATTTTCAGAGTCCTCTTTCCTTATTTCCCCCATAAAAGTACAGAACTTCATGGGCTGAAATCAGGTATTGCTCTGAACCCTTTTGTTTGTCCACAAGGGTGGTCTGACTAACATCTAGCCCACAGCTCAACTCTATTAGCCAAACCATGACCCCCATTTTTAGCAGGAATCAGCAATGTAGAGTCAGAGAATCTATCTCCTCCAGAGCTGCCTTGCTTTTGACAGTTACCAAGGACCATGATACATGGATAGCTTAGACTCATACTCCCAGGATCCTTTTTAATAAGTTACTTTTAATAGACATTTGCTGAAATTCTGCCTTGTGATTCTTAACAACATGTGGACATTTCACTCTGGGCTTCCTTTGCCCCAGGCCTTCCCATAACAAACTAGCTGCTAAGGTTAACTCCTGATTAGCCTGAAGAGAAAACTTCTTTGGTATGGGATTTTCGTGGACTTTGGAGGCTTTCAAGTCCCTGCTCTCTGTTGGCTCTGATGATGCTAAATTCGTCAGTCCTCAGGTCTTCTCCACTTACTCAGAGGGATGGGAACTAACTAAGGCTCATCTACTACATAGGTGGCCTGGACTTGTAATCAGAACATCTCCACCCTGACTCCCAACTCTGTGGCAGCCCAGAGTAATATTGCTAGATTCTGCAAATGATCGTTCATCCTTTGCCTTCCTCCTCCTCTTCCTCAGAAGCAAGTCCAAACTTTGTAAAGGAACAACTACTGCATGATGTCTGGTAGCAGAAAATAGACCTTTAACAAGAAACCATGGGAGCAAAATCTAATGGACTGTACCCATACTGAACTATTGACTACAAAATCTATGGGATCAAAACACATACCCTGTACCACATTGTAGCATGTTTATAAGGGTTCACAGAGAAAATCAAGGAAATTGACAGGGTGTGGGCCACACTTGGAGGCCCCAACAGATGAGGATTTGCAAACTTCTGTCTCTTACACTCAATATTCCAGACCCAATGAAAAGGCCAGGCTCTCTTTCTCCTCCAGTCATATGCAGGTACTTTTCTCTTTGCTGGCTTACCCTCTCATCCTTCCCTTTTAAGTGTAAATGGTAATTTCTTGGGAGAAATATTCCCTGATAATCACCAAATTAGATTAGATGCCCCTGCCGAAGTTCTAGTATATGGCCCTGTCTTAGCACTCATTAACTTATACAATTACCATTTCATTTTTCTGTGTAACTAGATATTTAAACTTCTTACAAACAGGGGCCATGACTTTCATCTCTGTATCTTCAGCATTTTGCAAATTTCATAATGAAGTAACAGGAGGATGACCCAAGTCCAACATTCTCAGTCAGTGTGAAACCAGCCAGAAAAATCATCTCCTTTCAGATTGACTACTCTGTGGGATTTTCCAACTTAGCCTCTTTCCCATGAGGTGACCCGCTCCAAGACAGGAAAGGAGATCCTGAACTTCTCCAGCCACGATGAGATCCTCACTTGTATTAAAAAACCACTTCCCTCCATAGCCTAGAAGATACTGATCTCACAGAAGAGATGGAACTCGGATTTGGATATTGGTGGTATATTCCTCAAAGAAGGCCCAGACATCCTTACTCCAGTACTGAAGGTACTTTCTAGGTCAAGGCCTTGGAAAGAACGCTCAGCCACTATCTCTTCTCTCTTAATGTTCTCAGTCAAGTCCTATCACACCACCACCCATTTTACAAGGCAGCTCTAGCACATTTCACAGGTACCAGCATGTTGATTCAGTCTTTAAAACTCACTGGACTGCCACATGCTATCCTCCTTAACCTCCATTTGTGATGCCAAGTCTGCCCATGTTTCAAGGATGGCCGCCTCATGCCAAGTTGTGCAATTAAGGACGTACAATCAGGTGTTCATCTTCCAGCTTGTTCTTTCCCTGGGGTCTTGAAACTGGGATTCACTAATATTAACTGACACATTTGTTTTCAAAAACACCTCTGCCCTCTTCCTTGATTGCTATGGTAGGAGTTATTTCCCCCCTATTCCAGATGCCCAAAGCACTTGCCTTTTCTATAAAGGTGCACTCCCCAGGTTACCTGGTAGCACAATGTAACAGTTTTTATATTAGGGGCTACCTCCTTCTCTCTACAATTACGAGCCCTTGAGGGCACATGCCAAGTCTTAATTCTCTTTGCCATCCTGATAGAAATCTTACACCAGATGTTTATACATGTTTAGCTATTGATACATATGTGTGGAAAGGAATGGAATGAAATGGTCTGTAATGAATGGATTCCTTAAATGAGGTATGATTTGGTATATCCATCTGCAAAATAATGTAGCTATTCAGCCAGCAGTTAAAATACCTTTGATTTTTTAAATGCTCTTGATCTAATTCTGCTTTTGATTCAGTAGTAAAGGAAAGCTTAAGAAATGAAAAAATACATAAAAATAATTGTGAACCACCATACAGAATGACACCATCAAATGAGGGAGAGGATGTAGGCAAGCAGAATTCTCATATGTTGTTGGTGGGAATATTACATGACAAAACCACCTGGAAAATTTTGTCAGTTTCTTAAAAAGTTAAATATTCATCTAGCTAATGACCTAGCAATTCCACTCTTACATATTTATACAATAGAAATTAAAGCATCAGTCTTCAACAGCTTTGTACAAGGATGTTCATAGCAGCTTTACTCAAACAGTCAAAAGCTAGAAAGATGCCAAGTGTTCACCAATAGTTAAACCGATAAGCAAACTGTAGTATGTTCATACAGTGGACAATTACTCAACAAAAAAGGTGTACACTATATATGCAATAGCATGGATGAATCTCAAAAATATGCTTAGTGAAAAAAAGCCAGACACAGAAAAGTACACACTATACAACTCCATTTATATGAAATCCTAGAATATGCAAAACTAGCCTACATTGATAGAAATCAGTGGTTGCCTCTGGGGTGGGAATTGACTGGACTATAAAGCAAATGAACTTTCCGTGGTGATGGAAACATTCTATGCCTTGGGTGGGGCAGGGGTGGGTTACACAAATATATGTGTTTGTCAAAACTGAGTCACCAGTACATTTCAAAGTATTTCCTGTATGTAAATTATACCTCCATTTAAGAAAATCATTTTGGACACTTTGTTTCTCAAATATCAAACAAAGAGAATCTTACATTTTTAGGGCAGAAAGAGGCTTGGGGACCTAACATCACCAATCCTTTCTGGTTTGTCCTTTGGTGGACAAACTGAGGCCCCCAAAGGAGAAGTGACAGGTTCAAGGTCACAAACTTAGTGACTGAAGCTGGACCAGAACTCAAGGCCCTTAATGTACACAATGGTTGGGACCCTTGTTGAGTGACCACTTCCAGGGGGAATACTAACAGTTACTTTAACCTAGCACTCCCCTGGCTTTAATATTATTGGTTAATTGGCCTCTGGGCCGAGGCCAGCCAAGTGGGCTTTTCTACTCACCCCTCCCTATTCCAGGTTCATCTACATCTTCTGTTGGTGCTTCACCAAGGACAGCAATTTCCCAAGCTTCTTGCCCATGAAGACCAGTGTAGAGCTAGGCTAGCTAAAATGAACTAGGGTTGCATTCTGCCTAAATGCAGGCACTCTGGTTTTTTTAAGTCATCTTTTGGACCACTAAGTGACCCCAAAAGAGACTCAGTAGCTCTGAAAAGAGATAGAAGAGATCCTAGTGGCCAGAAATCAGAAAACTGTTCTGAGACTAGATTCTAGAGAAACTTAAGTTTCTACAAAAATTTGGAAGAGGTCACTGAGTCAGGCAGAAAATGAGGTGAGGAGAAAGAGGAAGCTGCTTTGAATCCATCCAATATCTTGACTTTCAGTCACTTATGCAAACGAGGCCAGGCTACTTGCTCTGTTCTACACGGTGTCATTCATTTGCTCCTTCTCTTTCGCTCTCCTTCTCCCCTTTCCTCCCTCCTACCCCTAGCCCCAACAAGGCTCACGCTCCTCCTGGTAACCTCCATTCCACCTGCTAGCTCTTCACTATTTACTTTAACCAGACATCACTTGGATGCCCATGAATGAGTGGCAGGACATCCACCTCGTAAGATCTGGTCTCCAGCTCCATTATTTCTAAGGCCGTGGAGAGGCACTCCTAAACCATGACATTGCTCTAACACAAAACAAATTCTTAATCTTAAAAATATCAGAATGTGGATGATCCCCCTAGGGTTCAGATTCATTGTGTATCAACTTAGATAGAATGCATTTGGGTGCTGGCTCTTTTTGTTTGTTAGCCACTGCTTGGTTCAGCCAGTGAAGTCCTCAGTAGGAAATCTGCCCCTGTCTCTTTCACTAAGGATCTCTATACTTCCACTCTTAGTGAAAGAACAAATCATGGGAAGTAGGCCATGAGTTCTGAACTGAACACTCTCTAGAGAAAGGAAAGATGGCTAACAGCTATACAAAACTTTTTATGAGTTCCTGAGGGGTTGTCTCTTACTCAATGCCAGACACTCAGTAAATGCTTAAGAAAACATATTGGTTTAAATGAACAAACATTTTCTGCTTGGAGTCTGTGGCATTGCATCACAGTGTATTGTAGATGGAGGAACCATTGTAAACTTCGGAGTCCAATCAATCTAGATTAAAGGTTTAGTGGTGTCACTTGCTTTTACCAGTGTGGCCATAGCACACAACCTCCCTGAGCCTCAATTTGCTCATTTCCTATGTGGCAAAAGATAATAGTTAATCTGGAGCAGGAACATGTAGCCTGGAGCTCATGAATCCTTAGGGAGCCCCCAAAATTTAATATAATTTTCGGTGCATGTGTATTTTATAAGGAAAAGGGCTTTACATTTCATCAGATTCTTTAACTAGGTCAGTGACTTCGTTTAAAAAAAAAAGAAAACCACTGTGGCCTTAGACTTTTTATGAAGATGGAGATAACTTATATGAAGTCTCTGAGAAAGCAAGAATCAATGCAGTTGCCAGTGGATTAAGCCTTCTAAACTTTGTAATCTTTATGTATCTGCAGCCCTCAAGATATGCCCTTGGAATGGACAATCATGTTGTCTTAGACAAGTCCTTTCCTTTCTCAGACCTCACATTCTTGTTTGTAGAATGAAAACATTGGCCTTCTCTACCCAAACCCCGCCAGTGTTAACCTTCTGGTTCTGTGTTCCTGTCATGAATCTTAATGATGAAATGAAGATGAATACCAATCTATTTAGCTCTGTGCTTCATTTTCTAGAGGGATAAGAAGAGTGGCCTTTTTTTTTTGTTAACATCCAAGACTAGAGATTGATGATTGGAAGTCAATTTCAGAGCAAAGTAAAGTAGGTATCTGTAGACAGGGTGGGAAGACATACTCAGGATTCTGCAAGAAGCAGGGTAAACTGAGGCCTTGGGAAGTCTCCATTGAAGAGGGATGGGGGTAGGAGTCAAAAAACAAGGTTTTAGAGGAACAAATTGGTTCTTAGGAGCAGGGTGCAGTTGGGGTCACAACTTCTCTGTTTTCTTTCAATCACTCAATCAACTGAAAAAGGAAATTGCAATAAACACTCACATTTAGAGGGGAAACCACTGATTTGCATAGATTTGGGCAGAAAAGAACTCTTTGGCTGTCTTCCTTGTTGGCTTGTCTCCAGAGGCTCTCAAAGTCCTAAACTGAGAAGAACATTCTTCTGTAGACCTCCAGGTTAGAACAAATGGTCTTTGGAACCCAACCTCTGAATGCCTTTGGAAGCAAAGACAGGAGCCTGAATCACTAGTCATTTCCTCACTTTCTCAACTAGTTACAGCTGCATCAAAGGCCTGATGTGGGCATCCAGGAGAAATGCACAGAAAACACACTTCTTCTTGATTAGTTCTCATACTGGCTTCTGGAACCATGAGTAAATCATCAAGGCAGGAAAACTTACAAGCAGAGGCTGTGGGAGACACCAAGGAGAGGGTTCTGTATATGGGGTCTTCACCAAATACTTACCTGGTTCCCACATGAATCCTCACAGAGTTTCATTATCCCCTAGAAGGAGGAAGAATCTTTTGCCTATATACCTCATTTAAAGCAGGGACCACACAGGCAGAATTCTTGCCTGCCATGCAGAGACCCGGATTTGATTCCCAGCCCATGCACTTCCCAAATACAAACAAAAAACAAGCAAAGCAAACAAAGACAAAAACAGACAAACAACAAAAATACAACAAATGGTGCTGCAATAATGAGATACTCACATGGAAAAGGAATGAAATGTGATCTCCACCATATAGCACACACACACACACACACACAAAAAAAATGAAGTAAAAGCAGGAACCACTTACACCCTGGCTTTGAAGCCAGACTACTAGGATTGAACACTGGCTCTTGGCTCTTTTGTCAAGACACTGTCCTCTGGGGCCCTGGCATCTCTCTCTATCAAATGGGTGGATAACAGTACCAATTTTAATAAGATTTTCATGTGGATCAAATAGGTTAACATCATAAAAGTCCCTAGAACAGTGCCTGCTAGTTCCAATCAATGTTAGCTATTGTATTAGTTATCTATTGCTGCACAACAAATCACTCCAAAGCATATTGTCTTAAGACAGCAACACTTATTATCTCAAAGAAATCTAGGCATGATTTAGCTGGGTTTCCTGGCTCAGGGTCTTTTACAGGCTATAATTGAGGTGTTGGCCTGGATTCCAATCATCCTGAGGTTCAACTAGGGAAAATTCTGCTTTCAAACTCCCTTATGTGGCTATTGAGAAGACTCAGTTCCTTGGAGGTTGTTGAACTATGGGTCTCAGTTCCTCACTAGCTGTTGACAGAGTCTATACTCAGTTCCTTGCCACATGGGTCTCTCCATGGAGCACCTCAAAAAAAGAGACAGAAAGAGAAGAGAGAGAGAGAGAGAGAGCTGAAAACCACAGTCCTTTTTAATTTCAGAAGTGTATTCCATCATTTTTGCCTTATTCTGTTCATCAAAAGCCAATCACTGGGCCAAGCCCACATGCAAGCACTCAAGAGGGGAGAAACTTACAGAAAAGCATGAATATCAGGAGGCAAGGATCATTGGAGGCCATCTTAGAGGTCTGCCCACCCCAACTATCATCATTATTATTATTACCTGAGATAATAATACTACTTTTAGTGAGGATTAGAAATAATATATGTAGGGCAAGAAGCACAATGCCTAGTGTAAACAGTACAAAATATATGGCGGTTGTTATTCTCATATTATTATCAATTCTCAGTAAATCACTGAAACATTGAAGAAATGTGAGTTGTGTGATGATACATATATATACATATATATACAGTTGTATACCCAAAATTCAAATTAATGCAGAATGGAGTCTCTATTTGCATCTCGATAAACTCCATCTTTCTCCTTGCTCTTAGAGAGGAAAATGATGGCAGATGAACAGAATCTTTGGCAAGAAAACCATAATGGAATTAAAATGATGAAAGAATCAACATCCAAGGAAACTCTGACAGCCTGGAATAATGGTAAAATCCCATTAATATAGATATGAAGAGAGATACAGAACATCCTACTTAGTTTACAAGAAGAAAAATAAAGACCAAAATGGATTGGTAGAAGAAAAACTAAGCAGAGACAGACATGAAAAAGAAGTTGGTGGTGTCCTGGTCAGCAAGAATGTTCAATACAAGGCAATAGGGACATGTGGCTGATGAAGACAGTAATGGAGATTTAGGATGCATGAATAGGAGTAGAAGTTTCAAGATGACACAGGTGATAGTTTTGCCCTATTTAATGGTCAGCCTAGTCCTAAAGTCAGACCTAGTAAGGAAAGGATTTCCAAATTGGGGGATACCCAATACAATATTACATGGGAGGGAGAGAACCAGAAGGAAGCACCTGAAGAAATAAATGCATGTCTACCTGGAATGAGTAAAAGTAGAAATCTCCAAGTATACATTGAATGACCACATTAAATAAAATATAGTAGATAAAAAGTTCCTGTCACTTGCTAGAGAAACTGGAGATGCTGTCCACTTCAGAATGCCAGGAGTCTTCCTCTTTCTGTCGATGCTTACCTTAATATTATGGAAGAGGCAAGAGAGTACCCCACTAATATCTTTCAAAGCAAGTTTAACAATTTGTCTACCCAATTTGATTCCTGGTTCCAGATGTCCCTGGGGACATAAATATTTTACCAAGTTCCTTGCCATCCATATGCTCATGGCATGGAATACCCCCGGAGGCAACCACCCCATTTTAGAGAGCTGTTTGAACTTGACATATGGGAAAATCTAGGTACTTCCACATGTATGGGGCGAGGGAGTGGGAACTGCCTGATCTACTAGTTTGGCTGCCTTAAGACCCATCCTACACAGGCTTGGTAGCTTCCTAGGAATGGGCAAGGATCTGGGCCTCAGAGGTTGTTTGGGAGACACACCCACATGGGGCACTGCCTGTACATGCTCACTGAGCCGTAAATTCCAGAACTTCCCTTGTTTCTGGTGTTTGCTTTTTCCAGTCTTCTCTGTTGTGAGATTTCCCAGGATAAATCTAGGCTAAACGCCACCCTCCTCCAGGAAGCCTTTCTGAACCAAGCCCTCAGCCATGGAAGTGAGCTCCTAACTCCAGTGCTTACAATGCAGAGTTTGACTTCCCTTGTGGTTAACTTCACTTCCTAAGATGAATTAAAAATAGACATTTGTCTTATTCCTTATTCTCCTATCTGCAAGCAGAGTTCATTTCTTTCACATTTTCTTTCCCTCCTCAGCACCTTGTTGGTGATGATCAATAAAAGCTCATGCATGTGTTCAATTATCCTTCTACTCATTCACTCAAGAAACATTTATTGAGCACATGCTCAGTGCTCACCCTCACTGAGCTCACAGTCTAATTGGAGAGGCCTATGGTAATCAAATCAACGTTTAAGATCAATACAGGAAAGGAAAGGAAAATTGAAAACTCTTACATCTGCTTTGAAGAGAGGTACATAATGTGCTGAGTGTATAATATTAGTATATGACTAAAGCAGTTTAGGGACAGATTCCCTGAGTTTATAGGAAGAGGAAATAGGGAGCAACTAAACAAGGAGGGGGGAGGAAAGTGTTCCAGGAAGAAAGGATAGCATGTGCTGAGGTCCTGTGGTAGAAGAAAGCATGGGTTCTATTAGAATATGAGATCTCTAGTATGGCGGGTGCAGAGAGAACAAAGGGGATATGGTATAAGTTAGGACTGAAGAGGGAGAAAAGGGCAAATGATTGATTGGATGGTTGAATATATGGTTGGATGAAGGAAAGAATGAATGAATGAGTGAGAATCATTCCTGTCTCTTCACTGGGAATAATGAACGAATATTGATTTGAGAGCCATGATGGTTGAGTTCTATCCAGTCACTTGTTTAACACCCATTCCTCCATGATATGGATAAATCATAGCCCCTTTCTGGGTGCCTTCATTTGCCATGTTGATACAGAGGAGTGGGTTTGTCACGGCAACAATATTTCTTGTTATTTTTTACTGTGGACACTGCTCATAAAGTTTATGACAGGACATGTTGATGGATGCTCTAAGCTTCTACTAGATTTCAAAAAATTAGATGCCTTCTGATGCCATGATGGTCCTGTAAATGTACAAATGTAGCATGGTGTTCAGCGATGGGTGGTGCTGTACTCCCTCCCACTTGCCTTTGGCAATAATATGCTGGGTATAGACAATTCTCAGGTTCCACTGGCCACCACCTGGACTAAAGAATCCTCTGAGAACAAAGCTCTGTATGTAAATTCCTTTAATTAATTAAGTGTTAAAAATGATTAGTCATATGAGTAGGAGGATCTGGCTGCTTTTGCATCATAGGGTAGAAAGACCTTAGTTCCCAGCTTTGACGTAAGCTTCACAGATGTCCAGTCCAGACATGTAGTGGACTCTCACCTGAGCCATGCAGTCTATGGTTTGTTTTCAGACCCCACTTCCTGCCCCTTTAGCACATTTGCCAAATAGCTGC
Source organism: Tamandua tetradactyla (assembly GCF_023851605.1). NCBI lineage: Eukaryota > Metazoa > Chordata > Mammalia > Pilosa > Myrmecophagidae > Tamandua > Tamandua tetradactyla. The sequence continues at coordinate 74,352,549 of NC_135342.1, read as the reverse complement.
CAAGCCCTGTGCAGAGAACCCTGGAGAGGAATTAGACTTGGTCTTGCCTGCCAGGTGTTTGCCATCTACTGAGGGAGATAGACGAGTCTCCACCCACGACACCATATAGAATGATAAATGCCCTGATAGAGGTTTATTCATTCATTCATTCATTCATTCATTCATTCCTGTTTTCCTCTAGTCAATAAATACATTTTGAGTGCCCATTATGTGCCAGCACAATTCTAGATGCTTGAGAAGAAGACTGACAAAAATCCCTGTCCCCCTGGTAATTTAGGTTCTAGTGAGAGGGAAGAGATTTAAACCAAATGCATACATTATATAAAGCATTAGACAACAATGTGGAGACAAATTCATGGATGAGAACTAAGGTGAGGTGGAGGATGGTTTGCAATTTTAAACAGGATGATCAGGGTAGGCCTCCTGGGAAGGCAATATGTGAGCCAAGAGATGGAGGAAGTGGGGTTGCTGCAGGGAAGTGTGTTTCAAGCAGAGGGAACAGCAAGTGCTAGGACCCTCAGTGGGAGGATTCCTGCAGGGGACATCATGCCTCATTCTTTGCTGATATGAAGAGAACTAGAATGATTGGCTGTTTAAGCTCCTGTTGGACTTCTGATCCATTGGTGCATCTGAATTAAATAAAAATCTCATAGTGTCCCCACATATTTCCTAATCCTCTTTCTACTTGCATGCTCTCTAACTCCCTGTTCTATAAAGTATTATGTTCCTGCGATAGTCAGAATAACAACCCTTAAAAATGCCCATCTGCTAATCCCCCGTACCTGTGAACATGTTCCTTTTCATGGCAAAAAGGAATGGGGAAAAAAAAAAATGGGAACGGACAAATTTGATTAAGTTAAGGATGACGCTGGCTCGCCCTGCCTGGGTAGGCCTGATATAAACACAGGTGGCCTTATAAGAGGGAGGCAGAGAGTCTGAGTCAGAAAAGAACATATGATGATGGACACAGAGGCCCCTCTGATCTCTGGGCCCACGAGCCAAAGAACTCAGCAAGCTTCTAGAAACTGGAAAAAGCAAGGAAACAGATTTTCCCCTAGAACCTCCAGAAGGTTGATTTTAGCCCAGTGAAACCCATTTCCTAGTTCTGACCTCCAGAACTGGAAGAGGATACATCAGTGTGGTTTTAACCCACTGAACGTATGGTCATTTGTTATAGTAGCAATAGGAAATTTGGTAAAATAGAAGTCTCCAATTATGATATTCTAGATGAATTTTGCCAAGCTCAAAAACTGACATATGAACAATTAGTTCCTGAGGAATCAAAAGAAAAGACTTTGTTACACAATATTTTGTAAACATCTGATTTTGCGAAAAAGAAATATTGCATTCACAATAATACAATTCTCAAATTATTTTATTTAACAAAAAAATACATAGCTATGGACACTCTTAGCCTTTTACAAATAACAATTCAGCCTTATAAAAATCCCTCGAGGTCAGTACTATTAGTGTCCTCATTTATAGAGGAGGTAATTCAAGCACAGAGAGTTTAAGTAACTTGCCTAAGGTCACACAGTTCTAATTGGCATGGCCAGGTTTGAGTCCAGATCTTCAACCTTCAAAGGCGGTGCCATCCTGCTCCAATTGATCTGCTTTCATTGGCATCTCTGACCTCCTTGCCTTCCTCAGGCCTAGACAATCGTTTCTGCTCTTGGGTGGTCTCTCCCCAGGCTGCCCCTCACCCCACACTGAAGGAGCCAAACACAGTGCTCAGAAACTACTGCTGACTTATGGTAAGAAATTTTCTTCAGAGAAAACAAACATCACTTAATATTGCAACTTATATTTGGCTCCCATTTCTGAGAGAAAATACAGTGGTAAAGAGATCATCCTTTTTAAATCATTTATAACGCAACACTATTTTTATTGAGATATAATTTGCATACCATAAAATTTACCCTTAAAAATGTGCAATTTAGTGGGTTTTTTGAGTCTATTCATGGAGTTGTGCAGCCATCACCACTATCTAATTTCAGAAATTTTTCATCACCCCAAAAAGAAACCCCATAGCCGTTCTAGTCATTTCCTCTTGCCCCAAGCCCACGGCAACTGTTCACTGGCCTTCTGGCTTTAAGGATTTGTCTATTCTAGACATTTCATATAAATGGAATCACACAGTGTGTGGTATTTCATGTCTGGCTTCTTTCTTAAAAATATTACTTAGCATAATATTTTTAAAGTCATCATGTTATAGATTGGATTAGTAGTTCATTCCTTTATATGGCTGGATCGTATTCTGTTGCATGGAAATAACACATTTTGCTTTATGCTTAATGTTAAGTGATGGACATTTGTGTTGTTTCCACCTTTTGACTGTTTTGAGTAATGCTCCAATGAATCTAACTGGGAAGGGCTTCCAGGTTTCCAGACAGGACCTTCTTCCCTGCTTGGCACAGAGCCTTGAGGGGACCTTGATGTCCTTACAGTCCTCGGCAATGCTGAGACCACCTCGGAATGTACCTTGGGGATCAAGGATGGACAGAGGGTCAGCTTGGCAGGAAAGCAATTTTCCCTGTCCTTGGAGTGCATGGGAGAAGACTCAAGAACACTCAACCCTTGTCCTGCTTCTCTTTGTAACTGGCCATGCCACCTTGACCAGCACTTCCCACTCTGGGCCTCAGTTTCCCCATCCATGAAAGGTTGGGCTTCTTTAAATGGGACCACTTAAACTTGCAGTGGAAAACAATTCCATGGTGTTGAATCCAATGCCAGGCTGCATTATGGTTACTTTTGAGACTGGGCTCATGTAAATTTATAGTGTATGTCAATATATGGTATGCAGTTTGTATGGATCGCATGCACAGTACAAAAATACAGATATCTTTTCAACATAATTATTTATCACTTCATTTTTTGGCATTCATTTTGCATTGAATTATACAGAGCCTGATAGGATAACTTAGGATGGGGAGAAAGAAAGAAAATTTCCGTCCAAAACTTCCAGTTACCAAAGGCTTTGGGTACATGATTCTGTCAATAACAAAGAAAAGCTACTGAAAATATTTTAAACCATATGTTAAGGAAGAGCCTGAGTTACAAGGTCACAGGAGCTCTACCAGGTATACATATCTACACTGTGTTCTTATCTTCTTTTGGTCTCAGCTGAGGCTGAGGCGGATGGCCATGAAGCTGTGAGGGGCCAACCATGAAGCCAAGAATCCAGGGTTGTGGCCACCTCCCCTGTCCAAGGCCATCCCGAAAGGAAACATCTCCCAGCAGTATCCCCAGAGACAGTAAAACAACATCACCCATTTCAGCAACGTGTCAAATAAAAGCTGTTTTGATTCGAAATATGGTGGCAGAACTCAGAGATGACAATGGCCTTTTCCTGTTCAGATACAAGTTAAAAATATTGCCTGCCTCTTCATTAACTCCAGTCTTAGCCATGCATATTTAAAAATACACCCATCAGTGGCTGTGCATTGGAAAATGTATTTGCATCTGATAATTATGATGCATTTAAAGGGCAAAATTAGAAAGCACAGAATTAGGCTGGCAGGCTTAATTAGCCCATTCTCTCTCTCTTTTTTTTAATGGGTGGAATTTGGGCAACTGTCTCCTCCTGGGGCACAAAGACCCCAATGGGAGTGGTGGGAATTCTCCCTCTCCTCTGTCACCCCAACACAAACCTCATCAGGAGATCAAGTGTGCACTGAGAACAGTGAGAAGCCCAAAACAAGAAGATTGCACGCTCCTGTCCTCAAGAAAACGATGTGAGTGCGATTAGAAAGAAATCTATCAGCAGATAACAGAGAGCCGTGCACGTGGCTTCCCAGAGGCCTGATATAAGCATGGTGGCAACATGGGTTTATATGTAAAGAGATGAATTCTGCAGTTTGATGCATTTGCTGGGAAAATTATCACTTCCTATCTGTACCTGAAGACACTTTTTTCCCACCAGCCCTGCCTGGCTGAGTAATTATGGAAATGTCCCCCACTGCATGCTATAGCTTGCCTCATCTCGCAGGTACTGTAGGATGCTCACGGAGCGGAGGGGTGAGAGGTGGGCAGGTTGAGTCTCTGGTGCATCAGAGCTGGCCAGGAGATTAGAAGCTTCAAAAGCCCTTCCAAGGGTCTGTGCTGGATGCTCTGAAATTGACTCCCTATCTCTGATAAGGTTATTTTGATGGTTGCTCTGACCTGCCCTGTACTCAGACAGGCGGATCCGTCCCCCAGCATTCAGGAGAGGAGTTGTCCAGTTTCAAGGCACCGTGGTCCGTCACAAGCTCAGGCAGACCAGGGAAGCAGGGACCCCAGGTATAACTCAGCCAATGTCCAATGAATCAGTCTCTTTTCGTTTTGTTTCTCAAGTCATGGTTTTCTTTATAATAGAGATAGGGTTTTCCTTTTTTTGCAGCAGATCTGGAAGCCTTCTTCAGAGTAAGGGAGAGTCTATTGTGCTTTGTCCATTAAGCAGAACCCAGAATGGGCCTCCCCACTTCAGGCCACGTGTAGTTTTCTATGATCCATGGGGCAACTGGGGGCTGAAGAAAGGGCCCAAGATTGGGTCTGAATCCAGACTCTTCAGACCTGGCTGTCCTTAGGCAAAACACTCTCTAAGGTGAAACCTCTAACTTGTAAAACTGCTGTAAAATTTCATCATTTAAAAGAGTGGTTTTCAACCGGGGGCCATTGTGCCCAACCCCTATTACCCATGTCTGGGGAAACAGAAAGGGACACATCCTATAAGGCACAGGTCGACCCCCACCACACAGAATCCTCCAACCCTGGTATCAACAGTGCCAAGCTTGGAAAATGCTAACTTAAATCACTTGATAAAAAAAGTATCAAATATCTGCTTTGTACCAGGCATTGGCCCAGGAGCTTGGAAAACATCAGGGAGCCAAGCATACAGCCTCTGCCTTCATGGAGCCTAAATTCTGGGGGATGAAGTGAGAAGACAAGTATGAGGTCATTTCTTTGCTGACAATCTGGGTGGACAGATTATTCTGCCGAATGTTTCTTTTGCATGATAAACTGCCTTGCATTTGGATGTAAACCTTAAAATACGAGGGAGATCTTCTTGGCATCCCCAACTGGCTTCTACTCTAGTTGCTTTGTTGAAAATCCAATAGCCATGTCCTTACTGGCTCTTGTAGTGCAAGGTCAGAGGCCTGAGCAGGTGGATATACTTATCCTCTGCCCCACATCAAGCCCCGTGTGAAAGGAATATCCCATCAAAAGCTCATGATGCAAGAGCTGACTTCTGAGCTCGCTTCCTCCATACACACTATGACCCCATGCATGTTGCCCACTTTTCCCAACTCTCTGCTGGTATTATTGCATGGCATCTGTACCTCCTATCATCCAGGCTAGGATTTCTTTCTGTTTTGTCATTCCCCCTTTCCATTCTCATCATCAGGCATAAAGCCTCATAACTGAAACTTTCAGTAGTGCACTTCTTTCTCTCCCACCCCAGCTCCTTTCCCTCCCTTTGATCTGCCAAGACCATGCACTTCATCCTTGTATGCCTTCCCCACTGGCAGTCACACCAGGTGAGGCTGTGTCCCTTGGAAAGTCTAGACACCTTAGCAAGGGCCATCTCTGTCACCTCAGTGGTATGTGGTGCCATAGAAAAGTCTTTAGTCTTTATCAATTGGTCAAAATTCAAGCATTCATTTTCAGCATTTCATAATCTTGATAAAGCAAATGTGTGTGGCCCCAAAGTACAAAAATGGGGGAGGGAGCCAGGACCCCCCTCCTATTGCATTTGTACTGTCAATATTAAGTATTTTTTTAACCTGTTTAATGAGTCTTCCTGGTCGGCCATTTCATTTCAAAGAATAAAAAATAAAAAAAAAGAATAAAGAAAAGGTATTTTCTGCCCTTGGTATTTGGTATACCAAATTAAATTATTTTATTAATTTGGTTGCCAAAACTCAGCTATTGGAATTTCCCTAGTTATGAGCAGAATTGCTTGACCTGGTGTCCAGTTGAATGACAAAAATGGCAGCCTCATCCAGCATTCCCCAGAGAGAGAAAAAATACTCATGAGCTGGGCATAAGCATGAAACCTGGCAGGCCCTGGAAAGGGTGAGAAAAATCGGGAAAGCCTGAAGAGGAATCTCTCAGGGCCTCTTACCTCCGTGCAAAGATACCTTTCATCTGCAGCAGAACCAGCTCCATCACTCCCTTGTGTTTGCAACACAAAAATTAGCAGAGAAGAGGATAAATAGTACAGTGATTGTCTATGAGGGGGGAAGGAGAAATGCAGAGAAACCCCACCATGGCATAAACAGAGCCAGCCAACGCTGAAAGGATTTCCACACACCGGGTTTTTAGGGTGCTTGATTTACCATTCAAGTGAGCACAGCTGTTGGGCGGGGGGGTGGGGGGGAGGGTGGGGGTGGTCCAGGGCTCTGAGCCAAGGCGGGGGAGACAGGATAGAGCATGAACAAGGAGGGAGAGGATTGTTTGCAGACTAGACTATTAAATTGACTTGGAAATAGTTCCCCTCATTCCTCCCTGCATAAAATAGTTGTCTATTTCAGATGGATTACCACCAGCTCCCAGATAGGGCCCTTAAGTGCTGTTTATTCAGTGCGCTAATTGCAGTAATGGAACCCACCCCTAGTTGTTGCTCAGCTTCAGTCCGGTTTTCCCTCATGAGCTGTGTTAGTTGCAGCCCTATTTGTGGTTCATCCTCTCAGCCCCCAACAATGAGCACAAGTGGCAAATGTGTAATTATTTATTTTATTGCTATCAATGCAGCCATCACTGACTGGCCATTGCCACAGGGGGCTTCTGGTTAGCAGGGACACTGTCAAAAGGAGTGGGCCTGTCTGGAGTTGGAATGACATGCTTTCAGGACAGGGCCTGCTGAGGTTCTTGAGGAGGGCCTTGGTTTGGGGCCAAGTTCACAGCGTGGGGCATGTCTGGTAGCCATGGTGGCCGTGGTAATGGTTCCTGGTGGTCTTGCTTTTGTACTAAAATTAGCAGCAGGAATAACAGCCCGTGTCACTCACTTCAGTAGCCATTCAGGCTTGGGGCAATGCACTCATCACTGTGCAAAGGCCAGGCCAATCAGAGGCCCAGTGTGCACTGTGGGCGGTGTCCATGACCTCTTGGCTATATGCAGTTGGAACACACTCCTTGATGCTTCTTCACCAAAAAGCTTTTGCCTTTATGCCCTTATCCCCTCAAACCCCCATCCCAATGCAAGAACCAGTTTGTCCTGACCTCAGACATCAGCTCCTGCCTTCCTTTCCTTTTGCTGCGATAACATATTGCCTCAAAGCCAGTGGCTTAAACCAACACAGATTCATTACCCTATAGCTCTGGAGGTCAGAAGTCTAGCACAGGTCTCACTAGACCCATGTCAAGGGTCTTACTGGAACCAAATCGAGATGATGGCAGGGCTGCCTTCCTTCTAGAGAGGAGAGGGAGAACCTGATTCCTTGCCTTTACCAGCACCTCAAGGCCCCCCGTATTCTTCAGTCCCTGTCCCTTCAGCAATGGTGATCTGAGTCCTTCTCACATGGCATCACCCTGACACTGACTCTTATACCTTCCTCTTCTACCTTGAACAAGGACCCTGTGACTTTGGTGGGCCCATCTAGATAATCCAGGAAATCTCCCCATCTTCAAGTTGGATGATTAGCAAACTTGGTTCCATCTACAACATTAATGTCCCTTTGCCATGTGGCCTACATATTCACAGGTTCTGGGAATAAGATGAGGACATGTTTGGAGGTCACTGTTGAACCTGCCACAGCTCCCCTTCCGAGAATGGACTGTAACTCATCTCCTCCACTCGGCAGTTACACAAGGGAACTTTCAAGTGACATCTGAGTTAATCTTGCATCCTGGTACACGCACACACACATACCAACTATACCAGCCTCATGGGTCAGACCAGAAATAGAATGTAAGGTCTGTGCAGGCAGTTTGGGGATATATCTCAAGTGCTTAAAACAGTGCCTGGCAAAAAAAAATTAAAAACCAACAAAAAACAGTGCCTGACATATTGCAAGCACTCAATAAATACTTGTTGAATCAGTCAATCAGAAGAATAATTTCCAACCTAGGAATGGTGTGACAGTTTGTTTATGTTTGGGCTCTGGAGTCAGATGTGGGCTCTGTTTCTTGCTTAGCTACTATGTGACTTCTCTTGTTGAGCCTCAGTGACCTCATCTCAGGAGTGAGGATAAAGTCACCTGCCTAACAGGGCTGCCGGGTGGATACAAGTGTGTTTAGTAGAAGACCCGGGACACATGGGTGGCTCGAAGAACAGAAAGCAGCGTCATCATCCAAGCAGCTCCTTGGACAGGAAAACACACATGTAGGTAAACAAGGGCTTCAAATGTTAGAGGTAGGAAATGCTCAGTTCTAGCAGCAGTGCCAAGGAGCTGAAAAAACTATATACCTACTGGACGCACACACCATGACACAGCTACTAAGATGACATGCATTTGGAGCCCACACACTCACAGTCCAATATACACATATGGGGTATATACCTTTCTCAAAGTATATCACTGACATTGGGGCCCAAAATGCACACACGTGGAGGAACTGCATGTCCAGACACATATACATTGACTTGTTTGTACACACACACTTTTGCTCAGAGAGCACACACCCAATGTGCTTGAAGAAAGTACACACTCCCTATCCACGGGTTCAGAACCCTGACAATGCACACATTCTCCCACACTTATTAAATCCATCCACACTCAGTAAATATCCACACATACACACACGCTGAATATATACACACAGTTTAAACACACACACAAAAGCCCTGGATGCGCCCCCCCACAGAGGACATACCCAGCAGAACATGCCAATGCACAAGTGCATGCACACATACAGACTCTTCAATTCTTTCTGGAATCTGTCTGGGTTCCAAGGCAGTCAATTGTTTGGCCTGAGGGAGGCTGTAATTATTCTCCCAGCCACAGCAGGCAGAGCAGGTCAGAGACCTGTTTGGGATTGTACAGTTTGTATCTCCCATCCTCCCTATGAGTAAGGATGGTGCAGAAAATGAGAGCTTTAGCTCTCCCTGAGCACTCAACTTCCAACTCTCTACCCACCTGACCCCACCGAAGCCCATGACATAGGGATGACCTCTAAAAGCATTGCTGGGTCTTTTGCAAGAGTTCCCCATGCACGACTCACTGCCTATTCCTCCCCTACAAACTGAGCTGGCAGGGATCCAGGCCACCCCACGGGGCCAGAGCCAAGTGCTTGGCGGCTCCCAGCACCATGGGGCCCTCATCACTGCTCCCCCTGGGGCCCTGTTTGGATGATGGGCCCAGCCAGCATTGGAAATCTGCAGAGAGGAGTCCCACACAACATCTGCTTGGCCTATCTGGGGCTAGTCAAGCAGAACTTTCTCTTATGCCTGCGCTCATCTAGGAATTGGGTTCCAATGAGCTGGAACCTTATGCTTTTGCCTGAAGTTTTGACAAGTTGTTGTTTCCTGGCAGCATCCAAGATGGAGCTGTGAACTCCATCTGGATGAACTAGTGGGAGACTCACCATGCACCTGCCACCCTGTCCCAGTTCACTTGTCATGCTCAGAAGAGCTAATAAACAAGGTTGTGCCTCATGTTGGGTGCATGGCCTCCTTCTGGGAGACCAAGTAATACCCTTGATTAGGGCAAGCCTCAAGGGATGTAGACCAAGTTTACCCTTTGTACGAGAAGGAGAGAAATGCAGTAGCAGTCTGGGCCAGTGGAGGGATGTAAATAATGTAATTCGGATGTTATCCATGGCCCCCACCCCTCAGAATTTAGTTAAAATGAGTGCAGACCCCAATCCCACTGCCATGCAAGAATGCAAATCGTCCCCACGATCGCTGATTCCTCCCCATATTCATTTCTTCACATTTCTCCAGTCTTCTGTGAGCTTCTGAGCTCACAAGCCTCTGCACGAGGCCTCAAATCCCATCCTCCTCAAGCCAGAGAAGAAGCCCATTTTTTTCAAAGGATTTCCAGACTAGAGCAACGCATCACAAACGTTTTATGAGTTTAGTGTGTTACCGAATGGTGGGTGATCCCAGGGGCACGGGGCCGACTTCCCGATATCCCCGGGCTTCAGGCCCGTGGTTGCTTCGCCGTGTTCCTCTTCCTTTCCACCCATCTCCAACAGCCCGCTCACATTCAGGCCCAGGAAGAACACTTCCCACCTGGCCCCAAAGAGATTCCATAACATACCATAAGACAGCTGCACGTTCACCAGCGAAGTTCCTCAGAGAGAGGTAACCGCATTCGCGCCACGGAAGTGAGCTTCCGGAAAGAGCGTGTCCCACTTCCGGTGAAGCCGGAACGGCCGAGAGGAGAGAGGCCGCGCGGATGGGGGTCGGGTCCCACTCGTATTTATTTAGGCGAGTCTGGGCCAAGAGCGCTACAGCTAGGAGCCAGAAGTCCTCACCCCGAGAAGCCGGGGGGCCCCGGGAAATGCCTCCCCAGTCAGGGTCTGGGCCTTTGTTCCAGGCTGACAACAGCGGCCTCTGCTCCCAACCTCCACCCCCGCCTCCCGTCACTGTGGTTTCTTCAGGCCAAGGCGGGTGAAAAAAGGGGCAGAGCCAGGTTACGGGCCTGTGCGGAGTTGACTGGGGGCCATTCATCCACAGGAGGGCTCCTGCTCAACAGAGTCTGTTTGTTTCCCCCGAGAGCCCCGGGTCCTCAGTGCCAAGGCGGGATGAGTCACTGGCTCCCCGGCCTGGCCTCACTCTGGGAGACTTCAGAGACTGCCCTTCTCCCCGCAGACGCCCTGGGCCCCAGGCAGATGTGGGCTTTGCCCCGGGAGCGTGGATGGAAGCGCAGCGGGGGAAACGGTGCCCGGGGGAGCCTGTGGGTCTCGACCCGGGTCGCGGGGATTCCACGTGTGCTCATCGGCTGGCTTTCTTCAGGAGTTGCCGCGTCCTCGGTTTAAACCTGAGCCCTCACCCTCGGAAAGTGATGGCCGACAAGTGTGTATCCTCATGCTGGGTGGCTTTTCAAATATTTCACAGGCTTCCAGAAATGCTCTGGACGAGAGAAATGTCTTTCTTTGGATCCATGAAGTTCAGTCATGGACACCAGCGACACATCCTCACTGATAGAAAATTGGATGAAAATTCAACCAGTTTGCCTGACTGCCCTTCAGTTTCTTCATATATTAAATTAAGGTCATACTCCCTACTGGCTTCACACAATGCTGTGAGGATTAAATGAGGAAATACTTACCAGCAGGATGACTACTACAGGTCATAGGATGTGCTTGGCATTTTACAAATGTAACAACTGATGGAATCCTCCACCACCCCAGAGCTCCAGGAAATGCAGGTATCTTTATACCCACTTGGAAGGAACTGAGGCCTGGAGAGATGAAGGGGCCCAAGTTCACAGAGCTAATAAATATCATATAATTCAGCAAATTAGAAGGGCAGTAAGGGTAGCAAAAGGAGAGTGCTCAGACAACTTAGAGAGGCAAGGATGTTTTAGTGGTTTTTAAGTACTTTAGAAGCACATGTATTAATAAGCAATGGGTATGGTAATTATAAAGCTGGTTTATCTGCTCATTAAGAACAGTTTCCCAATGCCCTTAACTGCATTAGCCTCCAGACAAGTTATTTCCTAAAATAGAAAGTTATAAACCTGCACATAAGCCTGATGAATTTTTCTCATGTTTCCTCCAAGGAAGGGAGACATTGCTCCACAGATATTTATTCAGTGCTTTCTTTGGGCCATACACTCCATAAGGGCTGGGAATAAAATTGGTGACCAAAAGGGAACTTACAGTGTAGAGCAGGGTTTCTCAACATTGGCACTGTTGACATTTTGGGCAGGATAATTCTTTGTGATGGCGCCATCCTGCTCATTGTAGGATATTTAATGTTGCGAGTAGCACCCATACCCCAAGGTGTGACAACCAAAAATGTCTCCAGACATTGCCCAGTGTCCACTGAGGGGGGGTGTCAGTCATCTCCAGTTGAAACCCCTGTTCTGAAGGAAGAGAGAGTTATTAATCAAAGAACAATCATAAGCACAAGGAGCTCAGAAGATAGATGGAGCCCAGTTTTCTTGGTAGAGGTGACATGTAAGTGGATGTGGTCACAGGTGCTGGTGTATCTAACCAAGAAAAGCCGGGAGACGAGCAAGGAAATCAGAGGCAAACAAATCAGAGGCAGAGAGAGCAGTGTGACCCATGGCACGGAGACAAGTGTGATCCTGATTTGGGACCTGTTTTGTACAACATATGTTTCAGGGCTCCAGATAAAGATGAAAGGCATTATTCCATGGGCAACTGACAAAACACAGAGAAATGTCAATCTGCATTTCAGGAGGTTTTGATAAGCTTTCAGAACCATGGGGCCAAAATATGATGAACTAATAGGAATATAAATGCAAACTTCTGAAGTATGGTTCAAAACATCCAACCAATGAAAAAGGGAAAACCTGGCTGAAAATCAGATTTTAGAGGCTTTGGGTATAAGCTGGTGCTTCTCAAGCTCAAGCAAGCATCAGAATCTAATGGAGGGCTTGTTAAAGCATAGATATTGACCCCACCCCAGGGTTTCTGATTCAGAAACCTGAGGGCAAGGTAGAGTCTGAGAATTTGCATTTCTCACAAGTTCTCAGGTGATGCAGAGCCTGCTGGTCCGGAAATCAACTTTTAAGAATGCTTCCCAAAGATGATAATAAAAACATGGGTCACACCAATAGAAATATGGTGTCCAGGATAAGATGAGAACCTGATGGACGATTTCACTTGATGTGCATTGCTTGCAACATCATATTTTAAAAGAATATTTGGAAAACTGGAAGGTATCCAGATAAGAGTATCAAAAATAGAATGTATAAAAAATGTCTTAAGAAATTGGGATATTTAACCTAGAAAAGAGGAATCATGGTGAGAAGAATCAGGGAGCTGCCCTCAAATAGCTAAGGGGCAAATACTATGAAAATGACTTGATTCACTTTTTTATTCCTCAAAGTCAGCCACATTGGTTCAAAATAGGGACACCCAGGGGATGAGTGTCAGGACTGGAGCTTTTGATGCCGTGTACAGAAGAATCTTCTGATGATTAAGCATGGTCCAATAGAAATACAATTAAGCCGCAGAAGTAATATTAAACTCTCTAGCAGCTATGTTATAAAAAGTGAAAAGAAATGGGTGAAATAAATTGTAGTAATAATTTTATTTAATCCAATATTTTAAAATATTATCCTTTTGACAAGTAATCAGTACAAACATTATGCATGAGATAGTTTACTCTTTTTTTCATGCTACCTGTTCTAAGCCTGGTATGTGTTTTATGCTTATAGCACATCTCCAATTGGATCAGCCACATTTCACATGTCCAGTGCCATATCACATGTGGCTTGAGGCTTCGGAGAGTGCAGCACTGGTGAGTCGGTCACTGTTAGTGAGTGATCCCTAATGTTAATCAGTTCCTCTGTCCTGTTACTGGCTTTAGGATTTAATGGCATTCCTATCTCATTCATGTACTCCTATTTTAATTTAAAATGAACTCATTATATGTTTTTATATCTATTTTAAGAATATTATAACATGTTTTAAGATATCTAGAGGTACCCCAGGGCACCCGAAATAGTGATAGTATCAGGATTCTTTTGCCAATAAGTGACAGGAGATTCGATTCAAACTAGCTTAAAAACATACCAAACAAATTTATCAGTTTACATATTTGAAAAATCTAGGGGTGATACTGGCTTCAGTCAGATACACCAATAGTGTCACCGGAACTTTTCTTGATGGGTCCCAACTTCACTTTCCTCTTTGTTGCCTTTTGCCTTTGGCTTTTATCTGTATTTTCCCAAGATAGACCACAGGAAACTCCAGTCTTAAATCATCCATATATTGAGAATTCCCTATAGAATAAGTTTCTAATTTCAAGTAATTCCAAAATTTCTTGGATTTGAGGTTCATTGACTTGGCTTGGCTTGGTAGTTTACTGCTTATGCCTGAACCAAGCTTTGTGGCCAGAGGGCTGGTATATGCATTTGGTCAAGTGTGCGTCATCTCTGAAGTCAGGACTCTAGGGTGTCCGCCCCATGCAAACCTCAAGAATGAGGGTGGGGAAGACTAGTTCCCTGAAGGGAGGGAAGAGGGTAAAGACTGGCTAGTTTGAAAGACAAAAATGTCAGAAATCCACCAGGATGGGCATTAATGATTTGATCATTTTGATCCTGGATTATAATCTCTGCTCTTTTTAGAAGGCCCAGATTCTCTTTACGAGGCAGGCACTCCTTGAAATTTCATAGATTAGGATCTCAATTTGAGACACCAATCTTGAGGGACAGGGCCAGAAATTGTGCCTTGCTTTGCTTTTTTATTATTTTATTGTGTGTATATATATATATATATATATATCACACACATATGTCATAAACTTTGCCATTTTAACCATTTATAAGTGTCCAACTGAGTGGCATTAATTACCTTTACAATGCTGTGCTACCATCACTACCATCCATTACTCAAACTTTTTATCATCTGAAACAGAAACTCTGTACTCTTTAAACAATAAACCACCATTTCCCCATTCCCTGGTAACTTCTAATATATTTTCTGTCTCTTTGAATTTGCTTATTCTAGATTATCCATATAAGTGGAACCATGTGGTAGTTATCTTTTTGTGTCTGGCTTATTTCACGCAACATGATTTCTTTAGAGTTCATCTTTGTTGAATAATGCATCAGAGTTTCATTCCTTTTAATCGCTTAATATTAAGGCATAGTATTGATAAACCACATTTTTTTTAACCTCTTTTTTTTTTATTATTATTTTATTTTTGCATGGGCAGGCACTGGGAATCAAACCAGGGTCTCCAGCAGGACAGGCTGGAACTCTACCTGCTGAGCCACAGTGGCCCACCCAGTACACCACATTTTGTTTTTGTCTATTGATGGACATGTGTTGTTTCCACCTTTTGACTGTTTGAATAATGCTGCTACAAACACTGGTATACAAGTGTCTGTTTGAGTCCCTGCTTTCAATTATTTTCAGGTATGTATCTAGGAGTGTAATTGCCAGGTCTCATGGTAATTCTATGTTTAATTTTTGAGCAGTCGCAAAACTGTTTTCCACCACAGCTGTACCATCTCACATACCCACCAGTGGTGCATGAGAGTTCCAATTTCTCTGTATCCTCACCAACACTTGTGATTTTACTTTTAAAATAAACATCCGTCTTAAGGGATGTGAAGTGCTACCTTGTTGTGGCTTTGATTTGCTTTCCCTAGTGACTAATAATATTGAGCGTCTTGTAGTGTGCTTATTGGCCCTTTGCATATATTCTTTGGAGAAATCTCTATTAAAGTCCTTTGCCCATTCTTTGGTTGTATTATTTGTATTTTTGTTGTTGAGTTGTAGGAGTTACTGACATATTCTGGATTTGAAACTTTTATCCGATAGATGATTTATGACTAGTTTCTCTCATTTTTTCAGTTGGCTTTCATTTTATTTATAATTTCCTTTGATGCACATTACTTTGTTTTTGACCAGTCTACTTTGGAAACTTTGCCTTCTGTGGCTGAATTTATAAAACAGACTGAGATCAGTATGAGTCCTGGGAGTTTAAAAAATAAATTTAAGTTTATACATTCCCAGAAACTCTAGAAGAATGAAACTTGGATTAATTGTGCTTTTGTCTATTCTTTACCTTCCTTTCCCCAAAACAAAGAGTGTTCTGCCAAGATGGTGATTGCCTTCACATCAAAGATCTCCAAGCTCAAAGATGTGAAAATCCAAGAAGACTCAAACTATGACTTCTTCAGATCCCATAATATCTGAAAAACAGGATATGTATTTCATCAGAATACCTGTAGATCTTGCTCACAGGCATTCTTTGTTTGTGCCAGTTACTCATTCCACTTTAACCACTAATTTCCTCCCCTTGGAGTTCTATTTCCCCAAAGTTATGTATTTTTCTCTTCACATATACCTAAGTGGTTCTTGAATTCAACCAGCCCTAAACAGGGCTGTGGGCTGATGCTTGCAATCTTTACATGTCTAATGAGTTTGGAGAAAAACAGAGGACATGAAAACTTTACCAAGCCAAAGTACCCTTAAAGAAATAGTGTTTTTAGTTATATAATATAGGATTCTTTATCTCAAACCAAGATATATTTACAGAAAAAGTGACCAGAAAATATTAGTTACACTGTGGCTGGGTTTCCCATAAGACACCAGACACTTTCCTTATTTAATTTATGGGCTCTTGTTCATCCTTCAAGAGCCCCCAAGTCTTTGCTGGCTTTTTTCCCATAGAATTCTTTACCCACTGCTTTGTTCTATGACTTTACCTCTATCATGGCATTGACTTGACAGTTCTGAGGTAGTATGGCTTAATGTTAACATCTCAGCTCTGTTATTTACTAACCATGTGCCTACAAAGTTCTTAAATTTATCTGGCCTCAGTTTCTTTCTCTGTAAATATAATAATAGCAGCAGCAACACAAAACCAACCAACCAGCACAAAAATGGGCTCCCTTTAAAAAGCACATCAAAAATTGTTCAGTGCATGGGCACTCAGTAAATAGTGACATATTAATTATTATCATACTATACTATGGGTACTTGTTCATTAGTCAATCTTCCCCATGAGACTCTAGGGCATACTGAGCTTTATGTCTTGATCCAGACTGTAAAGAAATTTGTATTTGTTGAACTAATAAAATGAGTAAATGAATGAATACATTCAGATCAAGACAGAATTCAGGCCACAGCCTATATGTAAATATCTAGAGGATTGTGAACTAGAACAATAATGTTATACCCAACTTTTTAGTTTTCAATTGAATATTTAGACTGAATTACTGAACCTGTAATTAGACTGAATTACATGAACTCAGTATTTCTGAGAATCAAATAAGGTCGATATTGGCATTTCATATGGTTCAAACTGATTAAGAGTTAGAAGACTTGAGTTCGTTTTCAGTGTTGTTCAGATATCACCATATGATTAACTGTATTAAGTATCTTACTGGTCTACCTCCTTGAAACCACAGTGACCAAGCAGAGACTTAAAATCAAAATTAAGCATTTATAAATGATAAATGGTTGCTTGCAAATCAAGCCATCAGTATTGTAGGCCCAGAAACCTTGCCATTTGCTTTCTGAACTCAACCCCCTTCCTATGCATTGTTTTTGAATTAGAAAGGCTGCCTGTGTATTTTCAACTGGAAAACAGACACACATTCATCCCATTAAAGCCTAAAGTGTAACATCATTACAGGTACCTTTGAAACCTGAAATTGAGTCAGGAAATGATAAAAGGCAGTGGGCACCCAAATCATCTCTGAACCCGGAAGATTCAGAAGCAGACCAGCAGGGAACTCCTTACAAAAAATCATCTCTTATTTGGATTTGAAAACCCCTTCAGTAAATGCTGTTAATCTCGTCCTAACCATATTTTGTAAATACAAAGCCTGGTTCAGTGGTCCCATCGAGACCACATTTTCCAATAATGAGGGAAATGGCATTTACAGGAAGGTCTGAAACTTTCCTCTGGTAGCCTGCATTTTTGTAAGTCCCGTATGAAACCTTCATGTGGAGATGACTAATGGATCCACCTAATTAAATTTTTACAGCATTCCAGGGCTGGAGTGTCAAATGTTTGCTTCCAGCTTGCCTCCTTATAACACTGTCAAATAAGTCTCCCATCCCATCTCCCTCCCACACATACCTTTTTTAGGGGCTGTAGGCTGCATTCCAATGTCATAGGAAATCAGGATTTGGTTGATGAGGATGAAGAAATAGATTACCAAATAGTTTTTGCAAGCCAGCCTACCTTCACCTATTTAGAGAAGTTAAAAGAAAAAAGAAGTGCCATCAGGAGGGGTAGGATTCAACTTCTAAACAGGAAGTTGAAAAAGTCACTTCCAATGAATAAGTCCATCACTTGTTTTCAAATTCTTCCCCTAAAAGATTCATATATGCCTTTAGTGGGATTGAATTTTAACTTTGAAAACATACTTAAATTTGTTAGAGTCCATGGACTGGGAAAAAGGGTTTTGCTGAATGTAATCTGCAGTACCAGCTCTCTTGTTCTTTGTTATTTAATTGGTTACAGAGAGGAGGCATACATTTAGACCCTTTGCTTGTGTCCTTGCTGAAAGGAGAGGGTATATCACAAAAGATAGATGGTTGGTGAACATGTCTGGGGCTTCTCCTTAAAAAGAGGTGAATAGAACCAGATTTTAGTGTGAATGAATTTTGGAGTCAAGACAGGGCACTGTGGGAGGTCATGCACTCCCACAGTGACATCAAGAAGCATGCAGAAGGCATCTTGCAGATGTTCAGGATGGACATACACCACTCAAACACTGGTTGCCCTCTAAGTGTGAGATTCTCCAAACCTGATCCATATGGACTGCATCAGAACCACCCCAGGAGCTTGTTATAATGCAGATACCCAGACCTGACCCCAGGCCTTCTGAGTCAGAATCTGAGAATGGAGAGCCAGACTCTGCAAGCCTATCAACCCAGCTCCCAGACCAGCCCCTCCCACCCTGAATTTGGAGGTTTACTGCCTTTGGGGCTATTGGGAAGGCCAGAGCAAATCTCCATAGTTAACAGAGAGCTGAGAGTTGTGAGTGAAGCAATGCCCAAAGCAGCTGAGGCCAAATGGAGACTCCTCCCAGGGAACTAGATCTTCAGCACCATGAAGCTGTTGTTTTCATCCAGTCAGACGGTATCTGTAGACATCCTCAGGCTCACCTTATTCTCTAAGAAGGAGAATATCCCATGAGAAGGAATGAAAAAGGTATGAACTACTTGTCCCATATGGGAAAACACTGGACCAGGAAACTGGACCAAAGAAAGGGGTTTGCACCTATCAGAGAAGGCTTCATTCCATAAAATATAGGTGACCCAATGATGGTTCAGAAAATGTGAGTCCTACTTCCTGTGCCATCTGGGCTGAAGGCAAACTCCTTTTCCTTGTGGTCAGTCTGTTGGTCAGATAAGCCAAACAAAAAGGGAAAAGATTCTTCCTCTTGAGCTGGGACACTTCTTCCTGAAAGGATTTTTCTTTCTTAGGTGGAAAACCAACTGCCTTTGAAATGTGGTGATATGGTTTTGACTACAAAGGTTCTAAAAGATGGATGGATTTGAGGGCCTAATAAGGTCCAGCATTTTTTAGTTATACATCCTTGGGCAAGTGGTATAATCTCTTATTTCCTCATTTAAAAAATTAGAGCAAAAAATGCTTGCTTTACAGGGCTTTCATGATGATTAACACATAGTGCCATATTTAGGGCACAGCTAAGTGTTCCTGTGATGGAGAAATGAGGGACTCCATGGGATTCTCAACCTCTCTCCAGCCTTCTTCCCAGAAAGAGAACTTGGAGTCTCCCACAGCACATGACCCTAGGTTTAACTCTAGGCTTGTTTTGGGGAGAGGATGGGGAAGCATATTAGCTGATTAGAAAAAGCATGGTCCTGGAATTAGGGCCTTAAAAAAATTCTCAGTTCCTCAAAAAGTTAAACATACATTACCATATGATCCAGTGCTATTACTGTTAGGTACATACATGAAAGAATTGAAAGCAGTTATTCAAACAAATACTTGAATACAAAAGTTTATAGCCACCTTATTTACAAGAACCAAAGGTAGAAACAATACAAATGTCCATCACCATATGAGTGGATTAACAAAATGTGC
Organism: Tamandua tetradactyla; assembly: GCF_023851605.1. Classification (NCBI taxonomy): domain Eukaryota; kingdom Metazoa; phylum Chordata; class Mammalia; order Pilosa; family Myrmecophagidae; genus Tamandua; species Tamandua tetradactyla. The sequence goes on along the minus strand of NC_135342.1, from coordinate 74,332,907 downwards.
TACGTCCATACAATGGACTACTACTCAGCCATAAAAGAATGAATACCGTTACCTACTATAACATGGATTAACTTTGAAAACATTACATTAAGTCAAAAAAGCTAGACATGAAAGCTATGTATGATTCCATTTATATGAAATATTCAGAGTAGGTAAATCTATAAGGATAGAGTGCCAGGGGTTGAGGGTAAGGGGAAACAGGGAGTGACGCTTTATGGGTACAAAGTCTCCTGTTGGGGTCATGAGTGTGTTTTGGAACTAGATAGAGATGGTGATTGCACAGCATAATAAATGTACTAAATGTCACTGAACTGTACAATTTAAAATGATTACCTTAGGTTGTGTGAATTTTACCTCAGCTAAAAAATAAATTTCAAAGTCAATGCATGGTGTCTTGATGCCAGAAGGAGGAAAATAGAAGAAAAAGGAGGCAGTAATTGTCAAAGTACTGATTAAAAATTTGCACTTTGAGGACAGGGCAGTCCCCTAAATCTCTATAATTAAGACAAAGAAGGCAATAGCACTGGGGAAGGCAACAGTTCAGCTGATAAATAGCAACTGAAGGAGGCGTGAGCCAGTAGCTTCTAGGGAAGGGTCAGCTGAACTGATTTTTTTTTAAGTCAGTGAACATGTTAAGTGTGCAAACAGCACTGCTGATTCTTTTGTTCCCCCTCTCCCCACCCTCTCCACCAGCTCTCTTGGCTTGGCACGCATCCTATTTTCCAAGCGGCAGCTGTGTGCAGTTGAATAGTAAATCAAACACCCTAAAAAACTGTTGTTTTAAAACAATGTCCCAGATTTCCCAGATATTTCATTTCTGTTTTCCTTCCCAACAACCCTTGCCTCAGATGGCAGTGGAGTAAACTCATTCAGGTATTGAACCTCTGTCCTTCTCAGAGGGAATTAATGAGTGAATTCCCATTGAAAAGTGGTTTTGGGGACAGAATTTACAGGCAGAAATAATTTCAGACTGGCCCTGCTTGCTGTTGGGAAACATGTTTTTAACAAGTGTCTTGAATGGCTGGCCAGGGTTTTCTGGGGACACAGATCACCAGGGTGAGCCCCAACTTTCCAAGGATGCGGGCAGCATGCTCCCCACCACCTGGCTCTGCAAACCATTCCACAGGAAGCCTTTTGTCAGTGGCCCCCAGAGAGGGCTGTGTGGGATTCAACCTCATGTCTGGGGGAAGCGGTTCTATGGGAAGAGACAAAATCATTGTGGTGAGAGCTCACCCTGCTTCTTGTTAAATATTGTACACATGCACACATAAGCACAAACTTACAAGCCCTGTGCTCTGGGTGCCCCAGCTCTGCCTTTGCCTTTACCTAAGCCAGGCTTTTTCAACCTCGGCTGGACTGACATTTGAATGGAATCATTCTTTATTGGTGGGGCAGGGGATGGTGTTGTTGACATGCAGCGAGGTGAGCTGACTCACCAAAGTCACAGAGCTAATCAAGTCTCAGAGCTTATCACATACTTGCTCAGCAAACATTTTTAAACCACCTACTATGTGGCTGGTATTATATGGACACTGGCAGTCAGCAAATATTTATTGAGCTTTAAGGGTCAATATAGTAGAGATGAGACAGAATAAAACAAACCTTCTCTTTGTGGAGGAGACAGGATATAAACATGTAAACCAGGATTTCTGAGCCTCAGCAGACGTTTGGTACCAGATAATTCTTTGTGGTGCAAGATTGTCCTGAGCATTGGAGGGTGTTTAGCAGTATCACTGGCCTCTACTAGATGCCAGTAGAACCCAACCCCCAGCCATGACAACACAAAATACCTCCAGACATTTCCCAGTGTCCCCTGGGGGATGCAAAGTCACCCTGGCTGAGACCCACCAACCTAAAGGAATTTTGAAAAAAACCACCTTAAAATGAGACAAAGTGGTCTAAATAAAAGCACAGGCTTATCTCTTTAGAGAGAAATGGTTGCATTTCAAAGATGAGCTCCCATGGGAAAGGATGTCCAGCAATGGGAGCTTTTCTGGAATATGATGAAGTTTACCCTGCTGAGAAGGCAAGCATTATTGAAATCCATAAGTGGACTAGCCGATTATCTGCAATTACCTCATTTAATCATTAATTGTCAGTGTCCACATTAGATGGTAAAGCACCAATAGAGGACTTTTCGATCTACATCACTGTAGTCTTCCTGGGACCTAGAACAGTGCCAAATAGCAAATCTGAGGCTCTGAATGAAAGGATGAATAAATCCCAACATCTCTTCTGTGACCACCAGGATCGTTGGTCCTCTTTTCCTTGCCCTGTCTTCTTTCTTACTCTTTGTTTTTCTGGCTCTTCCCCTCTTCCCAACCAGACCAAAAGATATACACACATTCTCAAGTACAAGAACAAATTTGCTAACACTCCCACAAACATACACACATATACACACCAGCACACTAGCAGGAAATTAGATGATGAGACCAAAAACATGTCCTTGACTCAATATTCTGAGAAACAAAACCATACCAAACCCAGCAACAGATTGCCGAGACACAAATTATGCTGGAAACATTGAGCTCTTGGCATTTGTTGGTTGGTTGCAACTTGAGGGCTTGAGGTCCCTGGCGTGGGGTCAACAAAAGTTCTGCATACAGTCCAATAAACAATATGATCCTCTGCATTCAGAGTGATGCACTTTACCATCATATTTGAAGCAAAAAATAACATGGAGCTATTCCCTCTCCCCCCAAAAAGAAACAACTCTGTGGTTATGAAGCCCACATAAGATGGTACCAGTCTCTAGGCAAAGATTATTAAAGGCTGGCTTAGGAGCCAGACACACAGTTCATAAGACATAATATTTTATTTACCAGATAAATATGAAACTTGCACATAAATTTGAGGGCACTTTGTTAAACACTTCATAGGTTGTACTACACCCAAAAGACTGTAACTGTGTTTTTAGATTGAGGACAATGATTGGGAAATAGCAAACCAGGCAAATAAATAAATTATATATATATTCATTTATTTTGTAACATGCTTATTTAGACTTACCACAAGGCCTCTCTTAGGTAACACACACTTGGCAATCTAAAATAAAAAATGACTTCGTGACCTGAAATAATTAAACTCCTTTTCCTTCTCCTCTGGACTGCTGCAGGATGCTGTCAATCTGTCAGTCTTAACAAAGTAGAGGAAGTTTAGATCCCAAGGTTGCCCATTTTTCCAAACTTTGCACAGAGGAACGGTTACAAATTCTAGGAGACAAAGTCCTAGAGATGCATAGATTCAAACTGCAAACCATATTTGAGTTGAAGAGAACCCCAGAACATACATGGAAATACACATTAACCTATAATAGGATGCTGAGTTGGGAAATAAGCAACAGTTTAGAATTCTTCCTAAATGCCTGCTGATCTGTGAGGGGGATCGTTCCCAAATCAGGCTGCCTGAGTTGAGATATACCTTGGAGAGTCAGACTGGCATAGTCCCCATAGAATCCTTCTTAGCCCTCAAAAGTTCATCACCCCAAATAGCAGTGATTAATGTTTATTGAGCACTTAGTGTGTGTCAGACTCTTGTTCTAAACACTTTACATGACTTTAATCCTATCCAAAACCCTAAGAGGTAATATTTTATTATCTGGGTTTTACAAATTAATATTTAAGACATAAGTGACTTTCCAAAGTTAACACAGTAAGTGGTGACCATGGGATTTGCACCAAGTTCATCTTCCATCAGATTTGACCACTGAGTTACAGCTGTGGATTTTGTTAAATGTGGTCCTCAGCACACTTCTTGCCTTTCTCTCCATACAGAGGCACTGTCCATCCCTCCATGACTCAGGTGTCACCTATATGAAGACCATCAAGAAAAATTCCATTTCAACACAAGTTCCAAATTGTTGGTAGTGGTAGCCTGAATCCACATGCTAAAGCAGCCAGGCTCAGTGGGGAAAATTTTACAATTGTTTAGTGATGTCTGATCTGGGTACAGAAGTAGTAATTAGTGGCACATATGCCACCTGTCTGCCACCATCTGTCTGATTCCATTGCTAAATAATTCCTCTCTTTTGAACTCCAGAGCCAGATTTTCAGTGCCTCTTAGACATGTTCCATTGGCATCTTGGACTCCTTAGGGCTGGTCTCTTCTTCCACTTTCCCTATGCAAATTTACAACATAACCATTCAGGCTTTGAACCTAGAAACCTGAGGGTAGTGCTTAGTATCTCCCTCTCCTTCACCTTTGACATTGATTCTCATCTGAACTATTGTCATGAGCATCTAACTAGTGCTCTTGCCTTCAGACTTGCACATTCCCTTTTCACTGTCAAATAGCCTTTCTGAAGCACTAATCTAGACATACCCACTCCCTTCCCAAATATCGCTGTGGCTCCCCTGCAGTCCAAAGTCTTCAGCTGGGTATGGAAGAACCTTAAAATGAAGCCTCATTCCGACTGTTCATGTATCTCCCATGCCCTTCCACTAAACATCCCATCTGACAACATAGAATATCACACTCCATCACTTCACCTTCATTCATGCTTGTGTACCTTTCATTTTATCTTTGCCCTCTCCCCTCACCTCCAACCTCCCCTGAGGTGGTCCACAGGCCTGAAGTTTTGCTTCGCAGATGGTGGTGAAACAGGGTTTTGAGCTCCCAATCATTCTGCTTTTAACTTAATCTATCATCTCAATAGCGCTTGAGTGCCAAGGCAGGCTGGCACAGAGAGAGGCACAGAAGGACTGTCCCTGAATGCTTCTTCTCTAACTTATTTCAATTCAGGTCACCTCCTCACCCACCTTGGACCTTTCACCTGTGCCCAAAAAGTCTGACCCACATAGCAAACCCAGACCCTCCTGTTGGGGTGCGCTAATGGACCCCCTCAGACCGCAGCCCCTCCCAGCTTTGCCATATCAGCTGAGTAATCTCCCCATGCATTCTGACACACAGCTGCTAGAGATGAAAACTGTACTGTTGATAGATGAAACTTTGGATAAGATTACATGGTTTGAATATCTTGATGACATATTTGTCTGAAAAGTCTTTTAGAGGACGGCCTAATATAAATGCGCGGAAATGTTTCTAATGACTAGCATTTGTCTACAGACTTCGTTGGAGAAATTAGCATTCGTGTGTCTCGGGATGTCATTTGCATTTGTATGTGGGGACCAACTTTTGAATAATCATTTCTCTCAGCCCAGAAGAGTTAACTATTTACTCTGAACACAGGAACACAGTCTGGTTTCCTTCTCAGGCTATGTGGCTGGGGCTGTGGTGTCCAGAAATAGGTAGTGATGTTCTAGGCACACATCTCCTGGAATCTTCTAAGTACTCCTCAGATACCATTTGCCCTGGCAAATATTTACTTGGCCTCACTCTCCTTGCTTGCTTTATCACCTCTTGCAGCCTAGTGAAATCTAGCTCTTTCTACGAACTCCAGCCCTACTTAGATGAAATCCGAGAAGTATCTGGTCATAAGCGTACTTGGAATTCTCCCCATACTAACACAGATTCCATTGAAAACCCCATAGAAACCAACTGGTGTATAGAGCCAGCATAGACCCTGGCCCTTAAGCAGTTTCTTAGAGGTTCATTGGCTGAAGTCCAGGGAAATTTTCTCAGTCCAATTTTGCTTTACATAGAGAAAGAAAAGACAGTCTGGGATAAAGCGAGGCAGAGCTAATTTCTAGCAAGGTTCTTATCTGTTCTATGACATTCTGGGAGCCAATTAACTTCTCTAGGCATCAGTTTGTTTAATCTATGATTTAGGGAGGTGATACTATCAATCATTCAGAATTCTGAAGGTGAGAGGAGCTCATGCCTATACAATCCCAGGGCTTGACACACAGTAGACACTCAATTAATGGTTGGGTTCCTGTCCCAACTCCTTAACGTCTGCTCATGGGCCATAAGCAATGCCACCGAGGCTCCTGACAGCAACTCTTGCAAACGGGAAAAGAAAAAAAAAAAGATACACTGGCTTCAGGGTGAGATTCATTTAGGAAAGTTTTGTGGAGAGTTTTTCTTTTTGGGTAACTGCACAGCCATGGATTTGTTTACTGGGTCTTCAGTAAAATTACCTTGTGCCTCCTTGTTCTCCCAGCTCTTACCCCGTGTCAGCTAGAAACCCCAGACCATTCTGCCAAGTGGCTTGTTCTAAAGGGAAAAGGCCCAGGGTCAGGCGAGACTCCCAGCCTGGCTCTGCTCTGGGATCCAGCACCATGCACTAAGTAGGCTTTTAGTAGAAGAATTGGTGTGTGAGTGCAGGAATGCTGATAGCTCCTTGCTGCCTCTTTCCAGAATGCAAGTCAGGAGCCTTGGTGCTCTAGGTTCCAAGAGAGAAGTAAGACTAATAATAATAATAGCAATAAATATTAACATCAACATCATTACAATCATAGCATTTCTAGGTCCTTCACTCCTGGCAAGACTTTGTGATGAGTCCTTTATGGTGCAGCCTGGTGGCAACACACAGCAAGACCACAGTTGCCAGCTGTCACCTCCCATCCCAACAAAACTTGGATGTAGTATGGAAAGAAGAGACTTGGAACCCTCTGGGACTGTTAATCAAGGCTGCTAACATCCTGGCACACCCATCTTCTATTCCTTTTGCTCAACATGCTCCTTCCCTAGCTTGTTTTGAAGGATGAATAGCTCTTTTCAGGCCTCAGCCTTTCTTGGAAACCTCCTCTAAAATCCAGATGGATTCTCCACACTCCCAAATATGGCTGTATTAAGCCTTTTAGGGCTCCATAAACTGGAAGATAAAAGATGCTGGTGCCTCTATATGTAGGTGAAAATAGAAATGATATTAGACTGGAAGAGAATTAAAGAAGTCCAAAAGTTTAGCTTTTGGGGAGGAGAGGAGCAGCTGCTATGCTGATGTCCTAAGCCCGTATCTCTCTGTCTTGATGTAGTTCAGTGTGGTCCTGGTCTTATTATCACAGCACACATTACTCTGCTATCTCAGATTTGCTCATCTACCCTGTAACCTCCAGGAGGACAAGAGCTCTTGTTCAGCATAGGGTCTGACACAATGAAGGTGCCCAGTGAATGTCTGTGGAATGAATGAACTGCTCATATAAACGGGTCCTCTCATTTGCTGATGTGTCCCACCCTGCAAATGATGGTTCTCCTCATAAACTGGTGCTGGAGAATAAAGCACATCTCCCACAAAGACATGTTCAAGTCCCAGTCCCCCATCCTGTGAGTGTGAATTCATTTGTAGATAGGGTCTTCAAAGATCCTGTTAAAATGAGCCCATACTGAATCAGAGTAGCCTTATTCTGTATGACTGGTGTCTTTAGGAGCAGAAGTTGAAGCCAGAAGAGGAGACAGAAGGAGACATTATGGAGGCAGAAATTGAGTCAACACCAGGATGCTACAGACTCCAGTGAAGACATGGGCCTACCATTTTGATGGTAGACTCCTAGTCTCCAATAAATCCCCACTGTTTATGCCAACCAGTTGGTGGTATTATAGCAGCCAAACAAGCAAAGACAACCAGGTTTTCTCTGACCTTTCTCCTTCTCTCTCTGTATGGGAGAAGGTAGTGTTGGCAAGGAGGGAGAATTGTAACCTGATAATTTCATCTTTCTGTAGGGCACAGTGTCTCTGTAGACACTGTGTGAACACTCTGTATGCTTTCTGCCACCTTAATGTCTGACATGATGCTGTCTGGTGGGCACGTCTCATACCAGAGACAACGCCTACTCCCAGAGAGTCCTGAGCCACCTCCCAACCTTTTTAATGACTACAAAGTAGGTTGGTAGAGGTAACACTGATCCTCCTTGAGGCCTGAATTTTTTTTAAATTACCACGCCTAAAGAAATTTTTATGTGCCTCTTACCAAACCTGAAACTCAGTGTTGGAATTACGGGTGATCCTCTGGAAAATGGAGCCTAATGTGTCACCACGAACACATCTGAACAGTCCCAACAGTGTATTTCCCAAGCAGCAAAAACAACTACACCTAGTCCTCAGGGTAAAAACAGCTCAAGAGAAGGGTACAGAACCTTCTAGCATCACTTTCCATGATTGTCTTGAAAGAAGCAAATTAACTCTCTGATGTATCTCCATGGCCTCTATTTTGACTAAACTGATTGGTCAACCAGAGCCCACATGTCACAATGAATACACAATAATCGACATGTATATGAACTCTACCTCCTTTTGTCACCAGCCATTTGTTTTAAATATCTACTGAGCCCTGCAAGTCAAAGAGTCTTTATTGCACTACCATTTCAGACTTGGACTAGTTTAAAGAAAAAATGTAGCTATGTGCCTCCTTTTCCCTCATCATTTAACCCCGTCCCTTAAGGAAATTTGTATTCTTACAATCTGGATTGCATAATTTATTAATGAGAAGAATGTCAATGAGAAAACCCACAAGGAGTTTTGGTCACCAAAACGTGACTTTCTGGAGTATATGTAGGAAGAAATGCTACTTGGGATATTTCTAATCCTTTTCATGGGATTTAGATCATGGGTGGGATCACGAATGGCAGGCAATGGGGTACTGCATACAAAGGCAGACATCAACATGGCAAAAGGGGTTTTGTCCCATGTGTGACTCCCATGGAGCCCTGAACCTTTACAAATACTCTAAGGGAGCTTCTGGAACATCAACTGTTAGGGATCATTGTGACAGCCAAAAGGATTGGAGTATATTAACAACCTCTTTGTCTTTATTCAGTTTCATGCAGGTATCTTCATTTTGCCCCTCCAGACCCATTTTTTCTCCACCCGGCTCTGTGCTCTGGGGGCAGATCTGCATGGGGCACATCAATGGACCCCTAAGCCCTTTGGCTTCCATTGGGCTCAGGCCTATAAGAAAGACTGGGAAGAGATCAGAGGGAGAGAAGGGGCAATGTAGCCATGGATTTATGTTCTCCCTCCCTCCCTGTGGGATCCCCAAGGCACTTGCTTGTTTCACTTGACTGAAGGCTACTGCTAGGGTCAGTTTGCCTTCCTCACTCAGTACTCACACACTCTTTCCACTCCAGCCCCCTCTCCATTTTGAAACCACTCCCTCCTCTTTCCTCTTTGAGCAAGAAGTGTCACTGGCTCTCTGAAGTTGGTAGACACAGGAAACTGTACTTTCCCTTAAGGTTTTCCTACATCTTGTGTTTCCCTTTGTAAACATACCCTTAATTAAATGTCCCTCACATTACCCACTTTGTTTATGTTGAGTCCTTTCTACAGGGATAAGAGGGATGTAAAATTTTTGGATCAAATTGAATATCATTGGGTATAATTCTCTTTGTATGGCCCAAGAAGTCTGGATGGAGTAGGGTCTCCTTTGCTGATCTCCACTTCTACCCTCGAACCCAATGAAGGGCCTTCACATTCTTTCTGAAAGAGACTAAGGTGGGTCATGACCACCTTAAGAGGACTTTTTGTTCCCCTCCACCAGCCCACACCATCCACTCTTGATTATTGGGTCAGAGCTGAGCTATGCAATGAGTGGAGCACTGGACCAAGAGTTGAGGGTCCTGGGGTCCAGGCCTGGCTCTGCCCTTTTCTTAGCCAGGTAACAGGTAACATGATCCGCCTCAGGATCATAGAGACATGACAGCCCAGTCTAGATCTTCACTGGGCTCTGGAAGGATGGTTACATCTAGGAGGGCAATTTGAAGCTTGTCATGCCATAAACCATGTTTTATGCATATGCATGTTTAAATGCATATGTTCTTGTTTGGTTAATATACTTCTAGCCTCCCTGTTAGATGAACAGTTCTTTGGGTCAGGAATTGGGGCTCATGCATAGTTTTACATTCTTCCATAGAATAATGTTCAATCAGCAGCTACCATTTGCTTTCTGTTTTTTGAAAGAAAGCAAGAGACAGTGTTCTGGCAGTTCAAAGAGGCAGGCAAAGGGTGCACAGTTACATTTAAATTCTTAAGCTGAGCAAGGTTTTGCCTTGTTGGGAATTATATCACAGTTCTGCAAAGACAAATCATATTTAAATGTGCGGTCCCAATAGAAATGAATGTAAGGGAAATGTGTTCGATATTCCTTTACCCTTGCCTGCCTCTATAGAAGCTAGTGAAGCTAAAAATATATATATATTAAAAATAATTGTCACTTTCCTAGATCCTCTTGCAGCTAGGAATGCCTATGTGACTCAGTTCTGAGCAATGAGATATAAGAATTCCGATGGTACCACAAATTTCCCTTTGTTGCTTGGAATGCAAACATAATGGATGGACCTTCAGCAGCTACCTTGGAATGATGAGGTGACAAGCAAGAAGGAAAAGATATGAGATATTAGAGATGCTAACCCTGATATTATCAAGCCATTGAACTAATCCTAGCAGCTAGCTGCCTCCACACTTGTGTGCGTGCATAAGAAAATTATCTCTTTTTCATTTAAGCCAAAGTTAGCTGGGTTTTTTTTGTTGTTGTAGCTAAAGACATTCATATCTGACATAGTGAATAATACATTAATGAAATAACTTCTTCTTCCCTCCAAGACCCCATTTGCTTTATAAAGTGAAATCTGTATACCATAATGTATAGTTTATTAAACTGAGAGATTCCATCTGATTAATTCAAACTTGATTCACCCCTATCTTGCCTAATATAATCCCTTTGCATTCTTCTTCTCGGTAACATCCGGAGCTCCGGAGAACAGACATTAGGTTGACTTTTATATCCCTAGAAACCAACACCACATTTTGCATAAAACTGGAATCCATTAAAAGACTGAGACCTGAAGAAAGAAAACAGACTTCAGAGAGTCTAATGAGAATATTGGCAATAAGTACCATTTACCGAGAGACTAATATTTCCAAAGCACTTTCTAATTACTATCTCGGTAACACCACAACACTATTAAATGATTATTTTTATTCCCATTTTAACAATGAAAAGCCTGAAGTTCAAGGAGATTTCATAATTTGGCTAAGATACTAAGGCTTATGGACAACAGAAAAAAAATCAATCCAGTCTCCCAAATTCTCTATAGAGGTCTGCCTTTCTAGATGAAGAATTCAGAGTGTGGAAATCACCCTTAATTCTTTTATTTCTTGTTTACCATCTGTAGATATGAAGATAATAGCAGAGTCAGACAGGTGCCAATTCCTATTTAAGCAGAAACTGCCCTAAACCTTTAAAGTGTCTAGTATTAAAACCATGGGGAATTTGGAGGATGGTGGTTTGAAGCTTTTGAGAGAGAGACCCTTTCTGCTCTCTAATTTGCATGCTGGATATCTATTGAAAGTTGCTATGGTGATCTGTTTGACCAGAAGTTTCCGTTGAATCATCCCAACAAGCATATAAAACATAAGTGTGGTTGGGGACATGGAGCCTAGCAACTAGAAAGATATCTCCATTTTTCACTTGTGACTCACTCATGGTCATGTGTAGGCCCAGGTATGAGGAAGGTGAAACTTCTGTAGGCCGGTGTCACTCTTGGTAAGGTTGAGCCCTGGAGAACACATCAGCATGCCTCTGGGGAAGCTGGAGACTGAAGAAGGAAATAGGAAAGTCCATACCTGGACCATTCCAAGGCAGTGGGTCCGTTCAGTACACTGGTCTTTAAGTAAATGTGTTGGCTTGGGGCCCCATAAAAGTTGAGTCTTGAATTCAGTTACCTTATCTGGGGGCTGATCCAAGGAAGCAGAAGTGAAGGAATGGGGAAGCTAAGACAGCAAGAACCAAGAGTGGTTGCTATGGGCAGTGGGACTCTCAGGGGTCTCTTGAGAATTGTCCACTGAAGTAGTGGCTGGTCTGTTTCATCCACCAGTGCTCTCAGTGTCTTTAATTCCACCACCCTTCTGGTATGATTGTGAGAATTTTGGGGGTTTCCATGGCTTTGGAGAAGGCTTTGGGTTAAAAAGGTAGAGGGGGGTCTTGAGATGGGACACTATCTTCAGAAGCTAGTCTGAGTTTCCTGGGAACTTTCCATAGCATTCTCCCCCTAAAGAGAATCAAATTTGAAGGCATACTGTGCTCTCTCTTTCTCTCTCTCTGTCTCTTTCCCTCTCTCCTTTCTCTCATCTATCTATCTATATATAGAGTTTTTTTTTTAATTGGAAGGAGATGATATGGGCATTTATATTGATCCTGGTAGGAATTATGGCACCAATCTCTTGGAGGGCAGAAAAGGATGGCGTCAGTCAGCATTTGTATATTTTTACTTTTTATTGATTTTGTGTGTGTGTTTGATTGAAGTTGCAACTGTCTATAGTATATATGATATATATGGGTATATATGTCTAGATGATAGATAAATGGATAGATAGGTAGATAGATAGATAATATATATAGATAATTATGAATGTTGAGATTAGTTAGAAAATATCAGTATTAACAAGAAGAACAGAATGATATATTTAACCAGTGATTTCCAACATTTTTTTTATTATTATAACCAAGCACCTCTTTGTTTTTTTCTAAAAGATTTGCTGTTTCAAAGATTTGATTTATTAGTATTCATTCATTACACTTTCTATTGTTCACTTTGTGGACATCTGCTATTACCAGAGCTTTTGATCATAATGAGCTGTCTAGCTGGCTCTTTGTAATTCCAGCCAAAACAAAGTCACCTTCACCACCTTACTCTAGGTGATTAGTCTTCTTTCTTCAAATATCATACATAACTTGAAGACTATTGAGACTAATATTCCGGGACTCCTAGAGTCTGAGTGCCCCAAAGTTTTGGACTGTTGAATTAAACTAAGGATAAAATCCATATAATGAAAGGCTTTAGCCCAAATCTGAGCCCTAAACTTACTGATATTGAAAGAACTGGGCTAATTGACTTGTTAACACTCAGTTGGGTTTTATCTGCAATGTCTTTTATACATGAGTCCCAAACAAAAATAAAATGCCAGCAAGTATCTCAACTAAGAAAGAGCCCTTAACACATTCATTTTGGTAACTGCTCTCCATACTCCAGCTGTTGAAATGTAGCCTAAGTTTAAGATGTCAAAGGTGTTTTGACTTCTCAACCTTTAGTGCCCAGAAGCAGATTTTTGTGCACTTGGATTCCCCACAGTACAACTGGATTTCATGCATCTCGTGTGTCCTGGGGATGCAGTGATGAATAGGCCAGACAAGGTGGGGGGAGGGGAGTGGAGAAGGCGATCAGAAGCAATAAAGAGGTAACTTCAGATCTCACTCTGTGACTGGGCAAGAAATGGGGCAGGGAGGTCCCTTAGGTCAAGGACTCCTGGAGGACTTTTTGGAAGAGATGGTGTTTGAGCTGACACCTGAAGAGTGAGAGGGAGGTGGCTGGGTTCAGGGGCCAGGGAAACTTGGGCCCTTGGAATGGGGAGAGGGGGGGTAGGGTGTCTAGTCCCACTGAGTGGAGGGGACAAGGTGTAATGATGATGTCCAGGGGAAGAAAGGAGTTGGAGGGTATTGGAAGGCACTGGAAAGTTGTAAGTAGAGGCATAATCCAATTTATATTCTGCAGGGATCTCTTAACCTCTTGTATGGAGAATCTTTGAATGGGCACTTGGTGGAAGTAGGGAGACCAGCTAGGAAACCGTCACAGCCATCAGGGCAGAGACCCTGGTGTAGAACAATTGGAAAGAACTTAATGTCCCCAAATAAGTAAAATAATCAAACAATTTACTGTATAATCATGTGACTAAATTTTATGTGACCAAAAATGTCATTCTTTTAAAGAGTCTTCAATGACCCATAGAGGTACTGATGGTATTTTTGAAGAGAAAAAAAATTAGGTATAAAAGTACATTCAATCTGATCCCAAATCTGTAATAAAAATATGTTTACTTACAGATTTGCATACCTGAATATATCTGTTCATATATTCATTACAAAAATGACCTGGAGGAGATCACTACTAATACCCACTGTTCCTGGGTACTTACCTTCACTTTGTTCTTTCTCTTTTTATTTATTTTCCAAATTTTCTATAATGAACACAAAATATTGTCATAATCAGAGAAATAAATTATAAATATGATTTACGAAAATGCTAAAGAAGCCAGACTTTAGAATCCTGGTCATTTTTCTTTAGTATAATCTTTCTTCAAAATACAGTTGGATCTGCCCCAAAAAGGTGAGGGTAATAACAGTGCCATGGAGACCAAAAGAGTCCTTTGCCACTTGGCTTCTTGACCCCAAGGACAGAACAGTGAGGAGGACAGCAGGTGAATATGGCAGAGGGGATTTGTGAGCATGTTAAATGACAGCTGTCAGAAGGCAATGTGGAGGGTTCATCATCCCCAAGAAGGGCTTGGGGCATGATATATTACAATGCCTGCTGTCACTTTGGACCTTCAGCAGTGTGTCCTTGACTGAAAAAAGAGGTTGCAAGCTAGAAGCTTCCCACCATCCTGACCTTAATCTCTTTTCTGCATTCTCTCTTTGGATGGCACCTCCATTTCCCCTACCTCTCCCTCTTCTCCTCTCGTCCCGAAGCCTAGGTTCTCCAGCTGTGACCTGTCTCATGAACTCGTCATGCATTTTTAACAGACTGCTGGACTTTGCTAACTAGATGCCTTGCAGGGCATCAGAGCTGTAACCATAACAGAATATCCCTTAATTACCCATAGCTGAATTTCTTCTTCTGACCTTCCTTTAGATTATGCTTCAGAATTTTTCTTGGACACAGATGCCTCGGACAATTTGATGAAAGACATAACACCCTCACAGTAGCATTGTCTACATGTTATTAGTTCATCTGTGGTCCCCTAAATACTAAAGGGCCTGGCACCTCAAACCAAGAATTCTTGCTTTAGGTCATTCTAATGAAGAGACCAGAGCCCAATAGTTAGTAGGGGCTCAATCATTGTTAGCAGTTTCTGTTCTCATAGAAGGGTTTTTGGTGGCAGTAGGTGGATGGATGTAGATGTCCTAGGAAGGTTGTATTTCTAGTTCTTAGTTACCTGGGTCAGTTACCATTCAAGAGATAACCACTTTTGACTGCTAGGTCCCAAGTTCTCATTAGGGTGTCAAAGCGGCCTTAACCATTGGAAAATGTATGGGTGTAAGTAACACTGATGGTTTTTATCCCTTTGGCTATTCCAATGATCCTTGAAAAGAAATTCAACAAACAATAACAGCATCACATTCTTAGGATCCCGAGAAGGTCAAGAACTGAGTCAGTATTCCATATGCAGTGCTTACCATGGTCATTGGAACCATTAATCTTCCCCTCACAATCCCCCAGGATCCAGATTCAAGTGAAATAAAATTAGAGCAGTGGCTGGTGGGAAAGCTAGGACTTCACAAAGCTATAGCCAATGGGGGATGAATAGTTCGTTCCATTTACTTCAAAATAGGTATTAAAGGTTAGCAAGGGATATGGCCCAGCCTGGAAGCCCAAGAGTTCAGAAGCCAGAGAGCATGCTGGTGAGAATAAACTGGAGAATACTGGAGCCTCCTGCCTCTCTTCCCCATTGGAAGGTGGTAGCTGTACTCAAACATGACACGGCATCTAGCTGTACAAGATGGTCAGAGCACAAGGTGTCCGGCAAGGGCTTAATGGGCACTAAAGTCTAGCAGGGCTCACAACTTGCTTCCCTTTACCCAAAGGGCTGCACAAAGGTTCTTTATGGGAGGGTGCTCTGCCCTCTTCATAGTATCAGAGGGTTACAGAGAGCATCCAGACTTATACCCACCAGAAGGATTCTGAAGCCCATTGGAACAAGGCTGTGTGCACTTGCAATCAGAAGATCTGGATTTGTATCCAGCTCTGCCTCCATTACTACCTGTATGGACTTGAATAGGTATCTTACCTTCTCTGAATTTCCATTTCTTCACCTATAACCAAAAGGAAATAATATCTAAAAGGATCACATGAGTTTGTAGGGAATACTAAGAATGAGAGCATTGCTCTGTAACAAATGGCCACAAACCTAGTACCTTAAAACAACACCCATTTATTAGCTGTGGCTTTCTGTATCATTCTGTAGCATTACAGTTCTTTAGTCTGAAGTCCGGTGGGCTCAGCTGGGTTCTCTGCATCTGCCTCCAAGTGCATTCAGGCTGTTGTCAGAATCTATTCCCTTGAGGTTGTAGGACAGAGGTTCTATTTCCTAGCAGGGACCCTCATAGGTTCTGGAGACTACCTACACCCCTCACCCCCTACATCACCTGCTCATTCTCCTTCTTGTGCTTTGAACCACTTCCCAGCCAGGGAAAACTCTATGTTTTTTAAGGATTCATGGGATTAGTTTGATCCACCTGGATAATCTATTGTGAAGTTAATTGGTTACTAACCTTAAGGACATCTGCCAAAGTCTCTTCTTCCAGGGAATATGACTTAATCACAAGCATAAATCACATTCACAGTCCTGGAGATTATGGCTGGAAATCTTGGGGAGTCATGTCAGGATTTTGTCTAGTACAATAGCTAATATAAATTGAGCAATTTTTACATGCCAGGCATTATGCTGAGCACAGTACATACACTGTCATTAAATATTTGTAGTAACTTGGAGTGGTAGGTAAAGAAGCCAAGGTCTAGGAGACAGGACATAAATTTGACCAAAATAAGACAGCTGGATCCAAGCAGGCTAAATTTGAACTGGTGTCTCCCTCTGACCACTAACTTTTTGGCACCTTATTCTGAAACATAAGTAACCACCTTTCCCTCTCCCCTCATAGGTGCTCATTAAGTTTTTGCTGTCATCTTCAGCTTGTTGGACATGGGCCTGAAAAACACAATTCATCATACAACCGACTTCCATTCCAGGGATCCAAGTAGAGATGCCTCTGATTACCAAATAATGATTTTATTTATTGGGCAAATAATATTATAATAATCATTTCAGATACTAAAATAGAAAAATACATAAGTAACAAGTTCATTATATTCACCCACCATGGGCAGGATTATTTTCCAAGTGCTCTCTACTGGTTGTTTATATACATAGGGGTTGTGCCTTACTGAAAATGTTTTAATCTCCTTGATGCAGACTTTCAGATCTCCTGAGCCTGCAGGCTTTCCATCCCTGAGACCACCCCTCCCACACATACACACACACAGAGTACATGAGAGCTGATCCAGTGGGGAGCTGAGGTTCTTCAAACACCTTCTCTGCCTGATATCTGAGGGCCTCTTCCTCCCACCCACTTAGCATCACTAGTATTGGAAATCGAGGAAAGTAAAAAGTCCCTTCTGTAAATTATCAGTGATTTATAAAGGAAACTGCTGCACTGTTGTGGCATTGGGAAGAAAAAAAAAGTATTTTAGACATTTCAAAAAATTCTGTGAGTCTTCCCCCACGTTAACTGGAAATAACTTTTGGACATCATTTATTCATTCAGTTCATGGGTCTCATGTCTGAATGCTTAACGTGGACTACAGACCATGGATAGTGCAGGGAATACAAGAGGATTTAGGGCACCATTTCTGTCCTCAGGAAACTCCCACACTGGAGGGAAAGACTTAAACACTGGGTAATTGCGTTATGGGATTGTAAGTGCTATGAAAGAAATAAGTCAAGGCTCTTTAAGGGCAAGGAGAAGAATATTTAACATGGCCTGAGATGATCAGGGAAAAATTCCCAGAGGAGATGGGAACTGAGCTGAGACCTGAAGGCCAGTGAGAGTTACCCAAAAAGAGGAGGGAGGATGTGGGAATAGTCAGTTGGGAACCACACATGACTGGAGTCATGTGTTTTTACCTGGGCTTGCAGAGGGTCCAGCCGCAGCAGAGATACCAGCTGGGGACCAATGTTGAAGCTCTTTCTCTGCCATGCTACGGGGGTTGGACTTCACCTCAAAGATGATGGGGAGTTGCAGGGGGATTTTAAGAAGGATGGAGACATAATCAGGTTTACATTTTACAAGGGGTATTTTGACCCCTTGAAATATAGGAGTGGATGGAAATTTGGGGAAAGTAACTGAATGATTTGGATGTGAGTGAGAGGCAGTATCATAGGGCCAGAGTCATGACTGAAGGGAAGTCTACGACTGAAGGGGTGAGGATGGAGACCTGAAGAAGCCTCAGAGGCAAGTAGAGGGTAGGGAGCTGGGAGCTGGGATCTCTTCCTTCCTTCATTTTGTTATCCAACCACATAATTCCATCCCTGTCATGTGCTAGCCATTATGTTAAACGCTGAGGAACAATTGGTGAGCAAGGCAGAACATCCTTTCCTATAGACCATACAGTCTCTTAAGGTCACATCCACCATGCCAGGTGTTGGCAAACATTACCTGTAAAGGGCCAGACAACAGATATGTTAGGCTTTATGGGCCACGTGGTCTCTGGTTCTTCCTTTTCTTCTTCTCCTCCTCCTCTTCCTCCTCCATATTTTTCAAAACACCTCTTAAAAATGTAAAAACAATTCTCAGCTTACAAGCCATACAAAACCTGGCCATGGTCCAAATTTGACCTGTGAGCTGCAGTTGGCTGGCCCTCACACTCAACCAACAATCCTACCAATAAAGAATCAATAGGTATAAAATTATTGCATTGCTTAGAGCTTGGGCTGAGTTTTATTTTTCCCTTGTGAGAAAGGCCATGGAATCTTCTCATCAGAAGAGGCAATTGAGCTTGGATTTGAAAGTAACAGGAATCAACTGGATGAATAGGATTGGAGAAAGTGAGGCATGGAGAAATAGCATGTGCAAAAGCCCTGGGGTGGGAGGGAATGTGCCAGGTAGAAGAAGAAAGCTATATGTATATGCCTCAAACTGAGGCTGGAGCAAGAGTTAGGGACCATATTTTAAATTTAATGAAAAAAGATACCAACATGTATACCCAAATTGTGATATCCACCATTGTAAAATGCAGTCACTTAAGGGTCTATGGAGGGAAACACAGAAAGCAGCAGGCAGTGAAAGAAACCAGGGCTCCTAATAAAGGATAAGCAGATAGAAAAACAAGCAGAAAGACTGACACAGAGTGGGAGAAATTTCTACCATAACTCCCAGGGTCCTTAAGGAGTTTAAAGAAGGTGCATATAGGTCATTTGGAACAGTACCTGACATTTAATACAGTGTATGATACACAGTAGGTTCTAAATTGATTTTTATAGAATGAAAAGTGAACAAATGGGTGAATGTACAAATGAAGAGCAAACAAAAAAATCAGCAGTGAAGTTCAGTTCCTGTTGGAAAGGGCAGAGGATGTCAGTGAGGAAAATTTCTAACAGTGAGGGGACGTTCTGATATGAATTCCATCAATCCACTCGAAGTGGAGCTTCAATTAATACAGTTACTAAATAAGGTTTCACCCCGCCGTGAGAGAGAGAGAGCACCACATTGTTGGAGACTGGCTTCTAAGCTCAGAAATGCATCCAGCTCCAAAGACCCCAGGAAGTCTTACTGGCAATTAGAGTCAAAGGAGCAAAATTCTGTCTCTAAGCACTTTCTCCCTTAAGCTTCAAATTGCTCTTGGAATCCTTATATCTCTCCAATGCTGGCTCTGCGCTAAGCACCCATCTCCCTTCCCTCTGTGGGAGGGGCAAGGAGTGTGATTCTGGCCAGAGGCAGTTTGCCCTTAAAGGCTCAGAGGTCTGTAACATTAGCAGTCATCTGAACATCATCAAATCTTTACATGAAGCTGCTCTAACACCTGCAAAGCAGCCCAGGTCTTGAGGAGAAACAGAAGGAGGCTGGAGCCTGGTTCCTGAAGGACAGTGGCAGGCCTTAGCAAACTTACCAACACCCCTGGCTCCTAGACCTCCCCAGAAAGCTTCTTTATAACTTCCTGAAAATACTTTAGCATTGAGTTTTAATTAAATGTTTAATATGCGTCATGCAAATTTATTGATTCTGCCGGGTGGGGATGGGGGGAGATGAATTTTTTATTTGGACTTCTCCAGCTAAGATGACTCATATCTTCAGGGGAGTTACAAATGGGATTCCAGTCTCATCTCCCAAGGTGGAACAGCATTGTAGGAGCTGGGTAGTACGTTAGAGCTGGAAAGTCACGGGGTCAGAGTAAGTGTGTTAAATTCTGCTTCTCAGACTCAATCCTAAAGCTGAGGGTATAGGGAGGTGCAAGCTGTTAAGATGACCATAAATCACTTAACCATGCACCCCGTTTATCATAGGATCTCTTTCTCTGATAATCAGTTCCATCTTTCCTGTTATTATAACTGTTCTAAAGTTCTGATCCTTGGAAAGAATGAATCAAGGAAAAATGCTTTGAGAAAAATGGCTACTTACAGGGAGACAAGAAACCACTCTATTACCTGCCACCGCTTGGAATCACACTACCTATCTGATCCAGGATTTCTGGTAATCCTATTAAGTTGATATTTATTGACCAAAATTCTAGAAGTATAGGGAATCTGATAAATATTCTCATTAACTGCAGATAAATCATAAAATCCTTTTGTATTCCAACTTTAATGTTGAAATTCCTTCTGAATTTGTATATGACTCAATTGCTACTTTATTAAAAGGGGATCAGGTAAGACTCTCTCTGGTAAAAGGTGATGAAAATGCTCTGAGCACTAAAATTCACTGAAAAACAAAATAGCTATAGAGCAGTGGTTCTCAATCAAGACAGTTTTGGCCCTGAGAGGGACATTTGACATGTCTGGAGATATTTTTGGTTGTCACAGTGGGGTAGGGGCCAGGGATGTCGCTGAACATTCTCCACTGCTCAGGTTGCCTTTCACAACAAAGAGTTATCAAGCCCCAAATGTCGATAGTGCTGAGGTTGAGGAAACCTGATAGAGAGGTAGGAGAGAATCTGCAAATGAGGCTAATAGATGAGGGGATCACCTGGAAGACAGATAAAAAAAAAATAGTCCTTGATATGAGAATCAACCAGCTGTGTGGCCTTGAGCAAGTTAACATAGTGAATACATTGAATTAGATTTATTCACTCTTTCATTTGGCCAAGCTTGTGAAGAATGGCATGTTCTAATCTAGGCTAGGAAACACAATTTATCCACAAAGGTTCAATGCAGGAAAGAGCCCAGTGCTCAAGAAGATCCAAGTGATAGGGATATACACAATATGTGGGAGAGCAAAGCAGGGAGACCTAGGGACCATCTAGACCTTTGTAAGGGGGCTGTGCTTTTATTCTAGGGGTGATGAGACATTTTATGCAGCAGGTAATATGAGCCGATTTATGTTTTAATACCAGTTTACATGACAGTGAACTCGTCCTTCTTGTTCACCATACTAGCTCGAAAGTATTTGCTGGATGTGTGCCTTTGCTCCCTACTGCTGAGGTGAGGAGAATTAACCAGAGGGAGGGGACAACAGCAGAGACAATGGGAACACCCAGGAGACTTCTGTGTGATCCCAAGAAAGAATTTGGAAAAGATGGAAAACATTCTGGAAGTTTCTCAATTAAACATAGAGTCACCATAAGACCCAGCAGTTCCACTCCTAGGAAGCATATGTCCACACCAAAACCTGTACATGAATGTTCATAGCAACATGTTTTTTTTTTCATGGGCAGGCACTAGAAATTGAACCCGGGTCTCTGGCATGGCAGGCAAGAACTCTGCCTGCTAAGCCACCATGGCCCACCCGTAGCAGTATTATTTTCAATAGCCAAAAGATGGAAACAATTCAAGTGACCATTAACGGATGAATGGATAAACAAAATATGGTATAGCCATATGATAAAAAGGAATGAATTTATGATACATGTTACAGTATGAACCTTGAAGACATTATGCTAAGTGAAAGAAGCCAGACACAAAAGGATACATATTACATGATTCCATGAGCATGAAATGCCCAGAATAGGTACATCTAAAGACACGAGAAGTAGATTAAATTGGTTGCCAGGACCTGGGAGGTGAAAGGAATGGCAAGTGAGTTTTAATAGGTGTGGGTTGGTTTGTTTGTTTGTTTGTTTGTTTGTTTTTGGGGGGCGGCGGGGAGGTGATGAAAATTTTCTGAAATTATATAATGTTGGTGGTTGATGTCCTTGTGAATATATGCAAAACATGAAGCAGTACACTCTAAATGGGTGAATTCTGTGGTATGTGAACTATATCTCAATGAAGCTGTTTTACAAAAAGGAAAGGGGTGAGGATGGACTCAAGATTCAATAGACATAGTGAGGAGCCTGATGGTAGCGAGGCTGAAGGAGAGAGCTACAAGGTTGATGTTGATTTTTCCATGGGGGTTGCAGCCCCTGCACTGGATGATTCCTTTCTAGTCTCACAAGCAATAATTACATAATTGGTTTCTCAAAATCTGCCTCCTTCTTCCATATTTGGAGTGCAGGGAAAAAAAGGCTTGGGGGACAATGGCTTTTTTTTCAGCACTCAAAAACTTTCTTCTCGAGGGCTTCATTCACTGTTTCCAGAAGATGGTGACTTTTGACCCCATGGATTCTAGCAGAGCAGGCTCAGGTCTACAAAGCACTGAAAACGTGGGTTTTTCATGGAAAGGATATGGCACATTTCATGGCAGAATGGCCTCTCCAGGTAGTCTTCAATGTACAGGGTGAGGAACGTGGTGTATCCTTTACTGATAAATGTGTCTTAGCTTCTTGTGCACATGTAAGTATGACTTCTGGGAAAGTCAAAAAAAAATAAAACAAAACACATTCTTTTATGCTGATGAGAAACGAGGATAGGAAGAAAAAGGCCCAGGAGCATGTAATTCATCAACATTAGTGATCAAGATTTCCTTGTGCTTTTATTTTGGGGATGGACGCGTTAATCTGGTTTTAATTATCATAACAATGGCCAGGCTTCCCTCCTCACAAGGAGTTTTCATGGATGAAGCAGAAGGCAGCCTTCCTCACTGGATCCTGAGACAAGGAAATCTCTGATCCCAGGGGCCACCTGAGAAACATGCTCTTTTATATCACAGCATTAGCTACCCTCTAAAGTCATTAACTTGATTATTCATTCATCCATCAATTCATTCATTTAATAAACCGTTTTCTACTACACCAGTTTGGAGATAGTTATGATAAGACATCAGCTCTGCTCTCAAAGACCTAACAGATGTGTACCAAAAAACCCAGAAAGATAGTCAAGTCTGTAAAAGGAGATGAAAAAGGCATTTAGGGTAACCTCAGTCAATTAGGAGGTGGGGCATGTTAGTGAAGGCTCTGAAGGAGCTATGGGAGTTGAATGCTTTCAGCTGCAAGTAACAAAGCATGCAACTCACAGAGCTTATAAACCAGAGGTATTCAATTACCTAAAACTGTAAAACATCTGTAGGTAGGGTGATTCCAGGTTTGATGCCATGGCCACTATCACTGAGAATCCAGCTCATTCCATTACCCTTTGTCATCCTCATTGTATCTACTTGTCATCCTTGGGCTTGTATCACATGGTTGCAAAGAGACCTGCTACCGAATAACAGCAACAATCCATAACATTAACAACTACCTTAATTATCATGCAAATGGCTTTGTTTAGAGTGTCCATATAAAGTATACCTATAAAGTATGCCTTCGGGTGCACTGGAAAGGAGAATAAATGATTTGGGTCATTATTTCCTTTTATCTTCAAAAATCATCTCCAGTCTGCACTAGAATTAAAGGGGTTGTTTACTTAGGATTTCTCAAGGCTTAGGTTAGACCTCAAGTCCAGTCATTCAAAAGTGAAGTGGTTTCAGTGGCTCCATGCCCTCAACCAGACCCTTCCTCTCACCCTGGCTTCCCAGCGAGGGAGACAAGGCAGAGGCAGGTTTTGTTTTCCAAGCCTTCACCTCCTCCTCACACTGTGAGCTGCTGCCCTCGGTGCCACCCAGTCATCTTGGTTTCTTGGTGTGGGAGGATGCTCACCACACGCTGGTCTGAGCTCCAGGCTCCTCACCCAGCAACACTCCCCCGCAGTCCCCTCAGGGACCCGGCGCCAGGGTGGCTTCATTTCCCAGGCTTCTGCCTCACATAGGTCCTCATTTCCCAGGCCCCATCTCTCCCACCTCCTTGGCACGTGGCCCATCATGGCTGACCCACAGTGGACTTTTAATTTTTTTTTCTCCTAACTTGGACAAAAAACAGTGGGTGTGTCCAAGGAGAACCCATGGCTGTGGCCTCCCTTGCCATCCCTGGGACCCCTCCTGACTTCCTGGTTGCTGGAGGACACAGCTGGGTCCAGGGGCCCAGAAGGAGTTGCCAGGCCATCCCATCTGAAAAGTCAGCTTGTGCCCAGCAAACTGAACAAATTTAATACTGAAGTTACTGAGAGAGAACAAATAGGGAACCCTGTGGACTGTGTCATCTTCACAGAGTGACTTTTCACAATTACACCCAGACTTCAACCCAATTAGAACCCAGCTAATTAGTTTTGTGAGCTGTACAACAGTTGGAGGAAAAGGTCACATTGGTGTGTGATTTTCTCTCTCTCTCTTTCTAAGCCACAAAACTTCCTCTAAGGAGCAAGCCTTCACCTCTGGTTCTCAGAAGCAAAACAAGCCAACTTATATGTTTTTATGAATTCTCTTAGTAAGCCAGTGATTAGTAATAATAGCAGTAGGTGTATCTATTTATTGCATGCAGGTGCCAGACTCTTCAACAGACCTCCCCTGGAATCGAGCCTCCAGTGATGGAGGGAGTCCATTTCATAAACAAGTAAACTACGTCTTATTGGGGATAAGGAAGGACTGGCAGGGCAGGGTAGTAGAAAGAGTGATGCTGGAAATTCAGGAGTGCTGGGATCTCATCCTGACTCTGCCAATCCTTGGGCAAGACTTTTCATTCCCAGTGGAAATCTCAAAGCATTGTACAAAATGTCTCTCAGCTAAAATGATAAAATAAATGTTGGTAGATGTCTGGATTGAAACTTGGTTTTTCTACAGCAGGAATTGTAGTCCACAGGTATGTTGATGGCTTGTGAAAAGGGAATAAAAAGGAAAATAAGGCTCACTCAGTATCGACCATTTCCTAAGCAATGGGTTAGGCACAGCCATATGCTTTATCATGGAAAGGGCTGTGAAAAATAACGATATGTTTAAAGACTTGTGAACTTCAAAAACAGCAGTTCTGTGGTCCTTTGATGTAACTCTGACATTTTACAGATGAGAAAACAGAAACTTAGAGAGCAGAAATAGCGCTCCCAAACAAAATATCTATGTAGAGTTATTTAGGACAAAATATAAGTGCTGACTCCCTTTGAGAAAATCCCTGCTCCTGAAAATGTTGTCAGATTTATTCCCTAACCCAAAACATTCTGTAAGGGTATATGACCTTAACTCCAGCCTTAACAACTTCATACCAGTGAACTTCAAAACCCAGCACAGCAGTCTGACTCAGCTCTGTCACTGTTTCTAGTCCCATCACACATCTCTGCTTCTGTTCCTACAAGACACTACCATAAGCACAATTTGAAGCACTGGGTTTATTTGCCCAGTGCTTCTACTCCTTCTCTTTCATTGGTTTAATATGTCTTTTCTCTCTCTGACCTTTGGTTGCATAACATAAGCATTTTGTACAAAATCTGGATAGACAAGAATATTACAACACGGGCACTTGCAGTTAGAATACATCAATGTATTTGAATAAATTAGGTGACCAGCCAGACAAATTTTATATCTACTAGGGGGAGATCAGCATGTTGAAGAATGATGAAAGTACAATGCTTTGGAAGGAAAGTATACTGAAAGTGCATATGGCATACTCATTGCCTCAAAAGGGCACATGAGCCCCCAAACAATGTTCTAAATGCATCTGTAAAACCCTAAAAGGCTGTGTAATCCCATCCAAATCAGTAAGTTCTCATGGAATGATATGGAGACCATTGTGAATGACCCCATTCAAACAGACATGAAATTTCTTCCATCATTGCGAAGCCTTACAAAAGCTCAGTGAAGTCATTGGGGGTGGGGGAATTTTATTCTTCCTTAAGTGAAACTGAATAATCACAGTGCATTCCCCATATAGTAGTTACCACTGGAGATCTGAAGAGATACCAATGAGGAAAAAATATTCCATGGGAATTTCACTTCCTAAAAACAAAAATACAATATGTATAAAGTGTTGAGGAATCATATTCACATCAACAGTTTACTTTTTCCGTTCAGATTCTCAAGTTTGTTTCTTACTTAGAGCAGGTGGAGAATAACTTTGGTTCTTTTTGTCACCTGTAAGTGGCTCCACATATAATTTAAAGGGTTGACACTACTGCTGTGTCTATAAGGCATAAAGATATGTTGAGCCTAGAAGGTATTGTAAAGAAGCTTTAGAAATTACTGTTTATGCAATGTCCCTTAGCATGTACCCTGGGCTACTAAAAAGTGTTTTTAGGCTCTCTATATAAAAAATGGTTGGATGGATGATGGATAGATGGATGGTGATGCATGATGGCTGGAGGGATGATGTAGGGATGGATGATGGATGGCTGGATCGTGATGGATGATGGATGGATGGATAGATCATGGATGGATGGGTGGATCATGGAGGGATGGATGGATCATGGATGGAGGGATAATGGATGGATCATGAGTGGTTGGATGGATGGAAGGGGGAGAGATAGATGATGGATAGATGGATAGATGGATGGATGGAAGGAGGGATGGATGGATGGAGAGATCAGAAGGATAAGTAACATTATCCTTGTATTGTCTGAGCCTAGCACAAAGCCTGATGTGCATTAAGCTTTCAATAAGTGAACACCCAGCACTTAATGACCTCAGTAATGGGTCTCCTGTCCACTGCCCTTTCAAGACTAGGCTTTTGAGGGAACTCAGAGTCATACATACAATATTTGATATTTGTTCATTCATGAAAACCTAAGAATTCAGAAGTTTCATAAGTGGCTTTGTGTATCAGTCACACACATGACTTATGCACATGGGGTAATTTGAGCAGCATTGGTGGTGCAAGGCATTTTCTGAAAATTCTTCCATGAATACAATGAAACTTTAGAGTAGGACTAAGGCCAACAAAGGAAAACGTCACACTCTCCAATTCTATCATGAGATGTTCTAGAGGAAAGAAATCCAAAGACTCCTGCTGAGAATTCCTAATTTCTTGCTCAAGTCACTCTCCCATTCAGGTCTGATATATCCCCATGGCCCAAATCATCACCAGCCACAGGGGAGGCTGCCCCCGATTGAGGTATAGCTTCGTGGAGGAAAAAGTTCATACTTTTCAAGGGCACTCACATCAGAGTTCCCTTATCCATAGAAAGATGTTGCAAAAGGAACCACATTGATACAGTGAAATAAAAATCCAGGGTTCATGCCTGATACTGCACAGAACTCCATCCCTTCCTTGATGCAGACTTCCTGTTTGAATCACATCAGTGCATGATCTTTTCAAGTAATGTGAAGTCCTAGTTACCACTGAGATCTCCACAAACTTCTACATAAGGAAAGGTCCTAAGATACTATATATCTCCTTAGTGCTTGGTACCTTGGGATATCTTTATCTGCCTCCTGCCCCAAACCTTTCTAGAGCATATTCTGGATTTCCTGGTCTCTTTGATGGGATCTGACTCTATTCCATAAGTATTCATGTAGGACTATCTAGGAGCCAGGTTCTGGTTTGATTAAACTTGAACCAATACACAGTGATTAAACACTGCTTCAAGATACAGAATCCTGAGAGTAATAGATGAGTAAAAAAAACAATCTGTGTGACAGAGCTGTCTGTGTCTTGACTAAGTATAGTGGCATGCACACAAATCTACCCATGTGATACAATTGCACAGAACTGAATATGCACACACACAAACCACACAAAACACACACAAATGACACAAAACACACACAAAAGAGCATTTGTAAAACTGTGGAAATCTGAATGGTGGATTATATCAATGTCAATTTTCTGGTTGTGATATGGTCTTGTTATACAAAATGTCAACACTGGGGGAAACTGGGTGAAGGTGCATGTGATCTGTCCATATTGTGTGCAACAGCTGCATGTGAATCCACAACTACTTCAAATTTTAATTTTTTAAAAAATACAACTGCAGTTATCCCCTCCACATTGAGACTTTCCCTGTTGTGATTTTAATATATCGTGGGTTGGCATAGACATTAACTTGGGGAGACTTTTGCAAAAGCCGCAGGTGGCACACAAAGGCTAGAAATGTAGAGGTATCTTAAAAAGTTTAGATAAATTCCAAAGTGATTTAAACAGTAAATAAGAAAAGTATTTGCAAAGTTCCCTTGGGGGAATAATGAGAAAGAGGGAAAATTCAACTTCCCCATTTGGAGAAGGCCTGATATTCTCGCAAGCAATGAGGACAACAAAATCAGTAGGCCGAACCGTCAATCTTGGGATTTGTTCATATGAAACTTATCCCTGCAAAGGATAGGTTAAGCCTACTTAAAATTAGGCCTAACAGTCACCCCCAGAGAACCTCTTTTGTTGCTCAAATGTGGCCTATCTCTTAGCCAACTGACAAGCAAACTCACTGACCTCCCCCTCTCTATGTGGGAAATGACTCCCAGGGGTGTAAACCTCCCTGGCAACGTGGAGCAACATGGGAAATCTTAGAAGGAGCTGGGCCTCAGCATCAAGTGATTGAGAAAACCTTCTGGAATGAAAGGGGGAAGAGAGAAATGAGATAAAGTATCAGTGGCTGGGAGATTTAAAATAGAGTAGAGAGGTTATCCTGGAGTTTATTCTTACTCATTATATAGATAACCCCTTTTTAGTTTAAGGTGTACGAGTACACCTTAAACTGATTACAGTGCCTAAAACTGTAGAACTGTGTTCCAGTAGGCATGTGTCTTTAAAATGATTGTATAATGATATAGCTTTCACAAAGTGACTGTGTGATTGTGAAAACCTTTTTCTGATGCGCCTTTTATATAAGGTATGGCAGATGATTAAAAAAATATGAAGTAAAAATAAATAAATAATAAGGGGAACAAATGTTAAAATAAATTGGGTAGAGGGAAATACTAGTGCTCAATGAGAGAGCAGGGTAAGGGGTATGTTATGTATGAGTGTTTTCTTTTTTTCTTTTTCTGGAGTGATGTAAATGTTCTGAGAAATGATCATGGTGATGAATATACAACTATGTGATGATATTGCGAACCACTGAATGCACAAGTATGGAATGCTTGTATGTTAAGAATGTTCTTGTTGTATGTTGATTGGTTTTATTAATAAAATTTTAAAAAGTTTAGTAACTCATAAGTGCTTAAAATGTATATAGTGCTATGTATAATATTACCTGCGTAGTATGTATTTTACTGTTTAATAACATAAATGAACAGCTACACAATTTTTTTTCTTAAAATTTGATTTGTAGTAAAAGAACTGTAGTTCCATGCGTTAGTTTGGGGATGCCAGGTGTGTTTGCGGAACTTCTCACGTGAGATCTTGCAGTGCTCTTTGCATCTTGAGTTTCTCCAGTTTTGTGTCATTTAAATCCCAAAAACTCTATTAAAATCATGGATCCCAAGTGAGTTGCTCCTGATGGTTCAGAATGCACTCCCAAGAAACAAAGGAAAGTGATGAACTTGAAGGAAAAAGTAGAATTGTTGGATATGCTTTGTTCAAGCTGCTGGCTGCCACCATGGTATTAATGAGTCAACCATAAGGAATATCAAGAAAAGAGAGAAAGACATCATGAAGCCGTTGCTACAGCTACACCACAACTGCAACGCATTTACCTAAACCATGAGATCTGCATCTCTCCAGCATAGAAAGTGCAACATTCTTTTGGGTGCAGGATGGTTATAAAAAAGGCATTCGGGTAGACTCTGGCATCATACATGAAAAGGCTGTCTTTATATGATTCCCTAAAGGAAAATTAAGGTAAAGGATCTACCCCTACAGACTTTCAGGCCAGCAAAAGCTAGTTTGAAAATGCAATGTAAAAATGAGGGGAGAGGCAGCATCTGCAGATCAAGAGGCAGCTAAGGAGTTTTCTGAAACCCTGAAAAAAAAATTACGGGGATTTTCCAGATCGCGGTTGCATGGTGCTGCTAACCCTGCTTGTGGAAGGGAGAACTGCATAATAGTCAGCCACAAATGCCACGCCAAGGGGCCCAGGGAGCAGAGTAG
This sequence comes from Tamandua tetradactyla, assembly GCF_023851605.1. NCBI lineage: Eukaryota > Metazoa > Chordata > Mammalia > Pilosa > Myrmecophagidae > Tamandua > Tamandua tetradactyla. The sequence goes on along the minus strand of NC_135342.1, from coordinate 74,303,112 downwards.
AGAAGCATCACCCACATGGACAAGGGAAAAGCAGTCAAAGAAGGCCTTGCAAGGAAGGAAGTTGGTTATTTAAGGTTAGCATGAGCCTGCCACGCTGAAAGCTGGGCAGCAGGAAAGGATGGGCCAGGCTGCGGGCACACCAGGTATCTGGGCACTGTGGCTGGGATGGCAGGACTGCCCTTTGGAGGCAACCTAGAAGTGCGGTACAGCCGGCATTTACCCCCGCCTTCCCTGCAGAAGGCCCACTCTGTGGCCATCTCTCTGAGTTTGAGCCACTTCTTTGTAGGTCTCTTTTAATGTGTAAACAGTTCCTCTTTTCCCCATCCCTTTTACAGGCATTTTATTTGTTTGAAAAAACTGAAACATATGTCTTACATAATTTTCCCTGTTCTGGATTTTGATTATTGCTTCTTCCTGGGGTCATCTACACCGTGTCTCTATCCCCATATTTCTTGTAAATTGGTAGTTTTATTATTATTATTAAAGATCCCAACATTACATGATAAGTAGGAGCATGGACAAAAGTGAGCTAGCTACTAGAAATCCAATTCCACAATCACAAGACTTTAAGCCATTCTTCCCTGTAATGTAGCAAATGGATGGTAAACTCATGTCAGTGTTCAAAGTTGGGAAGTGATTCCAGCACAAAGAAAGGCATGAACTTGTGTAAGAAAGACCATGGCCGAGAAGGACAGCACTGCAGCCGCAGTCAGCTCTGGGAGCTCCTGGAAACAGACTTTTCTGACTGTAAATTCTGGTGGGTTTGTATTGATGAGTAGACCCTCAGTCACCTCATGGGAATTGAAATCAGATGGCAGGCGGATGGTGGAAGGAGGCAAGATTAGCAATTCTGACTGCAGATGTGAACGCAATTTCAGGGGTGCTTTGTAATTGCTTGCATGCTTTGATTAAATGCATCATATAAAACTGGGCCACAAGGTGGGAGGCAGGAGTGAAGTAAGGAAATCCCAGCTTATTTAATTGCCTTAAGGTCTGTCAAGAAAGCCAGAAGACAGGACAGTTTTCACCATTAAACAAAACACAAAACCTTCACCTATCTTCTCACCCTGGCACTGACAAGCAACCTGCAAATGGGCTGAAGCACATTTGTTTGTAGCAATCAGCAATTTAGGGATAGTTAGGGAAATTCCAAAAATGTCAAGAATGTTTTTAAAAAGGAAAAAGAAAATAGTTACCCTAAAAAGCTCTGTATCACTTGGCATTTCTTCCCACCTGTCTTTTCCCAGGATGTTTTCCACTTAGAGAGGCCAGTAAGATAGTCTCAGGGGCACAGAGGTTCAGCCTGACATCTTTAAACACTCACTGCCATGGGAAGCTGAAGGTCTAGGAATTTTTGTTCTTTCCTCAAACTTCCTCCTTTCAGTTGTTGGCTCTTCTTTTGATACTGAAAAGAACAAAGCAATTTAACATGTCTCTGTGGTGGAAACAGGGTTCTTAGATCAGAGGATTCACACCGGTACATAAAACAATTCATTTGGGCATCCAGTCAACATCACCTACAATCTTCCTTGTGACAATGCTCCTATTAGATTTTCTGAGGAATGGATACCAAGATGCACCTCTTACTGGTGCCTGCCATTATGCTCGGATATATGGGAAGGTATAGCAGAGCATAGTACATTTGTTATATTTGTTTTATATTATATTATATGTTATATTTATTGTATTATATGCTATATTTATATTTGTTATATTTATATTATATCTATCTCTTTGTTTCTTATCTATCTCCCTCTCAGAATACATAATACAACAAAATGGTCAGGATCACAGACCTTGTAGCCTTGCCTAAGTTCATATCCTGGCTGTGTCACCGAGCAGCTGGGTGACCTTGCAAAAGCCACCTAATGTCTCTTACCTTAGCTACCTCCTGAGTAAAGTGGGAATGACAGCAGCATATACCTCTAGGGCCTTAAACCTGCATGTGAGCCTGGCCTGGGGTAATGCCAAGCCCACGTCAGCCATTAGTAATGGACTTGAGAGCAGTCTGTGTGGTTTGACTCAGAGGGGCTCAGGGAAGTCACCAGGTCCCTTTCCCACCCCCTTCCTGAGTCCATGTAGATCGATCAGCATAATCCATCCCACTGGCACAATGATTAGTTCCAGGGTGGGCAAATAACCAGTCCAACCGATCAGACCAATACCAAGCAAACCAGAACTGGGTTTGCCCGACTGGACACTCAGGCTGACTCCCGAATAACCTGGGGGAATTCGGGGCTGGGGCAGCTACAACATCTGTGCTCCCACCTGGAGGCCTGTGACTGCAAGGTCAACAGACAGAGGGAAGCTGGTTCCAATGACATCACAGACCCCTGATCTCAGACAGGCCCAAAGCCAGCCCTTTCCCTGAGCATTTTGGTCATGCAGGCCAAAAAGTTCCCTTTCTTGCCTAAGCCAATGTACGCCAAAGTCATTTTTTTAACCTGCAACCCAAAGTGTGCTAATTGGCATTCTATCAGACAGATGAAAAAAACTGAGATACAAAAGCATATAAATAACTTATCCTAGATCACATATCAAGTAAATAGCAGATCTCCAGCTTGAACTTCAACATTGCCATGCCTGACTGCTGCACTGCTCTGTTCCCCAAAGTTATGGAAGGATACCAAAGAGAGGTCAAGGTATAGCTGTGGGAATCCATGATCAAAAGGCAGAATCTGGGGAGGACTTTTGGAGCCAGTGGCATAGTATTAGCATCTAATATTCTGATATTTACTTCGTCAAATGCTTATTAGATGCCAGACTTCATATGCAACACTGCATGTGAGCCATGCCTTGAAGAATGGGCAAGACTTGGGCATGTGGAAATGGGGGTGGGATAGACCTTCCTATCCAAAGATTTCAGAAGTGTGTCCCTGTGCTTTGAAAACCTGGGGAAGCAGCTGTGACTAAAGCTGGCACGGGCCTCTCTCCAGGAGTAGCAGTCAGTGCTGGGATCCTGACAGCACACCTAGATAATTGCATCCACACATTCCTAAGACCCATCCCAGCAAGATTTATGAAGTTCCACCTCTGTTTCAGGGCCTGTACATCTCAGCCATTTTTCCTACCCACTTCTATCTTGGGAACGCATGGACTAATCAGTGAACAAGATATAGCATCCTCATAGTTGAGGGATGGGCCAGTTGGACTGGTGGAAAGTGAACTGAAGATCTGGAATGTTGGTGCACAATAGCCACCCACCCTCCCCCAACCAAGGCCATGTTTTCTGGGAAACTCGGCAGGACACGGCATAGGTTAGAACTTAAAAAAAGAGGCCTGGAATTTGAGCATTCATTTAGTCATTTTAATTTTAATAAACATTTATTGAGTACCTACTGTGAGCCAGGCACTGTGATAGAAGGAGGAGACAAAGATGAAAGGTATAGTCCCTGGCTTTAGGTCACTCATAGGGTAGGTGGGGGATTAATCTGGCACTATGAGCATGATTTTAGGTGCAACTGAGACAGGAAACCCAGCCTGGCTTTGGGGAATACAGGGGAAGACATGAGGGTAATGCTTTTAAGAGGAAACCACCTGAGATTTGAAGAAGAGTCACAATTAATCAGAGAGCAGGGTAGGAGAGTTGGAGGTGAAGGTATTCCAGGTGAGTCTGAGCAGCGACTCAGAGAAGAGATTGAAAGAAAGAGGGCCTGTGAGGAAGTGCAAGTTTAAGGCCAGAGCACAAAGATAGAAGAGGGGCAACATTTCCCGAGTCCCTAGATGCGGCAGACCGTGGCATGAAGGGGGTGTGCAGAATGTCGCCGGGGTCTTTGGCACATGATGATGGGTCATGTGTTTTGGGCACTTATTATGGATAAGGTACTGTGCAGGGCACTTGGTATATGCAGATATAATCATCACAAATACCCACCAAAGTGGCTTGCAGGTTCCACCTTTGGCCAAGGAGACTGAGGCCCAGGGAAGTGGGCTGACATGCCCCACAATCCACAGCTGGGATGGGGCAGGAGTTACCCCCTCACTGGCCTGGTACCAAAGTGACCCACATAAATCCATGCTTTATTCATCCCTTGCTCTGCCACCCTCAACTACATTAACTGAAAACCACAGCAGCCTCTGGCTCAGGATGCAGGATGACTTGGCTCTGCCATTCTGATCCCGTCATGCTGTCTCTGTCATTTTGACTCCAAAGATATCCCGACCTGGCCATCAGGACCCAATATACCCCATCCATTGGGCATTTATTCTATGCCTGTGGATGTTCTGGTTGTGGTCCACCAACTCTAAACCCAAGTTCCATGTGCCAAGTAAGTGCACTCCCTCTGTGCAATCCACAGTGATTTTCTAACTTCTTCATGCAACCCAGCTCATTTTAAGCCTGAAAACGAGTTGCAGGAGGACAAGTGCAGAGCCTCTTTGAGGTCAGAGGTTGAATCAGCAGGAGCCAGGGGAGCTGACTTCAGAGGCCATCTCTCCAGCCGGCCTGCCAGCCTGCCTTCCCGGGAGCCTATGCCATCAGAGCCTGCATGACGGCAGCAGAACAGAAGCCCTGTCCCTTCTCAGCGGCTCTTTGCCGAGCCATGATTCAACAGTCAGGGACGCATTTCTGAAGTGTCCCCATCATTCCTCATGAACCTGGCAGGTCCCGGGCTGGGTTCGCCGAAACAGCCTGTGCCCAGCTTTCTCGGGCAGGACACAAACAGCAGATCATAAATAACTCATGAGCTGGTTCCTGCTCTCCTTCCCGAGTTTCTCTGAAAGGGGCAAGAAGGGAGTCACGAGGGGAAGAGTCTGTAAAAGTCTGCACATTTAAGTCTTTTCAAGAGAGAGCAGGGGACAAGTTGCAGCTCCAAAGTGGACCCTGAAAACTCTGAACTCATCTGCTCAAAGAAATGCCTTCAAGCCTTGTGGCTTCAAAACTGGCATCAGGAAATGGCAGAAAAGTTGGTGATCTAAACAAAAGAAAAAAGCCAGGGAGGAAAGAACTGATCTCAAATAAGCTTTTGTAAATAACAGAGCCCTTCTGCTAAATTTTTCTAGGTTACATCTATTTTTTATTGGTCTCTGAGGTCCAAACTTTGGACAACTACTATGAATTTTAACAATGCAAAGGTTTACTAAGCCAAAGGCAGGTGAAACAAACAATTATCTGGTAACCTGTTCTCTTTCATGGAGACCTTCACCTACACCATAAAAAATCTGATGTCATTTTAGAATTGATCAGGTGGAGGGAGATGTATAGGACATCCAGATGGGGCAATTCAGTTTAAAATCACCGCAGTTAACAAATAGGCCAGATGCAGTATACAATATCTACTAGAGGACTTGAACGATCATGTGGGCCACTGCAAAATCAGGGGTGGGGGTGCCATCTCAACTGGGCTGCTACAGGCTCTGTCCCTTCCAATGCTGCTCCCAAAAATTCAGGCAGAGAGGAGGAAATAACAATAGCATCAAACATCAATGGGGCTCCAGTGTGGTAGCGGACTGAATAAGACACTTCACAAGCACAATCTCTGATTCTGATAATATCCATTTTGCAGATGCTGGACCTGGTTCAGTAAGGCTCAGTCCTATAAAATGCACATCAATTTCATTTGCAGCTGGTACAAAGCAGTGAAGCAAATTAAAACTAGTCGATGGCACAATCTAGATCCAAAGAGATTGAGACAAGCAAGGATGAATCTAATGAGACGAAGCCTACTGGGATCATTGGAAGTTTCTATGCTTGGGTTCATACACATCAGTGCACAAATATAGGATGGGGGTATGTGAAAAGAAAAGGCTCAGGGCATTAGTCAACCATCCGCAAATGATGAGTCACCGATGTTATGCGTCTGCCAGAGAGGCTCATGAAATTGTGGTCTGCAGCAGGGGCAGACAGACAGACGGAGGCGGGGTGGGAGGCAAAGCACTGTACCCGCTCTTTGATGAGAGCATTACACCAGAGGATCTGGCATCAGTTCTCATACCCGACCCCTCAAAGGAGGGCAGTAAGCAGGGGGACCATCTGGGAGTTAGCAAGCAGGAGATGGGGGCACTTGAAGTCAAGGCATATGTAGAAATGTTAAAGGCACTAGGTGTACCTAGAATGAAAAGCAAAATGCAGGGAGAAGGAGTTATATTAGGAAGACTCTGTTGCATATAAGAACTTACTATATACAAGAATATAAAATCAGGATTCATGTATAGAAAAAGGGAGTGTGACTTCATCTTAAAAAAGAAAGGCAAAAATAAAAGACCTTCCTGATAACTCTAAGAACTGTGAAAAGATAGAATGGACAGGGTGGAAAGTCAAACTGAAAGGCAGTGAGCCCTCTGTCACTGTTAGTAATCAAATACATGCTGTCAGGGCTGCGTTTGGCTTTTCATGGGCCCTGGGCACTTTAGCTTTCATCGTCCCCTTCCTCCATTTAAAACAAATTCTATTTTACAGCTGCACTGGTATAATGACAAATACAATCCATGCTGTATTATATTAATTTCTCTTCTTCAGAAATTAAAACATGAGTCTCAAAAAGTCTCGTGGGCCCTGAACTCTGTGCCTCCTGTGTCTGATGGAGAAGTTGGCTCTATATGCTGTTAACTCACTTGCCAGGGTGCTTTAAAGCAGATTCAGATTCATACATTGTTTGGAAGGAGGGTGTTGAAATCAGAACTCTACGCTCCCCCCCAATTTAAGATTCTACTGGGTGGATTCTGCCAAAGAATCAAGAAGTGCCCTTTTTGAGATCACTGAGCTGGGGGTGGGGGTTAGAGTGGAACAAGTTGCAGAACTCTGAGGATGCTCGACTCCATTCCGTCAGATACATAAAGCACCCCAGTTACTACAGGGAGTAACACCTGATAGGGTGGAAATAAGAACAAGCTGTGCTTTCTTTTGATAGCCTCCTATTTCTGTCTTTTCAAATGTTTATATTTAACAAAGGGCTTGCATCCTTGTTATAAAATTACTAAATAAAATAACCTTCAGAAGGTCTATAAATTCGACTTGAATTTTTATTTGGGGAGTGGGAGGCATTGGCCCAATTCTCTGTCCTTTGTTGGATCAGGGACACTGTCATAACAGGCGGAGCTGTGAGGGGGTCGCTGGGTATGCTCAGGGCTTCTACTCACAGAGCAGTACTCTGTGAGAAGCTCAGTAACACCCTCTATGCACCAAGAACTAAGATAAAAAAACAGGCCCCAGCCAAACAAATGCAGAAATGCACAGCTGGCAGCATCACATACTCATCTGGTAACCACACGAGTGCTCAACTTTGGTCTGCATTTTCTAGAACTCCGCTTATTTTCCTAGCTTGAATGCCTCTGGAACGCTGAGCACAAACCACCCCAGCACAAGAAAGAGGAAGGCAGGTGAACAAAACGTCACTGTCGCCACCACCTGTCCTCTGAGTTATACATAGGGACCAACTCCCTATCAGGTGCCGTCTTTTATTCCTGTTTGTTTGTTTGTTTTGTTTTGTTTCGTTATCAGTTCCAATTTCAGCACAATAAAATCTCTGAAGGGTTAAATGCTTGCAAGACAAATTCCATCTCCCGTATGAGCTGTGAATAGGCTCAAAAGGGATGACAATGGAAGAGTGAACCATAAACAGTCCCTAATTGAAGGAAAAGAAATCTAAAGTGATGTCTCTGCCTTGACAAGGGAAAAAAGGAAGCAATGGAAATCATCAATTTGGGATGACAAGAGCTGGAAAAGAGGCCCCATCATTTTGCATCTTCACCTATTGCCTAAAACCAAAAGCAGTCTTGCCATTCAAATAATCCACATTTGCACAAATCTGTGTATTAACCAGCTCCTGTCTGCCAGGCCATATTGAGTGTCCTTGTAGGGATAAAGAGCAGGAGCAATGCTGGACCAAATGCTGGGAGACCTTCCCAGGAATTCTCACTTGAGAGAACATCTGGGATTTTCACTTATCTTGTGCAAAACAAACAAGTGTTTTATTAAATTGTGCATATTGTGTCCTAAGGTGGTCCCTGGGGGAGATCAAATCAAATAAGCAAAGAAGCAAAACAAAAACAAATAATAAAAACACCAAACTGTGTCAAAGCTATTTACTTGCTACCATAGTTTGCCGCTAAAGCATCACTGACTGGAGTTAGAGTTTCTCCAGTATGTACACTTCGGCCAAGAGCATATAGTAAGCAACCCCGACAGTCCATGGAAAGCTCAGCACCTTTTTCTGAACTTATTCCCTTACCCCCCACCCCAGGTATACGCCCTATCTAAACGATACCCCCCTTCCCAAAGAAACCCACAAATCACATTTGTCTCTATCTTGCTTCTTCCCCATCATTCCTCTCTTCCCTTGTAGTCGGGCTTCCCTGTAACCAAATGTGAGGTGTTCTCTAACTACACCAGAAAATCAGAATTTATTGTACATATGTTTGTGTTCTACTTAATAAAAAAACCTATATTTTAAGATAAACTTTGTTAATAATTCATGAGGTAAGTGACTATTTATGCTAATCAGGCAGAAATATATTCTCAAGCATAATGTATTACATAAATTTAAATGCAAAATGTTCAATTACGAAGTAAATACAGGTAATGCAAATAATAAATTACCTCTAATAAAAATTATAAAAGATGTGTCTTCAAAAAGAGAGAGAGGCTTTAACTTACAACTGTGAATTGCTTAAAGAGAAAAGAATTAATAAATGCTGAATTACTCTGATGATTATTTAGCACATAATTCACCTATTTATAACGACTCCTAGTAATCAGACTGTTGTTTCACATCTCAAATATGAGGCAAGACTGTTTCCTCAGCAATTTTACCCTTATCAGATTATCTCGTCTGATTCTATTAATTTTCTTCCATGAGACTGCTAACAGTGATTTGTGATTTACTTACCCTGCTAACTGAAGACTGTTAAAAGGATTTATCTAACTCTAGACCTAAGAATAGTATATGCTTTATAATTCAGTTACTCTCAACAATTCTTTCTCAAATCAATTTAGTTGGTTTCATAATGAAACTTAGTGAACAATGGTTAGTTCTGCACCATAAAAATCAGCTTCTAGATAAACAGAGTTCAGACATTATATTAAAGCATCTGGTTTTATTCAGATCATGTACATCTGATTTCAACATGATATACTTGAATTGCTGCAAATCGCAATTAGGAAACAAATTCCTTTTAGCTTTTAATCTTTGTAATTTGGACATAAACAGTTTTTTTTTTCTTTTCACATGGAGTTACATATGTACTGACCTGAAGCTACAATTGTGTTATTCACTTCAGTGTGTCATAATTTTCTACATCATTCAAACCATGCCCCCCCAACTCTTCCTCTATAAATATTCATTGATTTCAGAAACTTTAATGCTACTGGTTTGAATTGGTCAATAATGACAAATGCATGGTTACTGAATTACTGTATATTGTTCTACAGAGATTACTAGAGTATATATAGCAAGAGGATATTAAGCAGTAAGAAAACATAGTTCACATTGTATTTGGATTAGATTGGCTTGGAATGAAGTGAAACAATGTTAGTAAAGAAGTCTGAAGAAATGTGGCCTGCTGTAATTGTAGAGAATCAGAAACCTGAATAGTACTAATTAAAATGAGAGTGCTCAATTGTTATAAAAGAAATGTTGCTAACAGAAAACTGTAAATGTTTAGACACCCCTTGTGAATCACTAAATAATAAAGTAAAAAAAAGGACAAAAATGAGAATTAAGTTGTAAACCTGAGAGCTATACATCTAAAAAACAGTTTTGATCCTCTTTTTTTTTTTTAAAGAAAAAAATGGGAGACCATAAAAGACTCTGCAATAAGAGAAAGAAAAATACCATGGCTTGACAGCAGTGTACAAAAATAAACTGTAAAAAATGTGCATATAATAATACATTTAGCTGTCTAAAACATGGACATTTAATTTATAGAAATGGTATGTAATTTTAACCATTAGGTACAGGGCCATGACTCTATATAGCATCTTTGTCATTAGCAAACTTTGTTTATAAATGTTGTTTATTTATAAATGTAGCAGTTTGAGTGATCCTGGCCAAAAATAGTTTTATAAAAGGTAGGGATCCTATCAGCTTTTAACAAAAATATGATGCAAAAGGAAAAGAAAAAAATCTAGTTATCAAAAACAGCAACAACAAAATTCATTCTTCCTAAATACATTTAAATTCATATTTTAAATGAAAGAGAAATTTCAGACGTTTGTGGCTACAGATAAAAAAGGTCTCAAAAAATTGCTAAAGACAATGCTAAATAATATAATGTGTTTAATTTTAGCAGTGGATTTTCCTCCAAATACATAAATGATAATACCTTAACGTCACTATAGGTAAAATACTGTTAAAGGGGAATAAAGCAAAGGAATTATTAGGTTGCATAAATATTGATTTAATCGGCATTCTTTCTCCCCCAAACTGGTAATAGAAACAGTTCACCAATTTACACCTATAAAATCAAAACTACCCTTACAAACAACTTCTCTGCAGTAATGATGAAAAGGAAAAGTGCTTGTCTGGAAAACACCGACAGCGCTGACCTTTTAGGATTAGTATGTACCTACAAAGCTTCTGGGGGCTCTCCCATAAGGGACACCCATATTTTCTAAAACCGAAAGGCTGCCACGATCAGAGGATTTAACACAGGTCCAGCCCTGTACCAAGCAGATTGAGTGACACCTAAGGTCTGGTTATAAATAGGAAAGTATGCTTGGGCTGGGCAAGAGTGTTCTGAAGAGCAATGTTCAAGAAGCTGGTTTAATATATGACTAAGTGTCAGAAGTCAGGTTTTCTGAGAATTACTTTTCAGATAAACAACTTTATAGCACTGCACTTAATCTTACTTACCAGAGACATCTCATTTATCACTGAATTACAAGTAACTTTAATTCTATCGATATTGCCATAAAGTCCGTTGAAAATTCAGCCTGGCACTTTTAAAGGTTTAGGGCCCTGCTAATGTGATACCGGCTTGCAAAGATCTGCCGGCCAGACCAGTATTCCACTCTGGGGTTTCTATGCCCCCTCTCCTCTTTGTAAACAGTGAAGGGGAGATACGGGGCGGGGTGGTGCGGGTGCGGGGAATGATTCCGCATCTGCCAGCACTTTCTTCAGCCACTCTCCTACAAGGTCGACTTCTCACGCCGCAGCCAAACTAACTTTCCGTGCCTGCTCTCTCCTCCCGCCTTGGGAAACTAGCTTCTTTTCATTTCATCAACACACTGGACACGGATCTATTTCGACTGACCTTTGCCGAAAGGTGGCGCTGTCGAGGTAAAAACCAACTCCGTCCAACAATAGTTTTCACTCTTCGATCCTTCTGCAAGCTTTTCCGAGTATTTTTTTGTGTGTGCACCCTCCTAGCGTCTCCCCATCCCGTAAAGTAAAATGAGTATGATTAAAACAGAATGCATTTAATTAATTGGCGAGATCAACAGTTCCAACTTCCAAGCAGGCGGGCTGGTCTTTCAAAAGCTGCTTCGGCTTCGTGCACTCTAGCCTTCCCCAAATAAATCTCGGCTTCTCCGAGACTTGCCTATCTCTTTAAAATCTTAGAAACAGAGTTGTTGCTTTCTTTCTTTTCTCTTTTCTTACTTTTCTTTCCTCTTTCGATTTTTCCCTTTGCATAAGCTTTAAAAGAATCGATCTAGAAAATTGAGCCAGTTATTAGCATCTTCAAGGGGGAGGGGGAAGCAGTCCCCCCCGACCCCCACACTAGGTTTCCGGGCTTGTCCGAGAAACCGTGGTTTAAAATTTAACCCTTCGAGGGGAGCTGGTGAGGACTGGGGTGTTGTTTTTCTGCTTGTTGAGCGCCACGATCACGTCCGAAATAATTAAGTGAAACGTAAAAGTGCAAAGGGCGCGTGGGACCCTGATAAACAAGGGTTAGATTTCACAAGTGTGTGATGTGTGGGCTTGTGTGTGCGAGAGATGGGGAGGGAGAGAGGGGAGAGAGCGGTAGAGACATAGAGAAAGGAATCTCAAAGGCCAAACTCAGGCCCGAGTTAGGAGCGGTGAACTGAGTGGGTCTGACCTGGCTGTGAGTTTTCCGGGAGTTAACTCGCGTGGGCGCTCGCTGCCCCGAAAGGCACGCGTCTCCAGCGGGCGGCTGCTCCCCACGCCGAATGACCCCCTGAACAACTTAGTTCGCCTCCTTTAAAAGAGATAATCAAATGGGCTTTCAATCTCTGCGGACTCCGAAGCTCCCGGAGAGGCGCGCTGCCCCGCAAGGTGCCGCGCGTGGTCCCCAACCCCTGCACCCCCGCGCATCCACCCGCAGGCGGGCACCCGGGCGAGAGACAAAGAGTTGGGGGCTAAATTTGAACTCCAGGCACAGCCAGGCTCCGAGAAGGAAGGTCCCCGGGGCAGACACTTCGGTGCCCAAGGTGGAGAAAGGAGGCAAAGCTGCTAGGCGGAATCACAATCCTGTGGGGCGAGTGGGGAAGGAGAACCAAGGGGAGAGGGCGGTGGGGGGGGGAGGGCAGGCAGGGAGGGGAGTCAGGCCAGTCTCCGGAGAGTGAGTGGCGGGCAAACTGGGACTCCGGATGAAAGCAAACCGTTCGTCTGGCTCCCTGAGGCCCCTCTGGAAAAGTCCCTTCCCCTCTTGCACCCAACTTCGCGAAGGGTCTCGCTCCCGCCGGCCGAGGCTGCGGCACAGGAAGGGTTAAGCCAGCCCGTCCCAGCTGACAGTCAGCTGATTGGGCCCTGATTGACAGCTCCGAAAAGTTTCCTTGTTTCTATACTATTATGCTAATCGCGGCCGCTCTCGCCACCTCCCATTGGCCCGGAGTGCCAGTCAATTTCCCATTTGGGCCTGACGTCACAACTGCTATAAAACTCAGCAATTGCTTTAAACTCTTGTTGGATCAGAGGCTTTAAAATCTTTTTTCATCTTCGAGCTGTAGCTCGGGCTGCTCAGCGGCTCGGCCTCTTCCCCCCACCCTTACTCTGCCTCGCTTTGCCCCAGGACTTCGCTATTTTGCTTTAAAAAAAAAAAAAGGCAAGAAAAACTAAACTCCCCCCTCCCTTTCCTCCAGCCCAACTGCACCTCTGTCTTGCACTTTGCACGGAGAGAGCGCGCGAGAGAAAGGAAAAAAAAAAAAAAAGAGCCAGGCAGAAGAGGCGGCGAGAAGCATGAAGTGTTAACTCCCCCGTGCCAAGGCCAGCGCCGCCCGGACAGCCGCCCGCCGCGCCTCCAGCCCCGAGCGGCCGCCGCGCGCCCCGCCTGCAGCCCCGGCCAGCGAAGGCGAGCCCTCCTTATGCAAAGCGCGCAGCCGAGCGGCGAGCGGGGGACGCCGCGCACCGGGCCGGGCTCCTCCGGCTTCGCCGCCGCCGCCGCCGCCGCCGCCGCCCGCGGAGGACCTTCCCGAGCCTGAAGCCGCCGGCTCGGCGCGCACCGAGGCGAGCAGGCGAGGAGGGGCCGGGGCGAGCGAGAGGGAGCACATTGGCGTGAGCAGGGGGGAGGGCGGGCGGGCGCGGGCAGGGCGGGGGTGTGTGTGCGCGCTCCGAGCTTTCGGGCCAGCCACCGCCGCGCGAGCTAGAAGCGCCCCAGCCCGGCAAGCTGGCTCACCCGCTGACCACCCAGCACAGCCCGCTGGCCCCTCTCCTGCAGCCCATCTGGCGGAGTGGCGGCGGCGGCGGCGGCAGGAGAATGGCATCAGAACTGGCAATGAGCAACTCCGACCTGCCCACCAGTCCCCTGGCCATGGAATATGTTAATGACTTCGATCTGATGAAGTTTGAAGTGAAAAAGGAACCGGTGGAGACCGACCGCATCATCAGCCAGTGCGGCCGTCTCATCGCCGGGGGCTCTCTGTCCTCCACCCCCATGAGCACGCCGTGCAGCTCGGTGCCCCCTTCCCCCAGCTTCTCTGCGCCCAGCCCGGGCTCGGGCAGCGAGCAGAAGGCGCACCTGGAAGACTACTACTGGATGACCGGCTACCCGCAGCAGCTGAACCCCGAAGCGCTGGGCTTCAGCCCCGAGGACGCGGTCGAGGCACTCATCAGCAACAGCCACCAGCTCCAGGGCGGCTTCGATGGCTACGCGCGCGGGGCACAGCAGCTGGCCGCGGCGGCCGGGGCCGGCGCCGGCGCCTCCCTGGGCGGCAGCGGCGAGGAGATGGGCCCCGCCGCCGCCGTGGTGTCCGCCGTGATCGCCGCGGCCGCCGCGCAGAGCGGCGCGGGCCCGCACTACCACCACCACCACCACCATGCCGCGGGCCACCACCACCACCCGACGGCCGGCGCGCCCGGCGCCGCGGGCAGCGCGTCCGCCTCGGCCGGTGGCGCGGGTGGCGCGGGCGGCGGTGGCCCGGCCAGCGCCGGGGGCGGCGGCGGCGGCGGCGGTGGCGGCGGCGGGGGCGCGGCGGGGGCGGGGGGCGCCCTGCACCCGCACCACGCCGCCAGCGGCCTGCACTTCGACGACCGCTTCTCCGACGAGCAGCTGGTGACCATGTCGGTGCGCGAGCTGAACCGGCAGCTACGCGGGGTCAGCAAGGAGGAGGTGATCCGACTGAAGCAGAAGAGGCGGACCCTGAAAAACCGCGGCTATGCCCAGTCCTGCCGCTTCAAGAGGGTGCAGCAGAGACACGTCCTGGAGTCCGAGAAGAACCAGCTGCTGCAGCAGGTCGACCATCTCAAGCAGGAGATCTCCAGGCTGGTGCGCGAGAGGGACGCGTACAAGGAGAAATATGAGAAGTTGGTGAGCAGCGGCTTCCGAGAAAACGGCTCGAGCAGCGACAACCCGTCCTCTCCCGAGTTTTTCATGTGAGTCTTGACACTCGATCCCAGCTAGCCACCTTACTAAGTGCTCCGTGGGGGTCCGGCTCGGGTGTGGGCTTGCTAGTTCCAGAGCCACGCTCGCCACCACCTCGCCCCCTCCCCTACTGAGTTTGCCCCTCTTTGCCCCCCGGCACGCGCACACGCACGCACACACACACACAGGCATGCAAGCACGCGACCCTGCCCCGAGTTTGTGGGGTGGTGACTGTTGTGAGTTGGGGAGGGAGAGGGTGTCTGGCTCATGGATTGCCAATCTGAAATTCTCCATAACTTGCTAGCTTGTTGTTTTGTTTTGTTTTGTTTTTTTTACAATCCCCCCTCCCCAGTCTTGCACAAAGTTCAAAGATCTCAGCAGAGCTCTTCGTGTGAAACATTGCCCACCTTTGAAGCCTGCATCATTCACATTTTTTTTTCTTCAGTTCATGAGCTGGTGTTCATTTTCTGTGTGTGTGTGTTTTATTTTGTTTGGATTTTTTTTTTAATTTTTACTTTTTGGAGCTTGCTCTGTTGGCCCTTTTCCCCAACTTCCACTCTCACCCCTTCCCCACCCATCTCTTATTAGATAAAAGGCAAAGTTTTTTTTCTCCTCCTGAGTTCTTCATGTGAGATTGAGCTTGCAAAGGAAAAAAAAATGTGAAATGTTATAGACTCGCAGCGTGCTGAGTTCCATCGGGTTTTTTTTTAGCATTGTTATGCTAAAATAGAGAAAAAAAATCCTCATGAACCTGCCACAATCAAGCCTGCATCAACCTTCTGGGTGTGACTTGTGAATTTTGGCCTTATGATGCCAAATTTGAGAGTTTAGTCTACCATTAAGAAAACAAAAAGCAAAAGCAAAAAAAAAAAAAAACTCATTCTCATCTCATGCATTATTATGCTTGCTACTTTGTCTTAGCAACAATGAACTATAACTGTTTCAAAGACTTTATGGAAAAGAGACATTATATTAATAAAAAAAAGCCTGCATGCTGGACATGTATGGTATAATTATTTTTTTCTTTTTTTTTTCCTTTTGGCTTGGAAATGGACGTTCGAAGACTTATGGCATGGCATTCATACTTTTGTTTTATTGCCTCATGACTTTTTGAGTTCAGAACAAAAAAGTGCAACCCTAAGAACCTTCTTCCTGTGAAAGTTTGCATCTGCTCCAAAACTGCTTTGAGTTACCCAGAACTTCAGCCTCCCATTGTAAATGCACTGAAGTCATTCCCTATCAAAAATGCCTGAATGGGTTAAAATTTTAACATGGCAAAATTGAAGAAATCTTAATGCTTTCTTTTTAATAAGAATGACATCCCATTTTGGGGACTAAAATTGTGCTGTTGCCTAAAGCAGTCTAAAATTTATTTTTTAAGAAAAGAAATCTGCCCCGTTATTTTGAGTTTGTTTTATTTTTATTATTATTTTTTTTTCGCTTTGGTCATTGTCCAATGTGGAATGCTATGGGTTTCTAGTATATAATTTAATTCTAGTTTTTATAATCTGTTAGCCCAGTTAAAATGTATGCTACAGATAAAGGAATGTTATAGATAAATTTGAAAGAGTTAGGCCTGTTTAGCTGTAGATTTTTTAAAAGATTGATGCACTAAATTGTTTACTGTTGTGATGTTAAGGGGGGTAGAGTTTGCAAGGGGACTGTTTAAAAAAGTAGCTTATACAGCATGTGCTTGCAACTTAAATATAAGTTGGGTATGTGTAGTCTTTGCTATACCACTGACTGTATTGAAAACCAAAGTATTAAAAGGGGAAACACCCCTGTTTATATCTGTAGGGGTATTTTACATTCAAAATGTATGGTTTCTTTTTTCAAAATTAAAATATTTGGGATGGAATTGCACTAAGATATAACCTGCAAGCATATAATACAAAAAATTTTTTGCAAAACTGTTTAGAACGCTAATAAAATTTATGCAGTTATAAAAATGGCATTACTGCACAGTTTTAAGATGATGCAGATTTTTTTACAGTTGTATTGTGGTGCAGAACTGGATTTTCTGTAACTTTAAAAAAATCCACAGTTTTAAAGGCAATAATCAGTAAATGTTATTTTCAGGGACTGACATCCTGTCTTAAAAAAATAATAATGAAAAGTAAATCTTACCACAATAAATATAAAAAAATCTTGTCAGTTACTTTCTTTTACATATTTTGCTGTGCAAAATTGTTTTATATCTTGAGTTACTAACTAACCACGCGTGATGTTCCTATGTGCTTTTCTTTCATTTTCAATTCTGGTTATATCAAGAGAAAGAATAATCTACAATAATAAACTGCATTTTTTTGATTCTGTACTCAGTTTCTTAGTGTATAGTTTAACTGGGTCCAACAACCTCATTAGAAGTGTAAAATGCTTCCTCTCTCCAACGATAGTGGAAGAGTAGGGAGGCGGTATCGCAGGGTGAAGTGTAGGCTGTTTGTGAGGCTGGCCCCTTTTAGCAATTAGCAATATTTAATATAGATGTAAAACTGTGACCTCTCCATTCCCCACCTTGCCCCAAAACTCTTCAGTTTTCAAATAAGTTAGCCTTTCATTGCCCTCTGGTGAAAAAAAAGAACAACAACAAAAAAAAAACAGGGAGCTAGGCCCTCTGAACACTGCCCTAAGCCTCTCATCTAGGAGCTTGCTCATCTATGGAGAGAGAACCCAGATATCTCTCATCAGAAGTGGCTTGGGTGCAGATGTGTTTAATGGTAAAGATAAACAATTCTCATCTTTGCTAAACTGATGATTTTTCCTTCATACCTTACAAACTGTTATTTTCTCCTTAGTAAGGCCATTGGCAAAGCCTTGAGTTGCTTTCACTATTAGGACTCTTAAGCACTGACCCATTTTAAAATGACACAAATTCATGCAACTAATGTTACAAATTCATACAGTTTGCACCCATAGTCAACTTCTCTTAGAACATAAATAAAATGCTAGACAAAGCCAGCACTGTCTTGAATATATGGCCAAACACAGCAATTTTTGTTTTATCTTGTTTGTGGCCCTTAAAATAAAAAGATAATACTGCGACTCCAAATGAAGGCCTTATTTTGAAGGAAACAGGTTGTGCTTGGCGCTGATGAGTTCTGCCCAGTTTATCATCTTGCCTGCCTTCCCCTTTTTCACAGATGAGGAAGGCACTGTACACCCTCTACATTTTGACCTTCCTTTATGTGCCAGTTTGGATAATAGCTCCTGAAAGCAGACGTGATTTTGCGTAACAAAATTCTGTATAGTAAACCTAATTTCATGTGTTTAAAGTTAGCTCTTCTCTCTCTTTCTTTTTTTTTCTTTTTTTGCTCTGATCACAAGTCAGAGACACAGACACCGAGGAAGCAGAAATGGAGAAATCACTTTTGCAAAAAAAGCTCAACCTCAGATGAAAGTATTTAGGCAAATATTCTCAAGAGTGACATTTAGGACTCAGTTATTGCAGATATCTCATGAGAGATATGACTTGTATTGGGAGAAAAATATAGTTGTATGGCAATTAAGCATTTTGATAGGAATATATAAGGCAGTTTAAAAACATCAGAAACATTAAAAAGCAGAGTAAAGACGTGCTGGCAAAAAACAAACAAATGGGGTTTTGGTGGTTGGCTTTAGAAGAAGTTAAAATAAGTGCTAGAGAAAGGAGCTTTTATGAATAACTATTGCTAAAAACTTTGACCTGTAGTGTGAATGGTGAACAAATACATGCGTTTCTTTACAAAGAAATCCCAAATCCTGCATATGTGACGTTCATTACAAATAAGTCTCTAAACTAAAACAGATATCATGTGAGAAAATCCTAGCTTTCCCTTTACACTGCATTTGAGTCTTTGTCTAAATAGTGTTAAAATTCCTTTCATTCCAATTACAGAACTGAGCCCACTCGCAAGTTGGAGACATCAGTGGGATACGCCACATTTTGGAAGCCCCAGCAACGTGCACTTACCAGTGTGTTCACAAAATGAAATTTATGTGAGAGCTGTAATTAAAACAAACAAAAAAAATCACTCTTATTATTTGCAGTTGTGGAGAATAGCCTACCCCTGAATTCTGTCTAGTCTCCTGTTTAAAGAAAAATTATTGTGTTAGAGAAAAGGCCATTAATGTGTAACCTCCATACAAATTGCAGAGCGTCCTAGCTACAGATGCCTAGGAAAGCATGCTGTGCTTCCCACTTTACGACTTGTGCAACTGCATGGGTACCGTTATTTTCAACCTGTAATATTAGTTTAAAAAATCTACTGCAATAAAAATAGACATATGAAGGAAAGTTTCCCAGAAGGTAACAGCTAGCATTTTTTAAAGCATATGTAGACATTACACTCTAAATAGCACTTTTTCATGCTTCATTGTTTCTCTGGCAGATAATTTTGCCAAGAAGAAAAAATATTTGACTCCCCCTCCCCAAACAGATGTCACCGGCAGAAGCTTCAGCCGAGCCCGAACACCCTGGTTTCCTCCTAGGCTCCAGATAGTGCTGCATTTATTAGAAATGTCAAACATGTTCATTTATCAGACATAGCTGTAAATGAAGACAATGCGTGCCAAAATACAAAGTTAAATACACGCCCTCTGTGTGCTTTTTTTTTTTTTTCTCTTTTTTCCCTTTTCTGCTCCCTGGCACTCACGAAATCACCTCCCTATAATTCCCTCACTTCTTGCATGTTTCGTTTTTAAAAACAAACCCTTTAATAATTTTTTACGTTGTATCTGACACATGAATATATCCACATCAAATAGAGGATCTACCTCCTATTCTCGGTGAGGATATGATGTCTAAATTTGAGATTTATTTGCCACGGTGCCACAACCACCTGGGACCCCTATCCACACAGGCTGCCCAATGGGAAATACTCTTATTTATTACTGAACGCACAATGCAGATGCTCTGCTCTTTTCTTCCTTATAGTTTCACTCCAGTCGTTTTGATTTAGTAACATCAACTCCAGATACTTATACCTTTAAACAGAACGGCCCCTTGCCACAGCCACCAGCTTTCCTGCTAGGAGCAGTGACCACCCCACAGCTGGCACACGGCTGGCTAGCTGCAGTCCCAGCACTTCCTTTCCCAAATAATTGAAGTTGTGCCTGACATACAGAGGTCCTTGAGGACATAGGGAGGCTTTTGTCGTCACTGTTGTTTTGTTTTAGACCAGCTCACTTTCGCATCCACACACGCTTAGCTTAACGGATGCACTCCTCTCGTATGCTGGGCCTGTCAGTATAGGTAAGCGTCTGCTTCCCACGCAGGTTTCTCTATTTTGTGCCTGCCGGGAGTTAAAGATTGAGATAGGTTGGAAGACTCAGATGCATGAGTAGCAACCTCCAGCCATCTGATTTCCGTGCCAATAAAAATCACAACCAAGCTGTGGCCTTACCTCTCATGTAAGCATGCAAATCAGAGGGGACAGGAAGTCAGACTCTCCAGCTTTGGATTGCTGATTTGCAAGGCTCTCCACAGCCATTCACTTTCACTTGATTTTTTTTATAAAGAGTTCTGTTCCTTCCTTTGGAAAAAAAAAAAACAAACTTAGTTTTTGGGGGCTGTTTTCTCGACAGTGATAGGCTATATGTTTCACCATGTCTCATTATTCTTGAGATCCTGAGAGAATAATTTGGGGTCTGCGATCTCCTTGTTTTTAAGGAAAATACGAGAAACTCTAAAGTCTGTCATTCCTCTTAGCCCTTCCTAATACTAAAATGAGATATGCCAGGTCCACAGTAGGGCATACGGCCACCCCAAGAGTGGTGGCCCGGGGTCCAGCCGCCAGAATTGGGGTTGCTGGTTGGTTTGTGCGTTTGTTTCAAAGCCAAGCTCCATCTTCCGGTACCACTGTTTTTCTCACTTTTGATAGAAATCTCCAAATCCAGACATCAAACAGCCTCCCCAAAGGGGAATTCTCCCCACCCCAGCCCGCTAACAAACCAGCTCAGTCTAGCCCTTTCACCTGGTCTAGCTTTGTTCCCTAGGTGGCGTAGTGACAGGGTGAGGGCATGCCAGTCTGCGGAGTTGCTGCATGGTTGCTGGGACATAGAGAAGTACAGCCCTACAACCATGTGGGAGCATGTTTACCCTTTAGGGAGGGACAAAACAGAAAACAAAACATGCTGAGTTACTCTGCGCAAAGACAGGTCGGCACCTGTTCTCCTGGGCCCCCGCACCAGCTGTAGGAGGAGAGGCGGAGAAAAGCAGGAGCAGCGCAGAGGAGGGCTTCACAGGCAAGGTGGGGGACGCCAGTCCCAGGGAGGGTCCTAAGTGCCAGTCTGGATTTCGCCTGCTCACTGGCAGAGTCAGACTGTTGGCTCCTTGTCTAAAATATGCTCATGATGGTTTTCTTTATGAAAACAATTTTAGGGAACAAGCTCAGATTTAGAGATTTGAAGAAACTGTTAATGGGTTAATTTTTGAGCACTTATAAATGCATCCAACTGTGGTTTGACAGCGACATTTTGGGCCAGAGGTATTATGCCAATATTTCTAAAGTCACCAAAGTAGGTTTATAGTATCACAACAGTTGTCCTTTATTATTATTATTATTATTATTGTCTAATTGTAAAGGCCTTTTGTCTGTGTATTTTCCATAAGTTTGCTTGGTACGACAAGACTGAGAAAGAGCACACCAACGGCACATGGAAACCAGATTTTTATAGAAATTCTCATCCGAGTTGGACAGTTTTAAGAATATTAGCCTTAAACCCGGGAACTCACAAAATATGTCTTCCACAGTGATGCTGTGATTGGAATTCACAGTTCCTTACCCCAATCACAAAGAATAATCTATCGAGCACTTCTCTCGTCAACAAAATTCATTTTCTTTTCCTGCCTTTTTGTTAAATAACAATTTTTCCCCTATAATTAGGACTGCGGATTGCAAAATCACATTCCTCCCTTCCCCACAGATTCATCTTGGATCTTTAGTTACGATTAGAACGAGGCATTAATTCAAGAAGGAAGGGTGAGGGAGGGGTGTCTTTGGAGGTTTGGGAAAAGGAAGGGGGAGGAGGAAACAGTGAGATATTTCTCCTGTATCCCCCCCAACCCCCAGCCACCCCCAGCCCTGGCCTGGGTGTGGGCACCTTAACAGGGGTTTTTGGTTCTGAGTTTCCGTATTCTAATGATTCTGATCACCAGCCTTGCTTCTTTCCAAGCTAAGATTCCAAAGAACAGTTTTCCCTTTGGTTAGTTCCTCCTGGAGGAGAACTGGGAAGGCCACCAAACCTTATGGTACTGGGCTGGGGGCACTGAAAACCTGCTCTTCTGAGAGCCCCCTGGCCAGAATGACTGGGAAGGGGGCCTAGGCAAGAAAAAATAGAGTTAGGGGGTGTGGATTCCTCCTTTACAACCAAAATTTGTCCTGGTTCTACATGACCTAACCTACTTCCAAAGGCCTGTAGAATTGGGTTTCTGACTCCTTTGGGGGTTCTCCAGGGGTCCCTGGAGAGCAGGCCTGAGGATCCCCGGAGAGCAGGCCTTCCTCAACTCCATCCAGCAGAACAGAGTACAGGGGGCCGGGGGAAGCATTACTAGCAGAGATCACCCTTGGTTTATGACCCTAATCACCAACATCAACTCCAGGTGGCTCCTGGGACCCCCACTTCCCAACCAGGAAGAATCTAGTGACAGGCGATTGACAAGATCCTATCTGAACCTGAGCTTTTAGGGATTTCTGTCAAAAAAAAAGTGAGGTATTTAGGGCCTGGCTTCAGCCCCTGCACACCTGAGCCCTCTCCCATCCCTGTGTCCTGCCTGTAATTTTCAGCCCCCCCCGCCCCATGCCTGGTCACTCAGGGCCATCAGAGAGACTCAGAGGTAGCTGACCTCACTTAGAAGGTAGCCAGTCCCTGAAGTTGAAGCCTTGGACCAAAGACGTCACCACTGCACCAGTTTAAGAGCTCTCCTTTAAGTAGACAAATGTAGAGGGAGGGACAGAGCTCGGGGGTCTGTACTGGCTGAAGAGCTGGGAAACATTGGGAATGTTTCACCCTGTTTGGAGCTGCTGGTGGCAGGGATCTGGAAGCCTGGAATGAAGAATAAGAGGAAGGCAGGGAGGATGCTGAGCTGGCCGGCATCTAGTTTCCATGCATACATCAGGCCACCAACTACACATCTACGGCCCACCACCCCACCCCCATCCCCTGCCCTATAGACACACCTGATTTGCTGGACCCAGTCACCCCAGGGCATCAGTGGACTTGGGGGTCCCCTGGCAATCCTCGGGCAGGTGTGCCCAGTTACAGATGGACAGGAGGCCCAGACCAAGGAAGCAGGCTAGGCAGGCGCGGCCAGAGGAAATGCCTGCGTATTCCGCCCACAGTCCCAGGCCAGGTTGAGCCAAAGGAGGCGGTCCCAGAAGGCTGGCACCACAGCTCCCGGCAGAAGGCTCCAAACCCGGCTGGACACCTGGAAGCGCTAACAAGGCCACACTCGGTACACCCCTGGGTCTTGCGCCCACCAGATCCCCTGCCCCCAAGGGGTGCTCGGATCTGTACTGGAATTTGGTTTAAGTTTTCCAAGAGGACTGCCCTGGCCAGGCTGGAGCTCCTGGGGACAGCAAAATCGCCGGCTGGGCAGTGCTCCTGGGGGACGCATAGAGGGAGCCAGCGGTGTTGGGCCCTGCCCTTTCCCCTGGGACCCCACCCCAAAACTGTTTGAGGTTTTGTGGTATAGTTTGATGCTCGCTGTAAAACAAAGCCAGTCCATCAAACTTATTAGGATTTCCCAAAAGCACCAGGATGAGGGTCTTGCTTATAATTCTCAGAATTTAAAGCAGTTCCTGACAAATTCCAGGCTCTTAAGAACTGTTTCAAGAGTACAAGTTTTAAAATGACAAATTTCAGAGAGGAACTGTTAGCTGGAGGCCCTTTTCTTTTAGGGATATCCAGATTTGAGATTGTTGGCTATGGAGGGATTCCTTGGCACCTTCTTAAATAAATCTCCTGCTTTTTCCTCTTTGGGAGGGATTCACTAATGCAAAGATGAATATGTTGAAACTAAAACAATGAGCACAGCTTGTCATATAAAAAATATCAGTTTTGATAGAATGGGGAGAAAATTCTGTAGTAGTGATCATTCTAAGATTAACTGTGTTAAAAGATGACATTTGTGCCTTTCTATTTTCAGGCAGTGAATTCAACATATTCTTTCATCTGGCTTTTTTCCTTTTGGTAGAACCCTTTAAAGTAACACATCGTAGAGGGGGAAAGCTATTAAAAGATAAATCTGCAGTTTCTACCTTATGAAATAAAAATGATCACAGGTGCCGAGGTAATCATTTTACTCTGTACTTCGGAAGGCAGGAGCAGAACCTTGGCTCAAACATCTGTTTTAGAATATTCTTACCATATAAAAGACAGGTAAACCCTCTTGACCAGATTTTCAGTGACTCGGGACAGCAGGGAAACACATGCTGACAACTTGCAACACATTTGCAGAATACCCCATCCATGTCAGTTCTCTGCACTGTGTGGGCAGTGAGCCCTTTTTAATCTTCCCTGGAATATCAGTGCGTGGAATACCCCAAGCTATTTTAAAAAATACTGTTTCGGTGCTAAGTAAACAGAGCCAAGTGCGAGAGGCTCTGTGTTGTCAGATGTCTGGCTTAGATGCCACCTTCATGGTCCAGCTCAGAAATCTCTTCTCTTGCTCCCATGCAGGACTCCCTTGGCCCACCGTCTGGTCTGGGGGAAGGTGATGAGAACAGAGCAACTGCTATGTTTTCAGACTCTATGTAGGGTATGCAAACAGAAACTCTCTACCCACTTTTGAAAAGAAATGCATTAATAACAGAAAAGGGTTCACCAGGTGGCCAGAGAGTAGAGGTCATCTTGAAGAAAATGACACCAATGATCTAAAAAGGACATCTACTTTATGAGATTTCAGGCAAGATGCCAAATATCACATTTAATGAGGCCTGATTCTTTTTCTCCAAAAATAATGGAGCCTATCAATGAATTGGTCAGGAAGGCAGAAGGGACATTTTGCAAGGCCTATGTCCAATTATTGCTTCGTAATATTTTTCTAAAATTGAAAAATGCTGCACAAGTATATGAGCTCATGACATATCCTTTGCAGAAGCTGAACGTATGTTGTAGCACCCAAAGGAATTAGGAAAATGTTCTGTCCTCTATCTTTTAAGCTCTTAAACTCTATTCACTCGAGTTTCTAGAAGAATTTGTTGTCTCGAAAGGTTAAAAAAGTAATCTTATTTGAGATTTTTTTTTTAACATTAAACATCTGAGCTTCAAATTGAAAGCAATTGATATTACTGATACACATGCAGGTTAATCTTTTCAATGCGTTTCTTGCTTCTATTGTAGCACAGAGATTATATATTTGGCAAGAGATTGACATACACTGATACATGAAGAAGAGTAGTTTCTACCTTAATGTTTTAAAAATAAGCTATGCTACGTGAACGAAAGTACATGTGTCTAGGGCACTTCCAACATACACAAAGGTACAAATTTGTTTATCTGAGTGTTTTGAGAATACTTGTACCATACAGATAAAGGGCATCTGAAAAAAGAAAGGGTAACAAAATAAAAATTTAAGTAAAGAAAGATTCTATGTTCAATTACAGCAGGCTACTGATTTCAGGTGCATGAATATGGTCTTTGTTCTTATCCATTGTAAGATAATCTATGTTAAAATGTGGAGGATTAAAGAAAAATAACTGGAGGTCCATGTTGGAAAAACATTAGATTGGCTCACTAGTTTATCGCCGTTATTGTACACAGATTTACTGTAACCATGTTGAATTGCTTAAATTAGATTTTAAATATATTTTGACAGTCTGAACTTGTATAGTGTGACTAACTACAGGGAGAAATGACAGGTCTGCTTTGTTATTAAACTGCTGTCTGGAAAATATTGGACTCTGTACAGTAAATGATAATTATTTTGCCACTTATATTAGTACAGCTAATAGCAATAAGGGATTTTTGAACCATAGAAAGCTAACTACTTTGAATTACTGTGCTTTGTGATTCACTGTGAAGTAGAAATAGTTTTTTGTTGTTGTTCATAAGCAACCTCATTTTCATATCACCGTCCTAAGCACTCCCTGTCGCTAATTTAAACTGAGAGGAAGTTAATAAATAAAGGGGTGGTATCTAAATGGTTCTATTTGTTAAGAGAACCTTTGCAATTAAGGTCAGCAATGTCATAGGGCAGACCAGAGCAGTCGAGGAGGGGGGAGATGGAAGAAAAGGTGCTCTAAACTGCTAAGGAGAGCTGAACTGACTGTGTTCTCTGTGCAGGGAGCGGCCTGTGAACACTTGGGAAATGCCAATCAGAGACAATTCTAATCCCCCACCATGACCAGAACCACTCGTTTCCTTTTAAACCCAGGAAAGCCTCAGAGCTGAACCAGGGGTTTGTCCCCATCTCAGCCTCCCTGGTGGAGGGGCAGAAGTTTCAATAGGGAGCTAGCTTGCATTCCACACCATTCTCTTCCCTGAGACCCTCCTCCCCCAGCAGGGTTGAGCAGGGATGCAAAAGCAAACAGAATTGAAGAACCCTTCTTCTACTTAAATTCTGCCTTTTAGTAGATAGTTAGGCTGCCTTTAACATATTGTCCTAGATACCCTCTTCGTGGTTATTAATTACCCTTTGTTTATTTTAATATATTTACTAAATCAGGTACCCAAGGGAATCCTCTGCATCAGTGATGTGAGAAATCCTGTTGCCTGAAGTCAAAGAGGTACATCTTGATTTTTGATTTGCATGTGCTTGTTTTAGTGAGTTTTCCATGCAAGGGGGGAAAAGCAAGCAAGCGAGCACATCAGGAATGCTGCTAATTCTTAAGGTTCGAAAAGCTCCTGATTTGGTAGTTTTAGTACATGGGTCGCACATATGACATAAATGTGATACTAGGTGCTGAAGAGGGGGGTTGTAAGCAACGTTGGTGAGAACCAGCATGCATTTATTTCCTTTCAAATGAGTGGGGCACAGAGTAACTCGTCCAGTTTGAATAGATCTCAGATGTTCAGCCTTAGTTGATATGAAGTATTGACACTTAGAGAGCTGGTCCTGCTTGAATGTCAGAAATTCTGAGAGAATCAGTGCAACCAATTTAACAGTCTCTCATAATCCACTCCATGGTCACATTTGGAACAGTTAGTATCCTTTCAAAGCACTGTACACCCCTCAGGTTCCCCCAAATGGGACTGGGGAGCCACTCCTTGCTGAAATTGTAGACAGGAGGGAAGGGGAGGAGACAGGTGGGAGGCAGAAATCTGATTTTCATCCACCAAAAAAAATGAAATTAAGCTATTTAAATGGGTTTTCAATTACAGATATCCCAGTGTGAATTTAATTATGAATCCACTTGGTTTGGAGAGCTGGGCCAACAGTCTTATACCCATAATTATTTAGTGCCACAGTTTTGTGTGTTCTTGTTACCTCTTTATTGGCTAATGGAACGAAGTTTGATTTTTGTTTATTAAAGTTTTTTGCTTGCTGGGAAATTTGCATGAAATACCTTTATTGGTTTCGAAAGAAACTGAGGGGGGGCAAAAGTCACGCTGTCAAATTGCTACTCTGCACAGAAGGCACTCAAAGAATCCAGTGAATTGAGAGTGTTGGAAAACACAGCTCCACTTTTTCCCACTCTTCAAATGTGGTATCTGATTACTTATTTCTACAAGCTGCTGTGATGGGGGTCTTTCTGTGGATAACTGGATTGTGAATATTTAACATGATTTCCTTCCTAACCTTACACAAAATTAACATTTTCTTTAATACTTCCCATACATGGATGTTAACTCAGTGTATACCTTCGGGGTTAATTTGTATGTGTGTGAGTGCATGCAGCTCCTTTACTTTATTTCTTTCTTATCCTTATCTTTATAATTGCTGTTTGAAGACCGTCTATTAAATATGATGATGTAAACCTGCTGGCAGATTTTGTTACACTGAAAGCCATCCATTTTTGGGCAAAGAGTTAATGAACTTTGGAGGCAAGGTTCACTCCATCCTGACCCCCCCCCCCCCCCGGTAGTATTTCATAGAGGGTTACTGGTGAGAGAGAAATCAAATTTCAGCTGTGAATGTGATTGACAGGTGAGAGCAAGGAAGAGAAAGGCATTTGGTCAGATGGGGAATTTGGGGAAGAAGAGGACAATTCCTTGAAGTTTCTCTGCGATATTAGATATTATAAGCTGATATGAGAAATGTTCAATACTTGATACTCTTGGGAGATTTATTTAGTTTATTTTCAGAAAGTCACTTTGGTTAAGGGATTTCAGTAGTGGAAGCCAAAAATGGTGAACTGCTAGCTTTGGGCTCTCTTGCTAATTTCAACCATGTACAACTTTGTGGCTTATTTCTGGCAATTCTCTAGACTACAGTATGAAAATTAAATCAGAAGCCATTTGGTGAGCCATTTAATTATCTTTTGTTTCTTCTATTTAGTTATCTTTTGCTTCTTCTCACAATTACAGTTTAGATTATATTGTGATTCTTGGGCATCTTACAAAATATTCATACCAAGTGGTGTTGCAAAAAGATAAAAATTCTCCATATATGTAGCATCCCTTGACCCTGCCTAACATCTTTTATTAGAACATGTTGCAGCTTAAGGAACATGAATCAACCTAAATGCATGGTTTACCAAGGCTGTGTATTTTCAAGAAAGGTCTTCTAACATGAAGATTGACATAGATGATAATCTCACATGCTTGTGCAGCTTTCTCCCAATCTGGCTATTTGGTGTAAAACTTTTCTACCTTGCCGTCACTGCATAAAGATGTAACATCAGCATCACTTCTGGGGAAGACAACTAATGACGTTGCCTGACCCTAATGCTAAGGATGAAAGTAGACCTTCAAAACACACTCTTTCCTCTTAAGTGCTGAAACTCTGATCCCGAACCTGATAGTGGAACTTAGCCAGCTCATGTCTATTGTCTGCCCATTTCAGATGTTCCTGACACTGGCTAAGACACATCCAGATGCAACCAAGCCTTACAGAGCTGCCTCCGGGCAGGCCAGGTGGGATAAAGACATGGGGAGAGCCCGTTTTTGTCACCTGTGGGAGAAGCTGATGGAACTTGCATAAACATCATTTCCTGGGTTCTCAGTACCCATCAATTTTTTTCCTACTCTTACAATGACCTGAATGGACATGCTTTATCCTGACTGTACCAATGATATAAATTCAAAAAAGTTGTCAAAAACAAAGGAGCCTTTATTATTTCCTGAACTGGGGTAACACCAAACAAAAACAAAATACAAACTCCAGTAAAAGTACTCAGAAATATTGCTTCTGTTTTGTGTAGCTCTTCCCCTTCCCTGTTGCCCAGAGTGTGTAGCTGTTTAGTTCAAGTATAAAATTAAAGATGTCCTAACCATACTTTCCTTGCAGAGTCCATCAAATACTTTATCAGAAATGGTGAATCAGGTGTTCCCATGCAAAGGACATGTGAAAATAGACTGTAAGTTCTGGTTTCTTGATGCTGTGTATGAAAAAGCCACATTAGAACAATGGCTGGCCTTGCCTCTGTCTTCACTGCAGGCTTCTAAAGACTCATTTTTTTTGTTTGTTTTGTTTTAGAGTAAATTCCCCATTACCCCAAGACAGCAAGGAGTATAATGCAGGTCCTGCACGCAGATCCCAGCATGGAGCAATCCATCGGAAGTTTCAAGCAAATAACATCACTGTATCTGTTGGCACTGAGAAAATAAGGGGGAAATTCTGTTTAAAGTATTTTATTATTCAGACTCACCCCACCTAATTGGTTCTTGTTGGTTGTTGTTTGTTTATTTAGATTTAACGCCCCGCCTAACCACCCACCAGGCTCCCCTTTCATACGTGGTGATTTTCTTTCTGCCGGCACTGGCCCTCTCCTGAGCTTGTTTAATCAATTAATTATATTAAAGCCTTTGCAGGGTAACCAGTCTAATGGTGCTATATGAACGCATATTATTTTCAATCAACTCTCTGGGATGCTATTGAAGGGGCTGGTTTAAAGAAAGAAACATCAAGCATTTTGAGAAAAAGAAACGAGGGCTTTCTGCAAACGTGCGGTCCTCATTACTTCTAACGATGCTTCTTTGAAGAACTTTCATTATCAAAGCACACATTCGGTCATCTGCCAAGAACTCAGATTTACTGCTGCTTTCGCAGATGCCAGTGTTTAAACTCGCTTCACCTGCCATTTGCTGAGTCTTTTATTTCCTCAATCCAGAAATTACTGTAATGTTGCTGTTTTGTATCTGCATTTTTTTTTTCCTGGCACCTAATGAAATTATCAGCAATAAATGAACTAAGCAGCAAGGTTTTTTTTTTTCTTTTCTTTCTTTTTTTGGGGGGGAGGTGGGGGAGGGAGCAGGAATGATCCTACTTTTGCAGTATTTGGAAAATGACTAGGATAAGGGTGAGCCAGTGAGAAAATTCAGTGTGTGTCTCTCTCCAGCTTTTACAAAAATATAATAAAGCTATTAGCAGGTATATAATTTCAGATGAAAGCTAGTACCAAACTCTGGGACAGGAAGTAATTCCAGGTGTTGAATGGGAAAATCAAAATATCCTTGGGAATAACAGGTATTGCCACGGGAGCAACAGTGCTCAGCTGTGACCTCACGTGTAGGTTGCTAGAAGATATTAACACCTAATTAACAATCCAAGGGGGCGCATCCTACAACTTAATCACCAATGAGGTGAGAATGACCTGTGGTAAAGTCAGTAAAAGAGAGAAAGGGAGAACAGGTTGTGTTTTCCTCTTTTCCCTCAGCAAGCATCATCTAGCAACATGGCAATTGATATGCATCAAGGGATGATTTATTTTTAGTCATTTTAGTCTATTGAAAAGCACAGTAAGTTCATTTGCTAGCAGGTAGGCGGTGGAGGTGAGAATTGAATTGATCTGAAATGCTCTGAGAACGTGACCTGCAAGTCACTCCTCCTTTAAATTGGGTTCTACAGGCAAAATTTCTTCTCTTCCTCTCTGGCTCCTGCCTGCTGCCAGGCACTCAGTGGAATTGGAGTTCTGTAATTATTTAAAGGAATTCGAAAGCCAGGATTCGCTTCCCCCCTCTGCACCAAGTTAATCAAAATAGAGACCTTTTGTTACTGATGGTTAATTAAAGGGCTGAGACTCTACTGCTGTGATGTGCCTAGGGCTTGGCTTGTTTGTATCTTAAAAGAAGGTTCATTCCTGATATATATGTAATGGGGGCGCTAACGTGAGGGTGTTATACTCAGCTGAGAATTTTGAAACGGAGAATAGATTTACTCTTTTTTCTGTTCTTTTCCTCCTCTGCTCTTTTTTTTAAATGTTGAGATCAGAATCTTTTTTAAACCTCATATGATACATATATGTTTAACAGTGTTTGCAATCAGACACTGTATCTTAGGAGGTCGTGTGAACCCCCTGAAAAGGATGCTTGGCATCTACTCTCAGCAGCGAGGGTAGACAAGGGAGAGCAGGAATTCCTTCACCTTTTTTGACCCAAGCTAAGAACTGCTTTCTGGTTCCTTGCTCCAGTGGGTAGCATATACTTGAAGTTCTACCCTGATGATGCTCAGAGGCTGTTTTGTTTATTTGTTAGTGGTTTTCCCAAGTTTTTAATTTTTTATTTGTCATCTTTTTTTTTCTCCTTTTAAAGTCCAGAAGCAGTTTCCCACCCTTGCATAGTAGAACAAAAGTACAAAGAGCGTGCGCTAGCATAGACATTGGCGGGTACGTTGGGGGTCTGAGTCTGGGTTCACCTTCGCAGAGAAGGGGAGAGAGTTTGTGATGAGGACAGGATTTCTGTAAGCCACAGTTGCTGCGCTGCCCAGGCTGGGTACTCCCAGCTGCTCTACCCCTCCAGCAACCATCTGCAGGTTGACTATGCATTCGAGTCCAGTTGGAATCGTGTTCTTCTCCTGAACTCACCACCTTTCCACCCACTTCTCCTGATCCAGTGGAGACAGAGCTTTCATAACTGCAGCCTGCAAAGCCTGGCTTAGTTGGTGGTGGTAAAGTTTCTGGTGAAAATACAGTGCGTTCTAAGCATTCTGCTTTTCATGATCTGAACTGATATGATGAAGGCAGTTTGGGGACCCTAATTATTTAGAATGTTATCTCTGTTTGATCTTTGCTTGCTTAGTAGTATTCTGAATAGATCCTAGGCTAAAAGGGGAGAAAGGACGGAGCTCTTAAATAGCACATGGTCTGGACTGTACAGCTTCCCTATAGATTTGCAGGCCATTCATGCCCAACTCCAACACTGAACTGGTAGGATTTGAGTTAGAGAGCTTGGGCCTCGACTCAGAAAAAAAATACAAGCTACAACTTTGACCCTGCCTGAGGACAGAAGGTTTCACTCATTCATCCAGAGCCCAAGGCTTTTACAGAGGTTGGGTAAAATATCACCCTATTCCACAGAGAAAAGAAATCCCGAGGAAGGACTTGTTTTTATTTTTTACTACTATTTTATTTGAGTTGTCTGATATTAGTAATTACAAGCTTGTGTGGAGAAGTTTGTGTTCTCTAAGGCATTGGTGAGGGGCTGGGTGGTGGAGGGGTATGGAGTTTCTGCAAGTTGACAGAGACAACTCAGCATTTTACAGTGTCATTCGCCTTCCCCCATCCTCTCCAGCGTCATTTCTTTCCCCATTAAAAAGGTACCTTCTGATGCTTGGTACGTTTAACCGATCACATTTTCACTTTAGGAAAGACGAGATCCTGGTGTGTGATTTCATTGTAGATTCGTCAGGAGTTATTTGCAGAGTTATTGAGGATGCAGTTATTCCGAGAATGCATCTTTTTACTATTTCTTTAAAATTTAATTGGGACCAGGTCATTGTGTGGTTTCAAGTTGAGCTTTTTTTTTTATTTTTCTTTTGCAAGCTGCAATGAAGTAACTTATAATTTATAATCAAAGTTTGGTATCATTATGCTAAACTGTAAAAACTGACTTTGGCGTTTTGCTCATAAAATAAATATTTCAAAAAATATAACAGTGAAGTTTGTGCAGTGGAGGCAATGTCAGTGCATATATATCTATGTGCATGAATATATATGTATGTATTTTGTTAATGCCAGCCCTTAAGAAGCCTCTTACAAAGCTGTGACTTTTGTGAACATTCAAGTGTGAAGATGCATTGATAAAAATGTAAGAACATTTCTTTAATGCACCTCTAATTTTTTAAAAAAAATTCTCTCAAAATTCGTATTCCCTTATTTTATTTTATTTTTTTGTCATATTATTTTTGCACTAAAGAGTCAGAGTATGCATGCTAGAATTCTCTGTCTGTAAGCTATAGTGCTCCTTAGCCTGGAAGACTTTTTTTTTCCTTTCCCCCTAACAAGGAAGCTCATTTAGAAAGAAATGTTTATGTGAAGTGCTTGTCAGTTGGCATTTTTACTGGTTTGCTAACCCAAAGGTAAAATATAAAGCCATGTCTTTTTCTTGCTGGCTTGTTGTTACTAGAAGGGTCCCTCCCTTGTTAGCTTGATAAATAATTTTACTAGGGGGACTCTGCTGTATTTTTATGCTTGCTGTCTATTTTCTGCTTGCTGCAAATAAATTTCTGTACTCAGAGGGCACTAAAACTCCAAACACATGGTATTTTCCCATTTTGCTGTTGGTTGCCTGAAATATTTGTTCCATCTTGTGTTCTTAACTAGTTTTTTTAAAGGGAAAAATAATTTGTGATAAGTATTGAACAAAAATTAGAATATGTGTCTCAGGACCGTTGTGCTTGAACTGGAATTCACAGGTTTTTGAAAAGGTTTTACATATCAAACCCGGTCTAATATTTGTCATATTGAAGACAAGTGTTATTTATTGGTAGAGTGCTGAAGTTTTCTCATTATATTTTCCTCATTTGTCTTTCCAACTTTAAATATTAAGCTGTTAATATGAGCAGTGAATAGGATCATAGAATTCCATCGAGAAACAATACAATAAAATATTTACATTTAAAAACAGAATACATTGTGTGAAAGTGGAGACATTGCTTATAGGTATCAATATAAATATAGGGACCCACATGAGTCCTGGGCATTTAGATTTGGGGTTCATTAATTCTAAGGAGAGGTGATGTGGTTCTCTGGGGTAAAATGGGGCAGTTCTGTGTTACAAACCTAAACAAACACAACCCCAAACTTTCCCATATAATAAAAATCAATGTATACTATAAACTGCAGAGATAATGAATTTAGGACATAATAGCCATACAATAAAATGTTTAGTGAATGAATGGCATTTATAAATGTTGAACTACAAGTGATCATTTTAAATGAATGGCAGATGATCACATTAAATGAAATAAAATTTTATTTCAAAGCAGATATTCTGAAAGACAAACCAATACCTGTTATTTTCTCATTTGCAGGGTTTTATTTTCTGAAATTAGAAATTATTTTTACAGAAGTACCAAGGGCATGAATTTGAAACCAGCTAAATGTTACCATGTCAGAGGTATTGGGGAATCTGAGACAGAGGTTATCTGGGGCTCAGTTTCTGCAAAGATCACCAAAATGAAGAGGAAACTATAGAAAAAGGGACCCACACTTGAGCTCTCAAAACACACTGAGATCCACAGTCAAGATACAGAATATTTTATTGGGCCTTAATATTTACTCTCAAAAATTTCACTAGAGATAATTATTGGTTATTAAAACTTGCATACATTTTATTAAACATGTATGTAGATTTTATTTTCAAATTCCCACTTCTCAGGGATTTCAGAAATTAGCTTAGGTTGCAAACTGGTGATTTTCTTCCTCCACTTTGCAGCTAGAGAGATTATTGTTACCTGAGGATCAGATTTTTATATTTAAAGGAGAGCTGATATTTAGCTTTTTTTTCTGGTCACCTTTGAGCCACATTGGTTTGTTGGGAGTTAGAGAAAACTTCCAGAGTTGGAGTCCAGGGATGTTTCACCAAACCTTGTCCTATGAGGTGGTCCAAAGCCTTGGAGGCTGTGATGACCACTGCTGCCATTGATCAGAGGTCTCTGGGCAGCCAGGCCCGATGCCTTTGATCCTGAGGAGGCACATATTTTAATCCCCACTGTACAGAGGGGTCAACTCAGGCACCAAGCACTTACATTATAATTTGACCCTATATTACAGTCATGCAGATATTTCTAGATAGGCATTCTTCTACCTCTGTCCCACTCAGTCTGTTTCCTCTGTCAAGTTCAACAGCCCAGTTATTTTTTTAACTTTTTTTATTGTATAACATAACTTACATGCAAAACAAAGAAAGAAAAAGCAATAATTTTCAAAGGAAACTTCAACAAGTAGTTACAGAGCAGATCCCAGGATTTGTCATGGGCTACCATACCATCCTCTGAGATTTTTCCTTCTAGCTGCTCCAAGACACTGGAGACTAGAAGGAATATTAATAAAGTGATTCTGCAGCCATACTTATTTGTTAAATCCATTTTCTTTGTTATACCTCCTCCTTCTCCTTTAATCCTTCTTCCAAACCATAGGGATCTTTGGCCAATGCTTGTTCTGACTTTTTCATGTTGAGAAGGGTTTTCCACACTAAAGGATAGGGGGATTTAATTAATTGATAATCCTGGAGAGGCTGGCCCCTCTGAGTTTCAGGATTAATCTGACCTGGAAACGTTCCAGTTTCAGGATTAATCTGACCTGGAAATGTTATATGGTCCAGGAAGGCAAACCTAGCGCATGAAACCTTTATAGATTCTCAGTTAGAGCCCTAGGTGTTCTTTTTTTTTTAACTTTTTTTTTTTTAAATATAGCCTATATACAAAAAAGCAATAAATTTCTAAGTACATTTAAACAAGTAGTTATGGAATAGATTTTGAAGTTTGGTATGGGTTACAGTTCCATGATTTTTCTTTTTTTCTTTTGGCTGCTCTAAGACGTTGGAGACCAATGGAAATCTCACTGTAATGATTCAGTAGTCATACTTATTTATTCAGTATTATCTTCTCTGTTATACTCCACCTTCTCTTTAAATAACATATATACATGAAAGCAATACATTTCAAAACACATCGCAATAATTAGTTGTAGAACTGATTTCAGAGTTTGGTATGGGTTACAATTCCACATTTTTAGGTTTTTGTTTCTAGCTGCTCTAAGGTACTGGAGACTAAAAGAAATATCAGTATAATGATTCAGCAGTCATACTCATTTGTCAAGCCCGACCTTCTCTATATAACTCCACCATCACCTTTGATCTTTCTCCCACTCTCTAGGGGTATTTGTCAACAGCCCAGTTTTTAACCTCAGCACATGCAGTATGAACTCAGGTACCTCCTCTTCTCCGTCATTTTTTCCCTAGTGGGGTTGAAGGAGGCCTAGACGTTAGCACAAAATAATCTGAGTGGCGTCCGAAAGAGCAGAGCTGACTTCACACGGTCCATTTCCATAGTACTCTGTAATGTGTAAAGTGTCAGGAAATGGCATGATTGTGGAAATAAATTGGTATTAAATCGCTCCAAAGACAACTCCATTTAATGAAAAGTTATCAGTGAGATCTGTAGTAATATGACGAAGAATGCACAGTTTCTGCATCTGTAAAATAGGGATCACCCCTCAGAAGTGTGTGCAGAGGATTTAATATTGTGATGCACATAAAGCACCTGGCACAGAGCTAGCACCCTGCCACACACGCCTATTTTATAGTATTACATGGACTAAAAAATTTAACCTTGGCACTTTGCAAGCATTGATTTGTTTTGGAAGAACTTTGCTGTTATGGTATTGGGCTTGTTGTCTGCCTTAAAATAAGTGTTGTCACAATTAGAAAATTGAGAAAAAAATAGAATAGTAGCTTATAGCTGTCATCTGCTCTCACCTATCACCACCACTCCTAAAAAAAATTAAAAAATAAAACGAGGCATTCATGGGGAGTCCTGCAGTCAAATAATTTAGGGAAGTTATGGGCTGGACAAAGTTAAACATTTCCTTTTGGTCTCTTCCAACTTAGAGGCTCTGTATGTTACTATGCGCTGTGACCCTCCATGGGGAAAGGCCCAGCATGGATTGTCCACCACAATCTGTTTTTTAATCAACCATCATATGGCACCAACATTGTGTAGGGTGGTTTTGAAAAATGCTTTTCTAAAATATTGAAGTCCTGAGTTACTTACTATTTTTTTAATTTAGTTTCAAAGGGCCTTTATGCTAATTTTTCCCCATGAAACTCATGCTCTGAAAGATGCATTTGTCATTCTGGATATTCCTTTTATTAATCAGACGCCCTCTATATCTGCTGTCAGGCTTATGATTGGCAAGAGAAATGGTATAATTCCACTGATGTGTATTCAATCAAAAGTAAAGAAAGACCTAATTATGGGGGTAGCCCTACGTAGGTCTCTACAATCATATTAATGGCTTAGGGGACCCATTACTGCCTTCATTGATTCCCTGTGGGGTTTCAGGACCTCAACTTTTTATCCTTTGCTCTGATAGAACACATCGCAAGATCACTGTCAAGTTTGGCCTGGTCATTGGATGAGTCTTCCAAGGAAATTAAGGTCCTGTAAGAAATGTTAATTTCCTAGGAGCTTGGCCATGGATTCTTTGGACATGAAAAGTCTGTCTTTGGGTTTCTGTTCTTTTATTCCAACGTAAAGGTATATATTAAAGGCAGACAATGCAAGCCAGGCTTAGAGCCTGGACTCAGGAGTGGGAAGCTGAGGATTCTCTCTGTTCTTCCTCCCTTCCTTCTCTCTTTTTGTACATCTGCTTCATTCTCCTTACAGAACATGTCTCTGGACATCTAGAGGTCAGGTTATCAACCTTGGATGCACCTGAGAGGGGGTATAAAAATTGATACTCTGTCCCTGACCAATTAAATCAGAACCTCTAGGTGTTGGCAGGAACCAGACATCAATATTATTATTTGTAAAGAATTCCCAGGATTCTAATGCACAATCTCTAAGCATCGAGAACTCCTAATCGATGAATTCTAGGGAACCTATGGAAACCCAGAACGAAGTTGCTCATGAATCTCCCAAATTTTATTGCATGTCTTATAATTCAGCCTTTTTCAGGTTCAGTTTAAAAGTTAAAGGGATGAGCAATTGCTTTGGACTTTTCTGCTTCATCTGGCTTTCCCTCTCCTCTGTTAATAGCAACTGTGTTCTTTATAAGCAAGGCCAAGATGGTCAGATGAGGTTCCCTGAGAAAGGTGGATTGAAGTTGGTCTCCAGGGTCTTGATTTTAGATCAGACTTGGCCACTTCTATCCACGTGTGCTGGGGAGGTCCTATCCCCATCCTGGGACTTATTTTTCCTTTTTGGAAAATAGGTGAACTGAACCCAAATCAGGGACCTTCTACAGGAGCGTCACCTTGGGATGACTACAAAATCAGCTCAGTGATGACTACAAAATCAGCTCAGTGATGAGTTCGTCATTAGTTACACAAACCTAGCACTTGAACCCAGAGAGATATTGAGGGATTTGAGCCAGAAGAATGGTTACTTTTAACTGTGTGATGGTGTGCTTTAAAAATTCTGCATAGAAAAGAGAATAACATACTCAGAGTTATCCAGTTATGAGGATACTTCTGCAGATGTCAGTGTGGTACTTATATTATTTATCATCATTATCATCAAGAGATTATTTAGTGTGCAATTGTCCTCAGGGTTATAGTTGAAACAGTACCGAGGAAAATGGTGCTGGCTCGAATTAACCAAGATATTTGATCACACACTGTCAGACTCACTGATTCTCCACTAAGGCAGAGTATTAAACCAGGCAAAAATGGGCCTGCTCCGAAGACACTCTTCACCCTTTACCTTGTAAGATAATTACTTTTTAAAATTTTTCTCATCTGCTTGTGGACTCTAAACTCCGTGAGCATGGAGTTCATGCCTCATTTATTTTTGTATCCAACACAGCTTGGAATCAGTGAATAGCACATGGCAGCTGTATGTCAAATCCCTTCTGGAAAGTGGCAGGGTGAACCTGAATAGTTAAGTGGACAAACAAGCAGGCAAATGAGTAACAAGAGCTTAGTAAAATTAATTTAAACTGAAGATGGCATCTTTATAATCTGCCCAAATTAGAAGTTACTCTCTTGATCGTCTTTCAGCTTTTTAAAAGATCCATCTCCTGACATTTCCTCCCTTGTCACTTTTGTGGGGTCAGTTTCCCTTCCTGGAAAGCTTGTTAAATGTCGTCTGCATCAGAGCTGTTTCTTATGGTCTCTTTTACCTATCTATTGGAAAATAATCCCTTTGTCTCTGATGGGTTTAAATGCCATCAAAGTTATTATGCTTTAATTGTTTTAAGATTTAATTCAACAAATACTTATCATGTGCCACCTATAGACTACACAACAGACTCAGTGCTGGGGATTCAGAAACAAGTAAGACACAGTTCTTGCTCTCAAGATTTACTGTTGATGCAGACAGATGGTTAAAAAAAATAAATGCTGGTCCTGTTTGATAAATGCTTTCCAGAAGATATGGGGGTCGTGAGCTGAACTGGAGGAGGGGTCATTTCGTGGACACCATTTGCAAAAGCAAAAGCTATGAAAGTTTCAAAAGGAAGCTTGAAATTTTTGACTTGGG
Organism: Tamandua tetradactyla; assembly: GCF_023851605.1. NCBI lineage: Eukaryota > Metazoa > Chordata > Mammalia > Pilosa > Myrmecophagidae > Tamandua > Tamandua tetradactyla. The sequence continues at coordinate 74,263,913 of NC_135342.1, read as the reverse complement.
ATGGGGAAGAGCTTTTTTAGAGCAAAACCCAGTTGCTCTAAAAGCAAAATACTGATAAATTTGATGACATAGCATTTAATACTTATGCATAGCAAAAACAACATAAACAAAATCAAAACACAAACAACAAAGTGGGAGAAAGTACAACCCACAAGATGGTCAAAAGCCTAACTTCATTAATGTAAAGAGCTCATATAAATCCACAGGAAAGAAGATAGAAATGCTTTTAGAGAAATGGACAGAGAATGTGACTGGTCATTTTTAGAGAACCACATATCAATAATCAGTCGTCATATAAAGCAATGTTCAAATGCACTCATAACCAAAAAACATGAGAATTGAAACAACAATGAAATGTCATTTTCTTTCATTAAGTTGGCAAATATTTTTAAGATTTGATAATATTGCATTTTAGCTAAAATGTAGTTATAGAAGGTCTCACACTGTTATGAATGGATAAACTGGGCCATCTCTTTGGCAGCATATTTTTATAAAATCTTATAGCATAGAACACTCTCAGACAAAACACTATTTTATAGACATGTCATGTTGTTTTTTTCTTCATTCAATAAAGCAGTTTGGGTGTAGTTGGAATAAAAAGTGCATTTATATGTTTGAGCTGAGGAGGAAGGGTTACCCCAGTTATGGACCAAGATGGGTTAATGAGTCAGATCAAGAAGAAACTTGGGGTTTGTGCAAGGGTAGTTCAGTGGTAGGATTCCCACCTGCCATGAGGGAGACCTGGGTTCCTTTCCTGGTCCATTTGGTCTGTGCAACACCCACCCACCCCCCCAAAAAAGAAAAGAATAAACAAAACAAAAGTTCAACAAATAGTACTGCAATAATGGGATACTCACATAGAAAAAGAATGAAAGGTGACCCCCATCATGCAGCATACAAAACAAAAAAAAAGAAGAAATTTGGATGACCAGGGACTGTAGGATCCTGACATTTTGCCTGTTTCTCTTCTCTGAAGCCACTTCTGCCTCCCAGTCATTTTCCTCTTTTTAATGTGAAACCACCCAGGTAGTTGCTCTTCTGGATCCACCCGAATTTGCTTTGAGTTTTCTCTACCAAGTGAAAGAGACTTATAGGTGTTCATTCAATTAAGGCTGCTGGTGTTCCATGAGCTGCAGAGCAGTTCATCTCTTCTGGTCCTTTTCTATATCATCCGCATTGTTGCAGCCAGAAGTGTTGGGGGGAAGAGAAGAAGGGGCATTTTTCAAAGAACTATGTGAGGATTTGGTCACGTGGCTGCCTTTACCCTCAGGTCCAGACACAGGGCAGAAATGCCTTGCCTGTTCCTACACACACTTCTTTGAAAAACATCCCCTCTGGTATTGCTACTAGACTCCCTTCCACTGATACAGGATTTGGGAGCTTTGAAGTCAGTTGTGGAAATTTTGCTGCTTTCTTTGTCTCCAACAAATTGTTCCAAAATGCTACAAATGTAAAAAAGACCCAGGAAGCTTTAGCAGCAGCTTAGAGGTAGAATCCCCTTAAGCCATTGGCAGAAAAATGTGTTTCTACTTTCAGGTTTTAATTTGTGAGTTATATTTTAAAATAGAGCAATGCAGTTGTAATCTTCTCGTAGGAAGTGGAGGTGGTAGATTTTTCCACTTTGATTGTTCAGCCTTGTTGTCCTTTGGGAGCAGGCCTTAAAGTCAGGGCAAAGCTGCCTACCAAACAGTTGTGTAAACCTATCTTGTCCAATGTGGTCAAAAAGCATTTCCAAGATGGAGTTGTGTGTTTTCAACATGAATCTGGATTTGACTGGATGTTGAGAAAAGGTTGTAGCACCAAACCCAGAAATCCTACAGGCTCTTGCCACATGAACCTGGGAGAAGACAAAATAGGGAATTAAGAACCTATTGCTTTAGGTCCAGGGGAAGCGATTATGGGGGCATTTGAAATTTTACCTTTGGAAATGTCCATTTAGGGAAAATAGATGGGCTTGAAGGCAGTTTCTGAAAATTTCCCCAAAGTTTTTCATTCCTGTAGCATGCTAACACTGTAATATGTTAGAAAGAAAGAAAGAATGGTGAAAATGACCGTTAGAAGCTCCCAGGGCTTCAGTTACCACCTCCATAAATTTGAGGATTTGGCATGAATTAGGTGTTCAAACTCATTTTTTTTTGTTTGTGTCACCAGAGGAACCATTTGTCAAATGAAAGTTTACACAGGGTTGCAGTGTAAAGGAGAAATGGGGGGCTGTGGGGAGCATGAAATGGAAGCACTATATTCCTGATACCCCAGCCACCTGGCTCCACCTCTACCGCTTTGAGACTCTGGGCTCTCTGAAGCCAAATTTGAAATATTTTGAGAAGAGTTCTCTAAGGAAATGTCACCTTAGACAGTCTATGATGTACAAGGGCCCACTTTCTCTCACTGGAAACACTCAGGGGTTCCTTAGGGTAGGACAAATTGCTCTGATATCAATGTCACCCCTTTCTAGTTCTGTGACTATACCAGTCAGTGTTCTCCAGAGAAATTGCATGTGTGTGTATATGTGTATATATATATAAGATTTATTTTAAGGACTTGGCTTATGTGATTTTTGTGGGCTGGCCATTCCAGAATCTGGCCGGCTGGAAATTCAACCAGGAGTTAATATTGCAGTCTGGGTCTGAAATTCTAGAGAATAGCACATTGTTGGGAACTCGGGCAGAATTTCATGCTGCAGTCTTAAGGCGCAATGTCTGCCTTTTCTGGAATCCTCCATGTTTGCTCTTAAGACCTTTAACTGATTGGATGAGGGCCAGCCAGGTTATCGAGGGTCATCTTTCCTTAAACTGATTGTAAATAAACTGTAGATATTACTCACATCTATAAAAATACTTTCACAGTGACACCTAGTCAGTGTTTGAATAACCAGGTCTATAGCCTGGCCCAACTGATGTAAGACTGACCTTCACAGTGACCTTGGGAACGTCACTTCACCTCTATCTGTGCCCTATTTCCCTATCTTCAAGACAGGGAGGATGGAACCAGCCTCCTGGAGTTTTTAATCGGGATAAATGAAAAAGCTGGTGGCATCCATTATGTGCCAATACATGTTAGCTATTTGCCTTATTACTCATTGGAGGTGACAGTGGAAGGACCAGTGGTAATCTCATTTCCTTTGGCATAAAAACATCAAGGAGCATTTTTTTTTTTTTTTTTTGCACAGGACTCAAAGGAAGTCCATAGTCTATTTGGGAAAAGCTGACCCATCCCTCCTTTTCGCCCTCTTTTGTCTTGTTCTCTGCCTGTCACCTGTCATCCTGAAGGACATTTTTCACTTTATACTCTGCTAGACTGTGATTGAGGCCTGGCGCCTTTTCCTCCTCATGCTCAGCACTTAGCACAAAGACTTGGACAGAATGTTTGCTAGGGTGACTGTCAGTGGTATGCTAGAGCCTGCTCCTATTTGGCCCATTTGCGCACATCTCTTCTAAAATTCACATAGTGACTTGGTATTGGTAGCTGGAAATCGGCCATGGTGGAATTATTTGCCTCATGGAAGGCAAATGCTACAAGTTAGCACACGCATGCACATATGCACACACTGCCCCGCCCCGGTCCTATGTAGAGCCCTCCACCCTGCCCACCTGCAAGCCAGTTGTTACCCACTCATGAGTACACCACTAGTGTAGTAGTGTTGTAGTAGGTAGTCTCACAGGTGAGAAAAATTGGACAGAGCAGTAATAAATTCATCACTAATGTTGCTGTATGAGGATAAGCACAGAAGAAACTGAGGAAGTGAGTTTGTTGTGAGCTGGAGTTGTCAAAGGAGGATGTTAGAAAACAGAGAGGTGATAGGCACATAGGGAAAAGATATAGAGTGGTCCAGGATATGGGAACAGGATGGGAGAGAATAGGTCCAGGCTAATGAGGGACTGGCTTTGCAGTTTGCAAGATGGTAAGAGTGACCTGCTATGGGCTGAGAGGAGGGGCAGATGTATAGCACCATGGGTATGGAAGGTGAGGGCTGGAGGGAGGGAGGGATTGGGTTAGGCAGGGCCTTAAAGGATGCCTAGGTATTTTTAAGATTTGGATTCTGTTTCCTCATGCAACAATGATTTCTTTGCCTTACAGATACATTGGGCATGATAAGAAGGCTTAACCTGATGATTTTATGGCATTTTTAACCTCTTGAGCTGGTACAGAGTCTAACTAAATAGCTTCCGAAAAAGTTTAGAAATTTGAATCAATCAATGGAAGCTGGATCTAAAAAAAAAGAGAAAAGAAAAAAGGATCAATGAGAAGAGCTGGGCTGTTCGGGGCTGTGGTTTGAGCCTGACAGCAAAGGGAAGCACCGCTTCGTCCTTGCCACTTCTGTCCAGGATTTGGGCAGGTTGGCCCTGGGACTGACCTCAGTTATTTGTGTTGAACTTTGATGGGTGCTTCTGTGAGCCCTAGTGTCAGCTGCCTCTAGGATAGTGGTTCTCAACCTTGGCTATAGCACAAGGTTTTATAGCCAAGGTTAGGCAATCCCATGCCTAACCCCCAACCCAGATCAATTGAATCAGAATCTCTGGGGAGGGACCCAGCATCTCTTTTTTCAAAGCTCCCCAGGTGATTCCAATATGCAGCCAAGGTTGAGAACCATTGACATCAGGCACTACTTCTTCAACTTCAGTGAGCCTCAGAATCAGCCAGATGTCTTGTTAAAGTGCTGATTGCTGGGCCCACCCCCAGAGTTTCTGACTCCATTGGTCTGGAGATGTAGCCTGAGAATTTGTATTATCAAACAGAACCTAGGTGACGCTGGGAGCAGGACTGTTATTGAGGACCACCCTAAGATAACTGAAACAACATTTTGAAAGCAATCTAATGGAGGGGTCGAAGAAGCCTGGGTCCCATCCCCAGCTCTGCCATTCTCACCTGCGTGACATCATCCATGTGTTGGAAGCAGTGGTTCGCAACTGGAGGTGACACTGCCCCCTAGGCGATATTCGAAGATGTCTGGAGACATTTCTGGTTGTCATGACTTGAGAATGAGGGACCCTGCTGGTGTCTAGTGGGCAGAAGTCAGGAATGCTCTGAGCATCCTACAGGAGAGCCCCACTCCAAAGAATGACTCAGCCCAATGTCAGTTGTGTTGAGATTGATAAATTCTGGTTTAAAGTCTCTGAGTCTCTTGTGGCTTTATATGCAGAATGGAAATAGTCATGCCTGTCTTTCTTAATTGTTGCTAAGAAAAAATGAGGCAAAGCACCTTGTAGGCAAGTAGTACTTAATAAATGGCCGTAGTTCGTAACATTTCCACTTGGTGATATCAACTTGGTTTAGTGACTTGACCTTTGTGGACATGTTTTTTCATCTGTAAAATGGGCACAGTAATAGTGCTGACTCTAAAGGGCGCTTGTAAATACATAAGGAGATAATCCATGGAAAGTCCCTAGAAGTGCTCCATAAACATGATCTATTATCATTTTTGATTTTATCTTTTCACAGACCTTGACTCTGAAGTTTTGCTTGGAGAGTCTAAGATGCTTACTTATAACTTCTTACTTTGCATATCTGTTAAATAAGTGGAAAGACGGCTAATTCTTAGTTTCCATGTTGCAAGGGCTCAAGTACAGTGGCAGGAACAGGGCGGCTTCTTAGCATTCCAAACCAGACCCAAGACTCACAAGCCAAATGATGTCCCCCATTCTCCCCCACCCCAAGCCAAGCAGCACATGGCCAGTCAGAAAACCTGAAGCTTAATTTTTGCTTACACATTTCCAGGCTTAGTACAGGTCTGTTTTCATGAGAATTGGGTAATGTGAAATGTTGAGAAGATAAAACACCTCTCAGACCTGTATCGCATGAGGCAGACTGGTCCCCTCGCATTAAGTGAAGATTCGTGGTCCCTTCCTAGACCTCCCCATTTTACTGATGGAGCAGAGATTTGAACCGATTTCCATCTGACCCCAATGCCTGGTTCCTTACCCAGCAGGTGGTTCCCAACATGAGTTAACGACAGAAGCCCAGCAAGATGACCAAGGACCATCCAGGGGTGCCTTGTCCTGACAAACCTTTGCAGAGCCTTCTTGCTCCCATCTGCATGCCATCCTCAGTGGTAAAATGTCCTTTCTCTAATCTGCACACAGAATGGTTTTAGCAACTGGATTTTACTGAGAAACTGACTCCCTCTTCCCCCACCCCCAACATCCGCAAACATATTGTCTTCTCGACTATAGTTCATTTGGCTTTCCGAAGTGATGAATGAATTAAAGATGCAGTGTATTTATTCTTTTGCCTGATTACCATTCTGTAATAAATCTAAGCTCTGCAGTTTGTCGATACAGGAAGGCCAACCTGCCTCTTTGGAAAATAAAGGTTTGTACATTAAGCTTAACTTCCAGCTCTCCGACACAGGAGAAAATTCACCTTTAGAGCCATATGAAAATAAATGGGCAGCTCAGAGAGACACAGGCTGGAAAGTAGAAGGTTCCATTTCTCTGAACTAGAAGGGATTCTGCGTACACCTCCCTGGACACGAGAAAGCCCATTGACTCTAGATGTGATTTATTTATGGTGAATGCAGAACATCGAGCTATTCATGAAGGTGATGGTGGCGAGGGGGACGGCAGACCTGGTCCCGGCCCTGCAGGACCTTCTAGCCAATTTAAAAGGGTGATTTCGAGAGAGCTGCATTAATCTCCGGCTGAATGGCCACGCTCCGAACTTCCTGTGACTTGCTACATTAGCGCGATCCTGCTGGTTTCATAGTCATCTCCCAAGCTTGGTGGGGGTTCGTGGGGTGGGAAGTGGGATGTGGGGGGAGCTCCCTGAAGGCAGGAGCTGTGGTGTGTAGGGGACATGGTGGTATGGCAGTGAAGGGCACTTGCACCTGGGGGCAGAGAGACCTGTGTCCACGCCTGCTTTGTGACTTACTAGCTAAGGAACTTAGGGCAAACTTGGTTTCATCGTTTATCCAGTGAGGAGTTCCCGCTCAGGCTACTGGGAGGCTGACCTGGCCCCTGCACCGCGCACAGGGATGGAAGCACCCTTTTGACTTCTGCGGATCACCATATACAATCCTTATCAGATGTGGCCTGTTCCAGGGCAGCAAGGACTTAAAAATGAACAAAACTAGGTTGGCAGTATCATTGGTGAGCTTCTCTTTCTTTGTTTTCTTTTTAACTTTTTAAATAGATTTTTTTAAAGAAAATGCAAAAAATAAAAATAAGCAAAATTTAAAAACCCACTTGACAAGTGGCTTATAAAGTTTCATTTTTCAGCTGCCAGTGGATTCGGCAGAACTATAATCTCTCTATATATCTGTCCATCTATGTATCTGTCATTCACATACAGGCATCAATGATAAGATTCAATGAGTTTCCCTCTACTATTTACATTTTAACGGTAGGTAGTCTTTTTTTTTTCTAAATCTGCAGTTTATCCATCTGCAGAGAGCACATGGATTACCTTCAAGGACTCCATAAATCCATTAAAGAGGTATTCAAGATTTTGTCAAAGTCCATTTTTCTGGAAAGAGAGCTCATATATTCACAAGAGCCTCAAAAGGATCCAACAGCCAGAGAGGGCTTGGAACTCAAACCACAATTTCCAAAGGCCCTTCTCTCCTTGTGAGAGTCCCAGCCCCAGGCACGGATAGGGAGGATTCAAGAATAGGAGGCTGCTGGGTGCCCTTAAGATCTCCCCAACACCACGGAGGCAGGCCATCTGGTCTCTAGGTCAGGTCCCCTCCCCCTGGAAAATGGGATAAGAGCACATGGTGGCAGGACGATGAGAGTTAGGTGGAAGGTGGACAGGCAGGATGCCGGGCACGACTCAGCCCTCAGCACACGTTTGGTGGTTACCACGGAGAACAGGGCAAGATGCTCGGGGGGTTATCCTCAGCAGTGTCTCCTTGGGTAACACCACTGAGCATCAGCAGCCGCCAGGCAATGCGGAGGCTCCGAGGCTGAGCAGTGAGGGGCATGCCCCCTGCTGCACCCCCTCCTGCCTGCGCGCTCTTGGGTCTCCCTCCCATTTTAAATTAGGTACTTATTTTGAAAATTCCTTGATTAATATCTCTCACCTGCACTGGTCTAGAAGCCTCCTAAAGGCATGACTGTGTTCTGTACTGACTGATTGGGATTACATGGCCCCAGCGCCTGGCAGAGTGCAGGAGCGTGACAAGCACCAGATGGATATATATATTATTTTCAAAGAACAAACGACCTACAGAGATCTTCACCTGGCTGTTCCAAAATCAGCTAGGCAGGGTTTGTTTATTGTTTCTATTTTTGTGTTTCTGTTTTTAATACAAAAACCCAGCCCCACCTCGGAGAGTCAGCACTACAAGGTGAAGAGAACAGAGCTGAAATTTGCTGGACCTGGTATCCAGTTCTTGTTCTACCAGGGTCTAGCTGTGGACTTGGGGCAAGTGTCTGGACCTCTCTGAACTCTTGACTCTTCATCTATAAAATGCAGGAAATTACTGCTTACCTCAGGGGATTTTGGAATAGCATTTTCAGGATAGTACTACAGAGGCATAAGGGCTTGCTAAGTGAAGGTGATGTTATAGAAAACATATTTTCTATATATATATAGAGAGAGAGAAAGTCAGCAGACTTTTTCAATAAAGGTCTAGAAAGTAAATAATTTAGGTTTTGCAGACTACATGGTGTTCTTTCCCAACTACTCAACTCTGCCATAAAAGTGTGAAAACAGCCAGAGACAAAATGCAAATGAATAGATATGGCTATGTTCCAATAAAACTTTATTTACAAAAAACAGGAAGTGGGCCATTTTGAATCCCATTGTCCCCAGCTTGCAGTGCCCAGTAGTGAGAATTGTGACAGGGTGCTTTGAGTTGTAAACAACAGAAAAGTTGGCCCCAAATGGTCTGAACAATCCAGAGATTTATTATCTCACATATTTAGTGACAGCATTGATCAAGATTAATTAGTTCCATAGCTTAATTTCATCAAGAACCCATGTTCTCTCCCTCTTCTGCCTCCACCGATCTCAGGTTTTACAAGCAGGATGAATACTGCAGCTCTAAGCACCACGTTTTCACAAAAGGCTATCCAAAAGCCAGAAGAGAGAGCAATCATTTATTTTTCCCCTTTTAAGAGCTAGGGAATCTTTGCAGAAGCAGACTTTCTGCACATTTCATTGGCTTCAATGGTTGACCCTGAATATGGAATTAAACATTACAAGCATCAACTGCTCAAGTTTTACCCATTGTATGCCCTACGATTGGGGATCTGCCCAGCTTCCCCCGAACATATTGCCTGCAGACAACTGAATAAACTCTTAATTTTTATTAGCAAAGGAGACAGTTGTGTTGAATGACTGTTGGCTGCCTACAGGGTTGTCACAGTGGTAAAAGGAGACAACAAAGGGGACGGCACTTTGTAAACTATAGAACTCCTTAGGAATGGTGTCAGTGATGTGTTGAAATTCTGCTTGAGCAGGGAAGTTATCAGGCTCACAGATGCATTCCTTATTTTCAAATGAGCCAGCATGACCTGTTCAAAGCCACTTCCACTCGCCTGTCTCAGGGTTCCACCTTGCCAGGGTTTACGTTATGCAACTGTGGACTGAATCCTCATCCCCTCTCACCTCCCGTTGTTCCTTCTTTTTCCACCTTTGCAACCAGATGGACCAGATGCAAAAAAGAGGTCTTCTTGCAAATCAGGCTTGCTTCCTAGGACCAAGAAAAACTCCTGACATCTTATCTCCAACAAAGCAAAGATTTGAAAGGTGAAGATGAGAGAGGCTACCCTGAAGGATTTCACATTTAATTATATAGTGAAAGCCTCTTAGTAGGAATCCCAGGAGGCCTGAGAGGGAAACATGGCCACGGAAGAGGGAATCTCTTGAAAGCAGGGTTTTGCGCCACCCAAATTAAATTAAATTAAAAGACTCTCCTTTTTGGCCTTTGAAATATAGGGAATTGTCAGGTAGATTAAGAAGAAACTTCAGAATTTAGCTGTTAATTTGGGGTGGACTTTCTCAACATTTGTTAAAGTGATCACCTGCTCTCTGATAAGTCCAGATGACACATTTTTAGAAGTGAAAGGCTTCTTCTTTCCCAACAAGAATTTCAGAACAAAGGAATCAGAACCCCTCTCCCTGCCTGACAATCTGAGTAATGAAACCTGCTGCATGTGTTTGATTGTTTTTGCGATAGCTATTTATTTATTAAAACATCTAGTGCAATAGAATATAATGTGAGTGACATATGAGCAGCCACATTAAAGAAGTAAAAGATCAAATGATTTCTAAAATTACTTTAAAACCCGAAATTAAAAAATAAAAATAAAAAAATATTATATAAACACATAATTGATATCAAAGTGTATTAATGAGATATTTAACAATTATGATTTTTGTACTAGGTCTTTAAAATCCAAAGTGCATCACAGCTGGGATGCCAAATGTTCAATGGTTAGCATGAAATGTCATCTTATCAAAGCAACAAAGCTGTACTTAACAGAAAACAAAAATTTTTACAAGGCTTTGTTTTTTAAAATCCAGTTTTAAACACACTAGCCACATTTCAAGTGCTCAATAACCCAATGGGGCCTAGTGCATTGGATAGCACACTCAACTCTAGAGTATGGGGGTTAACAGTGTTCGCTGGTCAAATACCTCTAACTACAAGTTTGAGATTTAGCTTTGGTGTCTGGAAAGTCAGGTGCCTTGTGGACACAGCCTCCATCCTGTATGAAACTGAGGAGCATTGGATCTTTTAAATCATAAATCCTGTAATAGCTGGCTGTACAGTGGAAACACCAAGCATGGTGCCTGCACATATAGGTACTTAATAAATGCCTGTTGAATGCATGAATAGATGGACAAAGGACAAATGAAGCATTTCCTACCAGATAGACACATGTGGATTTAAAACAGGAGCCTAAAACAGATTTTTGACTTAGGTCTGAAGAAGAAAGGAAGGGGGCTACTCTAATTCCTGCACCAGGAGAGGGGAATGAACCCAAAAGAGAGGATGAAGAGCTCCTAGTCAGAGCCACAGCTGGGGCAAGATGAGATTCCTTATCTCTTCTAAGGAATAATCTCTGGGTTAGAGCTCTAGATAAGAATGTGGGGCCTTCTCCAAAGCATGGTTGCTTAAGAATGAGGGTTGGGGAGAACTTGAACCTACATCCTGGAGTCCTGGATCTGCAAGTATTGGTAAATCTGTCTTCTTAGACCTACAGTTAGGGGTGAGATTGAGAAACATTTTGTATGTTAGCAGCCAGGGTATAGGCAATGTAGAAAATACTGTGTGCTTTGGTTAGATAATGGACATTTAGGCTTATAAAAACTTTTTTCTCAAGGACCAAGAACCATGTCTCTGACTCTTGGGATCAAATAAATCATTGACTTATACTTTCATTCATTTATTCATTCACCTGACACCATCACTTCTTAAGAAACTATTGTGTGAGGCACTGGGATGCTGGGAATATTGAGGGGACTTAAACAAACTTAGCCCCTGCCCACCTACAGTGCTGCTATCTGTTAATGCAAGTGGCCTTTAAACAATTCATTACAATTGCGCTAAATGTCAGAAAGGTTGAGAACTGAGTGGTGTGCCTGGACCAGCTCTGGGTCTCAGAAAATATATTTAAGTTGGTTTTTAAGGATGAGAAGGAATATATCTTAGGAAGTTAGAAGGATGGGGATAGTAAATAAAAGTCTTGCAGGTAGAACAAGGAACGTGGTGGAAGGCTGAAGATAGGAAGGAACTGAGAGCTGGCCGGGGCAAGGTGGCTCATATCGGGGACAGAGATAGGTCATGTCCTCTTATGGCTCCCTTTTTCCTAGCTTGGCATCCAGGTGCTCAATAAATATTTTCTGATTAAATGAAGGAAAACAGTTTCTACAGTGAGTCACAGTTTTAGGGGCAACTCTTGTCAGGCAATTGAGCGTACCATCTCCTCTTTTCTCAAGCCCATTGAGTTTCTTTCTGAATTGTGCAGATAATTGTCCTAATTTTCTTAGGCTTTGAAGAACATTTTTCTCCCCTCCCCAAGAGGTCTCCTATAATCATACAGATTTGGAGAAAAATGAACAAAATGCTTTAGTCTGATTTTTATTCTTAGCTACACAGCCTACATGCTTTTTCTTCAACACTGCATTGGTTCAGCGTAATGTGAAATGCTCAGATGAAGGCTTGCATAGTTTCCCTTCCTCTACCCTCCATCTCAAATCCTTTGGGTATTTCTGATTTAACCACCCAGGTCTCCAAAGCAAGAAGTGACTTCTGGAAGTTCATTAAAGAATAGTGTCAGCGACACAGACATAGGGGAGAAAAACAAAACAAAACAAAAACATTGATATGGTAGAACTTTCAAGAACACATGCTCTGCTTTACCACATCTGCCCATCAGATATCCAAATAATAAACGGATGTGATTGAGATAAGGGGGAAAGAGGAGGGAAACAAAACTCTGATGGGGCGTCCTTTGGCTTTTCCAATTTAAAAATGAAATCATGTTTAACGTCTTAATTAGGGATGGCAATATACAACAGTGGTTTTTTTAATGAACATCAAGTCATTTATTCTTGAAGTAAATTTTAGTCAATTTATTTGATGTAATAAATCTATAAAACAGTTGAAGTTTCAAGCTTTTCAATCACTTGATATTTGTTTCCTTTTTTCCTACTGAATGGAACACAGGAGGACAGGTAAGGAGTGTGTAGAGGCTTTCAGAATCTGCTACTTGCACTCTCCCCGTTTGAAAGAGACCAAGTCTAATTTTTGCCAGCTGTCCTGAGTTTTAGAATTTGCATAGAAAAGCATGGTGTTGAGAAGAAAGAATGAGGGGAGTCTTTTGTTTCTTGTGATGTGGATAGGCAGGGTGATTCGAGTGGTAAACCGAATTCCGCCTGCCTTTAACAGCGGTTCGCTCTAATGAGCATGGTATATGGTGTACAAACCAGCGGTGGCTGGAATCATCAGGTGCCTGAGGGCGTTCTTGGTACAGGCTTGGTAAATAGCTCAGCACATTCAGACCACTTCCAGTGGCCTCATGCCACTTGTGTTTGACGTGTTGTGTGGTTTAAAAAATGGCAATTAGATCAAAGTCAATAGCCCCCAATTGCACAGACAGCGACAAGGCAAGATTAAAAAGACACACCCTCCGTAGGGGTTTTTGTGGTGTTTCTGTTGGTTCAGAAGAGAAGTGCATTTGTCCAGCCAAAAATAAACAAATTCTGTGAATAATTTGCCTTACTTAATTCAAGGCCATTGACAATGCCAGTTATATTGACAGTTGGGCTGCCGGAGAAGAGCTAGGAAGAGAGAAAGGAAGTATAAGAATTAATGTGTGATCATCTTTTAAAAGTTCAGCTTCCTAAGAATGGGGAGCCTCTATTACAAACTGAGGAAATTAATGGTGATATAAAATCAGTTCTAATAATGCTTTTTCAATTTAACCCAAAGAGGTAAAGGACAGAGCCATGGTCATTTGAAATGACAAATCTGAGTAGTCAGGAGGACACTCACCTTTGAGTCATGGCATTTCCTTGAGGGTGGGTTGGCTTAAAGAGTGTTTTTTGCTCACCTTCTTGCACCTGGGGCCCTGGAAAATGCTGTGACAAGATCATTGGCAGAGAGAAGTTTTAGTTTTCTCCTCCACCACCCTCAAAATGCTGATCTTGGCCATTGCTGGATTTTCTTTTCCAGAAACACAGACTTAGGGGAATTACCTTGGCAGAAAAGTCTTTCCTAGCTCTTCTCCGGCAGCCCGACTGTCAATATAACTGGCATTGTCAATGGCCTTGAATTAAACAAACAAATAAAGAAGCCCACATCTGTGGCTGAAATCTGTCAAATGGAGTATCAGCCAAAAAAGAGCTCATATGTGTACTCAGATAGCAGAGAACACAGAAAGGAAAATCAGCGACCTAGCTGGCACTTCTCAAATACTGTCTTTGTGCCATCCACTGTTCTGAGCTTTTTACATATATTAAGTCATTTACTTCTCACAACAACCCTATGGGGTGTTTATTCTTAATTATCCCTATTTTGCACATGAGTAAATTGAGAAGCAGAGAAATCATAGAACTTGGCCCTAGTCATATAGCTAATATGAGAAGATGTCAGTTGTGTGTAGGATGCAGAATGATAAAGCAGACATTTTGAAAGGCTGCCCAATTCTCTTCACCCCGTTAAACCCTCACTCCCATAATTTTTACTATATATTATTGAATTGGTCACAGAGTGTCAACAACTAAACTCCTAGGAGATCCCCCAGCTTAAAATCTCCTTCTGGAGGGTTCAGGTCATCATGGTTAGACACTATGGAAAGCAGAAACCCAACCTGCACTCTGTATCTAAAATCCATGTGCTAAAACAGAGCTTGGTAAATCTTGTAGCCAATCAGGAAACAACTTTGTGGAGGGAGCTTGAGCTAAGTCGTAAAGACTATACAGGAATGCACTGGGGACACAGAGAGAGGTGAGGGGCATTGCAAACCAGGGGAGTAGGGTGAGTAGAGGAATAAATGGTAAACTGTATTTGATATTGTAGAACATGTGATGTGATAAGCTGAGAGTCATGTGCTGGCTTGCTCAAGTTGATTGTCAAATGTTCAGGAATTTTGCGAGCTGATTGTTAAACATAACTGTTATTTAAAATTAGATTATATATAAACTTGCGATTAAATAAAGGTAACACATACTCAAAATTCATCACTTCCTATTATACTACATTTCTATTTGTGCTCTTGAGGTTATTTATACATATGGTTGTTTGGTACAAATATTCTATATTGGCATGGGATTGCATATCTCTTAGCAACTCTGAAGTCCGTGATTTTATGTTAGTAACTTCAAATCGGCCATTGTGTGGGTATTTGCACCATGGAAATTAGATTCTACAAATGAGGGCTTGTTTGTCCCAGAGAACTGGTTATTGAATGTTTCTCAGAGAACCTTGCTCAGAGAGTTAAGATAGAGTTTGTTGTCAAAGAACATCAAATCCATTCCAGAGAGCGCAGGCACTAACCTTTAGAGTGTTGGTTCTCAGCTCAGCTCAGGCTCTCCTGAAAAGCCAGAGCCTGAAGCAAATATTAAGTGCTAAAGGTTTAAGGCAGCCAGGATGAGGATAACTGGAAATAAAAGAGAGGAGGATGGAGGCAAATGCAGTGAGTTACCAAGTGCTGGCCACTGCTTCACAGCCCACAAAGAAGCACAGACAGGAGTTCATGTCCAGATGGGGCCCTAGAATATTCCATCAGAGGGAGGAGCAGAGAGGGGATTTATCTGCCAGCTTCACCTACCTTTCTGGGTTGTAGCCTCTGAGGAAGCCAGATGCCAGGCTCACCCTGCTGTGGGGCACTTCAGCTCATCTGAAAGTGGAGGTAGGAACCAGGGACTCATGGCAGAAATGCTGAGTCAGACCATGCACTGGATCCATGGCACAGGGACGGGTGGACAGGTGAGTCCATGACAAACTGCAGGAGCATATGCAATGCTTTACACTTTGTGAAACTTAGGGTATAAAGACTCACTTATGGGAACTCATCAAAAGGCAGTTCTCCACCTTACATGCAGGAGTCCTGGGTTCGATTCCTGGACCATGCACCCCCCATAAAGGGCAGTTTTCTGGACACCATCTTGAGAGTCTGGGTCTCCAGGACTGAGGCTGGCTCAGGGATTCCCCTTCCTGATGGGCAGCCTGGGAGGAGCTGGTGCCATGGGCCATGGGGCCACCCTTGGAGAAGCCCTGGTAGGAATGGAAGGGATCTCATCCTTTGCAAACGTCCACATCCACCCCTGTGGCCTTTCTCCCATTGCCTGGTTGCATGTGTTTTCTAAAATGCCATTCAGACCTCTAGAACTCTGGCCCTTTTCAGCTTTTCCCATCAACGCTGATATTCCCATGAAAGAGACTTTCCTCTTTCTCAGCATCTTTGCTGGGCACACATTCTTCTTACTTCCCAATGAGTGAGGACCAGAATGACGAAGAAGCCAAACCCAGGAGACCAGGAGATGCAGACATGGGATCACACACTGGCGGCCCTGTGATCTTTCAGATCCTGCATCTCCTCTCCTATAGAGTGGACACACAGGTGCCCATAGCATGGCATTGCGGAGAGGACACGCCACGTCATCCTCCCGCTTCAGTTTGCCAGTTCCCGAGCAGTAACTTGTGTTCAACAGGTTGGGTTGCAGTTACGAAGCAGTGCTGGGCACATTGAGAAGCAAAGATCTGTTTCCTGAGCAAAATGACACAAGAATCCCTGGTGTTTTCCTGGGTGCCGTGCTATCCGCCCCTTCGAGAAGGCAGAGGAAATAATGCTGAGAGCATCCACCCTTCTCCTGGGCCTCCTTTGAGGCTCTGATGCTGGGCTCAGTCCTGGCCACTTTCTGGTGGGGCCAACTTCAGCTGTGCCAGCTCCCAGGCTCTGGGTAAAACAGCAGACCCCGCCACGGAGACAAGATGCTGATGTCAACTCTTTGACAAAGGTGCTTTCTGAGCAAAAGCTGACTCCAGGCTGTCTGCCTGAGCTCCCCAAAAAGGAGGCGTCTGTAATCAGAGAGTTCTAAGGTTCCCAGAACCTCCAGGGGCCTCCCACCCTCCTCTCCTCTCAGGGCTGTCTGTCTCAGGCCAGGGGCTCTGAGGGCTGAGTCCTTTTGACTCCATCTGACTGACTACTGGCAAAGCAGGCTTCTCTTACCTTATGGAGAGTTTCAGGAGGCCAAAGCAGCCCACTGGAGATGCTGGGCCTCAAAAGACACCCAGGGCTGTTGCCAAGGCAGATTCAGCATGACAGCTGGCACTTTAGAGCACCTACTATGTGCCAGGTACTTTATTTTCTCATTTCATTAAATCGTCCCAATTCTACCAATTTGGGTATAGCAATAACCTATGTCACAGATGGGGAAATTGAGGCCCAAAGGGTCACACAAATCAGAAAGTCTGACCCTTATTTGCCCATGGAGGTGCAGAACCCAATCACATTGTCCTGATACTGCCCCAAGTCTAACTGGTGTGGCAGAATGAAATCTGGAAAATTGGGACTTCAGTGGTATCTGAACTTTGACTTCAAATTTCCCATCTTTCATTGGTCAGCATTTATTAAGTACCAACTGTTCACCAGCCCTGAAGCTAAGTTCTGTGAAGATAACCATAAGAAAACAAACAAACAAGCAAACAAAAACCTCATGAAATCAGAGTCCAGCAGCCGTGGGTCCAGGAGGGAGAATGTAAGACTAGTTGCCTAGCTAGGAAGTTTGTGATTAAGGAAGCAAAGTGATAAGGGCTGAATTCCTGCTCCTGAGCAGGGTGGGGCAGAGGAGGCAAGAAGGTGTAATTCTCCGGGAGTTGAGAAAAGTGTTAGAAAAGAGATTAGACCTGAAATGAAGCTTGAGGGAGGATAAGGAATTCACCAGGCAGCCAGAGAAAGATAAGAAGATGTAGAAGAGGGAATGGCATACGGCAAAGGCTCAGAAGTTTGAGGGAACAGGACAATCCCCCAGGGCAGCCAACATCTCCCTTTGTCCCCAGAGCAGGGTAACAGCGAAATGGTAGGTGGATGAAGCAGAAGATATCAGACAGGTAGGTGTCAGATCTTCATACTGTGCTAAGGAGTATGCATTTTATCCTACAAAAGTCATGAAGACGTATCTTCTTAGAATCCTGATGTATCGACAAAGACAAAAACAAGTCTGGACTGAAGCAGGAGGCAGGATTGAGTAGGGCAAGCTTCAAGATCCATAAAAGGTCACATAATAAATATCTTCAGGTCTGCAGGCTGGGTGGTTTCTGACACAACTACTCAACTCTGCCATTGTAGCACAAAAGCATCCATAAGTAGTATGTAAATGAATGGGCCTGGCATAAATACATTTTGTTTATGGACACTGAAATCTTAATTTCATTTAATTTTCCTGCATCATAAAATGTCATCCTTTTGAATTTTTAACTATTAAAAAAATGTAGGAACCATCCTTATCTTATGGGATGTGTAAGAACAGATGGTGGGAATGTGGCCCATGGGCCATGGTTGGCTGGGCTTCTCCAGGTTTCCAGGCGGTCCATAAGGACTTTTATGGAACCCTCAGACTATGACACAAAGATGTACAGTTTCAAGCAAGTAAGTAATTATTTGACCTATGTTTCAAGAGATCCAAGAGAGTGCTGTATATTCTTCTCCCTTGCAAGTGCCAGGGCCAAATTTGGAAACTTATAAAAAGGGGAGTGATGGCAGTTGACCCAGGTTTGGCTGCATCCTTGTTGCTTTCCTAAACTATTATAGGATGTGCACTTCTGTGATGTAAACAATTCAAGGAAGGTGGAAGACCATGAATGAGAGAACAGTCAGACAAGAACCTGTTTTCAAACTGGCAATAATGTGCTGGGTTTCCTTTACTGCCTGGCATATTCTGATGGAGAAGAGGAAAGGAACATTGATGGGTCAGAACCCACACAGAGAGAGGGAATCCTGGCTGGGAACCAGCACTTTTAAGGTCATCTTTCCCTTGGGTGATCCCTCTTTGAGTAGTGAGGGTGTAGTCTTATATATAGCCATCCCTCAAGGAAGGGAACTTGGCTGGGGGACTTCACAGCACTTTGTGGCTCTGAAGTGTGTGTAGGTTCTGGGAGGGAACCTGCATACGGTAGGCATTTGGCACACTTGCCATATTGGGTGCTGTGCTGTCCATGGGGCAATGGTGGTTTCTAGATGTACCATGGCCCCTGCCATGGAGGAAACAGCACATGGCCCCATATGCCATGTTCTGGAAGCTTATTTCTGCCACTCCTCTATGAGATCCACTGGATTCCTCTTTCCTTCATAATAATTTGACTGGGGACCTACCTACAGAAAGAATTTTAAATGTGCTTGTAACTTCAGTTGACTAACAGAAGGAGCCTCTTCCTGTAATCATAGCTTAGAGGGTACTAAGTCCTACCATACCCAAATTGTCCCAGTTTTACTCCAGAGATAACAGGTTGTGAGCCTGAATGAGAGCAGAGAGCCAGAAAGAAGGTATAAGTGGGAGTCAGTTTTAGGCTTTGCCTCATTACAAGGATGAGGATAAGTTCTGTCTGCCAGGTGTGGCCTCTGGTTTTATTCTGTCTACTTCTGGTGTGATAATGTTCTGTTAGCTACTATAACTGAGTAGATATCCATCCTGCTACACCCTGCTGCCTCACTTTGATATCTTAAAAGTTATACTAACTGGGAAAGTCGGAGAGCTGGAAGTAATGGTTTACCAGCTGACCCAGTGTTCAAAGGGAAGTAGGAACCCAACTGAACAGCTGGGTGAGCCGAGAGTTGACATCCATCTCTCTGTCTCTGTTCTTTTCCCCTTATCTTTATCAAGGGGGAGTCATTTTCAATCCATTCCACATTCTTTCCTAACTCCTTCCCCATTAATCTCATTATCATCTCACTTCTCCCTTTTCTCCTTTTGTCAAAATACTGAAGTTAATTTTGATGAAAGCACCCTATCCATCAAGCCAGCATGCTTATTAAACATGAGACAGAGTACTAGGCTCTGAAGATACAGTGGGGAACAAAAAATTCAGTTTCTGTCCTCATGAAGTTTCAGGATTTGGGGGGAATAGCATGTGCTGTGTAAGGAAAAGTGAGTGCAGCTAGAATGGAGAGATGGAAGGGGAGTCTCCGCCAGCCATGGAAACAAAGCCTCCTTAGCCTGGGTTTATGTGGTCTCCATTATTAGTTATATCACACCTTTGCACTCAGCTACCTGCAATTTACGCTCTTGAACTGGAACCATTTAGGGTCTGCTTTTCAGTTGTTTTTAGGGGTCCTCCTTGAGTTGTTGAATTATCATTTTATGGGGTGTCATTTAGAAATGGCATTCCATCCATAGATGCAGTGTACCTGGAGTGTTGGCCTTTAACTCTACACATTAGTGACAGTCAGGACTGCTCAAAGGCAGTGACTCTGTCTTCCCTTTCCTGCCAAGGCTTTGGCCACAGAGTTCTTTCAGATGCTGCATGATAACCCATATCGGTGTCAGGCTTTGAACAGACAAAATGGGACCAGAGAAGATCATTTCCAGAGGAGCATCAACCTAAAAGGGAGATTTCTACACTGAGGATGTGGCAAGTGTAACTGAACTTGGGCTTTATTGGCCATGCCAAGGATCAGGCAGAGAATCGATTAAGTTCAGTCCTTGCTAAAACTATACAAGTTCCTCACCTTGAATCTGACATTAGTGACATGCAGTGGTTGAGTAATTTAGCTTTCCGACATGCTTTCAGGTAGAGTAGCTCATGAACCTCTACAATAGGGAAGGCTGAATGGAGGAGAGGTGCTGTGTGATCTTGCCTCAGTTTATCCAGTTACAAATGGGGGATTCTCCATAGTACCCACCCCAGAGGGTTGGCCTATTAAGTGAATGATGGCACACCTGGTGAAGACACTTTGTTTTCTGTCCTTGTCATTAAGCATCATCCTTTGAAATAGGTCTTGCAGATACCATCTGCCAAACACTGTGCTCAGAACTTCTATCCATTAGCCCATTTAATCCTTACACCCATCCTCCAAAGTTGGTAAAAATATCCTTGGTTTACAGATGAAACTAGGTTCAAAAAGTGTTTGCTTGTAGATATGTCCAGAGGGGAGAATAGTGGTTTCTTTTGTATAAATCATTATATGTGCTAATGTAAAAGTTGAATTATATCACCCCAAGCTTGCTGAAGCTAACACTAATAACTAGTTAGTTCATATCCTTCTATGCACAGAGCTTTAAGGCCCATGGTGATTTTTGACACTCAGCCCTAGACCTTCCCACTCTACTGCAGCTGAGCTTCTGATGGGGCTGTCCTTCTCTGAGCCCTCAGCATTCCAGAGACTTGCTGTGCTGTCTATGTCATGAGTCTAGTAAGCAGGGTGGCAAAAGGAATTGCCTTCAAGGAAGTCTTTAGAGGAGGTGCTAATGGAGAGAGAAGGAACAGAACATCATGTATGCAGTGAAATCAAATGTTTTCTAGAATAATACAAGTGTCTCCATCTTCAAGGCCATCCATGATGGCCATTTTTGTGGAATTGTTGTGTAATGCATTTGTAAATCCAGATACTGAAATCCAACCCACCATCATACCCCCATATCAAGCTGTTTTGACCTTGTTATATCTTACATTTCTTTTCTCTCTGAATCTGAAGTATGAGTAATTCATTACACAATTGGACTTTATGGTTTGTTTATGCTGATTCCTATTACTGAATAAATGACTACCCAAGGTTTAAAAAAAAAATAATGATAAAGCAGACATCAATCAAGAACATTTATGAATACAGACTTTAAACATCCATACTTAGAAATATATATGATATTTAGAAATAGATCTGAAAAGACTTATGTAATGTGTTTTAATCAAATCTTGAAGAGAAATTGGCCAATAAATCAAATCTTGAAAAGAAATTGACCAATAAATCAAATTTGGAAAGAAAGTGACAGATAAATCGAGTCTAAAAAAGAAAACAACCACTATATCAAATCCATGATATGTTTATTAAAGCAACTGATCTCAGTTTTACAAAATAAGCCTATTTCTTTGCTGAGCCTGTGTACTAGGAATGTATTTAGAAAACAAAATACTTATACTATATATGATATTGTGTGTGTGTGCACATGCAAACAAACAAATATAATTTGAAAACCAAAACAGTGAATCTGAACCAGAGTGGAGGAGAGAAAATATCTCCTCCTTTTTATGGATTTATGCTATACAGTTTCCTTAGGTATAAAGCATTCATGTAAAATTGGTCTTTAGGACATCAGCAGCCAAACTCCTTTGAGTGGGAGCCTAGGTATTTCTGATGAATCTTAGAGAAACTTTCACAGTGATTCAGGTTACATCAATTCAAGAGAGAGCTATTTTTTTTTTTTTTTACATCTAGACAACATACCGGATATGATATTTAATTTACTTTAAAATTAATTTAAGTTTTAGACATTTCCATAAAGAAGGTATTTCTAAGTGTATTTTCAAGATCAGTTCTAATATATATATATATATATATTTATGTGTGTGTGTATATAAATAATTGTAAATTATATATAATGTAAAAGCCTGGATGATTGCATGGACTTGGAGTAGAGGTTGAGCATTTAATGAGCCTTTAATGATTTAATAATTGTGTGAGGGGAGGTGTGTAGGGGTGTGTGTATTTGTGTGTGTTTGCACATTTGGGAGTGGGGGAAGCTTCTGAGTTACCAGTTCCAACTCTTCACCATATGCCTTCCCCCATGGTATTATGATACTCCTTATTTCAAAAAGTTCCTCTAGACATTTTTAAAGAAAAAGAAAATTGTTTTAGACTGTTTCTCATATCCTTTCACCTACTAGCCACATGTCCTGCAATTCTCAACATAGACATGAATTAAAATTTTCTGTATCATTACCCCCATAAGTGAACTTGCACTTGTCAAATTGTGTGACTTGGTATCAAACTTAGAAAATTACATTCATTCTATCTGGACTCATCCTTAACTAGTTTCTAGTTCATAAGTATTTCCCTTAAGTCCATGACCCCCTTTAATTTTTGATACTAACAGTAATAATTGGGCAGTTGCTGGGTTAAGCTCCATGTGTATTTTCTCTTTCAGTCCACACATATGCACACAAGGTGAGTACTCTTATTTCCCCCATTTTACAGAATAGAAAAGTGAGGCAGAGAGAGAAAGTAATCACACACACATCTTGAGGAGCACCACACTGTAACATCCAGGAGATGGAAGAGTTACAGGCAGGACCATTACTTAGTTTGGGTATTTTCCTCTCTGGTCCACAGGAAAGAAGTCATGAAAAAAGTGGGAGAAGAGAGTTATGAAAAGGTGGGAGAGGCTGCTATCTTGAGAACATCCTGACATTTGATGGGTGTCCACTATGTCCACTGTGTGTCAAACATAAGCCTTCGTGTGCCCAGTTCTGGTCATCTGAGCGTCAAGCATTCCATACAGATTCATTCCTGCAAGTGAGACTCACGGAAGGCAGTTTGATGGGGCCGCGTGACTTGCACGTCATAGTGCCAAATCGAACCCCAGCTCTCTCTGGCTCTCAATCCCATTCGTCTTCTGCTCTGGCCTGCCTGTACTGAGCAATGATATTAGACACATCGTATGGGAAGACACCACCTTCTTCTCTTGTCCTTCCAAAGCCTAGGGAGAGTGTTTTCATTGCTCTTGTCACTGTTAGCAATGTTACCCCCAAATAGCTTTGTCTGGGGAAATACAAAATCCACAATGACATGGTTCTGCTTTAAAAAAAAAAAAAAAAAACTCTTAGCATTCATAGTAATTTTAATTGTTGGCATGGTTGTGAGAGAATGATGGAGAGAGGGAATATCATACAACTGCATGTACACACATGCACACAAACACACAGTGCTGATGTGCCCCCTAGATGGGATCATCTCTTTTCTGCTCTAAGAGGGGCTCTGCCACCTTACCATATGAAGGCCACATGAAGTCTATGTTATATGAAAAGCAACCACCCTGAACAATCCTCCCTTGAAGTCTGATGCCATCTGCTAGCCATCGTCAGTGAAGATTAAACCAAGGCTTGGGACGGTGCCGCTAATTGCTGTGGAATTGAGGTGTGAGTCCCAAAGGGGAAGGAAGCTAATCCCTCCCAACCCAGGAACCCGGTTGACCCCTCCAAAGCCACGCCCCCCAAAGCCCAAGCTTGCAAGACCATCCAGGCCAGGCGCAGCTTTGCCGAGTCATCAGATCGGTCCCCTGTGTGCTCAGCATGGAGAGCTGGGGCCAGAGGGGAAGGAAGAGCAGTTCCCTCTTTCTTTCGTTGCTTCCCTTTGTTATCCACAGGCCACGGAGCACTCTGGGGTGGGCAGGGCCGGTGTCATTTGGAACCCCCCCACAGACCTCTGCTCTGGAGCCACCGACCTGTGTTGCTTGGGAGACACCAGTCTGAAAGTTGGCCTTGACTATATCTAATCCGACAGGCACTTACTCATCACGTGGCCCCTTCCAAAAATACTTTGTTCAGTGGGGCCCCCAGGCCCCCAGGCCTGGCTTGCATGAGGCCCCGGGAGGCCCAGGGTCATGCTTTCCTGTTTGCGATCCTGCCTGATGGCATTGCGGTGCTCGCGTGGCCTTTCCACTTCCTCCTTGTCCTCTGGCTCCTGTTTGCTTTCCCTTGGGCTGAGTTCCCCAGAGCCCGTGTCCTGCCGAGAAAGCTTAATTGGTACATGACTTCTTCTAAGTGGGTGGAGGGAAAAAGTCTCCAAAAGAGTGCAGTATTGGAAGGTCAGGAGACCTGGGCCCGACCAGCTTAGCTTCTTATTCCAAAATCTGTCTCATGCCACTAAGAAACTGAGATAAGGCCAGAGTCCAAACCTCTAGTTCAGTCATTTAGAATTTTAGAAGCTCCGTTGACTGCAAGAGCTCAGGCAGAACCTTGTTTGAAGCAGCACCCCGCCCTTCACCAGCTGTGTGGACACACACCCGCCCCCCACACTTCACCGCATCCCTCCGAGCCTCAGTTTCCTCATCCTTAAAAGGGCAACAAGTCCTCCTCGGCAGCATTTTTATTTTTGGAATAACGTACTTGGAGTCTCTACTAGGACCTGACACAGACTCTCTTTCATCCTTCAGCATTATTGCTTCACTCAACACAATACTGGTGCCTGGGGCTGATATGTTCTGTAGCAACAGGTGCACACGGGCTCGATAGCATGACGGTTATGAGAGAACCTTTGGAGATGAGGAAGAGTGATTCAAGTCAAGACTATTTCTCCTAATTCTGGACCGTGTGGTTGCTGTAACTGTGCACTAACTCTTTGCAGTAACCAAAGTAATAGTAGAAGTAGTAGGAGTGGTAGCAGTGGCAGTGGTGGTAGTACTGGTGGTGGGGTGGTGGTGTGGTAATAGTAGTAGCAGCAGCAGCAGCAGCAGTGGTGATGATTGCAATAGTAGAGTAATAGTGGTGTAGTAGTAGTGGTGGTGGAGGCAGTAATGGTAGTAATAATGGTGGTGTGGTAATAGTAGTAGTGGTAGTTGTAATAGTGGTAGCGGTAGTAGAAATAGTAGTAGTAGTGGTGGTATAGTAGTGGTAGATGTGGTAGTAGTAATATTAGCAGCAGTAGTGGTATGGTTGGAGTAGTAGTAATATTAGTGGTAGTTATGCGGTAATAGGGTAGTGGTAGTAGTAGTAGTAGTAGTATCAGTAGTAGTGGTGTGGTAGTAGTGATAATAGTATCAGTAGCAGTGGTGTGGTAGTAGTGATAATAGTATCAGTAGCAGTGGTGTGGTAGTAGTAGTAGTATCAGTAGCAGTGATGTGGTAGTAGTGATAATAGTATCAGTAGCAGTGGTGTGGTAGTAGTAATTATAGCAGAAGTAATGGTGTGGTGTGGCAGTAGTGGTGGTAGTGGTACTAGTAATGATAGGAGTAGTAATGGTGGTAGTGTAGTGAACGTAGTCATAGTGGTAGTAGTAGCAATGTTAATGGTAGTGATAGCACCAGTAATAGTAACAGTAGTAGTGATAGTGGTGATAGCAGTAGCAGCAGCAGTAACAGTAGAAATAATAGTTGGGGCAGCAGCTGCAGCAGCAGTAATAGTAATCAGCGTGATTAGGCCCTGTGTCAGACACGGCTAAGCTCTTTCGTGGGCCGGCTCTTTTAATACCCCGACCACATCTAGGTAGGCGCTGCCCCTCCACGTTATGGAAGGGCAAGTCCTGAAGCCCAGATTTACTGAGGAGTCCCTTATTTCCCCTGCCTGTACTGTAAAAAGGTGCATGCATACATCTACAAGGTCCTACAGCTGATGCCAGTCCACCTAGAGAAGCATTTGTCTGGGCTTGGCTTCCTGCAGTGGCTCACTGCCAGCTCAGCACGGGCAATGGGCATCTGCTGAAGATGAGCAAGGTGGAGGCGATGGAAATGGAGGAAGGGATCTCACAAGGGGGGAGATCCCGCCCATCTTCTCTGTAGCCAGCCGGCTGTCCTTTGGGGTAGGATGCTCTGATCTTCAGAGCAGCTGATTTCACCATGAAGGTGGGTGATTGGCAGGTTGGTAACAGATCATATGGTTCTCCTGCACTCTACTGGGTCTCCAGGGAGGTAAAACTACTGATCACTGATACCAGGTACTACTCTGGACCTGTCTGGAAATGGACTCTCTCAGGGTTACATGGAAATGCCACGTTCTGTCCTGGCGTCCAGCT
The DNA here is from genome assembly GCF_023851605.1 of Tamandua tetradactyla. Classification (NCBI taxonomy): domain Eukaryota; kingdom Metazoa; phylum Chordata; class Mammalia; order Pilosa; family Myrmecophagidae; genus Tamandua; species Tamandua tetradactyla. Next base: position 74,237,802 of record NC_135342.1, on the reverse strand, counting down.
TTTCCTCAATGTCTCCATCACCTACCTGGACAACATGACTTCTTGGCAATCCATTCTGCAGTAATTCTAGGACTTCAGTCTCAATTCTTCCCTTTAGCAGGAGCAGTCTTACAATTAGACTTCTCCTGGTAGTAAACTCTAAGAAAAACTAATCTTGATGTGTCTTCTTGAAAGTACATTTATTATAGAAATAATATAGTGTATCTATTGCTACTTGGGAGAATGTTCTTGTAATTAGTTTTCTATGCATATGTATTTTAGGGTTTTTTTAATATAGTTGGGATCATGTGGCATTTATACATCATGCATCCTGAATTTTTTGTTGACATTCTTTTTACTTAGCACTAGACCATGTGTAATTAACTATTGTCCAAAAATTATTTTTAAAAGACTGCTTATTGCTCTTGTGCTGCTTATGTATGTAGCAGAGAAGCTTAGCCCACCTATAGGTATGCCTGAGAGTTACTTTTGGAGGACCTTTTTTGTTGCTCAGATGTGGCCTCTCTCTCTCTAATCCCAATTCTGCAAATGAAACCATTACCCTCCCCGCTATGTGGGACATAACATCCAGGGGTGAAAGTGTCCCTGGTGGTGTGGGAGATGGCCTCCAGGGATGAGCCTGACCCTGGCATCACAGGATCAACAATGCCATCCTAACCAAAAGGGAAAAAAGAAGCATAACAAATAAGGTATCAGTGGCTGAGGGAGTTCAGAGTTGAGAGTCTACTCTGGAGGTCACTTTTATGCAAGCTTCGGTTAGCTATTTCTACCTATCATAGCTTGCCAAACCCTAACCAAAACCATTCCTGTCAAACTTAAAGAACACCTAGGATGTTATATAAGATTCTACAAAGGTTCCATGCACTAGGGTATCTGTCCAGAAACCTACAACTTCCAGATGGGTCGCTGGACCAGGTAAGGCCTGAAATGCAGAGGGTCTAGCCTCTCCAGAACATCAACTAGTCCCCCGCAATCCCATATTATTGCCAACCTCTTTCAACATGAAAAAGTTAGAATAGGAATAGCCCAAATACCCCTAAGGAGTGGGTGAAAGATCAAAGATGACAATGGAGTTAAACAGAGAAGATAGGGTTTAACAAACGAGTAGGATTGCTGAATCATTGTATATATATTTTTTGAATATTGATATTTCCTTAGTCTCCAGTGTGTTAGAGCACTACAAGTAAAAACCTAAAATTGTAGAATTGTAACCCATACCAAACTCTGAAATCTGTTCTACAACTAATTGTTGTGATGTGCTTTGAAATTTATTGTTTTATTATCTGTTATTTTCCACAAAAAAGAAAAAAAAAGTTGATTGTAATGATAAATGCAGTTATATGAAAAAAGGGGAAAAATAAGCCAAAAAAAAAGGCTGCTGAATGTTATACTTTATGAAAAAATGTAATCATCTACATATTATTGGAAATTTAGGTTGCTTTCATTTTTTCCTATTGTAGATAACACTGTACTGAATCTTTATACATAAATCTTTGATCAAAACTGTAATCATCTACATATTATTGGAAATTTAGGTTGCTTTCATTTTTTCCTATTGTAGATAACACTGTACTGAATCTTTATACATAAATCTTTGATCAAATCTGATTATTTTTAAGTATAAATTCTAATAAGAGAATTTATTTGTTAGAGCATGATTTTTGAAGATTCAATGCATAAAATAAAATCGTTTTCCAGAAAGATTGAACCAGTTTATACTACTACAAATTGTAATAATCTTCTCAGAATTTTATAGAATTTTTTGACAGTCAAGCCCAATGATACCTTATTAACATTTTACATTTTTATCTTTGTTTACTCTTGAGCAGTTTTAAATATTTTCATTGATAGCCAGTTTTACTCATCCTATTAATTGTCTATTCTTTCCTTACTTTTTTTCATTTGACATAAGTGTTCAAGTTTTTTTGCTGATTTCTCACAGCTATTTTTGTATTATTCATTAAACCTTTGTCATATTTGTAGCAAAAATATGTCTTCCTTTTTTAATTATATTTATACTTTTACATGTACAATATTTCATTTGTAAATAAAAAGTGTTCAAGCTTAATGTAGTCTTTCTTTGCTTTTTAAAAAAAACTTTTAGAAATAATTTCAAACTTACATGATGATTACAAAGATAATACTAAAATAATATAGAGAACGTCAATAAAACTCCCTACACAGATACCCAGATTTACCAACTTTTAACATTTTGTCCTTTTCTTTCTCTCTCTCTTCTCTATCCGTCATCATCTGTATCTATCCATCTATTATCTGTTTTCTAAACATTTGAAAATAGGTTGCATATATCATACTCTCTTACCACTTGACACTTCTGTATATTTTTTGCAATTTTTATGTTTAGAAAATATTTCCCTATTTATCTCAGTTAGCTATTTGCCCATACTTTCTTCATTTTTATGATCTTTATATATGACTGTAAATCTTCAATCCATCTAGAATTTCTTTTGGTATTTGACATGAGATGCTTGCTTGGTTGTTGTTGTCTTTTTTTTTTAACATATGTAGCTGATTTTCTAACAGCATCTGTCCAAAAAGTCTTCCTGTCTCCGTTGGCTTTGACTCATCTTTTATTGTATTTTAACTTTAAACATGCAAACATCCACACACACTTGCAGAGATATTTGTTTGAAGACTGTTTTCACTCCATTGATCTATTTGTGGATTTTTATAATAGGACCAAACTATTTTATAATAGCTTTGTGATAATTTTAATATCTGGTAGGGTGATTATCTTTCTTACTTTCAAAATCGTCTTTGAAATTAAAAAGGAAAAGTAATGCCTTCTAATTATTTTTGTCTCAGGTGGTATATAGAATAGAATTCAGACTTTGTAGCCAGATAAGGACTCAAGTTCTGACTTTTTGATGAACTGCCTGAGAAAAAGCTACTTTATCTCCCTGAGATTCAGCTTCTGTACCTGTGAAATGGGGTAAAAGATGCCCAGGTCCCGGGGATACCATGGGAACTACATCACGCAGGGAGCTCAAGGTCTGAAAAGTACAAGGGGTGCTGCCAGTGGCCACTGCCTGCTGAGATCCCCAGTTTCGACATTCCATCCCTGGCCTCATCTGTGGGGTAGGGAAGACACTAGCTGTCTCCCTTGAATTTTGCTGCTTTGACATTTTATGGTGGCAGATCTTATTGCCTGGGTGCCCAGTAGCAAGCCTCCTTTGTTCTCAAGAGCAAAACCACAAGACGATGTGGCAGAATAAAGGGAGACCCAGAAAGCAGGAGACTGAGAAGTGTACAGACACCTGGCTTTTTTTTTTAACTAAAAGAAAAAAAATTACAGTTGAATTCTGCTTCCAGAGGAAGGAGTAAAACAAACTCACACTGGACTTCATAGGTGAGGAAGACATCCATTGGCTCTCCCCAAGCTGTGCTTAGAATAGCCCGCTTTTGACTAGTCGCCCATCTGAGTTGATTCTGGTCTCTTTCCTTAGGGCACTGCAATCTCATAAGGACAGCTTTTAGGTAGGGTGACAGTGAGGCTCCAGGTAAGTGTGCAGAGCAGTGGGCACAGCTTTCCCACGCCCTACCCCTGCCCTCTCGTGTCTCCCCATCCTCTTTCCCATCCTCACACACTCTCATCCTGCCAGGGCAGAAGGGAATCTTGGCATGGCCTCATTTAGCGCACTGAGTTTAAGCAGTTAATGTTTTGATGGCGAGGGAGGAGGGAGCATGCTATTTCCGAGGGGAGGACACTGCTGGATGAGAAAATTCATTTCTCCAAGTCCTCATGAGCGGAGTTAATCACCGGGGAGGTCACGTGGAGGTCACTGGAGCTGCACACAGAGATGAAATAGAGGTGACGGGAAGTGAGGAGTGGAGTGCTCTTACCTCCCCCCCAGCAGACCGTCTCATTCCCTTTCTGGAATCTTCACCTCTGGGCAGAAGATCGGGTTATGTGCAGGATCAGCCACGAAGGGGATTGGAACAGATGCCAAACGCTTTTCCCATTTTTCTTTCCATCCTCCTTTCCCTGCCTTTAGCTCTCAATACAGAGAGGATGAGTGAAAATTCAGAATCAGGTTCTGGTGGAGCTGAAGGACCATACAGCTTTTACTTTTGGATTTAAAGCAGCAGGTTTAACCGTGAGGAATTTTTTAGTGTGGAATATTTTCTTCCTGATTCGGACTCGGTTGCATATGAAATCGAGACGCAGACAGGCAGCTGGAAACCACTTTTGATTGTTCTTTGGTGTGCAAAAGTGATGTTTAAAAGCAGAGAAACCAAAAGCAGGTCTGAGAGCAGTGCCTGCCCTTTTGAAAAAGATAAGCTTCTCTGTTGATAAAAAGTGCAGCACTTTGAGGAAGAGATAAATAATTTCTTGGCTCATGTTCTTGGTCCATAGCTATCGTCTGAGGTTTATACAAAGAGGCCTATGAAGGGATAGATAGAGAGAAAGGAAAGAGAGAAATGAAGACAGGAAGACAATCCCAAAGGGCATTCATATTTTTAGTGATTTTATAAAAATTATAGGGACCACAGAAGACCTATTTTTAGGGGCCAGGAGTTTGTGTGAAGCAGTTCAGCATTGGTCAGATCCCCGGACTGATACTGGATATTTGCTTTCTTTATTGGGACTGTGCAGAACTGGTACTGGCCATATGGACGTGGTGACCAATTGAGGATAGTGAGACACAACCCATGTGCTTCTTGGAAGACATTGGAAGCAATGAGTGTTTCATTTGTGACAGTTTTGTCCATCTTCTAGGCCTGGGTGCCACACACATGAACGCCCACAAGCACTTCATGTGCATATTCTCTATTATCGCATCCAGCAGAGGCCTGTTTTGGGAAATGAAAGGATGTCCCCAAATTTCCCATAGTTACAATTTTATTAAAAGTCTGGTAGTGCAGAATGAAGAGACCTCATTTCTCCGAAGTGGTCTGATTAGGATACTTTATTTCAGCTCCTTCCTTCTAGTTAACTCGTCTGACCATTTGCAGCTGCTCTCCAGAGTAGCATACGCTTGATTTGGCAGCTGAGCAGTTGACCTTCTCTCTGACTTAGGGATTCAAGTTGAAGGACACCACACCTGGTGGGCATGTGTGTCTCACCCTCTGCACATTTGTTTGGCCTTTCTGTCCTTTATTTAGTGGAACTCTGAAGCAAGCTGCTGCTCTAGGATCAACTCTCTTGTTTCGTAGAAGACTTGTCTTATGGAGGCTTGGAGGAATGCCGTGGAGATGCGGAACATTGGAGTTGGCCTTACCACTTTCCATGACCCTTCCTCCCTGGCTTCTCGCCAACTTCAGTGGGGGGCCTTTCTCACCCCATACCCCATCAGAGTCATCAGAAAATTCAGTGCTGCAGAAGGAGACCAGAGACCAGCCGCCCCTATCAGTGCTACTGGGGTAGGCTAACAAATGAAGATTCAGGACAATCCGTCAAATCTGAATTTCAGAAAAACAACAAATCATTGTCTAGTATATATGTCTGAACTGTTCCTTAATGGCACATACTTATGCTAAAAATGTTTTCGTCCCGGATGTCCTGTATTTTATCTGGCTAGGGGGTGTCCGCAGAGTCCCCAGCCCATTTAAGCCCTTTTTCGGGGTACACAGAACTTAGAAAATAGAACATCACACCTCCTAAACCCCACTGCTCCTTATTTTCTGATCCTTAAGAGAAACTGGTGATTCCACAGCTTGAGAAGAGACCCCCCAGACCCATTTTAGAGGGGAGGCATCTATTTATTTTAAGGTTGCTTCCACCAAGTTCCACAAACCAGGTGGCTTAAAACAGAAGCAAGGGCTAGTCTCTCAGTTCCGGGCCTATAAGTCTGATATCAAGCTGTCAGCGTTGCCCTGCTCCCTCTGCAGTCTCGGGGGCGGGGGGGTCCTTCTCAGCCTCTTCCAGCTTCTGGTGCTGGCTGGCCATTTCCTGGATGTTCTCAGCTTTAGGGCATCTCTCCTATCTCTGACTCCATCATCACGTGGGTAATCTTTTCCTGAGTACCCTTCACCCAGCTTCACCCAAGAACAACTTTGGTGTTTTGTTTGCTTTGTTTTTATTAAACACACAGGAAACTAAGATTCAGCATGGCCAAGAGGTGGAGGCGGAATCATCTGAATTCAAAGTAAAACCTCCTCTCTTCTTTGGCCCCAGGGAAGGTATAACTGATTAAAGAGAGCCCAGTGGAGTTTGGAATCTCTCACCCTGGACTAGGACCTCCAGCCAGTAATATCCCACTTCTCAAACTGCCTCAGGGTACCTCGATACAGCAGTTGAGTCCTAGGGTGGTTTTATTCTCAGTTGGGGGAAGCACTTGGATTGACTCCCTAAGACTATAGGTGGGAGCAGAAATAGAAACTCCTGACAGCTTTTTGCTTTTGCTGGCACCCAGCTCTGTTCACGGGAGCTGGAGGAGACCCTATGAATATGCAAATGCAGGGAAATCCGGTACCCGGTCACCAACCATCCAAATAGGACCGAAGGAAAGGCACATTATTGCAGCAACCAGCTCTGAGAAATATCTGCCTTTCTGAGAACCCCTGAGTAGGTCACGATTGTAAATGGAAAAGCTGAAGATGGCCAATTTCATTTTCTGAGTTTTGGATTGTTCTGTCTGAAATGCATATGAGTATCTGCATTCAATAATAGCACTAACATAGTAGGAAGCTCTCTATCAGGTTCCTTCTTGCCATGTTCCCCACCCCTTCAAATTGATATCTCAAAGCCTTAAGTCAAACTGTGTTTTATTAAGAGAATGGGTTATTTGAGAGATGGTTGTGACATTAACCAGGGCAGAGCCTAGCTATAGTTCTGCCAAGATCCTTCATGCTGAATCTGGATTTCAGCACAGAGAGAGCGCTGCTTTGCTCAGTTTTGCTTGGCTTGGATGATTTTGCTCAGTTCCTACCCAATCGGTCTTTGCCAAGAGCGGGATGATTTCTCAGCCACTGGGACAGTATCTGTTGATAGTGTGTGTGGTTTACAGTATCTGTTGATAGTGTGTGTGGTTTACAGAAGCTCAGTGCATCCAACTGCATGAGCTTGGCTTTCTTCTCCATGAAAAGGATTCCAGAAAATCATACTGATGCTACTGGGAGCTACCATGAAAAGGGGCAAAGAGCCACTGGCACCTTGGATTTGAGCTTACCCAAGAAACTAAAGAGACGCAGAGAAATACTCTTGGAATATGAGAACCCTGGCAACTTAAACTGAGTCCTCAAATTCACTGTTTGAACTGCCACCTTCTTCACTGTTTGGTCTTGAACCAACATGTTGCCTGTGCCCTCTTCCTAAAAGACCTTTCTCAGGAGGTCCCTCTAGCTCCCCTGATAATAAATTCTTCAAACTGCCACAGGAGTTCTTGGAGATACCTCACTCTACAAACCACCCTGAGAAGTTGTCTTGATGACTGTGAGGTGCAAAGTGGGGTCCACATCTCTAGGAAGCACTCCAGACCTTCCAGGCCATGGGCTCACCAAGTGTTGGTGTTACATAAGGATTTTGGTGGACATGAGTCGCCTTTCTTTCTTCCAGCAGAACTTCATGTCTGGGCCTGTAGGAAGGGAAATGTTTTCAAGCTCTTCAGACCTAACCTGCCATGAAGCTAAAGAACTTTTTTCTTTGGGAAGTGGGGTCCTCTCTTCTTCAGGTTATTTGGATTCCACTTACACAAGGTAAGAAGGCCAGTTTAGAGCAGTATTGGGAGACAGTGAAGGAGATAAAACCCCATATCAAAGAAACCCAGGCAGCTTTGTTACTTTGTGGTCAATTGTAATTGGGGGGGGCAGCTTTGGGGGATCAAAACCAAACTGAATAGTTTTTAGAGCAGTCCAAAAATTTGGTCTATACCTGGAAATTAGCAAATTTTCTAAACCGACAAGTGACACACAGACAATTCCACCTGAATAAAACTTTAAAGCAGGTTCCCCTACAGCAGTGGTGTGCTGGAGCTGGTTTGTACTGACTCGGAAAACCTCACTGTTAAATTTTCAGAAATATTGTGAGTCACTGGGTGCACACAGCCATTATTGAAAATTAAATCATATAAATTTACAATCAAATTAATTATATTTTAAAAAGGTAGTAAGTATGCAAAACTCCTCACTTCCTAATTATTTTACTCCATTATTCTGTTATCTGTGTTCTGGATATCATTCTCATCTCTTGTATTATATAATGGGGTGTAATTACAGAACTCTTCGCAACTCCACATTCAGTGATCTCACATTGGTGGCTTGAAACTGGCTCTGGTAGGAGTATTTATGACATGGGAATGGGCAAATGCTACAAATCAGGGCTTTTATTTTATTTAATATATATGCTCTTTTATCTTTGTCGCCTCTGGAGAGTTATGTCTAAACATTTACCAGCATACCACTAGCCTACAGGACTCATCTCCTGGTGTCATAGAACCTGCCATTAGTATGAAACTTTTCATGTTTGAGACAAAAGAGAAGAAAAAGGTGATTGTTCATGGGGCTTGAATGGTGTTAACTGTAACATCATTTCGTTTCATTATTCTTAATGAATTAAGAGTCTTTCTTGCCGTTAACCTATTGTCATACAGAAGTTTGCCATTTTAGAGTGAGGCAGCTGAATTCCTCAAGGGTCCCCAAGAATCTTCTTTCCATGCTGGTAAGGCCTGGAATGTTAGTAGCCAAATATTTCTTTGGTATTCCTTATCTCATTTTTGGTTCCTAGCACTCTCCATGAAGCCGGAAGTTATTGCTTTGAAAAGTTATCCACTCCTGAATATAATGATTTGGTAACAAATAGTAAACATTTCTGTTGGAAACCTTATAGATGGAGTCATTAAACCTTATAATTATTAAACTTTATCGATATAATCATTACAATGAAAAAAATAGGAATGAAATCTTAGGAGGTTTTAACAAACCAATTGTCGTTTTTGTTTAAATGAAGGGGCTTCAAATGTATATCATTAAAAACCATTAGCAGTGAAAAGTAGCAACCTAAATTAAATGAATAATTTTTCAATTTTCAGGGGATTTGGGAAGTTGGCTGTAGTTTATTCACATTTTTCTCTATCCTAGAACAATATAGTTGTGCTTTATCCTGCTTGCCTTTCTAAATCATCCCCATTGTTGTCAATATTTGGGAGAAAAAGAAGAAAAAGAAGAAACCAAAACTATGTCTTTGTTTGATTCTTCAAGACCACTCTGTTCCCTCTGAGTGAGTGGCCGTGGGCAGAGCAGTGTTTTAATTTCTGTTGTCTTGCCAAGTCAGAATGGGATTCACTGCTCTCAAGGTCTCTGGACTATCACTTTACCCAAAACATCCATCCCAGGCATTGGGGGAGGCAGAGAAGCTCTGCATAGCTATTTATTTTAAGTGCCTGATTAAAATTTCATGAAAACAGGAAGTCAGGGGAAAAGAATAGATTGCAAGAGCGATGAAATCCGGGGCTTTGTAATTTTTAGCTCACAGGGAAAAAAAAGCGTTAAATCGTAAGGAGGGTATATTTTCAGAATCACGCTGTGGCCACTAATGGCATATTTTGTCACTGGCTGGGGAGCTGGTGAACTAAGAATGGGTCCAATTTTTTAAATCTTATTACACAGTTTTGCTCTCATTTAGGAATTGTCACCTTAAAGTAACCTAAAGCTGCTCTACTTAAAGCAAACCTCACTCAGCTATCTCTGTGTGTGTGTGTTGACCATATTGTCTTCTATCTAAGCAGATAGAAATAATGTCCTGACACAGTCAAACAGCATGGAATCTGTCCACCCCATAAGTTGTTGTTGCCTAAGAACTTAATCTTATCTAATTCCCATATCCAATGGGATAAAGAATTTCAGGGAAGGAAAGTAATGACATATCTCTTGCTGGATGATAACAGAATGGTTTCTATATTTGGTCAATAGAAAATAGTGTGTTTTTCCAAAGAAGTATCTCTGGATATTTAGCTGTTGAGGAAATCACTCAAAAATCACAAACTGGAAATTGTGATGTAACTGAGTGTATTTATAGGGGAACAGGTGAAGAGTAAAATGCTTCTCCTCTATTACCTTTCCTAGAAGTTCCACACTCATAGATGAATGTTGGATAGCCAGCTTTAGCCTTGGGAATCATGGGCAGAGTCCTCGTTTGGCTGACCAGACAGGAAATTATTACAACAGGCTAATGGCTGGATACATTTCATTCGCCCATCTCAAATAAATCCCCATCTGAAAAACTGGCCTCAAAGTCCAGTCCCAGAATAGGCGTAATCCTTATGAAAGATAGGTCAGAGGAGAGCAGGAAATCCAAGAAACAAGGTATTGCATGGCCTTCAGCTAAGGCAGAAGCAAATTAACTCCCCCTGTGGAAGGGTTAAGGTGTTCAGATCTCTTTCCAGGCTTCCTGCTCGCCCACTGAAATGGATTGGATCAGGGATCAGAGGGCTTGTCAAGGAGGAAAAGCAACTGTCAAGGCTAATGGGCACAGTTGGATGCCAGAGAGTTCCTTCAAATGTTCCCCAAATCCCCAGGGCCTTGAGGAGGCTTGAGTATCTGGGAAAATCCAGATATATCTGGGATAGGAGTTTATATTGATTTATACTGGATTGTTTGGGGCCATTTCATAGCTAATTCCTTGGCCTAATAAACTCAGTTTTGTGGACGGAGATAATTCATAGGTCACGCTGGAAGACAGTGTGCATTGCTCAAGGACTTATGACTTGAACAATGTGTGACATTGGATGAATTATTTAACCTCTCTTTGCCTTAGTTTACCCTTCTGTAAAATGGGTTCACCTCATACCTTGTCACCACCATCTCAAGTATTTGCTTAACTTACCTAATAATTCTTTGGTCACTCTTTTGTCATCTTCACCTAGCTCTGGTGTCAGCCATATCTCCTGTTCACCAGCCCGATTATATCACTCAGCAAAGTGCCAACCATGGTGGGAGTTCAGTAGTAAATGTTTGTAGAATAAATGAATGAGTGAATGAATGAATGCTTAAAGATCATTGTGGGAATAGAAATAAGCAATATATGTGAAAGTTCTTTTAAGACTTTAAGAGATTCAACGTAACTTCATTTCCTGTACTGGAGTTTGGTTGAGTGCCCAGAAAAAAGTCCTCTGTATCTCCCCACCCCTCAATGAAAAAAATAAATTCCCCTTCTTGATCCTAGGAGAGCAAAGCTGTCACAGAGTGGTTTCCCCACTTAGTTATGGTGGAGAATCCTGTTAGAGCACCCGTGGCTGGAAGTTGAATAGTTAGTTGAGTAAAGTAGATCCTACTTTGTTTCATCACATAGAAAGCCCTGTGCTTTAATATCATGATAAAAATATTGAACAAAAGAAAAGAATAAAATTAGATGCCAGGGAAAAGTCTCTTGGTGGTAGGATTTTATTATTACTACAATGCCATTATTCAGAAAACCCATGAAATTCATTTTCTATCATCATGTCCTTCTAATTGAAGAATTTGAGGTGGAAGACATCTTGTCTCCTCTTTGAAATTTGGAAGTCTAAATATGATGTTCCCAGGGATATGCCACTCTTCCAAGTTCTTGAACTGCATGGAATTTATGCAGCAACTTTCTCTAAGGAGCACCAAACATTTCAAGTCTTAATCAAGTTTAGCCTTACAACTTTTGGTGATATTAAATGACTTTGCTCAAAGCCCCAGCAAGCCATCATCCCAACCCAAGAAACCTCTTTGATTTAATCATGGATTTCTCCACCCTCTCAGAGCCGTTTCTAGGTCCTTGCTCACAGCATTCATTCTGCACCACCATCGGGTACAAGAAGTACACATATGCCTATATTTCTGGCATTAAGGATGGGGAGGTCTGGCTGCTCGTCGATTCCCCCACCCTGTGCCAGATGCACAGATACTCACTCCATGCCTGCTGGCTGGTCCTGTTGTGTCTTGTGGCTGTGCTTTCCTCTTGGACCTACAGAGGAAGAGGGTGCCACAATTGCAACTCCTTTAACAGCTCTGTGGGGCAAATGGGCTGCTATTTGTGGGCTTATACCCCTTCTGTGTAGAAGAGTCTCCCAGGCATTGTCTTGCATACATAGGGAGAGTCACACAAAGAGAGAAATGTGGCTTCTATCCCAGAGAAGCTGAGATCAAATGGCCCTGGAGCACTAGAGGATCCATGATTGTGAGGTTGAATCTACCTTCTTCTTGATTGAGCTCTAAGTAGCTATGTGTTCCAGAGCAAGGCTCGACTCTCTGAGTCCCCTAGGCTCCCTCCACTTGGACACTGTCTCTGGGCCCCTCCCTAGGTCACACAACTGTCCTTTCTGCACCTTATGTACTTCTTAACACACCCAAGCTAACACGCCTCTCTTCGCACTGACTCAATTTTCTTGTATCATTCACCATTGCTCTCTCCCTGGTTCATGGCTGAGCTCATTGGAGACAATGACCACATCTTATTCATCTTTATGTCTTCAGAGCCCAGCATTGTTCTAGGAAATACCTACCATATAGCATTATTATATATTGATATATTTATTTAAGTGCCTAACATGGTGTTTGCACATAGAAAACACTTGGAAACTATTGGCTCTTGTTAAAGTCCATTCAGTTGATGTTTACAATTAACTGTCCTCCTGAAATCCATGTCATTTGCCCCATCTGAAAGATGAGGAAACTGAGTCTCAGAGGCAGAAACAAGTTCTTGTACTGGAGGACACTGGCTGACTCATGCATGGATTGGGTCTTTGATGATGAGGGTTTGCAGAGAGTGGGAAGACTGCTTCCTCAGGAGACTTAGACTAAGAAGGGAGGGGTTGGGAAATAGCTCTGGCTGGAAATCTTGAGCCCGAGAATTCCAGAGTCCACAACAGGAAGAACCCAGGATCTTGTGGGAAATGTGTTCCGAGGATTGATGGTGGGTCTAAGTGCTGAGCAAGGACTTTTTCCTTTCCTCATCTGCATTTGGGAAATCTTTACTTTTCCTTTTTAGAGATCAATGCACTATATTTCTTTTTTTCCGAAGGTACATCTATTAAACCAACAGTGGTTGAGCTCATGGACAGTTCCCCACCATGTAATTAACCCCCTTGGGATCCCATTAAGATCCAATTATATGCTATGATTTTATTCACTAAAAGTAAATAGAGAAGGTGCCTGCTGTGCAGCTCAGGTTTAGAACTCCCGGCCACTTGAGCACATGGGGCTCACTTTGACAATCTGTGCTTCTTGTCCCCCTTAGCAGTGTTTAAGCATCTTCTATGTGCTCTTGCTCTTAATTCAGTATTTTCTGAAATCCTAGAGGAAAGTATAATGGAGGGGTTAGGGGAAAATCCTCTGGAGCCAGACTTACTAATGAAATGATTTTGCATGAGTTTCTTAAGCTCTGTGAGCCTCAGTTTCTTCACCTGAAATATGGCAATGATGATAGCACCCACTTCCCCGGGGATTTGTAAGGATTAAATAAGACAAGCAGGCAAAGTGCTTCTTGGGGACCCTGGCACATGATTAATACTCTTCAAATACCAAGTTCTGTTAATTAGTAGCAATAACAACTTCATAAGAGTCATGGTCCTTAGGTAACATGCTCTTGCTTTCACAGAAGTGGAAAGGGGTTCAAACAAATAGATGCACATGGGCCAAGGTCACACATGCAATGGGATTGGGATTTAAGCCAATTTTGCTTGGTTCCAGAGCCAATGCTCTTTTCTACACCCATCAGGGCCAAGAATGGTGTCTCTATTTCAAATTGGCCACCAACAAGATAGTAAATAAGGGAAGCCATTTCCATGGAGTTATCCAGATTTCAGAAACCTTTGAGCTAGAGGCTGAGACAGAATGAGTCTTGGGCATGTGGAGATGAGGTCAGGGACCTTCAGAGTTCTTTATTCTTGTGGTCCCTGGGTCAGCTCCTGGAGGTGGGACAGACCTCCACATAGCTGCAGCGGGACCCACCGTCAATCCTTTGACAATCCAGGTAGGCAGTGAGCACAGGGAGGAAGAAGGGGGCCAATTTCCCTTCTTGGAAGGATTGAAAACCACTGAAGGGCTTGACTCAGGGGGGTGACTTGATCCAAATTATATTTTAAGATCATTCCAACTGCTAAGAAAAGACAAAATTGGAAGGTAAAAATTTGGTTGATAAGAGGAGAATCTGGCAAGTAGTCAGCAGGCAGTTGCAGACGGGTTCACTGGTACAGGCCCAGTGCCCAGAGAGGGGCCTGGCTCTTTGTGATATTACTTTGGCTCAAAGTAACGCACATGCCCAAGACATTGGGTCAAAGTAGTTTCATCTCCCCACCGGCCTCCAGCATCCCCTCCCGCCCAGCCCCACCTGCATAACCAGGGAACACTTCCACCAGGAGAAGTTAACACAAGGGGAAGAGGAAAGCCTCATGGATGGAAGACAGAAGGCCAGGCCAAGAGGGTCGAGTCAAGATGGGTGAATGACGATAGTAGTCTGGGGCTCTAGTTTCTCTTCCCAGCTGGTATCGGGTCACTGGAACCTGGCTGGCCACCCGTGCTTTGAACCCAGGGAATTCTGGAGGAATACAGCATCACACCAGCCCATGGGTTTGGACAGGAAGTGCAAAGCGGCACGATTACAGCAGTGCAAACCACAGGCAGGAAATTTGGTTCCAAGAGAGCGGCGTTGCCTGGCTTGGACTCCTGCCAGGCTGCCTGGGTTACAGTTCCTCCTGGTACCCAAGGGCCAGGGAATGGTTGGTGATGACAAGTGATAAGGAACAGTGTTTTGAATTGCAGCTGATAGGGAGGGAGAGAGAGAGACAATGGGGTCACTCAATTTGAATGTAAAAGCCTGTGGCTGTAGAGATGATGGCACTCCAGGGATACCCAGGCAAGCAGCTGGCACATGTGGGCTTGAAGGTGGGAGCTGAAGGCTCTTGGGAACAACTGTCCTTGGAAACTTGCTCTGAAGGTTCAGACTCTCCATAACATGCTGTTGAGACACTGCGGGTTGCAGACTCTAGGTGCTCTCTATCATGAGCAGTGTGCTGACCTGGCCTCTGTGAGTTATAGTAGCCTGCCAAGCCTAGGCTATTCCACATCTAATCTCCTGGGGTTCCTCTGTCTTCAGATATCCATCAGGAGATCATGTTGTTGCTCCTGGGTCTCATGAGTGCTAGGTGGCTCCGGTCTGGGTTATGTTGTCTTGGACAAGTCATTGAACTTCTCTGACCTCATGTGTATAAAGGGGATGCTCACAAAAGGCCCTGTCACAAGGATGTTATGAAGATCAACCAAGATAATAGGAATGCAGAACTTTGGAAAGTAGAGTGTAACTGCAAGGCATAATTTATAGTAGCAGTAGTACGAACGAACAGTCATAAATTCATATCACTAGACCGTTACTGTGGTAAGCAGCACTGGGGGTACCCAGATGCGTGATCCAAGGGTCTTCTATCTCTAGGATCTTAAAGTTCCCATGTTTATAATAGAGCTGATAATAGCAAATAGGCCTTATAAAGCACCAACTATGTGCCAGGCACCCTTCTCAGTGCTTTATGTGCATTATTTGATCATCGCAATAATTTCACGATATCCTGTTTCATAGATGAAGAAACTGATAAGAGGTGGTGACAGGGTTAACTATAGACCAGCTGGTGGCAACATCCATGTTCCTACCCAATGTGCTCTATTGATGAAGAAGATCCACCTGTGGCTTTCAGGATCTGCCATGATGTCATACATGATTTGCCCTCACTCCCCGGACCACTCACTCCTCTGTAGGCTTGCCAGGAAGTGGTCCATCTGTCCTTGGCAGTGTCTCACAGAGGTCACCAGCACAAACTGAGAGTCAGATGCCAAGGGTGATATCTCTGCTCTCCACTTCCTAGAATGGGATATTGGATGAATGATTTATCCCCAGCCTCTGTTTCCCCGTCCATAAAATGGGAGACATTGTAAGTTGTCTTTTAATGCTATTGAGAAAATGTAATAAAAGAATGCCTATAGGATACATAACAATGAGTAAGTGCTTAATCCATCTGCATTTACATGATTCACTGGTAGCACATGGAGGGGAAAACAAGATCATGGCTTCTGCTGCTTGGAGGAAAGCAATGGTTGCTTTTGAGTTCCCAGTTGGTAGAAGCTGAATTCTAGGTCTTGGCAAAAAGATCTGACCCATTATCTACTGGGGGTACATCTTTAGGACCCCAGTAGTAAATAATCATATCACCCAAAATCCCACAGTAGAAAAGAGATCTTGGGGATGGATTGGACTTGGAAAGCTAACATGGTCATTTATTTGAACTTTGTCTAAATTATTTAAAGTGCACCTGCTGCCAGGGACCTCCAGGTAAGCAGCCCATGTTATGAAAGTGCATACTTACGTGAAACAACCACTACACAGCAGCAAAGGTGGAACAAGCCACCCTCAAGAATGGCTATTTTACTGTCAGGCAACCCTTTGTCTCCAGATATTTTCCAGTAACTATTTGGTTACTCTAGACCAAAGCCTGGTGGGGTGGGTTGACCTTTGTGATTTTCATCTTTCAGATGAAATCGGGTTCAGATAGGCTCAAAGCCAATGAGCCAAGGTCAGAACTCAGACCTTAGTAGTTGTAAAGTCTTTAGTACGGTAGAGTCTGCAATAGATAGCTACCTTGCTGGTACTGCCTGATGCCAGATGGCTGAAATGAACATTCAAGGAAAAAACAGCAGTGTTTCATGGCACTAGAGAATGAAAACTGGGATTCTATTCACTGAATCTTAGATTCATTGTAGAAGATGCTCTAGCTCAGAGGTTGTCAAACTTTTTATAGCATGGAAGTGTTTGTTTAAAAAAACTCTTGTGGGAAAAAAAGAAAAGAATGAATAAAACAGATGAGACCTTGGCTACTTTGGTTTAAGACAGTGGCAAGAACTTAGCCATGAGATGTTTGAACTCTATTCCCTTACTCCTGAGTAGATTCCATGGAAGCTCTAGAGCTTCATGGAGCATTTAAGAAACAATGTATAGTGAAGAAGGCCTGATTGAGCCTTAGAAAATGAGCCCACAGCTTGAACCAGTTTTCTCATCTTTAAAATGGTCATAATCAAATTGCATCATAGATGAGCTAATCCGTAGGAAGCACTCAGCAGTGCTTGATACAGAGTAAGGTCTGATAAATGCCAGCTAAAAATTATTATTATAGTAAATATCCCCATGTCTATTACTACTTCTTGAACTTCAGGAATCTGTTCAGTCTCTGGACCTCAGCTACATTAACTGTAGACAGGGATCACAATGTCTACCTTGCCTTGTTGTGGATAAATTTCAAACAAAATAGTTTTGTAAATATAAACTTTTCATAGTCCCTAACACTTTCCCCTGTTGCCATGGGAACTCAGAAACTACATAAGAGTTGATCCTCCATCTAAGTGTCCCTAGTACAGCTAGGGTGACAACTCTCAGGACACATTTTGAAATTGCAGTCTTAAGGAAATTTAACCATTCAGTCTAAATTCTAAAGATCTTTCCCGCATTTGCCCAGAAAACAGCTCCATGTTTGCAGACTCTCCTTCCTCTGATGAGCACGGTTCCCTGTCCAATGATCTTTCTTCTACCAGCCTCCACTTGACACCCCAACTGCTCTCCCTCCCAACTTCTAGAGCCCAGTAGAAGTAGAAGTCAGGGACAAGCCCTTAGGAGCTGGGTTTCAGGGCCACTTGTACTACCATCCAGCTGTGTCTCCTCCAAAGGACCTTCACCTCTCTGTTCCTCACTCACCATAGCTGAGAGACAGCAAAATGTCTTATCTTTTGTTCAAGTGGCGTGTCCAGTGTGTGTTTGCAAGGGGAGTCTTCTTATTGCTGTCATTCAGGGGCTCGCGTGGATGGAAGCTCCAACTCTACCTGTGTTCCCGTGAGCACTGAAGCAGGGGGAAGTAGTTCGGCTTGAATCACACACTGGGCTTAACGCTTCCTACTAGAAATGGTATATGTGGCTTCCACTAGCCTCTCATCGGCCAAAGCAGGTCATGTGACCAAACCCAAGGGCAGAGAGGGCAGGAAATGCATCCTACCACTGTCTGGGATGAGAAGAGCACAAATCACTACCACAGGCAATTATCACAAAGGATCAGGAGGGTGGGCCACGGTGGCTCAGCAGGCAAGAATGCTTGCCTGCCATGCTAGAGGACCCGGGTTCGATTCCTGGTGCCTGCCCATGTTAAAAAAAAAAAGGGCCAGCGGTCTGGACATCCCAGAGGATGATAATGATGATGATGGTGGCAAATAACAGCTGCATTTATTAAGCCTTAGTTGTGCCAGGCTATAACTCCACCTGTGTCATCTCATTTGATCCTCATGACTCAGTGAGGTAGGTGCTCTTTACATCCCCATTTACAAAGTTTGGGGCTGAGGCTTAGAGAGATGAAGTCATGATGCAATGTTACAGCCAGTAAGGAGATATTTTTCTTGCAGTCCTGAGCAGAAAAATGGAGGTGAGTTAATGAAGGGACCATCCACAAAGCTCTGGGTCACATGGGCCAAGAGAAGGGAATGGATGTCAGAAGTCAGAGTCCTAGCAGAAGAAGAGGTATTGCACAAAGGGAAAGAGCTACTGCCACCATGGAGAGGATAAGTGTCCAAACATGCTCTCCTCCACCAGTGGCCTCCATTGGACAAATCCAACCAGCAACCAGAAAACAAGGGAATCCCTGGCTGATGCAGTCCACACACAACAGATTTCTAGGGCCCAGAACTGGGTAAAAAAGGATGGAGACTGGTTCCACAGGGTAGACCAAGAATATCCAGAATTGTGATAAATCTCAGTTTTAAACCCATATTTTTCCTGCCACTTGTGTCTGAAAGAAATTGAGGGTTCTGGTATCATGCAAGGAAAAGTTTAGGGAGACCAAAGCTGTGAGTAGTAAGCTGATATGGTCTTCAGTTCTCCATAGCAAAACCGACAAGGAATTCAGGACACCCTTCTTTGAAATCATGTGTATATATTATGTTTGCTCCCATGCTGAGAATACTTTCATATTTTTAGGCAAGTTCATTTTTACAAAGCTATTATTCATGAAACCATACCTGCACTACCCACCCACCCCCTCCAAAAACAAGCTGAATAGCAATCCATTTCTAAAAGAATTCAGCCACACATTTGAATGATAGGTAATGGGAAGTCTGACAAGTTGTGTGTTCAAGGTCCCTTCCCAGCAACACCACTAGGAATAGACAATGAGGACACATTCGCTCTTCTCCAACAAGCCGGAAGAGCTTATTTCCCAGAGCAATGAAAAGTCTTGCGAATTGGGCCAGAAAGCTCAACTGTGATTTATCTGGAAACAACTGTTAAACATTTCAGAAATTAAATTTACTAAAATGTAGGGGAAGGAAGGTTAAAATAGACGTTGAGAACAAATATCAAATGTTCCACTTTTGTGGTGAAGGGCGGAGGGAAGGTGTCTTTTTATTGATTCCATTCTTTCATTTGATGAGGATTTATGGTTGTGCTTCTACTTGCCTGGGAGATATATAGTACCTAGAAGGATTGGAGTTGTAGCATGCAGGAGACCTTGCAGGAGACACAGCCTGCCCCACGGAGGTGAGAGCCTGTGCTTGGCTGGGGAAAGCAATCTTATTAGTTAGCATTTATTGAGTGTGTCCTCTGTGCCAGGTTATAAACGGAACACCTCCCATACTTTATTTCATTTAATCCCACAGCAATAATGGTGGGTTGATATTATTGTCCCCCTTAACCAGATGAGGAAACTGAGGCACAGTTAGTTTCACTTGACCAGGATCCCACTACCAGGTCAAAGATAGAGTGGGAATTATATTCTAAGCCATCCAACTTCAGAGACATTGCTTCTAATCACTCTGATACTCCTGTGTATTTGCCCTTAACTGCAAAGTAACTTCCCAAAAGCTCACGTTAACTGAGTTTCTACTACATTCCAGGGACAGTGTTGGGAGCATGTATGTATATTATCTCAAACCCTCAAGGTGGCTCTGAATTATTCTCATGCTCCACTTGGGGAAGTTGACGCTCAGCAAGGTTTTGTGACACTCCCTTGGCCACATTGCTAGTTGCTGAGCCAGGATTCAAAATTGTGTCTCTATGGCTCTAGAACCCGTGTTCCACCTTCTCCTTGCAGTACCTCTAACCTGTGGCTGGGATGAAAAGTCAGTGTCCAGGTGTGGATACCCAGAGCAAGCAGCTATGGCCAAAGCTTCAGGGCCCTTGTCCACTGTTCCTCTGGCAGGCTGGTCTGAAAGGGCGAGCTTGCACAAACATATGTGCACAGGTGTGAACCACTGCTGCTGGTTCCTCCAGGCGCCTTTTGGCACACTAGGAAAAGGTGGGCTGCTCTCTCTCTGGGCTGACATGGCCCTGTGGTCGCATAGCTTGGGGACATTAGCAGCAGCTTGGAAACTCGTGTGCATAAGGACAGAGCCACATGCAGGCTCTCTCTCCTTAGGACCCGCAGCCCACAGCACTGCATCTTTATACCGCATAGGGAGACCCACCCCAGGAACACACACCATCCATCCTTACCCGCTGGAAGAATGAAATCAATACTTGCCAACCCCCATTGTTCCCACCACCAAACTTGCTTCAGGCATATGTGTTTCTTTATTATGTTTGGGCATTCTTTTCCTCAGATTCAAATAAGGATGATCTTGGAGCTGTTAACAGCTGTATTCATAAACAGCACACCTCACCTTCCCGGGATCCCACCTCCAAGTAGAAAGAGACTTCTCAGGAGAGAGTTGGCTTGAAGGGTGAGCTGGAAATACAGGTGGAGCCCTCATGCTCTCCTTGTAATGGCTCCAGATTCCAAAGTTCATTCTGTCTTCCACCTCAAGAGCTTTTTAAATCACTCCCCTTCCATGAAGAGCTGGGAGGTTTCATTTCATTCAGTCCTAAGATCTGAACCCTGGGCAGGTTTAAAACATCCTGGAAACTGGCTTAAAGAAGAAATGGTTGAGGAATGACAGATGGTTCACCTTGAGACAGGGATATTTCCTGGAGATGTGGGGACCTGTCCCGGGGACAAAGGGTCTTGCTGATTCTTTTTGCCTCTAGTTCGGATCCAAGGGTGGAAGATAAAAGATGTGCCTTTCAAGGTAAAGGCAGACATCATTCAACAGCTGTGTGATTATGGCAGCAGCTTTCTTGAGAAGTAGTGAGTTCTGTATCATGGGAATAATCATAAAGAATCTACAATAGGGGATATGGTGGAGTAAATGTGTCTGTTGGGTGACAGGTTAGAAAGATCATTCTCAATCTCTTTCTCTCTTGGATGTTGAGTCTTGTCAAGCGTCAGGCCCATAGTTGTTATTTTGCCATAGCTAGTCATGGTGGTTCCTGGTTATAGAGACAAACTGAGAGGGATATTTAGAACTTATGTATGTGAGCTTTGAGACTAGGTGAATCTGGGTTTGAATCCTGGCTCTGGCATGAGCCGCATAAACTTGGGCAAGTTGATTGAACATCTGTAAGCCTCTGTTTTCTTCTCTGTAAACTGGAACATACCTATCTCACAGGGAACCTTGCAGACTCAATGGTCCACCAAATGCCAAATGCTCAGAACTGAAAAACTGGCAGGTGTTTACACACATGTTGTGTGGTGCAAGAGACAGGACTGAGCTGGTGTGAGCCCCACAACTTTGCTGGCTCTAAATGCATTTGGTGTCTCCCCTTATTTCTTAGATTAAAATGCATTACCTGTAGCAATGTTTCCATTATCAAAAATGATGGCAAAACTTCCCTGGCCCTTTCTGAAACAAAGACCTGAATTTAATTACTATTTATATTCAAATTTTGAACTCATGTAACTAGCTCAGTTTAAACCTCTCTCCACAACCTCTTCCCTTCTTCATTCTCTCCTTCTCTCTTGCTCGCTCTCTCTTTTTCACTTACATTCACAAATTCTACTATTTTGAAAAATATGTTCCCTCTGATATAAGAATGAGGTTTTGGGGGGTATTTCACCCGCTTTTTTTTTTTTTTTTTTGCTAAGGAAACACCTTTTTAGGGTTGGCATGACATTAATAAAAATAATAAAGGAGATGGTGTGAAGGAAAAAGGTAAATAAGGCAATTCATACATCATCTCCAACAGACACAGGCATAAGGCAGAGAAAAATCACCACACTGTGCTGTGTACTCGGGGATTTTCCTGCGTCAGCTCGTTTGCTGCTTTCTGGGCTCACAGCTGACCATGTTGTGGGCTTGGTTTTCTCTGCTTGGTGGGGCTGGCCCTGATTTGGAGCCTTCTCACAATTAGCTGTGTCTCCTTTCTGCAGCAGGTGCAAATAGAGGCATCTTTTTGTAGGTGATGACTTAAAATTCAAAAGAATTCCTCTGTGCCCCAACCCCACATTCACACTCACTCATACTCTGGGCAGCATGGTCAGTGGTGCCCCTGGGGACCGTGCCTGCACATGGGACCGACAGGCTGCACAACTTGCAGGGCCCAGAGCAAAATAAAAATGCCGGGCTCCTTACTCAAAAAAGATGATGATTTTCAAGATGGAGCAGTAGAGGATGAAACCGATGCAGGGCCCTGCTGAGCCTGAGGCCCCACGCACAGGCCATGATGCGGGGCCCTGCTGAACCACGATGTTGGCCCCTGCTGCAGCCCTTCAGGTGGCACGTCTGTGGATGTGCACATAGATGGAGCCCTACCTGACTTCACATCATCCCGTCGATCAGCAGCTTCCCTGAAGGTGAGTGAGAAGGTGAAAGAACCCTCCATTCTGGAACCCAATTAGTCGCATGATCAAAGCGAGGCCATAATCTGGCCCGAAGAATCCCAGGTGGCAACAGAAGGCTGTCCTAAGGGGTGCCTGGTACGGTCCACCCTGCTGGGGGGCGCCCCACCTCCAGGGGCCAACAGCAACACGTTTTTATAGTCCCAGAATTATGCAAGGCCACACTTGGTAGAGGCCTTGGAAATCAGCTCTCCAAACAGTCCCATTTTATAACATTGGACACTGAAGTCCAAGAGGAGGGAAAGACTTTTTTCTAGGAATGATAAATTATTATTTACAGAGTTCTTTGCTATGTTCTCCATGGTCTCCAAGTGTTTCGCGTATATTAGCTCTCATAGCCAACAAGGGAGATAAACACAGTTGTTATCCCCACTTTACAGATGAAGAAACTGAGGCACAGAAAAGCTCCAAAGCTTTCCTGAAATCTCCCAGCTGGCCAAGCGCTGAGCCCGGTCTGATTCTGGAGACCTCCATTCGTGAGCCGCTTTGTTATATCCAGAGCAACGTGAGGGCAGGGTCCCTGGTCCCGGCTCCCAGCACAGTGCACCTCCACGAGCCTTCAGCAGCCCCTGCTCTGACTCTTGTCCGACTCATCTGATATCCCCCTTCCACCAAGTCCCTCTGTGAAGGCCAAGGTCTCACCCGGCCAAGTAGCTTCACAGCAGCAGACACAGGAGACCTTGAACACAAGGGACTCATGTGAACCTAAGAACAAAACAGGTTTGGTTTTCTGTGGAAGAGAGATGCGTCTTGGGAGAAACCAATCGGCCAGGGCTTAGGGCCCTTCTGGGAATGAATGAGGATGCTCCTGCCAGGGCCTGGGAGGCTGTGGCCAAGACCCCAGGTCTTTCCTGCCCGGTGCTGGCCCAGGCCTGGCAGAGTTCCACCAGGAAGGGAAATGGGTGGGAAGGTGGGAGACAGGCTCGTGGTGTGGGTGTCAGGGCACTGAAGAGCTACCTGCTTCGCCCAGCAAAGGCCTGCACCACCAGCATGGCCACCAGCCATGCTGTGTAAACATTCGGCTTTCCTGGCAAAGCTGGCAACAGGGAGGGAGACACCGAAAGCTCCACGGATGTCCTCCCTCATGCTCCACCCTGCCCAGCCGTCCCTCTGCTTCCCCTTTGCAGAAAGTTGGCCTATTTTCGTTCGGCTTCTGCTTAGAAGCTCGGTGATTTACTCTCACTGCTACCGCGACTCCCTCACTCAGAGATAGTTTCCCTGGGGCAGCGACAAAAAGTCAACTGACTGCAAAGAGGCAACCCAAGTGTGTGTCCCCATTAAAATTCCCCAGATGGAACAAACCGTGATGCAAATATGAATGCTAAGGTTGTGGCTACGGATGGTGCCAGTTTTAGTTTAGTTTAGTTTAGTTTGGTTTGGTTTCTTAATTGCGGTGAAGTTCGCATAACATGAAATCAACCATTTGCAGTGTACATTTCAGTGGCATTTAGTACAGTCACAGGGTCATGCTCCCACAGTTTCCTCACCTCCAATGGAGGTACCTGGCCTATGGAGCAGTCAGCCCCCCTCCCTCAGCTCCTGGCAACCTCTGATCTGTTTTCTGTTTCTATAGGTGTACCTATTCTGGAAGTTTCCTATAAATGGATTTGTGGCCGCTAGTGTCTGGTTTTTTTCACTTCGCTTAATGCTTTCTGAGTTCATCCATGTGCCGGTTTGAAAGGATGGATGTACCCTAGAAAAGCCATGTTTAATCCTAATCCCATTTTGTAAAGGTAGCTATTTCTCCTAATCCCCATTTAGTACTGTATGTTTGAAACTGTAATTAGATCATCTCCCTGTAGATGTGACTCAATCAAGAGTGGTTATTAAATTGGATTAGGTGGAGATGTGGCTTTACCCATTCCAGGTGGGTCTTGATTACTTTACTGGAATCCTATAAAAGAGGAAACATTTTGGAGCAAGGAAGAGATACAGAGAAGCAGAGAGTCCACCAGCCAGCAACCTTTGGAAATAAAGAAGGAACACACCTCCCGGGGAGCTTCATGAAACCTGAAGCCAGGAGAGAAAGCTAGCAGATGACTCCACATTCGCCATGTGCCCTCCAGCCGAGAGAGAAGCCCTGACTGTGTTCACCATGTACCTTCTCACTGGAGAGAGAAACCCTGAACTTTATCGGCCTTCTTGAACCAAGGTATCTTTCCCTGGATGCCTTAGATTGGACATTTCTATAGACTTGTTTTAATTGGGACATTTTTTCGGCCTTAAAACTGTACACTAGCAATTTAGTAAACTCCCCCTTTGAAAAGCTTTCAGTTTCTGGTATATTACATACTGGCAACTAGCAAACTAGAACAATCCACATTTTAGTTTTTTGTTCAAGATTTTACTTTACCTTACGTGAAGTTTATTTGAAATATGTATTTGACACATAAGTGGAGGGATTGTATCTGCAGTGCCCTGGCTGGAAAGGGTGCACTGAAAGGGGATGACCTAAAGAGCTATGGGCAGGAGAGGGACTTACAGGCAGGCAGTAACTTGCAGGGAGCTCTTCCACCCAAGGCTGGAAGGGGCAAGTGGGGTGCAGAGGCAGCACCCAGAGGGATCGAGACATGAAGGAGGCTGCCCACAGCAAAGAGGTGACGGCTCCCCTCTGCTGCCTCCTGCCAGGGCTCCCCATTGGCCAAATCCCAGGCGGAGAGCAGGGGGTCAAGGAAGGACAGTGGATCTGGGCGGGGGTGGGGGGTGGGCGGGCAGCAGAATATATCCAGCACGATGGCCAAAGGCTTGTGCCTAATTCTCTCTCCTCTCCTTCCAGGCTTCAGGCTGCCCTTCCCCTCCTCTGAGAAATTCCATTCTGTCCATCCTTAGTTCACCCTCCTGTTTGCCTCTGCAGTTCCCTGCTGGCTTTGCAGCTTCCCTGTGTCCCCTCTGCTGTGACCTAACCCCAGTGTCCCGGGCAGAAGATTTGGGAATGCTGGACTTGGGTTTTCAAACTGCTGCTTTTCTTGCCGAGCGCCCTGCAGTATAGGTTGTGTGCAGGCTCTGAGGCTCGCCAGCTCCCAGTTTGAATCCAGTGCCTTTTCCCCAGGAAATGAAAAACCAGTAGGCAAAGGAACCTTGAGATTTGACTTCTCTGAATCTCTGCTTCCTCCCCATGAAGGTGGGGCCAAAGGAGGAATCGGTTTCCAAGGGAAGGCCTGGAAAGGACGTGTCAAGTTAGGGCAGTGCCTGGTTACATAGTAAAGATTCAAGAACTCTTACTTCTTTTGACTGTTCTCCAACCAGTTCCAAACTCTCTTGTATTTGCATTTTTCACTTTGAGAGACTGGATTATACTGCTAAGTAAGAAATAGGTCTTTTTCTGCAGCCTAAGAAGAAATGGTGGCTCTTTCTACCTCCCTTCTCCTCTCGGCCTTTTCCTCCTTGCCCCCATCCTCCTTTTACAACTGTTTTTCTTCTTTCCCCTTCTCTTCTTTCTCCTGCTCTCCTCCTCCTTTTCCTCCTATTGATTGTCCTTTGTGCTGGGTGTGCAGTTTGTCCGCTATGTCCCAGTTGCTGCCTGGGTCCGCTGCTGTGTGAATATCCTTCGCTTCTTTACTCGCAAACACAGTTTTGCTGTAGCTCATTGTTGCAGGTTCGCCAGGCCTTGGTAGCTGTCCAGGCCCCCCGACCTGCGCTGGCTCCCCACAGCGGGCGTCCCTTCAGGCTGCTTCTTCCTGGAGGAGCGCAGCATCTCGAGAGTGGCTGTTTGTCCCAACACCATGGTTTTGTACAGGAAGCAATAGCTTCCAGACAAACTGGTGGTCAGAACAGTCTTCCTTTAGGAGCAAGGGGTCCCTTTCTCTGTGGCATTTTTTTAAATGTTCATCTTCCTCCTTCAACAAACTTCTCCCCCTCTCCCATGACTGAGCTCCCAGGCCAAACCAGCCCACAAAATACAGAAAACCCCCTTAAATTGTCACTGGCCCAGTAGAAAGGCCTCACCACTTCACTGTTGCCTCATTCTATGGAGGCAGAAAAAGAAAATCCATGATCTGAATTTCCAGGTATATTGAATTGTGGTTTTTTTCTTATTCAGAAAAGAAAAATGCCATTAAGACAGAAATCTAGGTAATCCTTGAGGTCTTTCCCCTGTTTTCTTCCTACTTGTAATTTTTAGTTTAAAAATGAGTTAATAGAAAGAGCTTACATTTTAGCTGAGCCATCCTCAGTGAACCCTGAGCTCTCTCTTTCTGGGTGTGCAAATGCTGGGTATGCGTGCAATGGCCTTACCCGGAGGGTACCCAGCAACCCAGAGCAGTCACACTCTACCTGGACATGCCATGTGTGTGTAGGGATGTATGTGCAAACATGTGCACACACACACAATCAGAGCTCACACACACAGCACACACACACACAGTCAGGGGAAGGGGACTTACAGTGGAAGTGACGTTCCCTCCAAACCCTAGCAAGAAAATAGAGAAAAGGCCCTGCCTCCTAATATGCACCATTGTCCCCATCTAAGGTCATAGTCTCAGGCTCCTTTTATCCTTCCTTCCTTCCTTCCTTCCACCCTTCCTTCCTTCCTTCCACCCTTCCTTCCTTCCTTCCTTCCTTCCTTCCTTCCTTCCTTCCTTCCTTCCTTCCTTCCTTCCACCCTTCCATCCACCCTTCCTTCCATCCACCCTTCTTTCCTTCCTTCCTTCCATTCACTGTTCCTTCCTTCCATCCACCCTTCTTTCCTTCCTTCCTTCCATTCACTGTTCCTTCCTTCCATCTACCCTTTCTTTCTTCCACCCTTCCTTCTTTCCTTCCTTCCTTCCTTCCATTGCTCCATTCATCTACTCAACTAAGAATCATCAAGTAATTGCTCTGTGCCTGACATTCTGCTGTGTGATACATGCAATTCCCACTGAATCCTCACAGCAACTCCATAAGATGAGGCACTTGTTATTTTCTCCAAAGTGAAAAAGCAAAGGCTCAAACCATTCAGCTTTGATGGATGGGTTCAGTCCCTCACTGGCTAACTCCAAAGTCTGAGCTCCTCCTGTGATACCATGCTTATCCAGGGGTGGGGGGCATGTGCTGTCAGCTGTCGGGTTTAAATGTTTAAGCCTTATCACAGGTATATTAGTTTTACTCTGCCCTTTTCTGAAAAGGATTTCAAACGTCTTGGCTTAGATTTGTTAATTTTGGATTATAAGAAAATAATCAAGTGTGGACGGCCCAAAAAGAAAGTAAAAAGTTACATCTGGACAGTTAATTTCAGTGAATACCTACTGATAGCTAATATTCAAAAAGACATAGGTAGAAGGGCTCAAACCTTTATGAAAGCAGTGAGAACTGAAGAAATTTTGGGAGACATTCACTACAGTCCATGTTATGTGCCAGGTAAAATGTTATACATACCAATAATAGATTAAATGATTTCATTTACTTATTAGTATCTTTGGCCTAATTCTCTAAGTGGTTTATGGAACATATAAACAAAATAATGATGAGGATAACCTAAAAACTAAAAACATGAGAACAATGAAAATAGCACATTATCAAAGGAGGCAAGACCAGGCAGTAAACAAAGGGCAGAGGTGCATTTCAAACATTTCTATCCAGTTGCTCTGATTGGGCCACACATTTGGCTCTGAACTTCCTGGTGGCCAGAGTGTAAAGAAAAGCAGAGTAAGTCATGTAATTTTCCTTGTACAATAAGAGAAAACGAACCAGTTTCCTGGGGGCAAGGATGAAGAGAAGTTCACACTCTGCTGGCGGAGTTAAGAGAATAGTCACAATGATACTCAAAGAGTAACTAAAAGAAGGCAGTGTCACCATTAAGTGCCTTCCAATATGGAGATGTGTTTCAAAGGAAAGATAAGGGATTTAAAGCATAGGATTACAATCACTGGGTTCTCAACCTTTGAGAATTCAATTTACTTTAATTTTGCAGTAAACATTTTTTGTTATCAAATTTTAGGAAAGCGCTTGGAAAATGCAGACTCTTCTCAATAAAATGTGTAATTCATCTAAATTCCAGTAGCTTTGTGGTTGTGCCAATGTATCAGGGGATTTAAGGAATTTTACCTTCTTAGCATAGTCTCTGGTGATGGTACACCCTCAATAAATATGTGGTGAGTGAATGAATAAAATATTAAAACTGTGCTGTTGACCAAACAGAAACAGAGGGTGAATTTAATAAAATATTGGTAATTCTTCATTCAACTTAGACATATTCAAAAATAATATGTCATCATTAAGCCAAACCTCCCCTCTCTATCATTTAATATCTTCAATCAAATGTACTCATCCCTCAAATGCTAGAACTAGAGAGCAGTTGGTAGTTTATTGGTTTTTATATATTTTACCGTTGGTAAAAATAGACAGCTTTTTTTTGTATGCTGCATGGCAGGGGTCACACTTCATTCTTTTTCCATGTGAGTATCCCATTATTACAGTACCTTTTGTTAAATTTCTTTGTTTTTGTTGAATTTCTTTGTTTTTGTTTGTTTGTTTGTTTGTGGAAGTACATGGGCCAGGAATCAAACCCAGGTCTCCCGCATTGCAGGTGAGAATTCTACCACTGAACTACCCTTGTACCCGCGTAATCAGCATTATTGAGGTATAATTGCATATTTATTACAATGTACACAGTGTAAGCGTGTAATTTGCTGAGTTCTCATGAGTGAATTTACCCATGTAACCACCACCCTAAAAAAGTTACAGAACATTTCCATCACCCTAGAGATGTCCTTGGGTCCCTTTGCAATGAATTTCCCACCCTTTTTCTCAGGCAGCCACTGATAGAACCAATGGTCTTTAATATGTTTTTCGTATGCTTCTTGAAGTTACTATTTGAATGGAACAGAAGGTTTAAAAGTTTTGAGACTATGCATGAAGTCTAAGCCCCAGGTTCAAGTGATGGGGAAACTTAAGCTAGCAATCTTCTCATAGGCTGCTGGACCAGTGTTCTCTTTACCATGCTTACTGCTGAAACAGTTCTGGTAATTATATCCAAGATGCTCTTGGGAGGAAAGTGAGCTTGTGAGAGTAGGTGACATACATCTCATTGAAGTTAAAAATTGCAGTGTTATGAAATGTATTCTGAATTATTAAGAAAATGAGTCCTTTAAACAAATGTTTGAAAGAAATGAGTTTTGTTGGGAATAATACCTCACAGCCACTTCTCTTAAGTCCAAAGAGAGAAGCAAATTAAGAGATGCCCTTCGAGCAGTTGGGGAAAAAGAGAAAGGAAAAACCACAGAGCTCCTAATAAATATCTTGCCAATCCAATTATAACATTCAAATCAAAGGAGAAAAAAAGACAGTATCAAATATGAAGAAAGCTTTCTTTTTCATCAAAAATAGTCTGCTTCTCATTGTCCAGTGCCAAAGGGGATTTCAAAGTCAGCATTTATAGGCGAGGGAGGGGAATGCCGTGTAAATCAAAGTGAAATAATAAACTTTTTCTGATGGAAATAAGTGGAGTTGTTTGATGTAATTTTGACATTCAGCATAATTCTAGCATCAACACTGAAGTTAGGGGGTTGGGGCGTGTCTGTAAGGTTTATGTAGTGAGAATTTGCCGATCAGCAACATTTAAGTTTGACTTTCAATGTAACCTGGCCTTGTGCATTTTGAAGCGATTGAAAGTCTTCTACTAGGTTCACTGGTGGTGGAAAGGCAGAGAAGACCTGTTTCTAGTATTGTGTAAGGACACTTTCTGCTCAATAAAAGCAGAACTAGTCCATTATCATGATGTAGAAATACCAAGGCTCATAGGAGATGAAATTTTGCTAACAAAATAAATGGATTCTTAGTCATTTGAGTCAGCAGTTGATGTCCTCCCAGATGCTCCCTAAAAAGTTATAGCTAATCCACCCCTCCAGTGTGTGAGAACCTAAAGCTTTCAGCAGGAGACTCATATGCTGCCCTGCTGGTGCTCGTGCCACCTTTAGTGAGAAATCACAGTGATCCGGACATGCCCCAATCTCTTCCCTGAGATCCTGCTCTGAGCACTGGGAGAAGCTGAATGAAAAGTGCTTAGGGTCCCTTTTCTTCCTCAAACCCCCCAGCCTCTTAAGGACCATCAGATTCATAATCTCCACCATGGTATGAGGAGACTGTGGTTTTGAGGGCACTAGTGTGCCCCCATAGTTCATGTCTACCCAGAACCTCAGAATATGACCTTATTTGGAAATAGGATCTTTGCAGATGTAATTAGTTAATGGTCTTGAGAGGAAGTCATCTTGGATTTAGAGTGAACCTTAAATCCAAAGACTTATAAGAAGAGGAGAGGGCACACAGACATACAGAGAAGAAGTCCATACGAAGATGGAGGCAGAGAATGGAGTGATGCATTTACAAACCAAAGAATGCCAAAGATTATAGGAACCACCAGAAGGTAAGAGCGAGGCACAGGGTGATTTCTGCTCAGAACCTCCAGAAGGAACCAGCCCAGCCAACACCTGGATTTTGAACTCTGTCCTCCAGAACCATGAGAGAATAAATTTCTGTTTTTTAAGCCACCCAATATGTAGTAATTTGTTATCACAGCCCTGGGAAATGAAGACAGTTACCATAACCTGGAAATCTATTATACAGACAGAGGTTGGTCTAGTTTCAAAGGACATATACCAGGTAGGAGATGACACGGTTTCATGAACTGTTAATGGTTGTGGCAGCTGGGTTATTTGTTCACAGCTCTCTGATCCCTCCTTCTCTCTGGTAGGGTTGAGTATATTAATTTCCTGTGGTTGCTATAACAAATTACCACAAAGTTGGTGGCATAAACAACAGAAATTTATTCTCTCACAGTTCTGGAGGCCAGAAGTCCAAAATCAAGGTGTCAACAAGGCCATGCTCCTTCAGAAAGCTTTCCTCTTCTAGCTTCTGGTGGCTGCCTGTATTCCTTGGCTTGTGACTATATCTTCCTCTGACTCTCTGTTATGAAGACACATGATGGCATTTAGGTCAATACTGGATAATCCAGGATAAGCTCCTCTTCTCAAATCACTTCCGTTGCCATACAAGGTCATATGCACTCTTTGGCCAAATAAGGTACTATTCACAGCTTTCAGGATTAGGACATGAACTTATCTTCTTGGGGGCCACAAGTCAGCTCATGCCAGGTGGCTTTCCAGTGCCCCTCACTTCAGTAGGTGGGACAGTCTTTAAGAGGCATCATGTGTTTCTGCTCACTCCTCTTGCATACCTGCTACTCTGCCATGTGACAAGTACATTCCAGGTACTGGCTGTTCCTTCAGTCTGGGGCCCGAATGAGATTGAAAAGGATTAGACGTGATCTGACCTACAACTTGGAGCAGAGCTGTTGCAACCAACTCACATACTAGGGCACTTGTAATAAATACTTGTTGTTATGAAGCCCACATATTTGGAGCTGTTTGTTACTGCAGCAAAAGCTGTGTAATACAATGGAGATTGCAAATTGGATGCATGTAGCTTCCATAAAACTTTAAGTATGATGATCCTCCTGAAATATCCCTGACATCTTATCTATTTGGGGAGTGCTTCCTACTCTTCCTCCTCTAAAAAGACTGGAAAAATCCAGATAGAAGGTCTTAGAAGTATGTCCCCATGCCTTGCTTCCATGCATCTGTCTTGCCCATAGACTATCCTCAGAGTCAGGTACAATGCTAATGTGTTTTTGTGTATCCCATGCCTGGGAAAAGCTTCCATGAATGAATGCATAAAAGAATAAATGAGCAAATGAATAGAGCATCCACAACTTTTAAGAGTAGTAAGAGAAGAAAACACTTTTACAGTGGGCCAGGGTAACACAGTGGTCATACTCAAAGGCTCTGGAGCCAGAAGCTCAGCTCTCTCTTACTTGGTGTGTGAGCGTGGCCTAGTTTCTTAACCTCTCTGTTTCAGTACCCCACATGCAAAATGAAAATACTAATAGCCTCCCTCTCTTAGGGCTGGTGAGTAGTTGTAAACAAATAAAGCACTTGAAATAGTGGCTGTCACCTTGTCAGCACTATCTAAGCCAGGGGTCAGCAAAGTAAAGCCCAAGGGTCAAATCCAGCTTGCAGCTTGTTTTTATTTGGCCTATAACCTACTTTTGTATGGCCCATGAACTCAGGATGACTTGCATATTTAAATTACTAAAAATAAATTTTAAAGGATAGTATTTCACGACACACAAAAATGATATATAATTCAAATTCAAGTGTCCATAAGTAGTTTAACTGGAACACAGCGATACCCATTCATTGACATGTCGTCTATGACTGCTTATATGCTACAATGGCAGAGTCAAGTAGTTGCGACAGAGATCACATATGGCCTGCTAAGCCTAAAATATTTATTATCTGGCCTATTACAGATAAAGTTTGCCAACCCTTGATCTAAGTTCTTACACCCTATAGCCTCATTTAGCAAATGAGCACAAGTACACTTGCCCAAGTACTGGAGCCAAGAGGTCAGCAGTGCCTCCCAAGTCTGATTTCTGATTTCTGCTGAAAACACCAGGGATCAGCAGGGATGTTGAGTTCATCTAGGAGCAGGGACAACAGGAGGTGGGAAATTCATACTTTGTTTATACCCCTTCACATCATTTTTGTCATCCGTGTGCATCCATTACTCTCAAGGTGGTTCCCCCACCCCTAGATAAATAAACAAGTAAAGAGGAAACAAAAGTAAATAGAGGATCAAAGAGCACAATTTGAAGATGACATCTTCACTGCAGTCTGAGCTTTCTCTGATTTACCATGAAAAATTCAGAAGCTTCCTCTTTTCTGCTTCATTATCTCTTCCAATTAATTAATTAATCCATTCCATAATTTATGTGCATGTATTTATAGAGAACTTATTATATGCCACGGATTGTGTCAGGCACTGGGGTCTAAACAGTGAACAGGACAGACCTGTTGGTCTGGACCTCAGCAAACTCCTAGTGTCATGACTGCTGTATGACGTGGGGCCTCGTTGGCAAATTTGATAAGGGTACCCCTTCTTCTGGGCAGAGCGCATGGCTTTGTAAATCTATGAAGAGCTGAATTTTAGCCCTTATACAGTGTGCAACCAGCACAACTGTACATGGCGGCCTTGTAGGTCTCCTGGGAGGCACGAAGAGTTAACAGGGACAGTGGAGACACAGGAGACTAAGCAGCACATAGGGCAGCATCTGACCCATCTGTGGCTAAACCAAGAGACACATTTCAGAGAGGTTGTCTTCTAATGAGAGGTCAGTACATACAGCAGTGAAACAGTCTTATAATAAGCCTTTATCTTGATTAGAATTTGTCTTAAATATGGGGACTCTGAGGCATGGAGAGAGGTCAATTAATCCTTTGCCTGTTTCTGAAACTTCCTTTCTAAAGGAGAGAGAGAGAGAGAATTTACATGCTGCCATTTAGGCCCTTTCAATATAGGCACTGGCATAACATTTTGGCAGAGGCACTAAATGACTTAAGAAAGTTGGGAAATGGCAGAAAGATGTTTTTATTATTATTATTATTCAGAAGCTTGTATTTGGTCATATAAATCGTTACACTCACTTAAGTTTCTGCCTCAACCAAGACCAAGAATTACATTTACCAATATTCTCAGGCCCACTGCTACTGTGTAGAACCTTAAGTTGTAACAGGCAAACAAAACAAAACAAAACAAAAACACGATTGGAAGGATTTACCAGCAATGGACTACGAGATTCTGGAATTTGTATGTGTGGGAGACCTGAATACTAAAACAACACTGAATGTCGTGGCCAAGAGCTGCTTCTCTTTCTACGGGTATGTTTATTTTCATAGCCCTATCATGTTATTAAATATGCTTGCATTTAGCCTTCTCTAAACCCTATCATCTGCATTTTGAAGAGAAGACATCTCTCCATTAATTTCCTCCTTTGAAAAATAAATCCGTATGGAATTCGCTATCTATATAGATGAAGGTAGATGTATAAGGTAAGTTATATAATACCACAGCAAGAAACTGCTCTGTTAATAAAATTCAGGGACTTTCTAGTAGCAGCTGTGATAACAGAACCCAGAGAGTGTCATGCAGGAAGGTAGTAAGGTATAGTAAAAGAATTCAGGTTGCGTCTTTGAAACTCACAGTAAATAACAGTTCTAAGCCTGCTGATTGCGCTAGTGAGTGCCAGACAACCCCACCCTGTCCAGAAATCATAGCTTCCTGGAAGACTTTCTTGAGTCTCCTGTGTGTTATGCTATCATATGGAATTTTCTCAGACCACCATTTTCCAAAAAGTAGTCCAACACTGCTTCAGTTCCTTGTTCTACTTTTTTTCCTACTGACTTATTACCATCTGTCATGCTGCATGTATTAGTTAGCTATTGCTATGTAACAAGTGTCCCCAGTGCTTAGTGATTTAAAACAATGACATTGACTATGTCATAATTGTTAGGATTTCAAATGCAATTAATTTGGACCCTTTCACTCAAGACCTCATAAGGCTGCAATTAAGGTGTCGACCAGGGATGAGACCATCTCTGGGCTCTATTTGGGAAAGATCCAGCAGGGATTATTGGGAGCCATTTTAGATGCTGCCTACCACACCACAGATTTTAATAACTTTGTGGCATATTATCACATCCCTCAATATGGGCAAAGATGTCAGCTGGTTTGTTTCTCTTTATCCATGGTGCCCAGGACAAAGCCTCTAATATTTGTTGAAAGAATGCACAAACATAGAGAGCACTTCTATTTCCCAGAGAAATCCCATGTGTGTCTTAGTTCTTTTCTTTCTTGAGTGTAAAAGAACCTGGAGGAGTCTGAGTGGCCAAAGGCTGATGTAGTTTTACATACATTTTTCCAGATAGGTTTATCTAGGAGAATGGTGTTTTAGCAGTGGGTAGAATGGTGGCTCCAAAGCTGCCTATACCTTAATCCCCAGAAACTATAAAGACGTTAATTTGTATCACAAAAGGGATTTTGCAGATGTGATTAAGTTAAGGATTCTGAGATGGGAGATTAGTCTGGATTATTTGTGGGTCCCATCTAATTGTGAGTCTCTAAAGCAGAGAACCCTTTCCGGGTGTGGTCAGAGAGAGACATGATGGCAGAAGAAAGTCCAAGAGATGGAAGTGTCAGAAGGAGTCCCCATTGCTGGTTCTGGGCTATTGGGGACCCTGTGCAAGGACTGCAGAGAGGCCCCCAGCTGCAGAAATGAGAACAGTCCCCAGCTAACAACCAGTAAGAGAGCAGGGGCTTTAGTCCTTCAACCTCATGGAACTGGCTTCTGCCAACACCTGAATAAACAAGGAAACAGAGTCTCCCCTAAGACCCACAGAGGGCGCGCAACCCACTCGCACCTTGGTTATAGATCCTTGAGACCCACACTGGACTTTAAAGTTCCAGAATTTTAAGATAATAAATTTGTCTGGCTTTAGGCCTCTAAGTTTGTGGTCATGAGTTAAAGGAGCACTAGGAAATTAAGACAGCAGGATTCAACAGCTCTAGATTCCTGGTTTGGCTAAGCATGAGAGAAGGAAATAGTGGAGAGTTGTAACCCTTGCTATCATCACTGAAATGACCCAAAGATCATACATCTTCAGCCTTTTGAAAGAGCCTAATTTTCAGTGGTTATGGACGTGAGAAGAAGTCATGGCATATTTATTAAGACCCATCCATGGAGTATTAGGGACTCAGGATTGGATCTTTGCTCCTGATAAAACTGTGGGAAGAAAAGATCTTTCCTTGGAACTTGTTTCTGGAAGAATGATACTCTATTCCAGATCAACATGAAGAGAAGACTGCCATGAGAAATGCATGTTATGCAAGAGGTGTTGGGGGTCATTAGCTCCTCCTTGTTTAAATTGCTTCATGCAAACTTCTTATTGAAGTGCATCTGACATGCAGGAAAGAGTACACATCAGTGGATGATCACAGAGTGAACACACCCATGCAGCCAGCTCCTAGAGTGGGGTCAAAACCAGCTGCCCACAACCCAGTGCCCCATCGCAGCCATTCCATCTCCCCTCAAGTGTCAGCTTTATTCTGACTTCCAACACCAAGGATTAGCTTTGCCAATTATTGTATTTTATAGAGAGAATCACACAGAATGTACTCTTGTGTCTGGCTGCCTTCATTCATCAGTAAGTTTGTGAGATTCATTGCATGTCAGTGTAGCAATAATTGTTTTGTGCTTTTTCCTTAATGGTAATCATATGAATATACAATTGACTTAACCATTTGACTATTGGTAGACTTTTTGGTTGCTTCTGTTTTGAGGCCATTGTGAATGGCACAGATAGGAATATCCCTGTACCTTGTCTCTTGATGAGCACATTATATCCCACTTTTTGGTTGGGTGTATGCCTGGGCCACGGGTGGAGGAGAGGATTCCCAGGTCAAGAACACCTTCTATTGTTCTGCTAGATATATCAGGTCCAGGGCTGAGCAAAGTGAGTCATGCCAGTGGAAGGTCAGAGCCCATCTTTATGGAGAATTTTTATCTTTTGTTCTCATGTATTGCTTTGCATCAATTTCAATTTTGGGAATCATTATTGTGTTGGTTTGAATCTGTTGAGGACCCCAGAAAAGCCTTGTCTTTTAATCCCATTCAGTATTTGCTGGGTGGGAGACTTTTGATTATTCCAATGGAGATATGACCCACCAATTGTGGGTGGTAACTTTTGATTAGATGGATTCCATGGAAATGTGTCTCCACCCATTCAAGGTAGGGTCACTTACTGGAGCCCTTTAAGAGGGAACCATTTTGGAAAAAGTTTTAGAGCCCACACAGACAGAGACCTTTGGAGATGAAAAAGGAATCAGTTCCCAGGGAAGTTTCATGAAACAAGAAGCCTGGAAAGAAAGCCAGGAGATGTCACCATGTTTGCCATGTGCCCTTCCAGTTGAGAGATAAACCCTGAACGTCATCAGCCTTCTTCAACCAAGGTATCCTTCCCTGGACGCCTTAGATTGGACATTTCTATAGCCTTGATTTAATTTGGACATTTTCACAGCCTTAGAACTGTAAATTTGCAACTTATTAGATTCCTCTTATTAAAAGCTGTTCTATTTCTGGTAAATTGCATTCTGGCAGCTTGTAAACTAGAACAATTATAATTTTGAATTTTGCTGCCTCTATAAATTTTGCATCCAGCGTGAATGCCTCACTCACCTCACCCTAGTCCAATACTTGAACAGGTCCAAGAAACATCATAAATGTCTCTGGTCTGCATTCTCCATGTCAAGTTGCAAAGGGGCTGTTATGGAGTTGTGGGAGGTGGGGGCGTTTACAAGCTTGAGTGAACCATTAAAGATTTAGGTCTGCAAAGCTCATACTTATACCTGCATTATCTCACGGGGGCATTTTGTCTTATTTTCAAGTACTTTTTTTTAAATTCAGACAGAACTTTGCAATGTGATCTGAGATTTGCTGGCCTGAGGGAAAACATTCCAAGTTGGATTTTTAATTAATTAATTAACACTAGGGTTGGTGTGACCAGGCTCCCCTCCCAGACCAGCATTCTCAGAAGTAGCCTATGTGAAAAAAGAGGAGCAGGGAGGGTGGGCTGTTTGCAAAGGTCTGGCTGTGCAAAAGGACTATACTCACAGCCAGATTTGGTCCAAATGCCGTCACTGAATTTCCCCTTCCCTCCACTACTGCCAGTTGCCTCTTTCCTATCTCTTCGGCCAGCTCTATCCCAAGGTTTACATGAGCAGCTACAGGCATGATAGGATGAGGCTTTTCAGAGCTTGGATTATTGGGTTTGGCTGAGCAAATCCTCTTCAGAAAAATTATTCACCAGTCGGCCTTATTTACACATTGGGAGCAGAGCACTTTTTATTTTGTTACTTGCTAGTCTTCGTGTGTTCTGGGCATAGCAGCAGCACATGTGAATCCAGGGGCATTTACTGCTGGGAGCCAGGGGAGAGCTGGGGTTGGAAGCTGAGGCTTCTCTATGGGATAATGGTGATTGATTTCACTAGGAGGAAATGGAGCTGTGCTATGACAACTCAGAACTAAATGAGGCTCTAGAACCATAAAGCTGGTTCTTGATCTGTCTTCTGTGTCTCCCAAAGGAAAACGATTTGTGCTAACGATGCAACCAGACCACACAGAGAAAGTCTCTTGCTGGCTTGTTGGTTTGACTGATAAGAGGTTTATATATATGTTCTGCTCAATTTCACAAGGCAACCACATCCCAATCACTCCACTCCCCCTAACTATTTGCTCTAAATTGGGGGTCTGGCTCCTTGGTGCTCCTGACTCCACCTTTGAGGCAGACCCTTGTGGCAGTTTTCAGCTGAGGGGCCCACACTCTGGAAGTTCACAGCCAACCCCATGTGAATCTGGCTGGTGAGCTCAGGGGTAGCCTGGCCTTAACTCTACCCACTCACCCACACTGTCTCTCCTCCACTGTCTGCTCCTGCCCCCTCTGCTTTTGGATGCCATGTTATATGTTCACATGTACAGCTTCTCATCACCATTTCTCTGAGTCTTTACATGATCTCTCCAACTTGCCCTGTGCAGTTCCGGACTCTTCATCTGACGATGAGACCATCGAGCATCCTCTGTGAGCCACCAGGCCTGCCGGGTCTCTGTCCCCCACCTCTGCGCAGAGTACCTGCCACTGCTGGGGCCATGACAGCCCGGGATGGGGGGCCTGGGCGGTTGGAAATAGCAAAATCATGTCACTTTCACGTCTTCATGATCACTATTTTATTCTTTTCTTTCTTTTGGGTGGGTGGTCTGGGAATTGAACCTGGCTCTCCCGCATGGAATATTTTGTTCTTGTCACAAAACAAATATCTGTCTCCTTTTTGGAGTGCATGTAAACTAAAAACTGAAAGCACCTTGAGATCTTCCCAGCCTCCTTACAGTTGGGTATATATTCTTCAAATTCTTACCTTGTAATTTATTTATATAAGTGTAGATGTGTGTGTTTATATATTCACTTAACCATATATCTGAGATATCTTTTCATGTCAGTACATATAGATCTGCCTCATTCTTTTTAATGGCAGCAGCGAATTGCATTGAATGAGTATATCATAATTTATTTATCCAATTAAAATCAGAGACTCTCAGAGCTCAGCTATTGCTTTCAGGCAGAGGAATTCCCTCCACAGTGTCTCTGCGGGATGCCTGCCTAGCCCACACAGGTCTTGGGTTTCCTTGGGTACAGAAAGTTTTGATGGATCCTGGTCTCTGGGGTGGTGTGTTTATTTCTGCTTCTTTCAAATGGCTGGCTATTCAATTAAGACTAAGACAGATTTCCAGCTGTGTCTGTGTCCAAGCTATTTTAAAGACATGCTGTATTTCAGGTAGATAACCTGCAGAATCACTGCCTGGTAGACATTAGCATTTCATCCTTGGCCCTTTATCTTTTCCTTCTGCGTCACCTCATCTTCTTCCTTTACTTTTCTATCTGTTTGGGATTTGAAATAGAATCACCTCCTTGGCACCTGCACCCTTGCCATGCACAGGTGAGCACCTTGGGCTCACCATGTTCAAAGTCAACTCACCGTCTTTCCTTCTAGCCTCCTCCTCTTCCTCCTCCAGCCTGCCAGGGGTGGAATTCTGCCTAGCTGCTCCTCTCATGAGAAGCTGGCATTCATCCTTGTTGGCTCTTTTTCCATCTACCTCATGCCCTACCTCCCAAACATTTCTGGGATGCCTGCCTCACCCTGCAAGCTTGTCATCACTGCTCTAATTCCTGCCACCTGCAAGGGCATGGACCAGAATCTGCCTTCACTCTCATCTCTCCAACCTGCAAGAGCCACCTCAGAAAAAACACATCTGACCACATCTCACCCAGACCCGTCCACCTGTTTCTCCACCTCCTACAGAGGAATGCTTAGGGTGCTTTGCCAGGGCAGGCAGCCTTCCATGCACTGACACTGCCTTATTTTCTTCCCCCATCTTCTGCTTAGCAAGAGTCTAACATCTGACTACTCCCTGCCATCTCTCTGGCCCTGCTGGCTATTTTGCCTGGATAGTCCTCCTCTCCTCTTTAAATCTGAGGAGATGTTGTCTGCTCTAAGGAGTCTCCTTTGATCACCTGGTCTAGGTTAGGTACTTCTGTTCCATTCTCAGCACTTCCCTCTTTTGTTGACCTTAACTTGTATAGCATAGTCGTCAATGTGGACTCTTTCCTGTGTTGAGCTGTGAATTCTCCAAAGACAAAAATCAAGTCTTATCTCTTATCACATACATAATGGATATTCAGTGCACATTGGGTGAATGAATGAGGGATGGATGGATAGATGGAAGGATGGATGGGTGGAAGGATAGGGAAGGAAGGAAGGAAGGAAGGTAGGTTAGATGATGAATGGATGATGGATGGATGGGCAGATGGAAGGATGAGTGGGAGATTCTGAATTCTACAGGTATTATTCTGGTTTCTAGAATCTTTGGAATGAATCTGTACAGTTTCAAGTGGCTCATTGCTCCCTTTAGCTTCCTGGCACATTGTTTTCTGCCCAACAGGGGAGGAACAACAGGAAGGAGAGGCGATTCTGCTTTAGCTTTACCAAGGTCACTATACCAGGAGCTTTAGGAAAGGCTAATGAATGAAAGGTGGGGGTGGGAGGCAGCTGGGAGCAGTGCAAAAGTTTAATGGTGCTGCAGCCAGACTGAAAGCATAGGACATGGTAACTAACAAAAGGTCAAGATGGGTTTTCCCCTTGAAGGCTCCCTAACCTGAGGTCGATTGGTTCATTTGGTCTCTATTTAAAAGTTGCGATGATATTAATAATAAAACACTAATAGAGGGCCATAGTGTTGAGGAACACAATCTATGTCCCACACACCATGTCGAACCTGTCCACAGCATTGCTAATGTAACCCTTAGAATAACCCTGTGAGCAAGTACAGTGACCACCATAGCTCCCATTTAAAGAGGAGGACTCTGAGGGCTCAGTAACTTGAGGGTCTCCCAGCTTCTAAGTGGCAGAGCCAAGCTCCACTCCCAGAGCCTGCCCTCCCTCTACACCCTGTGGAGAGGGGGCCTAGTATATCTTGGCAACCAAAGTGAGGTATTTTCCTGGATGCTGGTCTCCCTAGGTCCTCACAGCAGGACTTGAAGAAGAAGCAGGTTCAGAAGGGCCGGGGGAACTAACCCGAGGTTCCACAAAGGGTTGGCGGCAGAGCTAGAGATGGAGCCCAGCTCTCTCTCTGGAATGGGCAGGATGAAGAATCTAAGGGTGGCAGGGCCAGGCATACCAACATGCCACCCCAGGCCTCTGGGGACAGACCCTTAAGTCCTAAGACTTTGACTGCTCAACTCCTAATGCACGTGCTTCACCCACTGGTTTGTAACCACATCCTTCTGGATAAATGGATTAACAGGATGTCTAATTTTCTTGTATCTTCTCAGTCTGAGACTCTATCCCCATGCACTGAAAGATTCTCATTTAACATGCCAGCTGGAAAGTGTCATCCATATTCAAAGATGAGAGCAGAGTTATTTACCATCAGGAACAAAGCAGGAGGGGCCTGAGGGCCATCGAGATTCCAAATGACCTAGAGGTGCCCTGAAGCCTCCCAGAGTCTTCTCCAAGGATGAAGTCTTCTGAATCTAAATATTATCGAGTCTGAGTAGACAGTGAACCATATTTTTCTCTGCCTTCCCTTCACATTAACCTTTTGTTAATCTTTAGGAATAAAATAGGACTTTCCCCCAAAGGATGCACTGAGAATTATTCATATCTTTACAGTAGATGCAAATAGATAGAAAAGGATTCCTTCTTCTTTCAAAAATAATTTTAGAGTTGCCCCCAAACAGAGAAAATGCATCATTTTATTCAGTCAAGTGCTGCTTAACTGATCGTACAATAATTGAGTGCATAAAAGTTCAATGGAGTTTTACACCCACCCATGAATCCACCACCCAGATCCAAACACAGGACCTTCCCGTTACCACAGAGGGCACCCTCTGCCCCTTCCCTCTCAACAAGTGCCACCCGGAGTGACGTTTGCCCAACTTCTATCACCGTAGATTTGTTGTGCTTACTTCTGAATGTCTTATAAACAGAATCACACGGAACATGTCTTTTAAGCTAGCTCATCATTACAGACATGTCCTTCTATCGAAAGCTGGAGATTCTATAACCAAATGGTCCATGTTTTAAAGGTCTTATTGTGAGCTTATGAAACAATGTTTTGGAGATATTATAAAAGATGTTCTCTGCAAAACAGAAAAGTGCTTTTAGCCTTTTTTTTCCTCACCAAATGGAAAATGCTGGATTAATCTGCACTAAATCTGGGTAGTATATTTGGGATAGACTGCTTAAAATATGCTACCTAATCTACTCAGATCCCGTGGGAGTCTAAGGGACCCCTCAGAGTTAGTCTGAAGACCCTGGGGTAGTTACAAGCACTGATTTGTAATAAAGCTTCTCTAGTCCACCCATTTTGAGTAGCAATAAGATTTTTTATCTTAGGAAAGTTAACAATCTTTCTCAACGATGTGGTAGAGGATCACTGGTAGTCAAATGAACTTTAGAAGCTCCTTGTGCCCTATCTTTATCATAGAAATTTATAACACTCATTAGCAATTAGTTCATTAAAAGCACTGATAAGTCCCACTGCAAAAATAGCTATTTAACTTGGTTGATCCAGTATTAACCAAACGTCTTCATCCACAGAATGCTCTTATCCTGGAGAATCTTCTTCTATCTCACAGTGCTCACGTTTCCTATAACCGAGATATCAGAAGCCAGCAAACGGAAAATCGGCCTTTGGGTGAAAATTTGTCATGCTTACCTTGTAACTGCAATAAACACAAGCCACCCATGTGTATCTTCTCAGATTATCCTGTTTTTAAAAAACCATTTAAGTTATCAAAGCTAATATAAGTTCAAATTCATACCTTTTTCAAAATATGGGTGGAAAAATCCATTTTAAAAAGGTTTATTTCATGGAAACTTCATTTTTCTTATTCTGCAGCTAATTATTTTGAGTTACCAGGGAACCAGAAACACTTTTCTTTCCTGTAACTGCCCACCTGCCTCTAATTCTAAAATCAAGAGAGATGAGCCCAAAATGGAACCAGAGGCCCCAGATCTGGCAGAGGAAGGTCATGGGTGAGCAGGAAAGTGGTAGTTATCAGAGAGTCATCTGTGATACTGTATAATCAGAGTTTATTATCTCTTTTGACCTTTTCTTTCCTTACCAATGTATGTTGGCTTGATCAATAAATGCCTCCAAAATTCCTCC
This sequence comes from Tamandua tetradactyla, assembly GCF_023851605.1. Lineage (NCBI taxonomy): Eukaryota > Metazoa > Chordata > Mammalia > Pilosa > Myrmecophagidae > Tamandua > Tamandua tetradactyla. The sequence goes on along the minus strand of NC_135342.1, from coordinate 74,194,059 downwards.
CCATTATCCACAGTGGCCGCAATTTCCTATTTGCAAATATCCCATAGTGTTTCATCAGTTAAGAATCTGTCCCATTATTGGTTAGACATTTTATTAGTTTTTCAGAAGAAATCATTTCTGATAATTTGCTAATTTGTTCAGATCCTCTCTGCCAGCCACTGGTCACCCACAGACCGTTTTCAGCTTAATTTTATTTGGCCAGACATGGGGATTTCTGTGTTTTTAGTTGTATTAAGTCCTTTGCAGAGAGGGAAGGTTCTGGTGGAAACTGACAGCTCTAACTGTGCAAAGAAAACACATTGCAAGTTTAATGGTGCTTTTGAATTACCAGATCCAAACAATTTCAAGAGAGATTAAAAAAAAAAGCCCTGCTCTTACACAGTTTTGTCTCTGATTGTCAGCGTATCTGTGATCATGAACTAAATTAATCATTCAACATATATAATCAGCACACATTTATAGCTCTTTTATAATGTGCTGGGTTTGAAGAGGAATTCTCAGAAAGATGAATTGCAGTCCGGGTCCTCATAAAGCTCGAGTTGGAGAATCAGAACATCTATGTAAAAAAAAAATATGTAGTGACAAACCAATAACACACAGATGGACTGCTGATGGAGAAGGTATCCACAAGGGTTTCTACTATCAAAAATAATTTCAGAATTGCGCCCAACCAGAGAAAATTCCTCCTTTCATTCAGCTGAGGACGTTTTAATTGAGGTTGAGACTTATTGCCTGCCAATCACTGTCCCCAGCACTATGAATGTATTGACTCATTTACTCCCCACCACCATATAAGGTAGGAATTATTGTTATCTTTGTTGAAATATGAGGAAACTGAGGCACAGAGATTTAGACGACTTGCCCCATGTTCCATAGATAGCCGATGGCAAGGGTGGGATTTGAACACAGGCCTCGTTCCTAGAGGAAACTGGCTTTTATTGAGTGTCTCCAAGTCTCAGGCTAAATTCTTTCATGTGTTCTTAGGTTTAATTTTCATAAAAGCCTCATAAAGTGAAGAAGTCTTAGCTCCATTTTTATAGATAATAAATCGAGGCTCAGGGAAGTGAAATTGCTTGCTGAGGGTCATGGAGCTTATACGTGGCAGATCCAAGGTTCAAATCCAGGTCTGGCTGATTCTAAATCCTGTGCAATTGTACCACGCATGCTGCCTCTGCTAGGTCAAAGCTATGAGCGCTTTCTCTGGTGAGCAGCTTTTTACAAAAATATATTTGTGCGTGCAGACACCCAGACACGCAAATGCACATACATACATGCAGACACACACACATGCACACACCCACATGCACATGCGCACATGCACACGCAGAGCCACATGCCCATGTGCACGTACATACATACACCCACACCTCTCCCCTGCAACCAGCTGCTTCTTCACTCCAAATTCCAAATGATTTCACAAAGGGGCTCGTGTGGGTGACCCCTAGCCCAGCCCCTCCATGGAGAGCTGAGCCCATGGCCGGGGCACCAAGGTCAGGACCCTGCATTCATGGTGGACTCCTGGCCCAGGCTGCTTCTTGGAATATGCCCCTGGGGCATTTCCAGGGGCAGATGTCTCCCACACTCCACTGATAATCTAAGGGCTCATTCCTACATTTCCCACAACAGTGGGGACCAAGAGCTATAAAAAGCTACTCTGGCCTACCCAAGGGGAGGACTTGACCCGTAAAGGACCCGATGTACTTATCATGGCCAGAGGAGCCAGAGTCACCTCGGAGGTCCTTGGCAGGTGCCTGGCTCCCCTCCTTCCAAGCCACCAGGGCCTGGGGCATTGAGTGACTTAGTGAAAGCTCACGTGAGGAAAAGAGAAAGTGGCTAATGGAGTCACACATTCAGAGGCTGATCTCTGGAATTATAAGCAGTTCCCCCACCCCACCTCCTTCACCAGTTGCCCAGTGAGATCAGAATTTGCTTGGGTCTCAGGGGACCTGGGATCTTGTCCTGTCTCTGCTGCTCACTTGTTAAGTGACCGAGGGCGAGTCCCTTAAATCTCTCTGAGCGTAGAAATGGGTTGTCAGACGATTAAATGAGGTCGTGAGTGAAAACTGCCAAGGGGAATGCCTGGCGCCTGCCGGGTGTTATTTTGGGCCTGAGCCTTCTCATCTCAGCCATCCCCCACCAGCTCGCCACTTCCATCCCAAGAGCCACTGATATTTGTCAAGGCAGCCACTGTTCCATGAGGGGCGATTCACATTTCCTGCCTTGCCACCCGCGAGCCAGTCGAGAGCCAGAGGTCACAAAAAGTGAAGATGAGCGTATCTGTTTGCTTATCTGACAACAAGAACAACAATAATAAATTAAGAAACAAAACAGAACAAAAATATTGCACATGGAATAGAGACCCAATTCTTCCCTGAGATCTCCAAGACCTGCTGACTCATCTCACATCAAATCATGCCGGAATCTTTCCCTCTCTACCCCAACCACAATGACCTTCTTTGAATTTAGTGAACCCCATAGCCTCTACCTTCTAGCAGGTTCCTTGCATTGGCTTCTACCTCAGCTGGAACAGGGAGAGCACCTGTTTGTACTCTCAGGTGTCTCTTCCTCAGGAAGCCTGCCCTGAGCCTCAAGGCCTGGTGGCTCCAAACCATCACCTGCTCTCCTGACTCTGGCCACCTCTTCCTCATGCAACATCACGTTCATGTCATGCTGCTGCCCATACCCATGTACATGTCCCATGAAAGCAGGGGCAGGGGGATTTTCTTTTCCCTCCCCACCCTCCTCTCTATGCCCTCCCTTCTCCCATCATCATATCCCAAGCCTTCCAAGGATGTGAGCTGTGGATCGAATGAAAAAGGAAGGCATGGCCCACTTGGCCTGACACCCACGTGAGAAGCTGATACACAGCCCTTTCTGCCCCTCATTCAGTCCTTAGTGAGAGGCAGGTATGCCCAGTGGGTCCTGGCAGCCTTCGGGTAGTCTCCTCTTCCGCCACCCTACCTGTCCAGTGTACTGGGAAGGTGTCACACTGTGAGTGTGCACATGCTTCCCTGCCATGTGGAAAGGAGCACAGAGAGTGTTAGGATGCATGGGGAGGAGCAGGGCTGATGGAGCTGATGGGTTTCTAACTCCATAATGGACTGGTCAGCTCGTGTTCCCTCTTATCAAGCAGGAAGCTGGCAGACTGTGTTTTAATCAATTGATAGCATCACTTGGCATCCAGCAGTCAGCTCAGGTTGTGGAAAAGGTCAGGGCACTGATTTTCCAATCTCCCCATCTGCACAGAGATTTAGGGTTCAAGGCAGAAGGCAGTGGCAAGGCACCTCTTGAAACTCTGGAGAGGAGCCAAAGCTTTGCAAGCCACACTTCCTCTACAGAAGGAAACAAACCCCTAGATAAAGAGGAAAAAGAGAAGAAGGAAAGAGCCAAGAATGTTTTGAGGGAAATGAAACTGTCATATGACTGTGTTCTCCCCTTATTGGGGGGCAGAGGGTTTGTTAGCTGCCAAGATGGGTGCTCTTCAGAACTGAAGTTGATTGAGCCTCTAGTAGGAATCTCGTCCATTTGTCCAGCCCTTTGCAGTTACAAATACTTTTCACATCTCTTTTTCTTTCTGTGGCCCTCCACAGACCCAGTCCCATGACCCAGAAGTTTCTGATTTCCTTTTCCCACTTTGTCTTTAGCCCCCCTCAGTTCCAGGCTGACTCCCGTCTGAATCATTTTCTTGAAGTCCAAGCAGGTCACACCCTGCTTCAATGGTTGCCCCTCTCAGTGGCTATTGAGATGGCATCTTCCTGTGTCTGCCGCTCCTACCCAGCAGGATGCTACCAGGGTGGCCTAGTTCACCATCCTACTGCCAGGGCCCAGTACAAAACCTGGGATTCAGAAGGTGCTCAGAATATATTTATGAATAGATGAATGGATGGATGATGGGTGCATGAAGGTATAATGATGGATGAATGGATGGATGAAAGTATGATGAGTGGATGAGTGGATGCATAGATGGAATTTTCAGGGCAGGGGCAGGTAAAAGGGACTGAAATGGGGCAGCATTCATGGTGGTCAAAAGCCGGACTCACAATTGAGACTGGCAGGGTCAGTGGCCTGGTGACTCTGGGCAAATGACTTGTATACTCAAAAGCCAGCTTTTCTCATGTGTAAAATGGATTTGTAGCAGTACCTCCTTCAAAGGGTGGTTGTGATGAATGTGAGATGGCACTGGGCTTGGCATGGAGGAAGAGCTCAGGACCTGGGAGTGATGTTCTTGATGATGATGGGGTGGGGGGAGGAAGAAGAGGAAGAGGAGGAGGAGGTAGCAGCTATGCTCATAAGAGTGTGCATCTGCACTGGTTTAGCATCCTTATAGATCTGCCCCTGCCCTTAGTCATGCCCAACACCCTGATAAATGTTTGCCATTGGGGCTCTTACTAGTTTGCTCCCACAACTTTACTGCTGTATGTTGCCTTACCTTGTTAAGACCCTAAATCTCCCCAGGTCAGTTCTTGCTGTCAGTTTGCTACCTTGGACTTAACATTTCTGATCTTGTGTATTGTTCAGGGAGGGTTAACAGTTGTAAATAAACAAACAAAAACCAAATTAATGCAATAAACATATATTTTATGTAGACATCATTCAATGAAGGTATTTCTGGCTGGGTAGATCTCCAAGTGGTGACTCGGGGACACCAAAGTGTGACTCTGCCATTTTTCTAGGTCACCATCCTCCTCTCTCAGCTAGAAAATAGAGGAAGAGAGGAGAAAGGATCAAGTGGGAAGTTCTATGGGCCAGCCTGGCAGTGGCATCATTTACTTCACTCACGTTCTTGTGGCTAGAACCAAGTTACATAACGTTCTCGTAATTGTCGGGAACACCGGGAAACGTAGCAGCTAGTTTGACGCTGTTATGTACCCAGAAAAAGCCATGTTCTTTTAATCCATTCCTGTGGATGTAGACCTATTGTGGGTGGGAATTTTTAATTAGGTTATTTCGGTTGACATGCACCCTAGTCCATTCAAGGTTGGTCTTAATCCTTTTACTGTAGTCCTTTATGAGATAATAAAGGATAGAAAAAGGCAAGAGAGTTTAGAAAGAAAAGCCCTGGAGGAGCTAAGAGAAAAGCACGCAAAGAAGTTTGAGAAAAAAGCCCCAGATATGCTAAGGGGGGTCGTTGGAACCAGGAACTGAAAATAATGAAACCCTGGAGCGAAGGACCAGCAAATGCTGGCCATGTGCCTTCCCATGTGACAGAGGTGTCCCAGGTGCCAGCAGCCTTTCTTCAGAGTGCAGGTATCATCCTGTTGATACCTTAATTTGGACATTTTCATGGCCTAAGAACTGTTAATTGTAAGTTAATAAATCCCTACTGTAAAAGCCAGTCCATTTCAATGCAATGGTATATTGCATTCCGGCAACTTTAGCAAACCAGAACATATCATCTAGCTGTTTTCTAGAAGAAAAAGGAAATAGAGCTTGGTGGACACATAGAGGCATTTGCTATATCAGCCTTCCATGTTCACCCTTGGCTGAGAACTTGACTTTGATTCATGGTGCCCTGACCCTATGCTTCCAGTCCAGCCCTGTCCAGTTATAGGTCTGACCCTGGTTCCTGAGATTCTATCCCAAGTAGAGCTACCCACTCCACCTCCCACCCCAATCCTTGGACTGTCCGAGGATTGAGCCACTGACAATCTGTAGATATTCTGTTGTGGACACTAACAGAATATTGGACACCAGGTAAAAAATAGAGTATTTCACCTGGATACTTAGAAGCCCAACTCAAAATGCCTTTGGACACTTGTATAATGATGTCTGCACTTTGGACCATGCACTAAAGGAAGAATCTTCTTCGCTTTCCTTCTCCTTCCTCCTCTGCTTGTCCCAATCTGGGTCATATCAGTTTGTGCTTGGAGTTGGCTTTTTTTTTTTTTTAATCCAAACCAATTAAAAATGTAGTTTGTAAAAGTGAGAAAAAAAATTGTCTTTCACTTCAACTAAGAATTCTGCCTGCCCAATTTCACCTGGAAAAGAATTGAAACCGACAACGTGTTACTAATTGGGGAATTTCAGCAGTCCCTTCTCTGCGGCATGAGTTTTCAACATCCTAACTCCTGCATGTGGATACAAGTTTACCATATCTGAAATACAGATTCTGAGAGGTGATGTCTCAGACAGACCAAGGCGTGCAGTCAAAGGATATTTGGGAACAGGCCAGAGATTCTATTAATCATATACCCTTGATCTTGACCTAAGAGGGAGAGTTGGGTTGGGTTCCCATGAAGTCCTCTAGCTGTAGGGATGTTAGTACTTTCTCACCAACAGCCAGTCTCCTAATCAGTTGACCATTGAGAACTGTGATGCAATGCACGGTTGTGGACCTTTGTGCCAGAAATACCTGGATCAAATTCCAACCCCATTACCAATTACCACTGTGATTTGGGCCAAGTGGCAATTTCTCTGACCATCAGTTTCCTCATCAACAATACAACAGAAGACAGAATTGAATCACTGATATAAAATACCAGCACAGACCTTAGTACACAGTAGTCTCTTTCCTTCCTTTCTTGCCTATAGAGGAAACACCAAACCCTGCCTTTGGTACAGGGTAGGATGAGTTTTTAAATCCTCAGTATGGTAGTTTGCTTACCTCTCAGATTCAGACAAGCTGGCTCAGCTCTATCAAGAGAGACCGAGAAATCTTTGCTATTAGAAGGGAGTTGATTTCTTACAAGTGCATCTACTGAAGCCTGCAATGATGGCTCCTCCATCAATGGACAATTCCATTCAAATATGAAATCACAGAAGAGAACTGGAGGGCCAAGGCAGGTCTTAAAGTTGATGCTCATGCAAGCACTGAAATAAACCATTCACTAGCTTTTACAGCAAAAAAGTTTGCTGTAAAACTGCAAAACAATCACAGTTCTTAATTTATGGAGCCTACACTGGAATTGTATCTTGGGATGGTACACAGGTACCTTGGAATGGAACACAGGGATATTACACTGAAATAGTATGCAGGTTCACTGAGATGGTACAAGTGGAGGGTTTACTGGATGGTGGATAGATCCTTTGGGATGGTACACAGGTACATTAAGATGGGACACAGGGATGTTGATATGGTGCATGGGGATGGTGCAAAGTGCACTGGGATTGTGCCGAGGGACATTGACATGGTGCATAGGAATGGTACATAGGTGCACTGGGATGATGCACAGGGATGATGAATCATTGTGATGGTACACTAGGATGGGGTATACGTACCTTGTGATGGTTCATGGGGATGGTACATAAGTATACTGGGGTGGTACCCAAGTACCCAGGGATGGTATGTGGGGCTGGCTTACTAGAATAGTGCACAGGTATGTCACGATGGTACACAGGCCTGCTGGGATGGTACACTGAGGTGGTACATTGGGATTGTATACCTGAAAGTTCTGTAAACAAAGAAGTTGTGTGGGCTCTGGCAAAGGCCACACCATTGCAATGTCCAAAACTCACCCAACAGTTTGACATGGGGCTGATGGTGGACTTTTCATTCTTGTCCTATGACCCCAGGAGCTTTGTATGAACATAGGCTTTGAGAACAAACGACCTGGGCTCAAGTTCTAACTCCACCACTTACGACCATGTGGACTTGGAGGTTCCTAAGCCTCCCTAGGTCTTTCCATTCTCTCAGTTATAAAATAGGGGAACTATTTTCCCTATAGGAAGCCTTTCTTCATAGACTCATTGTAAAGTTCAAGGTAATACGTGAAAAGCCCATAACAAGTCCTCACATGACACTAGCTCTGATTATTAGTGGGTATTATAGATTGGTAGTGTGGCCCCATGGGGAAGAGGGTTGGGAATTTGACCAAGTTTTAAACTTGAACTTCACTGCTCAGTAGCCAGGAGGCCTCTAAACTTTGGTCTTCTCATCTATAAAAGAAGTTTAATAATACCTATCACTGAGTATTTGTTTATTTTTTTAATAAGCCACTCCATCCACAATGCATGTCAGGGAGCTTGCAATAACTCACACAACAAACAGCAAATAAATAGATGGCCCAGCTGTAGGAACACTGAAGTTCCAAGTGTATAACAACTGTCAGCATTCTTGGCACACAGTAGGAACTCAATTAACCTTTAGTTTCCCCTCCTAGTATGGACGCAAGATTTGGGAGGTGGTTTTCTTACAAGAGAATATGAGACAAATGATATTGCTACCCAAGAGGCCCAGAACCATGAAAGCTCCTTCATGCTGTGCATACCTGATCAGGGGCCTCGGTCTGCTCGGTGTCAGAACACTTGCTTCACGTCCTATGTCCCACTTGCTTCACGTCCTATGTCCAGCAAATCATGTCCACAGGGAGGGACAGGCTTTCATCATAGCCCACGCCCCATGGGTCCATGGCTTTTGACATACAACATACACCAGAGGCCCTCGTGGTCATCACAATGGCCAAGGGGCACCTTTTCCCCAAACAAAGGTGTGTCGGTGACAGCTCTGGCCACTGCCAAACTCAAAATAAAATTAAAGTAATTATAGCAGTCCCCTCTCTGGGTCCTTTCAAGTGTCGCTGATATTATTGTTTCCGTCTTGTTCTGGAATGTTCTGGCCCTTTCTCTTGGCCTTGTCAGGAATGCTCGAGGTGGGGGTCATGACCTCAGAGAGGTGTGATGGCCCTTGACCTTTTGGGTCGGGAAGCCCAGAAAAGCCCTTCCAGCTAGTTGGTGACCATCCCGTGGGTTTCCGCGTGGCCCTCTCCAGGCCTGCACACAGGACCGTGAATGGGCAATAGAAATGGCACTTTAAAAACTGTATTTGGCGATGATGACACCCGGGACAGAGGTGATGGGCATTGTGGCCTGCATTACACAGAAAATCGAAGTCTGTGACAGGAGCATCTGCCACTCGGCTGTCATTTTCTCATCCTTCTCACCGCAGGAGGCCTGTCCTCTCTCCTGACATGTATGCCTTTTGGGTATGCGGATCTTCCTGTTTCTCCTTTACAACTACCCCAGGAGCGAATCCTCTTGTCCCTCCCATTTGAAGATGATGAAACCCAGGCAAAGAGAGAACAAGTAGATTTCCCAAGTCTCTGATGAAAGAAAGGAGAAAAGTTGGGAAGCAAAACTAGGTCTATGTCCATGGTTTTAACTGGTGTCCTTTACTGTCCTGCATGTGCTTCATTGAATTGTTTTGTTTTAACTTTTGATTATGGAAAGTATCATACAGATATGAAGTAAGCAGAATAGTCTTGTATTAGCTGTCTATTGCTGTGTAATGAATCACCACAAACTTAGCAGCATAAAGCAGCACTCGTTTATGATGTCATAGTGTCCATGGGGCAGGAGCCTGGGCATGGCTTTTCTATTCCTCTGCCCAATTTTCCACAAGGCTACAACCAAGGTTCAAGGTCCTTCCAAATTCCCAGGGTTGCTGGCAGAATTCATGTCTTTACAGATGCAGAACTCATGGCAGCTTATTTCTCCAAGGTGAGCAAGAGAGAATCCCTGCTGCTTCCAGGCTCTGGGCTCAGGGAAGGGCAGCGTCCTCTCCTGATTAAGTCAGGCCCACCCTTTGATACACTCACTCAAACTGATTAGGGATTTTAATTACATCTGCAGAATCCCCTCATTTTTTCCATAAAGTGGGGTTTAGCATAATCACAGGAATTATATCCCATCATATTCACAGGTCCCACCCACACTCAGGGGAAGGGTCACTGGGGATCATCTTAGAAATCGGCTTATGGAAAATATAATAAACCCCCATTTAATCACCACTCAGCTTTGATAATATTAGCAGTCTGTCATTCTTGTTTCATTCCCCACTCTAACTTGATCATTGTCATTTTTTATACTTTTTTAGGTAAAATTAGTATCTACTGAAATGCACAAATCTTAGCTGGACAATTTTAACACATGGGTTCATAGCTTTGAATTTTATAATAATAATTTCAAATGTTTCCATCTCCCCAGCATGTTCCCTTGTGTTCCTTCCTAGTTAGCTCTACCTGTATATCTCTTTTAATTTGAAAGGCTAATATTCCTAAGAAGTACCTAGTCTCCTATGTGGCAGAATGCAGGCAATCGATCAATGTTAGCTTCCTTCCAATTCTTCTAACTTCAAGTCCAAGGTCTATATGGGATACCACGAAGGTGAAGGGAAGGGCAGAGCGGAACTGCCCATGGCCAGGGAGAGGAGAGTTCCTGAAACGCTTTGGCCAGGGTGGGTTTTGACGCCGCTTGTGTGCATGCCTTATTCATGGGTTAGGTGGCCGTGACCTGCTGCCGGCAATGTCTAGAAAGCATGGGAGGGGGGTGATTCCTGTTGGATTGGTCTGCACAGGTCTCATCGTGAGGGCACGATTAAAGTCAGCCCTCCTTTGCTTTTAGATCTCTCCCTGTGCGTGTCTCAGGCTGGGACTAAGAAGGCTCTTACCTTTGTTTTCCTGAAACTGGGTGGACCCCTCTTGCCTACAAAAGGTGGGTCTGGGTGATGCCTATGCTCAGCGCTTTCTTCCCTCACCAGCAACAACAACAATACAACACAACACAACAACAAGAGGCAGTGCAGCATCTGAAGAACAAAGGGGATGTAGATTCAGAGAAACAGACTCCAACTTTGTGATTTGCCCAGTTTATTTTAACTTTAGAGCCCCTTTCTCCTCTCTGCCAGCTCAACCTCGCACAACTTTTATGAGGCTCAAAGACAAATACAACAGGGCATGGCAGAAGCCACCTGATTCATTTTAGTTCTCTTTGGCTTTTACTTTTTGGCATTTCCATTCATTCATTTGTTTGTCCAGGCAGCCACTTTCTCAACCTTCTTTCACCACCGAATATACATGAATGCTGGAAAAGTATGTATTAATCAGACATAGTTTTATCTTTAGCAACAGAGATAGGCATTTTTATAAATAGCAACAGTATAAACCAGCAAGGGTAATTTCCCCCAAATAGGTAAAAACAAAATGCATTAAGGCTTCCAGGGGCCCGTTTTCTTCTGAGCGTCTGATCTCTAACTTAAAAATTACAAATAATTCTAGCCCCATCCCTACCCCTTTTCATTCTTCTCCTTTCCTCTCCCATTTCTTCCTCATTTCCTCTTCTCCTCTCTCATTCAAGGAAATACTCTGTCCATCTTTCTCCCTCTTATTCTTTTTTCTCCTATTCTCCCTCTCCTTGCAGGCATGGGAATATTCATCTCTCCTAAATAAACTACCTGCCTTGATTCATTCCCACCCAGCTCCTCTATAAACTGCACCCTCCCCCCCATATCCCTTGATTGGTAGACATTATGAGAAGCATCCCATAAAGAGCAACACTGGTGATTTCTCATCTAATTTTTTCAAAGATTTGATTTTTAAAAAATTTTAAACCCCCAAATGCCATTAAAATCCTCACCCAGATCAGCTGTATCTTTAATTGTAAAATCCATTTTAGTCAGCAGAGCTTGCGATACTGTTAAGTACTTATTTTTATTGTCTGTCTGGGTATGGTTTTTAACTGCAGGTGGAAAATGAATCAATAGTGTCATAAAGGCACGCTCACCCCATGCCCTTTCCGCAAGCCTGCTCTGTGGTGCCTGAGCTTAGAGGCGGGGCTGATGGTTTCTATGTCCCCAAAACCATTGGGACAATTTTCTAGGGCATAGGAGGCTGATGGAGGGGCTTCTCTCTCTCGGTGATTTTGCCTGACAGCATTTGGCAAAGGCTACTAGTGCTTTTTTTTTTGTTTTCACAACCTCCACCGGCCATCCACAGGTGCAAGTGTGCCAAGACCCTGTGCTTGCGTCCTTTTTTCAGAGGCCTCCTCATTCTCCATCCCCACCCCCTACCCCCGCACTTATCCTGGACTGTCAGGAAGAATCAATTCATGGAAAAATAATTGCCATGCTTCATGTCCATTTTTACCTCCCTTGGACTTTAGTATCCTGAAACTCCTCCTTCATCCATTCATCGTGATTGGCATGCAGAGATCCAGGGCTTGCCAAGAGAAAAGAGGGAGAGGGCTCCTTCCATGTCCTGGAGGAGAGCTCCAGAAAGGTAATGAGCATCCACAGGTTTATCCCTCCCACCATGGGGCAGACTTGGGGTGGACTTCTTTAAGTGAGGGCTCAGGGATGAAGGAGAGGGAAGTAAATGTGTGGGCACCTGCCTTTATCAATGAATGTGAGTTCTAATTTGAATTTGAATAAAGGAAAAGAAACAAAAGAATTCCTATTGAGACAAAGGGTCCAGAGGAGAACATGTTTGAACAGCTATTTGGAATTTTAATCATTGAGCTTTGTCCAGAAGTCAATGGCAGACTTTATCATCAAACTCTGGTGTGAGGTAGGGCAGGAGCTGTGCCCCAAGAAAATAGGGTCTAGGTTTGGTGCTGAAGCAGCAAAATCCCCTTGTACCCCTCCCAGGCCTTGATAAAACTAGGTCCTCATTCATCCATTTACCTACCCTTCTAGTGTTTATTGGGAACCCACTGTTTGCTCACAGGGTCTTGTTGTGCAAGATAATAGAAGCTGGATGATGGTCCTAGCTTCAGCATGCATGTTGTCTGGGAACTGCCTGAAGATCTCATCTCTCAGCCGGGGGAACTCCAATCCACCCTTCAAGGTCCAGCTCCAATGTCACCTCTTCTGTAACATAAAGTTGCTCCTCAGTAAGGCATGTTTGAGAATCAGGGCCTTTGCACTTTCTGTTCCCGCTGCCTGGAATGCATCTTCCTCAGAATGTTACCTATCTCACTCTGTTGAGGTCTCTGCTCAAAGGTGACTTAATCAGAAAAATCTTCTTTTACACTCTATCAAGAATAGCATCCCCAACTCTTTATCTCCTTATACCACATTGTTTCTTCATAACCTATATGATCACCCACTACATGCATGTTTATTTGCTTACTGTTTGTCCCTTCCCACCAGTCTACAAGTTCTGTAAGGAGAGAAATTGTGCTTTGTACATGGCCAGCTAGGTAGCAACACAGTCCTGGTCCTCATGCACAGCTGCTCAATGACTGATGGGCTGAAGCTCTCTGCAACTGGAGTTAATTTCTTTCTTACTTGTGCTCCTTTAGCACTTGTTTCCTCTCCATGGCAGTTTTTTTAAAACAGCTTTATTGAGATATATTTCACATAACATATAATGTACAATTCAGCAGGCTTTATATTTACAAAGTTGTGTAACCATAGCCCAAATCTAACTTTATAACATTTTCCTGACCCCAAGAATGAAAACCAAACCCCACTGGTAATCACTCCCACTTTCCCGCAGCCCAAGCTCTAGGCAACCACTAATCTACTTTCTGTCCCTATGTATGTGGTCTTACTAGACCTTTCCTATAAATGGATTCATACTATATATGTTCTTTTTGAGTGGCTTCTTTCACTAAACATGTCTCAGAGTTGACTTAAGCAATAGCACTTATCAGTATGTTGTTCCTTTTTTATGGCTGAATGGTGCTCCATAGTATATATAGACTGGATAGGCAACATTTTGATTATCCATCCATCAGTTGATGGGCATTTGAGTTGTTCCCATTTGTTTTTTAGCTATTTTGAATAATGATGCTGTGAATATTGGCATAAATGTTTTTGTGTGGATGTATGTATTCATTTCTCTTGGGTAAATTCCCAGGAGTAGAGTTACTGGATCTCTGGCAGTTTGTCACTTTAACGGTGTATTTATTTATTCTTCTTTCCATGGTCAGCCTTTGAGCTGCTTAAGGGCTGGCTAGAAGTCTTGAAGTCTTAGTCATCTGGTATTTCTGTAAGACTTAACCCAGATGCTTTCATAGGTCAGTTCCTTATAAATAATACTTGTGCAAAAGGAAGAGAGAGAGGAAAAGGAGAGAGAGAGGCCAAGCTTTCTCTTGAAGCCAAAGACCACTGAGGTAAGGGAGAAACAAGGGGAATTTGCTATGGGTTCTGTCCTAATTGGGAAGCAACACCTTATCTTGTGTAAGAGCAGGAAAAGCATGTCCATAACTTAAGAAGGGCATTTCCTTCAGCTGTCTAATGACTTTGCTCAGATCACCATTTAAAAGAATTTCCCCTAATAATAAACATAAATTGCAGACAATAAAAAAGATAATACAGAACAATAAAGAAGAACATGGGCCCCTGTAATCTACACTCCTGATGTGGCCACTCACCAGCTGTCCTAGGCCAATGACATGATATTTCTGAACGTCAGTATTTCCACGTCTGTAAATTGGCTGAAACAACAAACACCCTGTTGGCCTCAGAAAGCTGGAGTGAGGGTTAAACACAACAACTTGGTACAAGTATCCAACAGAGTCTTTGTTTATTAGGTCTCTGTGTTCTCAACTGTCTGCTCTTAGCCCAGGGTATGCTGAGAATTCTGAGTCATGGATTCTGCCAAATTCTCTGTGATGTATGCAGATATCTTAGGATCTGTGAGATGGGGGGGGGGGGGGGGCGAGGTTTGCAATTTGTTGGGCAATGGATCTTTGTTGTAAAACACAGAAAGATGTCTTTCTATGTCACCCTCCTGTCCTTGTCACCTCTTCTCCATTAGCATGCATGAGAGCAGTCAGCAGGGAGCAAATTAGGTAGGAAAGTCCTAAAAACATGGACTGGCAAAATGACATTTATCTAGCTATTTGTGCAGGAATAAAAGGTGATGTGATAGATATTAATGAACACAATAGCGGTGGTAGCTTCCATTAATTGACCCCTATGATATTCCAGGCATTAAGTAACATTCTCTATATATCTATCCATCATATCTATTCCTCATGGCAAGTCTATGAGGTAGATATCACTATCTGTATATTACAAATGAGGAAATGGAGGTCCAGGAAATTAAATATCTTCCTAGCTGGTGGCAGAGCAAGGAGAAACCCTGGTCTATGTGATTCCATTCTACTGTCCTCTTCCAGCACTAAATGCTTTGAGTGCCACTCACTGTGTTGGGTTCTCAGGATAGAAAGATGAATAAGACACAGTGATGCACAATAGTAATGAGCATAGGGTTTGAGGTCAGACAGAACCTGGATCATCATCCATCCATCCATCCACCTATCCAAACTTTCGTTCAACAAATACATATTAAGTGCCTTTTGTGGGTCAAGTACTGTACTGGACATTGGAATCCTGGCTCCCTTTCCTACCAAACATTAAGAAAATTATCTAACCTCTTTAAGCCTATTTTCTTAGCTGAAAAAAAAAGTGGGAGGACTAATTATACCTATCCTGTTGAGTTGTTGTGAGAATAAAAAAAAAAAAAATGCTTCACACAGTACCAGGCAATAGTGAATCAATAAATGTTGGATGTTGTTATCAACAGTGGTGTTTGTATTTGCATCGGAAGACAAAGAAGTCCCAGGGGTTCAGTGTCACACCCTGCAGTTCTCTGCTTCCCTCACTCTTCATCCAACCCCAATGGACTGAGAGGCCTTCACAGCTGTGCCTGAGAGGTGAGCTTCCCTACTCACCACTGGGCCCTCTGATTTCCTAGAGGCCAGCACAATGGCATGCCCCACACCCTCCCAGCAGCTGTGCCAGGGACGGGCGGATGGGTGTCCCTCTTGGCAAGGCTCCAATCAGGACAAGTGTTGGGGTTCAGAGGACAAAGGAAAGGGACATTTCAAGGAAGTTCCTACTTCCTCAGAACCAATGTCCCTATCTCACTCACATGATCTATTGGGACATCCTTCACGTTCCACATGTAAGCACGTCCTGGAAAATGCCAGTGTTGCTCGCTCATGTGATGAAACATCTTTCTTTACAAATTTACTGTTACCAGAGAAGCTGGGGGAGAGGAAGAGGAAGGAGGCAGACTCCACATTTCTGAGCAGGGTTGAGATTGTATATTCATATCATTGTTATATACTTTTTAAAATTTAAGATCACCCATATCTGCAAAAGGGAATTAAGATGAATCCTTGTCATGGGGGTAGGGGTATTGTAGGATTAAATGTGGCTCTGTTTGTCAAATTGCTGGGCTCTGCAGCAACCATTTGTTCATGCTGAAACTTATTTCATCGTCCTATTGTGAAGTGATTGAGACAATTTCATTATTCCCATTTTCAGGGGAGTAAAATTGAGACCCAGAGAGATAACTTTGTTTGCCTAAAGTCACACAGCTACTAGGTGGAGAACCAGCCTCGAAGCCCAGATGTCTGTATCCAAGTCCGTGTCCACACACCAATTCTTGGCAAACTTTTTCCCTAAAGGGACAAATAATGAAAATTTTCAACTTCGTGGTCTAGAAAGACTCTGTTGCAACCCCTCAACTTTGCTTTTGTAGCACAAAAGCACACATAGACAACACGTGAAAGAACAAGATGGCTGTGTTCCAATAAAACTTTATTGCAAAAACACGCAGTGGGTCAGATTGGGCCCCTGCAACTGTAGTCTGTCGGCCTCTGCTTTAGAGCAAGGCCTGGGCCCATAGGCCACATGGTGAGGGAGGCAGCCCCTCCATAAGGACATCTGCACGTCCCTACCGCAGTCACTGTTCACGTGGAAGACGGCTGATATAAAGGAAGTGCGATCCGGCCATGCACAGAAGCAATCCAAGCAAGCGGAGGGTTCTGTATGAGCGCGCCATTACAAGGGTCTCCTGCATGTGGCCTTCCTGACTGGGGACAAGAATAGCCCTGGTGATTTATAAGGCTCTGCCCAGCAAACTTGCTTCTCTGGTTTCTTCTCTGCCCCCTGGTTTATCTTGTCCTCAGTCACCCCCTTCCCTTGCCCTCAAAGAATTCAGATCTCCCAAGGCATGAGGGCCGCGCTACCCCCGTGTGCACCCTCCCAGCATGCTCTGCCTGCCCCGGGTGCCCTGCGAGGGGCAGGGCAAATTAAGGATACCCTTACCTTGAGGCGGGAGCCTGTGGGGTTGCTCCCTGGGGCTGCTCCAGACCAGTTTCGGGGACAGCAGGTGCAGTTGTTCCCTGACACCAAAATACCTCTTCAAGGCGGACGGCGGGCGGCGGGCCAGGCAAACAAGTGCTGGGCTCCCGCCCTCCGAGGACTCGGCTTCCTCCAGAGGACACATTTGCCGCGAGGACAGCCCGAGTGTTAATCCTCTCACCCAGGAGACCTGAGCGTGGGTCAGCATTTTAGCCGAGGGCTGGCCCCAGGCAGGGGCATCCCTCCAGGGCTGGCTGGCTGGCTGGCCCAGGACTGTGCTTGGAAGTTGCGGCTGCTGGGGACTCCACGGATACCATACACCCCGAGTTTACCCCACTTTACCCGTCCTCCCCACGAGTATGCACAGTGTCCTGGGCAGTCCCACAAGAGACCACGATGGAGGAGAAACTCAGCCCGGGTTGGGCATCGACACCACTGTCACTTTGTCAACTTATTACCTGAGATTGATGTGTGATGCAGCCAGGGCTGCTCAGTGACACATTCTAATTTAATTAAATTTCTGTTGGATTGATGTCTGATCAATCAATAATGTTAATGTTTTTGCAATTTGGAGATTTAACATATGGTCAAGCCACGGCACCCCCACCATCCACGCCGGCACCCTCCATTTCCTTTAGAATATTCTTTCTGAGGAAGTTTGCCTGCCTCTGTTTTATCCTCCCCTCCCTTCTTCCTTCCCTCCCATATTTAAACATTTATTAGGTGCCTACAATATGGCAGTATAACAAGATGGAAATATGTTATTTGTGAGCCACTTAGAGGAGTGGCTCACAAACCCGAGTGTGCACCAGAATCTCCTGAAGGGTTTGTTACAGCACAGATTGCTGAACCCTGCCCCCGAGTCTCTGCTTCTGGGGTGTGGCCTGAGAATTGATATTTCTCATAAACCCCAGTGATCTGGCTCCTGCTTGTTTGGGGTTTCCGCTCTGAGACCTGCCAGCTTAGAGAATAAGGGTGTGAATTCTGGAATCATCTGTGTTTGTATTCTATTTACAAAGTGTAAGACTTTGGGCAAGTAACTTACTTTCTCATTGCTTCAGTTTCTGCACCCATAAAAGGGGAATAATCATGGAGTTAATGCATAGGATCACTGCAAGTAATAAGTGAGGCTCAATGAAGTCCATAAAATACCCTCATGGTGTCTGCAGTGAGCCCTTGATGCTTGCCAACTATTTTTATAATGGACAGCAAGACAAATACACCCTGCCTGCCTGGAGCTTCCACTGCAGAGGGCAGCTGGGTGGTATAAATGTAGGGATGATATGATTCCAGGGGCCCTGGGCCGATCAGGGAAATCAGATGGAGATGTCCTGATGAGATTAAGTCAAAACTGGAAGGTGGGGCAGGAGGGAGCAAAGGAAAGACCCTTCTGGAGTCTGTACCTTGTGGACTGTGGCAACAGTTTGGCCAGTATCCTGAGCACAACAGGGAGCACAGGAGCACTATAAACACAGAAGGTGACAGACGTAGTTAGATTTTGAAAAGATCTTTTCAGCAGCAATTTAGGGGAATGGGTTGGAGGGTGGAGAGATGGATGTGCCTGCGGCATGCAGTGGATTAGCCAGCCCTACAGTTCTGAGGTTCCCCTTCCCTTTGGAAATCTGACTCCCCAACTGGCAGATGCCGCAGGGTCTGTGTCCACCTGGACCACTATAGCTATCAGTTGGGTAGTAGAAGACCGAGGTGAAGGAACCCGTAAGTGATGAGGGATTCCAGACACCCTGTCCCTATATAATGAGAGTAGGGTGTGAAAGGTGCCACAATAGGCATTGTTGGGGTTTGAATCATGCTCCCCAAACTCCCCCACCCCCAAAAGGCATATCTGGGTTCCAACTCCTTGTGAACCCATTTGCAAATTGGACCTTTGAAGATGTTACTAGTTAAGATGGGCCCAAACTGAAGGGGGGTGAGCTTTAATCCAATGTGGCTGATGTCCTTATAGCAAATTGGAAACAGAAGAGGCCATGGGATCAGCAAGAAGCTGGAAGGAACCTGGAAGAGAAAGGAGAAGTCACTGCTGTGTTCATCATCATGTAATGGAAAAGTCCAAGAACCCAGAAGGTTGCCAACCAGCCAGAAGATACAGCCTGCAGGACGAAGCAAGCCTTCAAGCTTCTGTAGCCTCTGAAATGATGAGACAATAAATTCCTATTTTTAAGCCAACCCATTGGTAGTTATTTTAGTAGCTGAAAACTAAAGCAGGTATCTTCTGGGACTCAGAAGAGCTAGAACACACCCAGTCTTCTCTTAAGAATTTTGCTATTATCACACACACATCACTTATCTGTAGAACAATTACAAATTAGCACATATATTGGAAAACCTGTTACTGACGATCAGCTGTATGACCTGAATTGGGCATTTGGAGGTTCCATCCTGAGAAAGATCCAACTTTGCCCTCCAGGGTGTCCTGCTTGGTGGGGAGGCTGTATCTAATTCAGGATTTTGTTTCTTTGTTTTTTCCCAGGACCCCTACCCAACATGCCTGAATAGTTTTCATTATTTCTTTCAAAACAGACCTCAAACCAGACATAAACGGTGAAACCTGAAGAAATAAATCAATCACTAGGCGTGAGATGGCTTTGCATTCAACAACATCAGCAGGCATAGTTTAAACCCATGGGTCATTTTACACTTACAGGAATTTCAGTGTATACCACCGTCTGACCTGCAGGCCATCCCTCAGGTGCCTGGGTTAAAAGGGGGCAGGAGATGGAGAGTCCAAAGAAAGTGGGGACCAAAGGAATGCTCAAGCCACTGATGCCAGCAATCATAATCCTGTGTCTCACCAGAGATGGTGGAAGTCTGAAGGAGAAGGGCTGGATTTCCCTGGAGAGCCAAAAAAACTTCCAAAACGTTGAATATGTATTTCTCAGCCTTGGATACTCATTTTGGTTAACTCATTCATTCATCCATTCACTCATTCATTGCTTTATTTAACAAAGGAGGTACAGCAGAGGGGTACAAGTTTGTCAAGTCCAAGAGGCTGCAAAGAGATTAATATTTGCAATATCTATTGGTCATAATGACAATAATGACTGTTCGGGTCACCAACATATATTGAGTATTTTCCCCATGGGAGGTATTATGCCAAGCCCTTTTCCTGTAACACTCCATTTAATCCTCCCCACATCTACTGGAGATAGAACCTATCTCAGCTCTCCCTTCATTGGAGAAGAAATTGAAGGCCGGAGAGATTAAAAAATCAGCCCAAGGCCCCACCACTAGTAATGGTGGAACTGAAACTTAAACACAGATCTGATTTAAAAAAAGTAATAATGCATTTTTTTCAGTAATGTTTTTGTGTCCTCTTTTGCCCCGGATCTTCATCCAGATAGTTAATGAAAAGACATGAAACGTTAGTACCCTATAGAATGACTTCTATGGACCTTCCTCCACTGCTATTGATCCACAGTCAGCATATTTGGGGACTGAATATTATCCACTGCCAATTCACCTAAAATTGTACTAGATTGGGCTGCATTTCTCCTTGCTGAGGTTTTAACAAATAGTTCCTAGGATATTTATTTGTCCATAATTCCCTTGAACCCCAATCTATTAATTCTTTTAAAACAGAAAAGGTCTCTTATTTCTTGATCTTACTTGTTGTGGTGGGAACTAGGTCTCTTTCCTTTCTTTCTCATACTTACCATCTGCAGTAACCCATCTTAGAATTTGCTAGAAATCAGGGTCAGAGACTAGTCTACTTTTGAGAATCTACTTTGGCTCCTTTAGAACCCCTGGGACATTTCTCTTTGAATGTCTTCCTAGCTCATTTCCTACTGCTGTTTGCAATCTTCAAGGATGTTATTGATGAGGCCCTGCAGAGCTGAATTCATCTGGAGCACCATTTCCAAAATGGCAGCCTTGGGCTGACCATATTCTGCAGATAGGTTTTGCTTAGGTCTGCACTGTGTTTTAATAAATTCTGAATTCTCTGTATTTAAATTTGGAGGCAGTTCATATATAGAATCATTCAGAATTCTGATTTGTCTTGGAAAATGTGACGATCAGGCAGTACCAGTCTTCATGACTTCATGTCCACGATGGGCTGGAAGGAGCAGCAGCCGTGCTCTCCAGCTCACCACTCCCTGTGTCCTCTTACTAAGCCCCAATCAGCCACATATATGCACATTTCACCCCTGCAGTTTACCTGCTGGCCCCTATAGGGCATCTGTGTCACTGCCCCTGGCATATGCTATAACCCTGTATTCCATAATTAATGCCTTGTTCATTTCTAACAATGTGTGTTTGATTCTTTCCAGCTTTAAGATCTTGTTCCTCAGTGGAGAAGGTGGAAGCAAAATATCAGTGGAGCACTTCTGCTTTCTTGCTGTCATCTGGCCTCTTGTTGCATCATCTACTCCCAATCCCTTCCTTTTCCTTCTTGCTCCAAACATAGCTCTTTTCATCGTCCTGAGCAATTTTCTGCAAGCCTCAGCTCTTTCTAGGGTTTAGTCTCCTAACACTCTTCCTACAGAAGCAGTGTCAGTTTGCATTTGTTTTAGGGTGGGATGGTGCGTAATAGAACAATGCACCTGCAAAAACAACTAAATTAGAAGCATTGCCACATTTCAAAGTCCACAGGGGGTTCTACTACCTCAAGAAAAATAAAGTATTGATGCAGTTTAAAGAAAAAAAACAAGTTTTTAAGAGATTAAAAAAAAAAGCTTAATGGTTTTGGGAAACTTACATGTTTACTTGTCTAACTTAACCTGGAGAAGGCCACATTTTCTGATTTTGCAGAAAGTCCAGACAGAGTTTGACTCAACCTGGAGACCAGATGCCAAACTTGGTCCCAATCAGAACCTTGCAAAATGCTAAATTCCAGTTTCCATAATGCATGAGACCCAGTGAGTATATTTGGTGTGGTAGCTGGATACAGTCGCTATTAATGGCAATGCAGATTTGCCTTAATTCATATAAGACGTGGAGTTTTCAAATCAAATTGTCATCGGATGTTAATGATATCTCCTCCTGCTGTCTTAAAACAGGACTGGAAGGAAGCCTTTCAGGGCATCAAGATAAGCTGGCAGTTAACAAGAACAGCAAGAGTGATCTTATTAAAATGTAAATCAGATCCTATTATCTAGCTTAAAACCTTCCAGTGCTTTCCTGCTGCCTGTAGATTAAAGCCCATCACCTCACCATGGCCTCTTGGCCCTACAAGATCCATCCTCCAGCTTTCTCTTAGACCCCATCTTCTACCGCTTCTGCCTTGCTCTTTGCTTTCTAGCTATGTGAACTTGCCTTCTGTTCCTTAAACTAGTCAAGTTCCTTCCCAACCCAGGCCTTCGCATTTGCTATTTTTCTGCCTCCTGGGATGGTTTTCTTTCCTAACTTTATGGAGCTGCTGTCCTTATCCCACTGGAAGCCCAAATAAACTGAAATACTCATTCCCTAGGTATCCCTTCTCTGAGCACCTCCATTCACACAGCCCCACCCTCCACCACTCTGATTCCTTACACTGGTTTATGCTTCTTTGTAAGGCTAAGCAATAACCCCAAAGTAGATTATATTTTACTTATTTATTATTGCTTTCCCCCCACAAGCATACAAACAAGTTAGAGGCAAGTTATTGGTCTGTCTTGTTCACTTTTATATCCCTAGCACATAGAACAGTGCCTGGGATTTGGTAGATGGTCAATAAATATTTGTTGTATGTAAGTCCAAAGGCAAATGAGTATGGGCATGGAAGAAATTAAATGTTGGTGGAGCTGGAGTGAATGGAGTCTGCTTTACACGTGTGTGTAAGTGTACACATATTCCTGACAAGAGCTGGGTCTGGAGAGGAAATCAGAGGCGAGATAGGGAGGGAGCAAATTGTTAGCTGGGGCAAGGAGTTCAGACTTTGAACTCAGAGCAATGAGGAGGATTTCTAGACTCCTAATATCACGGTTAATATCGTGGACTCTGCAGTCAGGTAATGCTGGTGTTCAAATCTTCTACCTGGCCACCTTGTGACTTAATGACTCAACTTGTTAGTTTGTACCTCTGTTTCCACACCTGAAAAGATGGAAGCAATAAAAATCCCTCCCTCATAGAATTGTTGGGATGAAGTGAAATATGTGCAGAATATTTTTTTCACATTGCCTGGCAATAAACGTTATCACCACTCCTATTACTGTCATTACCATGTTTCTAAAATCGAACTGAGCCACAGAATATATGTGGAGAGAATGGGCTGATAGGGCTGGATTGGTGGAGGAGGAAGTGGAAAGTGGAAAGGACCAGGTACCATCTGGTATATAGGAAGCAGCAGGCCTCCATTTCACCTGCAGATTAGGTAGGCCTGAGGTCTGATGTAAGCAGTGATGGGTGACTTCTTATAAACTGGTATGACTCAAGCATGTTAGGGCTAGGTTTGATAAAAAGCAACCATAGGTAGAGAGCTGGGCAAAGGGGGACAAAACTTTATTACCTAAAGTTTCCATTTTCCTGGACTTTTTCAGACTAACCACATGGACATAAGTGCCCTCTCTCCTTTTCCCCAATAGTACTTGTGGCAGAGATTTCTATATGCTCAACAAATCCTAGACCTCTTCCTCCTGGACTGGACTTTATTTTTCTGCATCCCTTGCAGCTAGATGTGCCACATGACCAGGAGGAAGTATTAAAGACCTTTCTGGCCTGAAATACATGAGAATCTCCCATGCATTCCTCTGTGATCTCTCTTTTCTGTCTACTGGCTGACCTGAGATGACTCCAAGGACCTGGAGGAATGTAGAACCACAGGGAGGAAGGAAGGAAGGAGGCCCCTGAGTCTTCACTTGCAGAGAGCTTCCCAAGAGAGTCTGGACTATTGTATGAGCGTGAAAAATTTTGTTGTGTTAAATCTTTGAAATGTTGGGGCTGTTTGTTACAGCAACCAATCAACCCTAACTAAATATACCACCACTATGGGAGCATCACTTGAGTATTATATCATGTGTCTTACAACCATCTACCTTTAAAGAATGACAAATGACATTTAAAACAGATAAAATATCCATGAACTCTAATTTTATTAGGGTCACTGAATTAATTGGTTTTATCCTTACTTTATAGACAAAAGGCCAGAATATATGTCAGGGACAGCGCTTGGGGCACCAAATTCCACACTGTTTCCATTACGTGCCTCTACGGGCAATGAGAATGGGCATGACAGGAGACGCAGACTACAGCAAATTTTGGAAGCTGAAGAGTAGAGAAAGAAAGAAAAAGGGAGGACATATTCTTACATTTTTTAAAACAATCATCTAAATATAAACAATAAAGGGTTGGAACAATTTTGAGGGTAAAGAGCTATTCACGATAAAAATGTAAACTTTGAAATATCTTGGAATGAAGTTAAGAAATATACAAGAAAATCTGTAATTTTAAACGTTTTAAATTTCAATGATCTCGACTGGGGGAGTCAAAAAACATCAACGTCACCCCAAATTAAAATGTATATTCAGGGAAATTTCAGTCAAAATCCTCAATGTTTTTTTTAATTGAAAAGTTGAAAGCAAAGTTCATCTGAAGGAATAAATATACAGAAAAGCCAATAAATTTAACAACAACAACAGCAAAAAACTTAAATGGAGTTAGGGAAGGTTTTACTGGTCTGCTCTATCAGATATTAGAATACATTCCATGGAAATGTGATAATGTTTTAGGAATGGATAAAGAGAATAATGGAATAGAGTATAGACTTCTGAATCAAGTGCATTATATGTGAGTAGTTAGTAGATTATGAAGGCAGCATTTCAAATCAGGAGAAAATTATATGATGAAGCTTAAGGTATGTAAACAATATGGAGCTAAAGAAGGACTGGACAACTGAACAGAAGACACAACCCAGAAATAGAATTTGATGTATAATAAAGCACTCCCATAGAATGTAAGCTCCCCTAAGCCAGTGGTTTTTTTAAATGTTCTGTGCATTGCTGTATCCTCAGCTCCTAGAACAATGTCTGGCAGATAGTAGGTACTTAACAAATATTTGTTGAATGAGGAAATACATGCATGGAAGAAAGGCTGGGGGTACATATGCCAAAACGGCATTAGAGTGCCTTGTGCTTTTTTGTTTTCTTCTATTCATAGACGTGAGCCATCGTGGTTAAGAGGATGAAATTTCATGTCAGACAAACCCACATTGATCTCTGGCTCTAACAGCCCATCTTAGTCTCCTATCCTAAATATTTGAAAGAAGAATAGTATCTACCCTACCGGTTGGTGAAGAGAATTAAGATTATGCACAGAAAGCAGTCGGCTCAATAAATGTTAACTGCTGTTTATAGTACTCCACAATATTTTCTTTCCCCATAAATCTGGGAAAGAAAAAAATAGAGAAAATGAATATATTTATGTTGACTTAGAAACCAAGAAGTAAACCATTTCCTGCATTTTCCTGCCACCTGTTTAGCATCTCTGCAAAACTCCCCAGGCAATGAGCCCTCTCCAAGACCATACCCAGAGAAGAGAAGGCTAAACTCTCCCCTCCCACCTTTAGAGAGGGTCACACACTATCTTTCATTGTATTTTTTACTAACACACTACAAATATCATAATAATTCTATATTTTGTATTTATCATTACTGCCACCACTTTTTTATTAGAGAGGAAATGCATGCTTATTGCTGAAAGTTTGAAAACACAGAAATGCACACAGAATAGAATCCTACTCTTCCATCCTTGAGCTGGGCTCGATTAATATTTAGTTAACGAAGTAAAATCAAATTGGCATTGTTTTGGGAAATTGTTTTGCACTTTGTTATAAGTTGTCAGTATTTTCCTACATTATCAAATGACCCAAAACATATAAATGCATACTTCCCTTGTAAAACAAAGACACTCAGTCAAATGCCTCTGAGTACAAAGTGGCTTCTGTCGCTGGAGAAGCAGTCATCTGTTGGTAATAGAGAGTGACAGAAAGATCCACTTGTACTTGTTCTTCCCAAAGATGCCCAGAGAGACACATTCCTTCTTGAATAACATGTGCATTCTCGGGACTGGAAGAGACAGGAGAGAAGGCGCTCATGTGTCCTGTTCAGCCTAATCTTACAGCTACTTGTGCAGTTTTAGAGAGAGAAATGAGATTTGAGTCGTGAACTCGTTCATGCTGCTATTTAGCTGAGCAGTCACCCACTAAAAGCATGCATTCACACACTCATACACACACACACCCCCACATACTTTATATATTTCATCCCTAGATGGTGAGATAATGATCAATTTTAATATATTCTATTTGATCATCCAAAAAGGTGATCAAAAATTTGATCATCCAATTTAAAAAATTTTCTCTAATGAGCGAGTAATCAGAGTGAAAATAAGGATTGTGTGTTTCCTTAAAACTATACAAATACATTGCATTCAACAATTTGGAATAATGAAATCTG
Organism: Tamandua tetradactyla; assembly: GCF_023851605.1. NCBI lineage: Eukaryota > Metazoa > Chordata > Mammalia > Pilosa > Myrmecophagidae > Tamandua > Tamandua tetradactyla. The sequence continues at coordinate 74,167,857 of NC_135342.1, read as the reverse complement.
ATGTTTTCTGTGGTACAGCAGAGTGTAGCTACTTCTTTTCCATACAGAGGGAGCCAGATATGGATAATGCTAGTCTTGATTTCCAATTGTGGTAGCATTTCAAGCACTGACAAAAGATACCTCTAACCTTGGGATGCCTTAATCACTCTGGGGTGCCTGCTTCATCACTCTATATTAAGCTTGACCCTCAATTGAGGGGGACAGAATAGAATGTTGTGTATAAACTAACCAATTCCATAACATTCCGTGCCATCTTGGGGTCCCATCACCTGCAGGCGTCTCCTACTTCTGGGGAAACTACAGACAAACGTCTATGTACACATATATAATTTATTGAATGGCTGGCTCATCAAGTATATTGGTTTTCATAGCTCCACCATTGTCAGCATATTTCAGATTGGATTTGCTGCTGACATGGTTGAATGAAAAAATACTGACGTTTTTCAGTACTGTACTTGACATTTTTTAGTATTATTAGTAGTAGTTTCATTCCATGTAGTATCAGTTGTCTGAATGGGATTGTGCTAAAAAAAAAAAAAAAATCCAAGTGCTACTCAATTGTAGAGAGGTGACTGGCTCTCCTTTTATACTTCCCATGAAGCTTCGAGGGAAGCCATGTCAAACTGTGGCACAAACTGCAGGTGATAACTGTTGCACAGAAAATTCCTGAAGAACTAATTCGGAAATAATCTCAGGGAGAGATCTTTCCTGTGAGAGAATGGTCCCTTTCAACCTCATCCTAATCAACAGAGCGGATTCATGATTCAAAGCAGGTTTCTCCCCAACAGCAATCACAGCTACACCTATCAGTCATTGAAAAGTCTCTGCTAGGTTACCTTTGACCCAAATTTCCTCTGAGCCCTCACAGAATCACAAAAGCAGAAACATAAGGCTCCAAATGCATTCCCCAAACAAGGTTCTGTAGAAAGAAATAAAAGATATTTATTCTTCTATGCTGCAAAAGACCAATATTCTTTTGGTATTTTTTTCAATAGAGTTATTATATATTCACAGCTTGTTTTTTAGCAAAATGTCCCAGAAAGAAGAGGAGACTCCAGGAATAGGCAACCTCTTTGAGAGGTTACAAGTTGAGTGATTTCCTTGTGAGAAGGACTATTTCTGGGGAGCTGGCTTCCAGGGTGTAGAGAACTGGGTAGGTATTTTAAGGTCATGTTGCAGAAGACACTTGCTTGGCAAAGGTGACTTCTGTCATCTGTTACTTAGTTTAAAGTTGTAAAAGAGAGCTTTCTCTAGTTGAATCAACTTACTAAGAAGCTAATCACCTCCTCCAATGCACTGAGCAGAGTTGAAAATGGAGAATTCTAGAACAGCCAATGTTTATCCATCAATCCAATGGAATCTTGAATGTAAGGGCATTCCTCTAGAATGTGTAGACCCCTGAGGCCCTAATTCCTTGGACCCATTGAGAGGTGGACATGTTTATCTCTGGCTGAGTTGCTGTCAAAACAGAAAGGATGTATTCCTATCAATAAAAAAGGGTCCTGACAATTTGTCCCAGGAGATAAATGGCCTTTTCCATAGAGATTTTAAATAGGGGCTGTAATGGGAGTGAATGGAACTGAGTTGAATAATTAGATCGTTCTCCATAAATCCTGCTGTGACGTCTTCCACACAGGTCTATTTCCAGGGCTGGATGTTAGCACACAGCCTTGATGTGTGGTGGACACAGCTGCAGGCTGTGTAGTGGTGAGAGGTAAGTAAATTGCAGATGGTTGAGACATGGAGGAAATTTAACTCTCTGTTTTCCCTGTGGAACTTGTTCCTTCACCAAAGGGGTATCCACATTTTTGGTTTTATGCTAAAAATACGGCATTTAATGTAGTTAACAGAAGCCATCTTCACCCATGTGATTTGAAATCAGTTTTTAATGTAAATCTATCTGATAGATCTTGCATATGACAGCTGAGAACAAGAACTGCCTTGTTAAGATGGGGTAAAAAGGGTATTTTCTGGTAAATTTGAAAGATGTTTTCTTGAGGTATGTTGGCTGGAGTATTGTAAGAGTTGTCAGTGGGTGTCTCTTCCCTTCCATTTGTGCATTTTTCAATCTCCTAATCTAGAATAATGTAGAAATTACTGAATGTGTTTACTAGTCTACTAGAGTTATAGTTCCCTCCTAGGCAGGACCCACGTTTTAATTCATTTTTCTATCTGGAACACCTAATAGTTTATAGAGCCTAATAAAGCAAAGAGCATGATTTTTTAAAGTTAGTCCCATTTTTCAATCCCAAAGAGAAGCCCCTTTGAGTCCTTAATGTACACTCTGAATGTAGCTTGGAGCACACCGTGGGTCCACTTGGTTGGTGGCTCTGACAAGTGTGATCATCTAGGGAATACTGGTGAGTTGGCTTGCAAGCAAAAACTGAAATACAAGACATAGGAAACTGATTTTAAAAAACGGTCGAAATTCTACGAAGTCGGTGCCATGGCAGAAGGTGGAACCGTTTGTCCAGAGCTGTCTTTCACGGACAGGATTTACCTAAAGGTGGCTCATCATGTTGGACTGACAAGCGCAGAGAGCAAACTCACAGAAAGGAAAGAGCAAGTGGATCAGGACCTGCCCAATCCTAAATGTATCCCTAAGACTTTTGAATCCAATGGCATTTTCCATTAGGAGAGAGATTCTGAATGATTCATTTGTAAACATGAGTGAATAATAAGCTGAACATAAATGAATAACTCTTTGACATCATTGAAAGCTTAGTGAAGGGACTGGGGGTTCTTCCTTTTCTTTTTCTAATTTCATATGTTCTCCATGTTACCAAATGTGTAGGTTGAGGTCCCCTCTGTGACAACTAATCAAGGCCAAAATTGGCAGACCAATGAATAGGCCCAGCTATATGTCAATGTCTGGTAGCCATCTTTTACTGTGCCCTCCCTCTGGCCTCCTTCTTGCCCATCCTTTCATCTTGATGACCCACCATCGCTGTAGTTCCATTGTTGGGACATGGTCCTTTCCTAAGGGACAACAACACTTAAGGTTGTTGTCCCTTAGGAAACAAGTCCTTAAGATGAGGACTTAAGAACATGGACTCTTAACCCAAACATACATGAGCATGATCCCCTCTGTGGCCAAAAACTCTTTTACCTTGAGCAACTACTTAATCTTCAGAATCTCAATGTCCTCATCTGTAAAATGGGGACAAATAATAGAAACTACATCTCAGTGTTCTTATGAAAATTTGTCTGGTCTAGTAGTTTGCAGATTGTTCAATCTCAATACACATATGTGATCATAATTCATGTTTAATGTTTCCAGCCTATTCAATGTTTCTAAATCAGTATATATGTGTTTAAGAAGTCTAGCTTTTAGGAACGAAATATCTGCTTTATTCTCAGGGCCTGACAAAGCAGTCCTTCAATAAATATATGAATGTGTGAATGAATGAATGAGACTAACAGTGACCTTCCTATAGGTGTTACTCTATTCACCCTTAACACAGCTACCTAATTCACTTATAGGAGAACTGACCAGAAAGTATGATAAAACTTCCTACAAGCAGAGGGTTGGGTTAAGAGATACAGCAAATCAATTATTTTCCTCTTCCTTAGTCTCCTTATAAAACCAGCCTCTCCCAGTTTCTTTTCTAGCTATTCTGTTTTTTATTACATAGAATGCTTAGGTGATGTGCCAATAAGTAGTGTATGAATACTTAATGAAGGTGGAATGAATTATAAATGGCATGGAATTTATCTACATTGCTTCCTTGCTGATGGCAGAATGGTCCTTTATCTTCTATCAAGATGTATAGAAGTCAGTAGGTGAGAAAGTATCCTCGTTGATAATTTAAAAATTGTTACCAGATGCCATCTTAAGTTACATGGAACCTAATGCCACATGGCAGAAAAAGAAAGGATTGCCCAGGAATCATGGTGAATATGATGCTGGCAGGAGAGAGATTTGGATGGTCACAAACGGAACAGTGATTGTTCAAGAATGGAGGCAAAAGCTTGGATAGAAATTGTAGTTACCACTTATTTGTACTGAATAAGTACTAGTCAGTCAGGTGTCTGAAAAAAAGTTTCTAGCACTTTGATTTCAAAGGGAAGTTTTTGAATGACATTATCTAGGAAGGGTTGCCTCTATCATGTCTCCATTCCAAAGCCATCTGTCAACAGTGAACTCTCATTAGGAAAGGTAACACATAAACCCTCACATTTCAAAGGCTTAATGCAAAATTTATTTCATGCTCACACAACAGGCAGCTCTCTCTGTTGGTTCTCCTAAAAATGTTGGGGAGGGGGACTGGAAGTCTTCTACGTTATGGTCCTGCCTTCTTAATCCAGAAGTTCACCAAGGAGAACCAAAGTGCACCAAAGGATGTTATTTCCATTTCAGCTCAGTGGAAGGGAACTAGCAAGGAGGTTTTTATGGACCAGCATTGGAGTACCTTCAACTCGGCCCATTTCCATTAGGCCGGACTCAGTCACATGGTCATGCCCAACACTAAAAGTGGCTGATAAACCTAGGCTGGCTTCTGCACGAGAAGAGGCAACAGATTTGATGACCAACTAGCAGTGCCTGCCACGTTTCTCACAATTCCAAAAAATATATGCCCTGAAAAAAATGACAGGATAGATATTATTGCAAAGGTGTCATCTTATAAATTTTTTTCCAACTCTTTTAAACAGATTCCGTTTAGAGAATTATATTTACATAGAAAACAGTGGAAATTCCAGTTACACTGGAGGTTACTTGATTACTGAGACGTTACTTGGTTTTGTTCATCTTCATTTAGAAGTCTCTTTGGTCATACATAAAGTTAAACATCAAAAATAATCTATGCATCAATATTGAAAATTTAGACAATACAGCAATGATAAAGAAATTTAGAGTTGCCCATGAATCATATAGGATTCTATTTCAATTGTATATATATAATTAAACCACAAAAGTAATATGCTCATCAATATTGGAAGTTTAGACAATAGAGCAATGGACAAAGAAGAAATTCAGAGTCATACATAATTTAACTTGTGTTAATAGCTTGTTGTATATCCATCCAGGCCTTTCCCTCCATGTACAGTTATCCAATATCTCAAGGGTTGGAAACATTTTTCTCTAAAGGACCAGATAGTAAATAGTATTTACAGGCGATACGCTCTTGATTGCTACTACTCAATTCTATCATTGCAGTGCAAAAGCAACCATAGACCATATGTGAACAAATGGGTGTAACTGTTTCCCAATAAAACTTTATTTACAAAATTGATGGAGGGCCATATTTGGGCAGCCCCTGCACTATGTATGCAAAGCTCCCAGAGACCCTGAACAAATGCAGGGCTCGGTTAATGCTATTTTGCTCTGCTTAGCTTGAAATGAATGAAGTTGCATGATTTCCATACCTTTAAAATTCAGTGGATACAAGTATATATAGTCATACCAAAAGCCCAGAAGCATAGACCATAAAAACTGAATGAAGTTTAGAGGGATTGGGAAAGGGGAATATCTTTTTTACTTTTTTACTTTATTTCTTCCTAGGTTGTTTGGACTTTTTTTTTTTTTTTCAGTTAATATGTTTCACTATTGTAATAGAAAAGGATGCTTTAAATGTATGTAGTTCAAACTTTTTGCTGACTCAGAAAATAATGTCTCATTATAATCCTGGGCGTGTGACTTATTTGCATTTTTCAATAACTAGCTGCAGGTAGGTTTCAGAACTATAGCCTGAACCACAAAAGAACTTTGAAAGTGTTTAGACATTGCCCAGAATGCTATAAGGAAGGTAAGAATATCATTTGCGCTTCTGAAGTCTTCATAGACAGGAACACTGGAAAGCAGGAAAGGGAGCCATCTAGAAGGATCTGTCTTAGATCCCTTTGCACATCTCTCTGCCATCTAGCCCTTATCACATCGCCTGTCACCTTATTAGCCTCCCGTGAACAGGCAGCATGTGTAAACCAGCACGTAGTAGGCACTTATACATTCTTAGTGAATGAATCCATGAATTATTTAACCTTCATTCTCTATAACACAGGGGCTGTATACATTATACACTCATTAAATAAGGACATAAATCCACTCTAGGTCTAATTGGGTGGGGCCAGCAAACTGAAAGTTGCAGATCACATTTTAGGTACAGGCAGGTTGCCTTATTCCTTTTAGGTTTGGGGAGATGCAGCTTTCCCTACTAAAATTAGAATAAAGAGACACATTTCATGAGATTTCAGGACTGTTGCTGTGACAGGTGAGATTACCTTGTGTTGGGGTGATATGATTAACTTGAATTAACCTGAAACAGCATCCTGTGAACAGTCTCAGGAATGAAAAAGATATTCACGTTTATCCTCTGCTATAGTGATAAACAGTTTTTTTCATCAAGCTTCCTTCTCATTTCTTGTGTGCTGCTTGGTGCTTTTCCAGAATAAAGAAGTGTACAAATTTTAAATGTGGTTGCATTTTTTCCGATATCAGTTCTCATCTGCTCCTGGCTTCTCCCTTAATCTCCTTGGACCAAAATTCCGATTACTATCTATCTGTCCAGGTGTCAGTCACATATCACATCTCCTTTCTAAAACAGTATTAAAACAACTGACAAAATGATAGCCTTACCAAAAAATCCACATTTTAACACAACGGCATTATTTAGACTTCAGGACAATTGTAGAAATCATACGATAATATCTTCTTTAGAGATTCAGCAAGTCCTCTACTAGATTATTATCAAGCCAGGGGGAAAAAAAAATCCTTGTTATTATTTGAATCAGTTTACAGCAACTCATGAATTAGAAGCTCACACCCGAAGGAGCCTTTTCAGCCTAATGGAAACAATTTATCTAACACTTCGAATTCTTTACGAGAGTCTACATTGATAGATGGACATTCCTCCAATGCAGGTTCATTTTATGGTAGCCTGTTCCACACAAGTTTGCGTCTGTTAAAAAGCAGAGCCAAGAAAAGACAATTTCTGTCTAATAAGAGAATGCTGTAAACAGGCTTTAGAAATCGCGATTTTATAAATTGTGCTAAAATTAAGATAATGGGGATATGGATAGTCATAGTTGTTTTTAAGCAACTATACTGGTCTGCTCCAAGCTTAACCTGGTGAGATGACACGTTGATTTTAGGGGAGATTTGATATTAATGAAAAGTTACCCTCTCAGCATTGATTGCTTAATAATAAGGACATACTGTGCAGGCGGGAGCGTGTGTTTCCCCCCAGGCTTTCAGAGTTGTCTAAGAGAAGAGCAAATCACTCAAGGCGTGACTCTGAATCCTGAACTGTTCCGAAAGAAGATATGTGCCCACCTCAAGAGAGAAAGTCAAAAACTCTCCAGGAGCCAAACCGCTTTCATGGCCAATGCTGAAATTCTCTGAGGGGAGGGACACAATGGATCTCTTCTTGAATCCGCTCCTAAAGAGTCACCTGGGAGATCAGAGTCCAAATTGCCAGGGAAATCATAACTTCTAAATGCCAGGAGAATGCTTGGACTTCATCTGGTTCACCCATCTCTGTTTTACTGATGGAGAAGCCGAGTCCCAATAAAAGAAAATACCTTCTCGGAGGTCACTCCTTGGGGGGATGAGACATCCTTGCCAGCTCTGTCTCTAACTGCACCCTCCCTAGTCTCCTCTTGTCGTGCCTTAAACCTAGTAATTGCTTATAAAATGCTTACTGCATACATGCATGAAGAGTTTGTATTTTACCTTCTCTAGAATGAAGATGCATAGAAAGTAGAGCAGAGAGAGCTGAGTGGAGGAAAAAGAATTACTTTCTAAGACAAGGCAAAATTTCCGAGAGGACGGAAGGCTGGCGGAGATAGCCAAGTGTCACCCCCGATATGGCTCCCGTAGCTGGAGCAGACTGCCCCTGGGACTCTTGTCTTTGGGAGGCTAGGTGCTCAGTGAGGCAGTTACTAGAGGTGCTTGAGATCCTGGCTGGATGCTCAGGGAATAGAGAGAGCCCATGGCTAACTGGTAAAGTTGCAGCCTCCTGTTGGCTGGAAGATTTGGAGGCAAGCAAGGTTCAGTTCCCTGCTCTGCTCCTTGCCTGCTACACGACCTGGGTGAATCCTGTTCCTGCCCTTTCCCTGTGTCCCTTCATGTGCTAGTTATCCTCTCAAAGCCTTGCTCTTTCTCACACTAAAATATGAGCAAAATAACCCCTCTGTCTTTCAGAGTATTGTTTTGAGTGTTATGCAGCCACTTAGGAACTCAGCAAATAACCATTTCAGGGGATTCGGGATTCACTTCACTTTAGGGAAATGTTACTTGTTTGCTTTGTTAAAGAAAACATCTTTGCAATGTCCTGATTTAACTATTCCTTTTTCCCCCTAATGAACAGAAAAGCTGAAAGTTGAATGCAGTGGTGCAGTTCAGATCATCTTGTTTGACAGTCTGGAGTGCTCAGATTGGAGTGTGCATAACTCTGCGTTGGGTTTGAGAATAGATGCCCCGTTCGGATTAATGGCAGGTCCTAGATGTCCAAAAAGCCCCTGAGGTCCTATTGACCCAAGTGTCATTCAAGGAGAGAGGAATCCTTGCTATGGAAGCTTCTCTCTCTGGCAGCCACTCCTGCCTGCTTCTCACACTGGAGACGCAAAGAGAACGTCTATTTACTCTGCTTCTCGCTGTCTCGGGCTCTAGGATAGCTCGCCAACTGCCTTTTGATTCTTTGGTATTTTTTGAAATCGTTGGTTTTCTTCTTTTCCTCTAAAATAAAGCAAACCTAGTCATTAAAAAAAAATGTGGGACAACCTCACCCGCATTTTTCACTAAAGATGACATTGTTGTCGTTCACTGTGTTCCCATGAAGTATTTGCGAGTATGTGCGTAGCGACCACACTGGGCGCATCATTTTGCATATATTCGGTTTATTACAAGGAGCATTAACCCACGTTGCTGCAAACTCTTGCTAAACCCGTCTCCACTTCTAAGACGCAATGTTCAGGAGGCGAGCCTCTGACCCCATTTATCTATAATAGACTTTCACTTTTACAAAACGTTTTCAAATCCTTACCTCTTTAGCCATCCTACACTCTAAGGTATGGGGCGGATATGTAATTTATCTCCCAAGCACAGTCACTTCTAGAGGTGAAAGGGGGAGCCATGACAATCACACCAGGACAACAGGTGCAACCTGGGGCTGTCCCAGGCAAACTGAGACATGGTCACCCCAGCCAGGCCAGGCAGGAGGGAGCTCATGTTACTCATGAAGAAACACAGGGGATAAGTGGCTATTCAAAGACACATACTAGTAACTGACAGCGCAGACATAAGATCCCAAGACTTCAGGCTCCTAGGCCAGTGTTCTAGAAATCTACCCCCGAGACCTTCCTGATGTGAATCTCCTAGAGAAGCACAACCCATCTTGTATATACTAAACTAAGATAAAATAACATCTTCTTCCCTCACTCTTTTTCTCCCTTTCTCCCTTCCTTCCTTCCTTCCTTTAGTTTCTCACTGACTCCTGTGCGAGGCTAGTGACATTTTTTAAGAGGACTTGGTTTAAAGAAAGGCTCAATAAGGAGGATTGAACAACCTTTTACTTCGAAGCCATGCCATTCTTTGAATTGTCGGTGCCCGTTGTATTGCTTTATTAAAGGTGCTCTGCTCAAGAGAATGCCTTGAATGCTTTCATTAGTATCTTATAAGACTACAAGCAGATTTGGAATAACATCCCATAATATACCACAATCAAGAAACTTAGGGGTAATTATATAATAAGGGAATTGGCGTCCAAAACCACCTCCTGGATTAGACAGGGAAGAGGAGGGGTCTGATGGGAACCGGTCCTTTGTTGCCTCTCAGTCTACAAAGACCATTCCGCACTTTCCCCTCTATTTGGCTTTGAAGTTCCCCAAGAATCTGTCGCTGCTCCCAGGTGGTGGAGGGGGGTGGTGAAGGGGCTAAGGTGGGATGTGGGAAAGGGCACCTGAGCACGGTGGGATAGAGCTTGGGCTCTGGATTGAGCCTCCCACAGGTTTTCAATCTCAGCTCCATTACCTACTAGTGCTGTGCCTTTGGATGTCTTACATTCCCTAAGTCTTGGTCTCCCCCTCTGTACAAAGGCGGTTGTGAAGATTAAGTGAGAAAAAAAAACCATTAGCAGTGCTTATCACAGGAACAGTGACATTTAGGCAGATTGAGATGTGTTTCTGATACATTGCTTTTATCACTGTAATTATTGTTTGGCTGAAACTGGCCCTATGCTCCCAAGTAAGGATACTAGGCTTCAGTTCCTGGCTATTGTTGGGTCTTCAAAGCAACCCTCAAATGTCAGTTCTCCTGGTCCCTGCAATGCAATTAGTAGCTATGATTCATCAGTGAGTCAATCTGGGATTTCCAATGGACTCTGAAACTAGCTGCTGTGATAAGCGAAGATTACATGAGCAATAATCTGCCAAAGTCCTTCAAAGCGGCATTCCATGGCTTCTCCCTGGAGGAACAGGGATCCAGGAAATGGGGATCTAGGCTTGGTATCCAAGGGGTGAAGCGTTCTATCTCAGCATGCCCATTATCCACCAAGCATATGATGTTCTCCCAAAGCTTGTCGGAATCTTCCCACAAGGATCTGACCTTGTGTAAATCATAAGTGGTAAATTATAAGTGGGCTCCTCCTATAATTCAGGCACTTTGTCTCCATATTATCTTTAAAAATTCTTAGCACAGCCATCAAAGACTCCCTCCTCATGCCCTCCCTTCTTTTAATGTAAGAAAACTGAACCTCAGTTAAAGAATTTACCCAAGTTTATACAATTGATAAGCAGGGAGTTGTGTTTTGAACTTGTATCTATCTGACTACAAAATCCATGTCATTCTTTCTTAATTTTTTTTATTATTAAACTAATATATGTGCATTATAAACCAAAATTGAAAGTAGAGTAAACGTATAAAGAGGAAAGCAACAATTTCCCTTTACCTGAAGATCATCAGTGTTGCCATTTTGCTGCAAATCTTCCCTATTGTTTTCCTATGACTGTGTGCGCGCGTAATAATAAAAAAGGAATTTTACTGTAATACAAATTTTCATTTTGCCTTGCTCACTTAATATTTTAATGTGAATTTACCCATATCATTTACTATTATTAAAACTTCTTTGGAAATGCTGGTTTACAACTTGCATCACATTTGTTCATATTATACACAAATATCATATTTAATCAATTCTCTGTACTTTTAGACAACTTGATTATTTCCAATTTTTCGCCATCATTTTCAATGAAAATCTTTGTTGAAAAAGTAACAAGTAGCCATAGGTGGTTCTGCCATTTGTTGAATATTTACCAAGTTTATCTACTTGTTACCTGAATCACTTAATTTCATCCTCACAACGACCCTGTGAAGTAGGTGTCATGGCTATTATTGCCATTTTACTGATGAAAAGCTGAGGTTTAAAGAGGTGAAATGCATCATGCACAGGGACACAGAAAACTGGGTGAGACGGAGAATTGCTGAATGTAAACCTGTGTCCTTCCCACATGGGCTCCCACTGAGCTCTGCACGCATCTCTGATATTACTCTTAGGACACATTGCCAGGAAGAGACTGGCTGGGTACAGGAGCTGGCACTCCTCTCCAGCCTATGATATAACTTTCTAAATTGACCTCCATAAAATGTGTTCCCCCTCTGGCAATGTGAGAAGTGGCTTATTCCTCAGCGCAGAGCCACTGCTTGCTGGGAAGCACAAGCTCCAGCCACCACCAGGCTGTGCCCAGCCTCAGAAAGTCCTCTGGGATATGGGACTGCAGATGCGGCTTAGCCATGTGACAGGGATGATCAGATTGAGGGTGATGGGCAGAGTGACATCTTCTGATTAGTCAACCTGAGGCATATGTGTTTGCCAGGGATGGGAGTTGGGGTGGGGAGAGTGAATCTTTTAAATCTCTTCCCCAAAGAAATCCACCATCTGTGAAGTTGGAGCAGAAGTCTCGGTTTAAGGATTTTATCAGCAGGAAGGAAAGTGAATTCCTGCAGGTCATCTTGGAAAGCAAGGAGAAAGACGGGGAGACCATCCATCCGTTTTGCTTCTTAGCCCTGACTGCCTTGCATTGGAGTCATCTTTATTCGGGGAGTGAGCTCAGCAAAATGATCTTGCACTTGTCACCTCCCTCCTCTCTGACCCCTAACCAGCCCCATTAGACTCTGCCCTTAATCCCTACTCCGGCTCTGCATTCCTTCAAAGACAAGGACTTTTATGACACACACTAACCTTCCTCGTTAGCACATGCTGCCGGCTGGTGTGCAAATGCCTCCTGCAAATTGATGTGGATTAAGCCTACAGTGTTCTCACTGTCAGATTTCGCATTCCTGCCAGGACCACATTACCCCAGATTTGTCAGGGGCGGTTCACCCTTTCGGGAAGCAGCCCATTCTCTCTTGATCCTGTTCACATTTCTCACTCCTGGTTCATGTTTCCTTTGCCTCTCTTCAGCCACATTAGCTAATTTCTGTTTCTTGCATAAAATACATGATCTGTACCCAGTTCTTTATGTGGCGCTTGTGAAATCCTTCTTGCTTGGATTTTTGGTGCCTTCCCAAATTATTTCATGGATTATGCAATTGCTAATGATTTAGCAAAACTTCTTCAACTCCGAATGTCTTCCTTCTTGCTATGGAAGAGAACGAATCTTTGCCTTTCCTCTCCTCTCTTTCCATGCCGAACTTTCATGACCTGTAATCCTAGAGCATCAACCTTTGGGCCAAAAAAGGGTCCTAAAGACCACCCTAGCCGGGTGTTGTCCAGTGGAACTGACAGTGATGATGGAAGTATTCTGTATCTGTGTCATTCAGAAAGGTAGTCACTAGCCACAAGTGTTACAGAGCCCTTGAAATGCAGTTGGTGCCACTAAGGGATTGAATTGTTTACTGAATCTAAAATAAAGTAATTGAAATTTCCATGCAAATAGCCACGTGTGGCCAATGACCCCCATATTGGACAGGACAGGTCTGGTCTCATCCTCCACTTTAAAGATGAGCACCAGAGGCCCCGAGATGGGTGGTGGTCTTCCCATGAGAACTTATACCAAAAGGCAGAACCAAAGCTCTTGAATTTCAGTTTACATTCCCAGTTCAGGACTCTGAAACTGAGCTCAGCAAGCTATGTCCACAGACCAGGTCTGACCAGCTCCTTGTTTTTGTGTGACTGAGAGTTTAGAATGTATTTTACATTTTTAAGTAGTTGAACATCATCATCAGAAGAAGATTTTGTAACTCGTGGAAATGATAGGAAATTCAAATTTCAGTGTCTATACATAAGTTTTCTTAGCGCACAGCCATGCCCATTCATTTAGGCATCATCTACAGTCACTTTCCTGTGATGACTGCAGGGTTGAGTAACTGCAACAGAGACCTATGGGCCATAAAACTAAGACAGGCCCTTTACCTAAGTTTGCTGACCCCTGCTTAAGCAGTGATTTTCAGACCTTTTATTCCTCATTTTTAAGTGAAAAAATAGCATAGGTTGGGAGAAAGAGGAAAACATGTCTTTGCAACATCCTAGCATGGGGGGAATGTTTCATAACATTTGGAAATTAGATATAAATGTCAAGAGCACAAAACATTTGACTATTTAATTTGTGATGGGTAAGTCAAAAATCTTGTGTGACTCATTTATGTTTTCAATATGAACGACAGAAGCAGCAACTTACATTCTACTAGTCGATGTGCAACCCCTTCCCCCATTTCTAGACATGCCACCCTTACAGCCTGTGAAGACATTCTATGTGGCATCCAGAGGAGTGGCCATGTCCACGGCGTACATCAGCCTGACTGGGAAGTAGGCCTAGAGGTCTCCTTTTGGCTCTGCATGCCTGTCTGTCCAACACACTAAAGCAGGCCAGAATGCAAGTCAATAAACAAGATAGTATAGGGATTGTATCCATTCTGCATTAATTTATATATTAAGACAGAGACAGCTTCTCATTCCAAAAACCTCCATACTTAAGTTGTTATGATTAGAAATTGTTTGAGATTGTGGCACACTTACGTGTTGGCACACCTTGTTGGGAACTGCAAATCTAGAAAGGTCTTTCGATGTTCATTTCCAGGACATTTACCATGTGCCTGTTGTGTGCTCAGCACTGGGGGTGTGATGGTAAGACACACAATTGCACACAGGTGAGCAAGCGGCTCTCTCTAGCCCCATGGCTGAGGTAGAGGCTCTCGTCACCTGGATTCCAGGTAGGTTGTGACAGGGTCCCCAAGGGGTTCAAACCTGGGCCAGGTAGAGCCCCTTTTTCTAGCCTTCCTCCTTATCATCCTTAGACACGCACCATCTACCCTCAACCAGGTCGCAGTGGTACAACTTGAGGGAAAGGAGAACTTGAACAATGTCCAAAGGGAAGGTACATAGTCATTAGGGAAGTGGAAAATAGAACTGAGCTGAAGAATCTGGTTCTGGCTGTGCCCTCAGTTCCCCAGGCTGTAAATAGGGACCTTGAAGATGTTCATGGGGCCAGAACACCTCTCCAAAAAAAATAAAAGGAACGTGTCAAGTCCTTAAGGCACAGGGTTCATTGAATTTTATGTCCTATAATTGATATTGAACCAGTGCTGGCTTCTCCATGATCTGTCTCTGCCATTTCGGGCCCTGAGTACTGGTCTGCCCAGGCAGGGTGCTCCCACCACTGAGTCAGGCCCTGTTTGTTCATCATCCGCTGCCTTCCCTCTCTGCAGTCTATAGGACATGGACTTCTCACTAAAGTTTTGTCCCTTTGGCCAGTTGGAGGGGATCCGGCTGTTTTTATCTGGGAGGAGCCTACTCCCCAAGACTCAAAGCGATGGAGAGAGTGACATAGACTTGATGAGTGGATGCCATTATGCCCTTAGCACAATGCCTAGCACAGAGTGGGTGTGAAGTTAGCTATTAGGAATACAGGAATGAAGTAATGAATAAAGGCAAAAAACTCTAGATTCGGGGACACAAAACTGAGGCTCCAGTCCTGCCTCTGCCTTCCTGAGTCAGGCAGGCACCGCAGCAGCTCTGGAACACAGCAAGCTTTGGAGGCAGATAGGCCTGAGGTGGAACCTAATTCAGGCTCTTTTATTTCCTAATCTCAGGATGCCTTGGCTCCTCCTCCAGGGAATGGGGACAATAAGAGTACCACTTTCCCAGTGGCCCAAGGGTTAGCAGCAAGGGCCTGTGTAGGGAGTGCAGCACAGAGCTGCCCATAGTAAGTGTGCAAGAAACATCACCTATTATGATTATTATTGCTACTGTTATGTTTTCTCAGCACTTCTTACTTTTTATTAGCGTCCCAAAGCCACCTCAGAGTGGGGCAGGTGTTAACAAGGGTGCAGCAGGGAGGGACAATGCAAAGACAGAGCTGGTGGGGGGTGGATCCCCTTCCCCTCTTCTCTTCCTTGCCGTGTGGACCTGGGTAACTGAACCAGCCTCTCTGCCCCAACTCTCCCTCCTCTGTAAGATGGGGTAACATTCCTGCCTGTGGGGTACTGGGGGAGTTAAAGCAGGTGACACATCTGCAAGTGTCCCTGGCACTTAGTAGGGACTCAGTAAAAGCCAATTCCCATTGCCCCATTCCTTATTTAATTGTCCATAGCCTTCTCTGGGTTTTATCTCCTTGGCATGGAAGCCAGAGCTGCTGCTTATCCACATGCCCCAGTTAATATTTCAAACGTCCTGAGTTTCTAATTGTGGCGAAGCCTAAGAGCCACCTAATCTGCCTGTGTATTAACTGCTCTGCTTCCAAACCAGTGCCTCTGGACCCAAGGCTGACACTTGCTGAGTTAATAATGACTCGATTCATTCCTAATGCCAAGTGCAAGAACCACATAATCTGCAGGGCAGAAATAACTCCCGTAATTAGAAATGCCTGAGGGAACCCCCCACAAAGGGCCTCATAGCTTGGCATGCGGGAGTCCCCTGCCCCTGCCCCTACCCCCGGGCCCCCCAGCACCATGGGGCCGCCGCCGGTTTCTAAAGCCTGCTCAGACCTGGCGTCTCTAAGAGGTAGTGCTCCCAGGCTTGGCATCCGGCCCCAGAGACGTGCTGTGCAGTAGCCCTGGCCTCCTGGTGCCCTGCGCGGGCTCCTGTCTCCACAGATGGGGCTCCCAGATGTCCACGCCCATGACCCCTGCGCAGGCGGAGAGTTCCTGCCTCCCTTCTCTTCTCCCTCTCACCCCACCTCTCGGCGTGTGTGCCCCCTTCCCAGCCAAAGCAGAAGTTTGCATGGGGGGTGGGGGCCGCAATTGAACAGTGCCCAATGGCAGCCCGTGCCCTCTTTTGCTCAGTGGAATCTGTGGTAGAGTCTTGCAGGTGAGGGGGAGCACTGCAGGGTTTTGCAGAAAGCAGGGGTCTAAGGCTGCCTCCTCCACGGTTAGGTGGGGGTGCTCGGTGCAAGGGCCTGAAACTTTCTCAGGTTTCCTTTCCTCAGATGGAAAGTGGTATGGCTGTGCGGGTGGGGGTGAAGTGCCTGGCTTGGACAGACCCTCCCTTTCCTCAGTTTCCTTCTCCTTAAAGAGCGTCTAGGTCACAGAATACAGTCAGAGACTTTCCCCAAAGCATTTGGAATGGAATGTGGCCACATCTCAGCATCTGTAAAACCACGTGGTGGTTTTGGAGCTGGAACCTCTCACTCTCGTGCTGTGGGTGTCAAAATCTCCCTTTTGCAGGTAAGGCCATTAGTTCTTGGATGATGTGCAATTTGACAAGGGGCAGGACCGGCATTCCTGGAGGGCCAGTATGGCTCCAAAGTCCCCATTTCAACCCTTATCCTTTGCCCCATGTTCTTTTCCTTACCACGTGCACGTGCACACACGCACACATATACACGTGAGTGCAAACACTTATAGCTTACTCCTGCCCTTAGTCTCTAAGAGATGCATTAGAGTTAGTCAGGACAGATGCTGAAGTTATTAAGAGTATTCTACAAAGTGCCAGGTGTCTGAAACAATAGTCGGTCTCTTGCTTTTAAATGAGCATCAGGCTTTGGAAAACTGTCTCCTTGGGAGGTAGAAATACTCTCCCAGGGCAGTGCTCCTATGCTTGAACAGTTTAAACCTTGCCTCATAAATATCACTGTTCTAGCTCCATCCTTCACCAGGTGTGTTCAGGTTCTCCCAGGTGCCAGGTCCTGCAAGCCGTGGTGGAGTCCTGGGGACACCAGTCTCTGTTGCCAAAGAGTTCAAGGTCTTCCTGGGAGAAGGTCAGCTAAGCCAACAAATATAGCATGTGGCAGATGCCAAGACAGAGGTTAGCACAGAGCTTTCCCTTTTCAATAGCCTCAGGACCAGCAAATCCTTTGAACTTGATTTGGGAAAGTTTCCAGAAAAGTTCTTTACAGTCAAGTTTAGTGACTAAGGTGTGACATAACCCTTTGGAATAAATAGTCAATAAATTAGGAGTGAAAATAAAGCGAAAAAAGCACTCTTCTTGTGTGACCTGCATACACAATCCCAAACAGTCATCGGCAGTGTTATCTGGGCAATGTTAACATGTGTCCGATGCACAGTAGGTACTTTGCAAATATTTCAGTGGACACTGTGAAAAACTAATTCACATCATTTTCTCAGGGGCTTTGCTCCTTTGTAAAGTGAGACGTGGGCTTCATGTACCTGAGTGAAGTTACCCAAATCAAATGCCTAAAACCACAGGGCTTTAGGTTTTGCTTTCTGCATGCTTCTTGTCTAATGAACTTTCCAAAGAGCAGGCACCCTCCCCTTGAATTGAAGCCTTTAATTTTTTACACGCTGTAGTGGACTCGTCTTTGAGTTATTGCAAAATAAGCCTTTGTTAATTTGAAGGATTTTAGCCACAAAGTGCTGACCCCATTTGGTTACACTGAAAAGTATCCAAGGATGTAGAAAAGACAAATGGGCATCTGTTTGGTAAAGAGCAGTTTGGGCCAATAATTTCCATGTG
The DNA here is from genome assembly GCF_023851605.1 of Tamandua tetradactyla. Taxonomy (NCBI): domain Eukaryota; kingdom Metazoa; phylum Chordata; class Mammalia; order Pilosa; family Myrmecophagidae; genus Tamandua; species Tamandua tetradactyla. Next base: position 74,150,014 of record NC_135342.1, on the reverse strand, counting down.
ATTTTGGAGAGACAAGATCCTGATGAAAATTCTAACATGAGTGCACTCCTGGCATGGGGGCTTGAACGATGAATTTGTGGGAGGAAATAGAAATGCTCTTAGAGGCAGACTAGCAAGGAAATTCAGCCTGCAAGCCTCAGAGTCAGAAAAACTGCTGCTGGCCAGCTGTGTGACCCCACACAGACTGCTACAGCTGCCCAAGCCTCTAGAAAATGGGGATAAGAACAATATCACCCTACCCTTCAGTGTGGTTTTAAGGAGTAAATGAGCTAATATATGTGAAGTTTTAGGTGCATAGTGAAAGCACGATGGATAACAGTTCATAAAAAGGTCTTTATTGATTGCATGTATTTGATCATAGAAGGTGCTTGTTTTCCTGACTATGGGGCAATTTCCCTTGAATTTGTGTGAGCATCAAGGCTTTCACTCCCTCATGATTATTGACAGTAGAATACAAAAGGAAAAACTGTGTGTATGTGTGCAGGAACAGATAAACATGTGTAACTGTGTTGTACATGTGTGTGCATTGCTGCATGTGTGTGGTTCTGTGAATGGGCACAATGTACATGTGCTATGTAAATGTATGCTTTGGCATGTGTATGTGTGGTATGCCCATCTCGCATGGATATACGCATGCATGTGCTGTGAATACACATATGTGTGCCATGTGTGCACACATGTATGTGTGGTGTGTGCTATGTTCTGTTCATGTGTGTGCTGTGTACATGCATGTGATCTAGGGACACATGCTGTATGCTGTGTATGTGTTTGTGCATGTGTGAATGTGGGTACTCATGTGGTACATGTGTGTGCATTGGTATGTGCATGCTTGTGTGTGGTTCTGTGAATGGGCACAATGTACATGTGCTATGAAACTTATGTTTGTGGCATGTGTATGTGTATGTGTGGTGTGTTCATCTGTGTCCTATGTACATGTATGCACTCCAGGAGCATATATGCATGTATGTGTGCACGTGTGCATGTATTTGTGAATGCACATGCACATTACTCTGTGGGTGTGTGCAAGTGTGGATGTGTGTCAGTGGAGCCTCAGCAAGGCAGACCTCATGTATTAGGGTTTGCTGGTCTGATACTGTGGCAAGCATCTAAAGGGGACAGCATCTAAAGTGGGCATGCGGGCGGAACTGGTGATGCTAGATCTTTCTGAGTTATTTAAAAGGAAGCAAAATTGTGATGTTTCAAAATGTGAACTTTCCCAATTTTTAAAACACTATGAGCCAAACTCACAGCCCAGAGTTAGATTTCCTGTATGAACCCTTCTACGGCACACAGAAGGAAGGACTCAGATACACGTTAAACACAGTCAGTAAGTTGAGAACGGTACCAAGTGTAAGGATTCCCTCTGACCTTTGGATAAAAGGGCTTTTCAATCACAGCTTGCAGTTTATGTCTCTCTCCTCTCCAAGTTCCTTAGGGCACCTAGATTTATCTCTATTGAGATATTGAGCTCATGCTTATTATTTTAGAATGACATGCTAGAAAACCATCACTTTATGGAACTGACATTCTGCATAGTGGAAACAGTTGAGCTGCAAGTATGGTTCTGAGCTCCCCAGGGGCCAAAGCAGAAAAGAAAAACATAATCTGTTGTAAATTTTTAATTGCCTAAGAAAATTAAACTCCTCCAACTCCATCCCCTTACCTTGGACTAACTTTCTAATTTAACTTATGTATGTTTTTCCTGGGCATATTACTGCATTTTTATTTGTTGTACTCTCTTACTTTATGTATTCCTTGAGCTACTTCAAATCCTTTGTGGAACAAGAATGGGCAAAAATAACTGCAGACCCCCTTTGAGCATTCATGACGTTGATACTTCACAACGCCCTGCAGAAGGGCTGGAACATATAGGAATGTGTAGCTTTGCTGCAATGACCCAGGTTTGCATCACATGTGCTGTGGGCTTCAGGTATATGCAGGGGGCACTTTCTTACCTGGCAAGGACAACGAAGTCCTGCCGTGTCATGGGGTTTTGTCATTCTCTCTATGGAGCCCCACACCCTGGATCTTACCAGAAGAACTACAAATCATGCTTCTTTATAGAAAAAAGCCCCCAGAAGAAAATCAACTGCCACTGCTGGTGATGGAAATAAAATAAAATTACTATCTACAAAAGTAGGATCTCCTAGTCAAAACATGTGAGTTAGAAGATGTCAGGGAAGAGGTAGACATTTTTCACAGATTTTGGTGAAGGTCTCTAATTATTCCTCTTCAAATATAAAGAAACTAACCTAGAGAGGTGAAATGATTTGTCCAAAGTGGCCTAATAAGTGAACGAAGGACCCAAGGATATTTAAAGATTTAATACCAAGATGTATTATGGTATATTTCATATCAAACGCCACTCCAGTTTGAATCCTTATAGAACTATTTCATGTCCACTAGATGGATGACTAAACTGAAGAACAGAGAAGTTGACTTGCCCAAAGTCACTTGGCTAGTATGTGGCCAAGGCGGGATTCAGATGAGAACTGCTGGCTCCACAGCCCATGCTCTTTACCCCCCGCCCTAGCAGCCTCGGAGTTAGAATTCTGGGCTCATGGCTGATCACCAGGCTGCTTCCCTTTACCAGGTACCCAAGGCTGCCCGGTATGATTGAGTAAGTTGTTCACTGCCCAAACACAGTTGGCTGAAATGGAGTGAGAAACCCAGTCTGCACAATCATCACCAAGCCATGTGCCCTAGCAGGGACCTCCCTTTGCCTGGAGGAAGGGGCGCCCTGTTCTAATTCAAGCAAAGGCAACATGTGAGCTAGATGCAGCTCTGCAAGTCCCAGGATACAAAACAAATGGATGAACTTGAATCCTTTTGTTGACTTGAATTTAAGCAGCTTTCTCCAGGGATGATAAAAGAAGGGGAGTCTCTTTTGTGCCCCACTGTTCCCAGCAGGAACATCCCACTGCCCAGTTCAAGTCTGCATAAGCACTTAAAAGCCAAATCATCCAAAATGTTTGGCCTCATAGGAGAAGGATGGTGTGAGTGGCATGGCCTTCTCAGTCTGGTGGGGTGCTCAGTGCTGAGGGGACAAAACCCACAGGCAGCCCTATGATCCCTTTCCTGTCTCCCCCAAGGGCTGCTATGGAAAGGCTACAAATGAGCATCTCTTGTCGCCAAAGTTTGGAACTGGAAAAAGAGCAACCTTGGGGTTCGATGGAAGATGAGGGAGGGAGGGAGGGACGAAAGAGTGTCAAGGTCAAGGACGGTGGTCAAAGACTGAGCTACCAGCTCAGAAGTGGGATGGCAGCCCTGGCCCACACTAACTTGGTGGACCAGGCTGTGTTCATTTATGGAGCCAGAAGCATAAATGAAGCCAGTTTAGGGGCACGTTGTATGCTGCTCACACAGATAACACCCTCTTCACTGCTGGGCCCACTTTTATTTTTTTAAAAATAAACTTAATTTTTAGATCAATTTTAGGTTTATAGAAAAATTGCACAGAAAGTACAAAACTTACCTTCTACCCCAGCACCCAGACACATGATTTTACCTATTATTAGTCCCTTCATTAGCATAATATTTTTGTTACAACTGATGAACCAGTATTGATACAGTATGAGTAACCGAAGTCCACAGTTTACATTAGGGTTCACTCTTTGTGCTATACAGTTTTACTGGCTTAGACAGATACATGAGGTCATGCACCCACCATCAGAGTATCTTACAGAATAGCTTCACTGCCCTAAAGATGCCCTGGGCTCCTTCTGTTCTTCTCTCCCCTTCTCCTGAACCCTGGGCAACCACTGATCATTTTACTGTCTTTATCATTTTGCCTTTTGCTGAATGTCATATAGTTGGAATTACACAGTATGTAGCCTTTTCAGACTGGTTTCTTTTATTTAGCAATATGCATTTAAGTTTCCTCCATGTCTTCTCATGGCTTGAGAGCTCCTTTCTTTTTATCACTGAATAATATTCCATTGTATGAATGGACCACAGTTTGCTTGTCCTCTCACCTGTTGAAGGACATCTTGGTTGCTCCTGATTTTTGAAGGACCAAATTTAAGGTTGCTTGCTTCATGCCAACTCATCCAAAAGTTAGGATCTCCCAACCTCGGCACAGGGTAGGGTCAAGTGAAGAATGGAGACTGTGAGCCAACTTCTTTTTTAGACCAGGGCCTGGGCCTCTCACTTCCCCCATTTGACAAATATTTCTTGAAAGTTTGCTCCTCAGCAGGCAGCGTGCTGGGTGGAGGGGCTAGATGGAGACGGAGTAGCCCTGGGTCGGGGGTCGGGGGCAGGGGTATAGTGGGACAAACAGTTCTGCGGAATGAAGATCTAAATGGAGGTTGTGGTGTCTTCTAGGGGAATTTTCCAGTCCAGGTGGTCCAGCCAGAGAGAAGTGGTGTAGATGGCAGTGGCTGGTGGTCTAAGCAGGGGCCCGGCTCAGTCCAGGACAAGGCAGCAGACCCAGTGCCTAATCCACCGATTCCAAGCTGGCTTTAAAGACAGAGCAGGCTCTAAGTGCCGAATATAGCTCCGGCTTATTTCATAGTAAATTATTCAGATGTTAATTGCATTATAAACAAAGCCGATACCATTCTTTCCTTTCCAATTATCACCATAAAAAACACCAGTCAGGGAGGAGGGGGGAAGAGAGCAGACAACTGACGCAGGAAGCTGGGTTCAGGCTCAAGCCTTGACTTCTGGTGCAAAGGGCCCTGGGACTAGAGAGAGCTGGGAAGACTTTGGTCTCCAGCCCAAATGCATGAGAACTCTGAAGTGGCAGATGCTGGTGGGGTCGAATTCACACCATCTGTGTCCTTCCCCCTTTCCCCTCTTTTCCCACCCCCAGGAAACTGTTTAGATTCCTCTAGCAAGAGCTACAAATTAGGCTGGCACCCTCCTGGGGTGCTGAGCCAGAGGGAAAACCTTTAGATGTTGCCGAGGCCAAGCTCCAGGCAGACACAGGAGGGCAGAAGCCTGATAAACTGTCTGGATATAACTTGGACACCAGAAACAGAAGGAGCTGAGGGGCCATGGCTTTCCTTTTTCTGGCAACCCCCTCTGATGTCTCTGTTAACTGGGCATACAAGCCAGGAGCTTGCAAATCGGGGTGAAGAGCCCCGGGCACCAGAGATGAGGAACCCAATTTTGCTGTCCACAGCAGGGTCTGAATTCACTGTGTGTACAGAATCCACTTAAATGTTCAAGAGCCAGCCTGCTTTCCCCTCGCTCCACTGCTGCTCTGTTAGGAAATCACTGCAATCCTAATTAAAAGCAAATTGCTTAATCTCATGGCGTCGAGTGAGGGCGGCACTGCACGGAGGGACAGCATTCTGCCAAGGGACAGGAAAAGCTGAGCAGATGAGGCGGAGAGAGCAAGAGGATGTGCACGAAAGTGGGCAGAGAGACACTGTCCCCTCCCTCCGTCTCCTGTTTCATGGCTGCAGCACCAGGCTGGTCAGTCTTTGCCAGCAGGTAGCGGACCAACGGGCAGGAGATTTGTGTTGACTCCTTAAAGAATAATCTGAATTTGTCCAGAGATGGGCCAGTCCAGCGTAAGGCTCAGAGAGCTTCTAAATTCTGGGAGAGGATGTTCCAGAACAGGCCCCCAGGCAGGCCTCCCATTGGACGGTGCCAAGGAAAGCATCTAAATGTTCCCGTTCCAACTTAATTAGCTCCAGCAGGCATTTAAAGACATCTGCATTGTTTACAGCACATCTTCGCCTTGTTCTTGCCGAGTGCCGGACTTGAAATGAACTATTTCCAGAGTGACTTATTCATGCATTGCATGGAGTCTCCATTGTCCCATCCATCGCCGGAGATTTTCTGATTGCAGCTGTTTCATCCTGGCCTCTGGTGACCCCAGAGCTGATCACAGGTCCCCTCCTTTCCATTCTGTTGGAGAAGAGTCAGCTCCCTCTCTCTCACTCTCTTCCAAGCTAACAATTAAAGGGCAAATGCCACCCTGAGGACTCCAAAGCAGCAGTGGGAAGTCACGCCCCATGCAGTGATTGTCCTTGGTCCAGCTGGGTATTAAGAACGAGCTGGTGGACAGCTGGAAGTGGCTGTGGTGTGCTTCCTGTCTGCTATGCCTTACCCCGGGGCTGCCTATTCTGGGTAAATCTCTGAAACAGATCCATGGCCTTGGGTGATGAAGAGCGTTTCCAGGGGCTGATGGGAGAACAGGAACCCTGCAAGCTTGTGGATGCAGGTGGAGGAGGAAGAGGTAGCTGAGACACTTTGCATCTGTTTCACTTGAGAATCCGTTTTTTGCATATCGATGAGGGATTTTAGAAGTTGCTGCTTTACAACCAGAAGAGCTTTGGAGCAAGTTGGAAGCTGTGAGGGATCAGTGACCATTCCTTCACTCACATTGTCACTTGTACTTTATGTGTTTTCTACCTTTAAAGCATGCAGTACCCCCAGGTGTAATAGGGCCAGTGATGGAAAATACAGAGGTACGCACCGAGGCCAATCTGGGAGCATCTGGAAAGACTTCCTAGCCAAGTGGATCCCAAAAGGAGAGGCAGAAAAGCAGTAGTTGAAGAAGGAGAAAATGGAGAGAAAGAGCCTTGAGAGGGCCAGCAAACAGAGACTTCAAGACAGAGTGAAGAACATTCCTGATTGCGTGACCTGAGAAGAAGCTGCCTGACAAGAGACTTATACCCAACTGCCCTTGCATGCTGGCCTTCCAAACACTGCCCTCAGCCACTGAGCTGGCATCACCAGCTCCAATTAAATAAGCCAATGAATGAATAAGTAACAACAGAATCATCTGTGCACGGTCCCAGGTAGACCTACGTGACCAATTAGCTCTGTGGATGGAGCCCAGCTGAAGCAGCAGCAGATGTTTGGATCAGCCCAGGACCCATCAGGTAGAGGTTCAGCTAGGACCCAGAGGCTGTGAATGCTGACTGTGAGAACTTAAGGGGACTGCTAAGGGATAGGGACAAGGGTCTTTCAAAACATGGTTCTTTTATTTGCATCTGGAATCTTTGTAAGATTTGTTAAGGTTGCCCACTCTTCTTGTTCATTTTTTTTCTTTTCTAAAAGCAGAATTCTAGTTTAAAATGTGTCATAGGTGAAGTTTCCTATGGGTTTCCTACCTATTATCATGTGTAGTTCTCATAATAAATGAGAAGGAGTAAGAGCATCACTCTGGATCTTTGATGCAAGCGACAAAAATACAGTTCAATCTGGCTTGAGCAGGAAACAAGGTAATTTAGTGGCTCATGCAAATCAGCAATCCAAGGCTAATGTTGGCTTCAGGCATGGTGTGATCCAGGCTCACAAATGCTATCATCAGGATTGTTTTCCTCCAACTCTGAGTAGTGCCTCTGCTGTTTGTCATCTTCCTTGGAGGCCCTAAAGCTCCAGGTTCCAGCAGACCCTGGGGATGGGTCTGGGAGGACACATCCTTGGCCTGAACTTCCCATCCCAAGCTATGAATTCACTTTGCCTAGAGTAACCCCAGATCACATGTCCTTCTGTAAGCCGAGCCTTGTGGCTGGAACAACAACTGATTCACTAGGCTGCTTTCGGGGCTCACCTTGTACTACTCACTGTGGCTAAGGGAATTTGGCATTCTGACTAGTCAGGTCTGAGCCACATGCTTTCCTCTGGAACCAGAGGTAGAATACTCACTCGATTCTACATGGACCTGAGCTGTGGGAAGCTGTCTCCTGAGGAACAGTTTTGGGAGGATGGCACAAGTATAAGGGGATGGAGTCTGGGCCATGGAAAGCAACAAATATCTACTTGTTAAGTATCTGGAATCTCATTTTTCCTGAGTGAAAATGATGCTCAGAGATTTCAAGGGATGTTTCCTAAGGTTACAATTTAATGATGGATCCAGCAATGGACCTTAGATCTAGAGCAACGCTCTCCAAAAGGAATATAATGTGAGCCACATAACGTGATTTTAAATTTGCTAGAAGCCATGTAAAAGTAAAAAGAAACAGGTGAAATTCATTATAATATATTTTATTTAACCCAATATATCAACTGTATTATCATTTCATGATATAATCAAAACAAAAAATTATGAACCAGATATTTTAAATTATGTTTTGCATACTAAATCTTCAAAATCCTGTTTGGATTATACACTTATAACACATCTCAATATGGACGCTAAAATTTCATCAAAAATACTTGATCTCGATTTAGAGTTCATGCTATTTTCAATTGAAAAAATAGGTTCACCTGCCCAAGTTGTTCCAAACATGCTTAAACATTTCCAGATAACTGAATTGAGTTTTTAAATTTAAATTAATTTTTAAACTCAGTTTTTTTAAGAATTTAAAATTAAATGAAATAAAGCATGCAGTTCCTCAGTGGTACTGGCTACATTTCAATTGCTCAATAGCCAGCTGTGGCAAGTGGCTACTGCATTGGACTGCACAGGGCTACAAGAAAGGAAGGTTTGAGCCAAGACCTCAAATATGTCCTAAGAAGTCTTTCAGGGCTTCATGAATTGGATCCTAGCCTTAGCATTTGTGGACTATGTGACATGACACAAGTTATTTCAACCTTTCCTGTCTCTGTTATCATTTCTGTGAAATGGAAATAATGAGATCCACTCTGCATGGTCTGCTCTGAAATTTAGTAGATGCTCCAAGCACAGTCACTAGTAATTGAGCCTCGATCTTAAGGCAGCCTCTCTTCCTATCTGCCCTCGAGGGATCGAATTAATTTATTCAGTGACGTAAGGTTGCAAAGTGCAGGATAAATGTGAATAATCACCCAGGGTTTTTGGCTTCTCTTTAGACTGAAGAGCAGTAGTAAATGCTTTTCAGTAAATCATCTAATTTATTTATTTGGGTTGATGAGGGAAAGTCTTCATAAGTGACTCTGCTGGTGAAGGGCAGGAACAGGACTACACTATTTTTGCACCACTCTGCTTGCCATGTTACATCCGTGTCTTTTTCAGTCTTTCCAGTCTTGTGAAAGAAACTTTGGCTCAAAAACCTTGTGCAGCATCAAACAGTTAACAGGAGAACTGGGATTCAGAGCCGCAGATTTCAAAGCTATGTTTAAATCAGGAGTTAATGTCGGGATTCCAAGCTGATGCTACATATACAAATCAACTTTATTTTTTTATTAGCAGTGGCCAGTAACTAACCAGTTATTTGGTGAGAAAAGAATGGGGAGCCTTGTTCATTTCTTCTGCTCCACTCCCAACCTGCAGAAGTAATGTCTGCTCTAAGGAGCGAGTTTGCTAGAGTGGCTGGGTATTACTCACGCCCTTTAGTTTTGTGTCTCTCTTGATCCAAATGGTATAGTAAGATCTTTTGATAAAGATAGTAACCATACTTACAGGAATTTCATTTTAAAAATAAAAACAGGCATCAAGGAGTTCAGCACCACATTGTTTATAATGGTACATTAAGAATGAGGACTGTCTGATAAGACAAAATCGTATAAATAAATATGTGTGCATTCACAAGAAGAGACATGACAATGTGGTGAAAATGACATTATCATTTGAAAAATGAAAACGAAAAATACTCATCATCTTTGGGTAAATAGGAAAAAGGTAAGTTACAAAAGAATACAGAGTGTTGTTTCTACCCTAAAACAAAAATCACCCTTATATAAACAAAGAAACAGCCTAAGAAATACATTAAAGTGGTAGGAGTTGTTAATTCTGATAATAGCACATCATGAGTGATTTTTATTTTCTCCTTTGTTCACCCATATTCTTTTTGTTGTCGACAGTGAACATGTATGGCTATTGTGACATGGAACAGAACATATTGTATTTTGTTTTTAAAGACACCATTCAACAAATCGGATAGAACACCAATGTTCTCATTTCCAAAGATACGTACATCAATGTATAATCAACAGCAGTCATTTCGTGTTTGTTACACAGCTGGCGCTTTCACGTCAACCCCACAACCTGGGTGGGCTCAGGGCCGGCTCGTCCAGCAGTCCCAGCAAGCTCAGTACTGGGACCTGCGAGCCTTAGGGGCCCACAAAAATGCTCAAACTGGTTTTAAAATTAGAGGGAAAAAAAATGAGTCTCATTCAGTCTGGATTATATTGGTCTTTGGAGCAGCACAGTTGTAAAATACACTTTTTAATTTTTTAATTTTCTTGTGGAAGGAGACCACAAAGGATTCAGTGCCGAGGCCCCCCGGAGCCATGGCACAGCCCTGGGTGGCACTGCTCCTATTTTTCAGAGAAAACCCTGGATGTGGGTTGCAAAGCTTGCTTAAACTGGCAAGAGGTAGATTCCCAATTTAAACTCTGACTGCTGGCCCTCCACCAGGCTGCCTGTTTCTGCTTTCTAGCATTATCATTAACTTTTAAAACGTTATTCTTTAACGCCTCAGTAGAGCCTTATTGTTACTTTATTTTCCTTAAGAAGAGCAGAGTATATGCAAATTCTTGAACTTTTCCCTTCCTGGCTGGCCTTGGCACCAAGCAGTTTCACATGAACCCCGGGTTGACAGCCCTGAGATTGCCTGCATCTCTTAACAGCTAAAGCAATAGACATTTTTTTTTAAGCAATAGTCTTTTAATGGGTAAAAGCCTTGGAAATGATAAATAAGTCCTCATTTGATGATTGTGTTGCAGTTTCCTAAGGACTCTAACCACGTTAACAACCACACAATGGAATAAAATTAATTTCCTTTCCATTTTAGTAACCGACTCAAGAATATGAAGACATGATCATTTTAAACCAGAATTAAAATAGAAACATTGAGACTAGGGAAAGAGATTTGGGAGATAGGAACTTGATATGGATATAAGGTTCTTGATCCTAGAAGTTCTGCATTTGGACACCAGGGCCACACCCTTGTTCAGAAGTGAGCACACTTTTTCTATAAATGACTGAATGGTAAATATTTTCAGCTTTGTGGACATCTGCTCTCTGTAACTACTCAACTCTGCTGTTGCAAAACAAAAACATTTAAATGATGCAAGAGGGTGTGGCTGGCTTCTAATAAAGCTTTATTTACAGAAACAAGTGGTGGGTTGGATTTGGCCTGTGGGCTCCAGTTGGCCAACCTCTGGGAGTATTCTTTCTGCCACTCATGATCCAGATAATTCCATAGATTGGATGCCCAAGTCATTGCATTTGATTTGCCCAAACACTTCAGCATGGCCTCCACAGCCCTCACAATGGGCCCTGACTTCCTCTCAGAAGACACATTTCCCACGCTCCGCCCTGTTGCTTAGCTTTGGACCCACTGGTCTTTCTGCTCCTCTGACGAGCCAAGTTCATTCCCTCTTCAGAGTTACTATACTTGCTATCCTCCCCCTGGGAAAGGATGCCAGATATAGCAAATAAAAATATAGGACACCCAGTTAAATTTGGATTTTAGATAAACAATGAATAATAGTATAAGTACATCCCATGCAATATTTCGGACATATTTGCACTAACAAATTTTATTGCTTATTTGCCAACCCCACCCTGGAATCGTCTTCCTCTCTCTTTACCTGGCTGCCTCCATCTTGTTTTTCAGCACCATCCTCAGATTGTCCTTTGTCAGGCACCCCATTTAATTGGTTCCCTCTTCTAGGCACTCTGTCACTCTTGCTGTCTTAATTTTCTTCATGTGTAGGACCTTATGTGTTTTGTTCAGTAGTAAGTTCCTAATGCCTAGAATAGTTCCTAGAATATGATAGGTCTTCAAAAAACATTTGTTGAAGGAGTGAATGAATGAATGAATGAATGAATTCAATCATTACCCAAAGAGTAAATGTGCCCAAAGGGATGAGAATATGAACAAAACTGTATCTATTGAGCTCCAAGTGTATAACAGACATAACCCAGGTGTTTACTCCTCCTAAAATGTCAAAGCCTTCTGAAGTCTGTTGCATCCCTAATTTAAAGAGGAGGAGACAGAGACTTGGTATGTCTACATCATTCACTCTTAGTTTCAGAAGCAGTAAACAGTAAAGGCAGGACTCAAACCCAGATTTTAAAATTCAAGGAACTCTTAAGTATAGCTTTTGTAAATCAGACATGTGTGGACTTTCTTTGAATTCCATTTCATTAGCATACTAATAAAACAGAAGAAAGAAACCGGCCATGGAAAGGGATGGCCTCTTTGTTTTGGCTGCATTGACAAAAAGACTTCTTCTTTTAAGCTAACTCCCAGCAGAGGCAGTGCATGCAGGGCAAGATTCTCAGAATGGGTGGTGATGAAGACAAAACAAAGCAAAGCAAAACAAATGCGTTAGGCCAGGCTTCATTTTCCAGAAGAATTCTCTGTCCTTGGCATATGGAAGCAGTGATCCCACTCTACCAGGCCCCACTTCAGTGCTCAGTTTGCGTCAATTGTTAGCTTTCTTTCCCCAGCTTGCTCTGGAATATCTATCAATTTCCCATCAGAGGTTTGTGTCTTCCAATCTGCGAAAGCCCGGAAGCCTCGTTTTCCAACCTCGTTCCTTTGCGTGAGGAGTGCATTTCGGCATGTGCTATCGCATTCAGAAGTGCAGCTGTGCTTATACTTTTTGTTTGCTGCTGCCATTCCCCAAAGTGGGTTCCCATCCCTGGGTGAGCTCAGGTCTGCAAAAGCACATCTAAAATAACACGCACTTTGTCTGCCATCCAAGTATGCCAATGCACATCTATAAACTGCACATCTGAAGGATCAATTGTATTGATTTTCTTTTTTCCAAGTGCCTCTGTCAGAATGAACACAAAGTGTTTCCCTGTCTCCCAAATCCATGGGCATGTTATTGGATTACTGCAGTTTTGTAGGTGGCCGCCATGGTCACTTTCACATCATCTTGTCTTAAAGAAGGTCCTGGAAGATTGTCAAAGGGGTTTAAAAAGAAAAGCAGGTGCTGCATTCTAAAAAATGCTTTGAATTCACTGGTTCCCCCAGGGCTCTCTGTTAAAAGTACGAGGAGAAAACAATTTTTTGCAGGAGGTTCAAAGTGTCTTGGATTGTGAATGATGAAAGAAAAAAAGTTTTCAGAGTGGGAAGGATTCATGGATGAGAGATAACATCGAAGCTGGCACCTCTGCACCTCTGGACCTCCTCCACTCCGGATTATGGATGTGAGGCTGCTTTCTTGACCTCAAGGTGGGCTCCATCTAGGTTTTCCCTGAATTCTGGCATCTGGCATGAAAATCCCCGGCTCCAGAAGTTCATTTCAATGGGGCCGCTTTTATTTTGTCTGTCTGTTAAAGAGAAATGTGTGAGATCCAGCTTCCCCCAGAAGAGAAATGGAAGATGCCGAGAGGAAAAAACAAGAGAAGAGAAAGCTGGTGGTCCCAGGGGAGCCAGGTCTGCAAGCCTGGGATGGCTTCTTAGATCAGCCCCCTTCCTTCCAGCTGGTCTGAGGGCTCGAAAGCCGAGCGGGACATCTTCTTGGCCAGTGCCAAGGACTCACCGATCCATGCAGCTGGTATGCTTCTTGCCCCAAACTTCCATTTCCTCTTGTGCATTGTTTTTCTGGAAGTCCATGCATTTGTGCTGATGCTGATGTAAGGGAAAGGTGAAATATTGTGACACCAAAAGCTGAAGTCTCGTTCCAAGGAAGCGTTGAGTTCTGTTATTTCCTTCCTTTAAGCCTCCTCAAATTCTCCCTCTTTGGAAGCAGCCCAGAGCCAAAACTGCTGTGTTTGACAAGTGCTCATATCACACATCAGAGCCCCGAGCCGTGGTCCTCCCCTCACGAGCTCACCTTCACCCCAGCAGGGGGGGTCACTCTCCTGAGGGGGCAAATTAATTCCACATTCGGCCTGCATTTAGACCGGTGCATTTCCTGTGCAAACACTGCTGACATTTATGAAATCTAATTTAATAAATGTCTATGATATAGCACTCATTAACATACCGCAAAATAGCTCCAGAGTAGCCCATTTTAATCAAATAAATTGTTGCTGCCGTGACCACAGGCTGTCCCTTTATTAAGGCAAATGCAAAGCCACTGAGCCAAGGACCCAAGTTTGTCTTGGCCCCTGCGTGGGGACCTTGCAGCTCTACCTGATGATACGTTGGGGCCCTCCTGATATGTTTGCTTGTGATATGAGAAGATGAAAAATTGCTGATCCTACATCATCTCCATAAATCTTACCGACAATAAGTCATAAAGCCTTGTGTCCGTACATCTGGTGGGTGCCCGGGAACCGTGTTGCCATATGTGAGCAGCAGCCTTGAAGAAAAAAGAAAAAAAAAATTCTGTTGCATACAAAAAAACTTCCAGAACATTTTCAGGGCTTAGAGCAAGCGGTCATCTTGCTTTTTGCCACCTCTCCCATTTTATCTGTTTTCCTCCCCCTCACTCCCCTCCACAAGCTGCTTCCCTTTGTTCTGAATTACCATCGGAAGAATTTCCAACGTGCTAATTATGAAATTTTGTGGTTTGCTAAACTCCCTTTCTGTCTGCCACAGAATAATGAGTGAACAATCATCCGCAGCCAATGTGGGGCCCAGGTATTCAGGGCCTTTTGGGAGCCAGAGCAGAGGCTCTTGTTTTCTCCGAGGCTGCACCGAGCTGACCACAAATCCCAAGCCCCCAAATTGTCCCCAGCTAGTGAGAAATGCTATTTAATTTGAAAACTCAGCCCATTTTCATTTCTATCAGCTAAATTGGAGGAGACACGAGAAGATGGTCTCTCAAGCACAGCCAGGCTGAAACCTGTTTTGAAGACCCAAAGAAATGGAATCTTCCAGCGAAGAAAGTGGCTCTTGTGGTCTTGCTGAGCCAGTTGCACACTTAAGATGTGAAAACGAGTAGGGGATTTCTTTTTCCTTTTTCAGTTGAACGACTTGCCTATCTGCAGCTTGTCCTGGTAGCTGTTGGCATGCACGGGAAGAAGGTCCTCAGAAAGCCCTGAAGGAGGGTGCAGGAGCCTCTTGGATGAGGCTGAACAGAGCTTCCCACTGCTTAGCATTCCAAAGGCGAGCACTCAGATGCTCCATCACACAAAGCAACGTGGGCCAGGCCCACGCTGGGCTCTTTGGCCACGACTTATCTGCATGCGAGAGGGGCAGTCCTTTCCTGTGATATTTTATCCAAAAGTTATAAACAAAAGCAAGCTCCTGGTCTTTGGTCAGCAAGAGAAAGAGCAGTTGGGAATCCGGGCAGGAAATTAGAGGGCCCTGTGGGGAGAGGAGGGATGTCCATACGAGGAGTCACAGAAAGGGAAGTTGGCCAGGCTGGCGCCAAGGGGCTGGGGACACCCAAATCCCTGTGACCCGCCCTTCCCTGTTTCAGCCATCCTTCCTCAGTCCCACCACCCACTATGGGAAGGCCACTTTTGAGGATTGCCTGTCCCCTGTCCCAGAATAAAATAACACATCCAAATAACATGCCTTGGCGCTTTGCCTCACTCTGGAGATTTGCTAGGAGAGGGAGAAAATTTACCAACCTCCCATCCCCCCACCCCCCAGTCACCACCACCAAAATAGAGTCCAGCAGGGGCGGGGGTGGAGGAGCCCTTCTGATATTTGGCATCAGGTATCAGACAGACTGACTTTGTGCTATTCTGATGCTAATTATTTTACCAAGTGATATTTGATTGTTTCTATAAAAGGTTTATGTCAGTGTAATTCACCACAGGCTTTTTACAGACCTCAAGATGCGAGAGAGAAATGCACCCAGAGTCCATTAAAGAATTAGTTTTTATTAAGACCAGAGTCTGCTGAAAGGGACCTTAGGCTGCTCCTCAGCCCGAAGGAAAGCGGCAGCGTCACACCCCGCCCTGCACAAGGTTTTGCCGAAAGGGTGGAGAGAAAACATCTTTGGTTCCGGAAGTTTAGCTTCTAGCTTGTTTTGGCACCCTTGGCATTTTGAAAATAAGCTATCTGCCAGGATTCTATTTTCTTGAAAATAAAGCTGGCGTGGAAATAGAGTAACTATGCTCACTGTTGTTGGCTCATTTTAATACCTCACTAGTACAGGACACGCTGCTGCTTTCAACCCTCCCCAAACAACAACGTTTGAAATCTCCATTCTCTCCATATGGAGCAAGAGATGGTCACAACACAGCGGGGGGCTTGCCCCATTTCATACAGAGAGAGAGTGGCAAAAAAACATACAGATTTTCTGACTCCGATGCATGATGCCTCATTTCTGGCCCTGAACAGAACCAGTACTAGCCTGGAAATCTGGATTGTGAGGTTCCTTGGGAAGGTGTCCTACCTGCATGATATATGAACTTTTCAGCTTTAAAGATATCTGATTCTATGAATGTCACAGCAGGTTCCTGGATTATTTCTCTCAATGTAACCACAAGCCACTTTCCTTTGTATTCTTCTGAATGTTTGGGATCACCGGAGAGAGAGGCAGAAGTGCCCGTGTTTCGAAAAGTCTACGAAAATAAAGTGTGTTTATCAGACTCTGCTCTGTAAACCTGACCCACCAGCATAGAACCTGGCTCAGAGATGGTGATGGGGCCCCATAAGCCATGGGTAAATGAGTAATGGGGTGCCCTTACCAGGGTGCCCTGAGTCTCCAGTCACCCCTCCAGGGCCCAGAGGAACTAGGGGTGGCTCTGAGAGTCTCCACTCTCTGCCACTCACTCCCTGCCCAGCCTCGCCCGGTGCCCCCATTTCTATTTATTAGCAGTATCTGGCCCAGCTTCCACCCTGGGCAGCGCAGCCAGCTTAGGGGCACTCAAAGCAGCTGCAGCCAGCCCCGAGCAGGTGTGCCCCACCCCCGTCAGTCCTGCAGGGCGCAGGACAGGTGTCACCCTCAGCCGTACCCAGACACACGGCTCTTTGCTGAGAGGAGGCAGGGAAGGCCTCGCCCAACAGGAATGCTTGGTGGGCAGCTCAGATTTTTACAGGGAGGGGCATTCCAGGGCTATAATAGTATGCCCCAAGGGATATGAGGGTGTGGTCCCCAGAGGCAAGAGGGAAGCCAGCTTTGGCTGAAGGCCTGTGACTTTAGAGGTGTCGCTGTGTTATAGATGAGGAAACCGAGGCACAAGGATAAATAATGAGTCCAAAGGACACTTCCCCACCTCGAGAGGAGAGGGTCTAGGAGTCCAGTCCAGGTCTAAGTGACTCCGTGGCACGTCCGCTTTCTAACATGCCATAGCCGCGGAGGAGGGGGTGGTGCCGCACGCAAACTGCTTTGGAACTGCAGAAGGAAAAGTAACCCGGGATTTGAACATTGACCATGTTCAGCTGGGTCAATCTCGGTCACACATTGAGCCATTCTTAACTGAAGGAGGCTCTGCCTCAAGATGCAGTCCTGTTCCTGGACTGCAGAGGAGTTTCTTAACTCCCCTCCCCTCCTTCCCTCCCTCTCTCCTTCCTTCCTCAAGAATTTTTTTAGTTTCTGTCTTGTGCCAGGGCCAGTGCTAAGTGTTAATCAGACAAAAAGAACACATGACCAACGAGGTGCCCTCCCGCCCGGGGCTCCGTGCCGAGGCGCCGCGCCCGGCCGCGGGCGGTGGCAGAGCCGCCCACCACGACTTCCAGCTCCCCTCTCCTTCCGGCTCACGGCTTGTTGAGGTTAGGCCTGGACATGTGACTTGCCTTGTTCAGCAAAATGAGTGTGTCACGGATGGGTGGAAGCATTTAAAAGTTTAGCAGGACCCCCCGGTGTTCTTCCTTGCCTCGCCTCAATGATCGAAAACACCCTTTTGATATGGAGGTGCCATAAGATGTGAGCTTAGAATGCTAAGTTCACATGTGGAGGACAACTGTACCACTCTGCTGTCCTCTGGCCCCACAGTGGATGTTATGTGCATGAGAATTAAGTCTTTATTGTCTTCACTTATTAAGATTTGGGGACTATTCGTTGTGGTAGCATCACTCAGGTGATTAATCCTGGTTAGTGCAATCGCACGTTGATCTTGGAGGGCTTGGCTTTCTAGAGAACAGGAGCCAGGTCTTATTGGCCTCTGTATCCCTCACACTTGGTATGGGGTCTGGCAAGGTACAGGAGCTCAGTCAATGTCTGCTGGGGTGGGGGATGGATGAGAGAATGAATGTCTGCAACCACCCAATTGGCAAAAACCACGCTGGCCCAGAGCTCTGGCATGACCGGTACTGAGGAATGGGCTAGTGAGCCCTGACAGCAAAGGGGATTTGTCTAGTTGGTGAGTGGCAGGGTCAGGATTTGAACTCAGGCACGGCTGACCTTAAGGTGAGGCCTTTTTCCATTTCACATCATGCTGGCTGCACCTTGATTCTGCTTCCATTTGCTGAGTTAACTTCTCCTGTGGGTGATGCACTGGGTGTTTCAGCCCAGCAACCACAGGGAGAGGAGATTGTAACCATATAATTATTAAGGAGAAGAGTGACACTGTTATTTGAGTATTTACTAGGTGCCTGGCATCTGGCACAGTGGACATGTGAGAAATACCTATATTATTGACACACATGATTTCACTGAAGTACCATGAAAACCCTAGAAAGTAGAGAGAAAAAAATGGTTCAGTGGGATCAAATATCTGGGTCAAGCTTACATAGCTCGTAAGTAGCAGAGTTGGGATTTGAATCAAGTCTGACCACAATGTACGCCTTACCAACTATTTTATGTCATACCTTATTGGAGGGAGTGTATGTGTGTGTGGTGTGTGTTTATGTGTGTATGTGTTTGAGAGACAGAGAAAGGACAACTTCTTGGGGCCACTTGGAAATGATACAAGACTATCTTTTCTCTACTTGCTGTTTATCCAAGTTTTGCCACTTGTGTTTTTACAGGAAGCTGTAAGGACTTCCTGCTCTAACTCTCACAGATGCTGGCCCTGATAAGTCCCGTATTTACAGGCCTCCAGGGCAAGAGGAGCAAGGCCCAGGAGTTGCTGACTCTTGTGGGATTTGAGGACAAGGACTGATGGATCACCTCCTCCCTGTTATCTCTCACACAGCCCCGCAGAACCCACTGGGATGGAGAAGGATAGTCTTTCCTCTGTCCTCCAGCAAGGCGGGGACGCCTGGCACTGGTCCTGGGCCATGCGCTTTCCTGCACATACCTCATTTGAACCTAACCACAGCCTGGCCGTGTTGGAACTGTCATCCCCATCTACAGCTGAGGTGACAGCACTGAGGTCTGTCCACCTGGCAATTCCAATTCTGTACATGATGGGGGAAAGATAGTGCCACCCAGACCATCTCCCCTCTCCCTTCCCCCATAGTGGCAGCAGACTCTTTCTCTGAACACCAGCTGAGGTTCACCTTTGGGGACTTGTGCCCTTTGAACCTGTATTCCCGACATCTCATTTTGTCGTATTGTGTTATTGCATTTTATTTCTAAATTACCCCAGATGACAGAGCTCTGAATGTTGAGAGCTGGGTCATTCACTGGAGGTGGTACTAATAGGATTCCCCCATTCAAAAATCACCCGCTGTGCCCAGCCTGTGCTAGGTGTTACCTCTGCTCAAAGGAAGAACCAGGTGTAACACAAGGTGACTTCTTATAATGGTAGCACCACTGACAACTCACATTTATGGGGCTTTTGATATTTTTCATACGCTGTGGCACTGCCAGAATGCAACACACCAGAGACGGCTTGACTTTTAATAAAAGGGGGTTTATTTCATCAGTTCTTTGGAAGAAAGGCAGCTAACTTTCAACTGAGGTTCTTTCTTACATGGGAAGGCACAGGGTCATCTCTACTGGCCTTCTCTCCAGGCCTCTGGGTTCCAACAACTTTCCCCCAGGTGATTTCTTTCTGCATCTCCAAAGGCCTGGGCTGAGCTGCGAGTGCTGAGATGAGGTATGCTGAGCTGCTTGGGCTGTGCTACATTGAGCTCTCTCATTTAAGCACCAGCCAATCAAGTCAAGCATCATTCATTGCAGCAGGCACACCTCCTAACTGACTGTAGATGTAATCAGCAACAGATGAGTTTCATGTACCATTGGCTCATGTCCACAGCAACAGAACTAGGTGCTTTCACCTGGCCAAGTTGACAACTGAATCTAACTACCACAGGCACTGAGGTATGTTTTCTTGCAGAGTGCATGGGAACACAGGCTGTCCAAGGCTGTCTAGGGCAGTTGGGGAGAGAGCCCAATGCGGAGTACCAGAGCCAAGACTCAGAAAAGGAGTTTGCCAGTGATCATGGCCTTGAGGCCCTTCCAGGCAGCGTCAGAAATTAGCATGAGAAAACCTGGAAGAACCAAAAGCATGGTAGGTTTAGAAAGTTCTAAGTAATTCAGAAAATAAAGACAACATTTGGAGTGGACTGGATGTCAGGAATGACAGAAATAAATCTTGCAGTGATTGGTTTTCATTTTGGGTGACTTGGCTCAGTGTAAAGACAGGCTCCATCGTTCAGGGCAAAGGGGTCTCTGGGTTGACTTAGATGACAAAAGGATCCATCAGACTCCCACAGAGCTGTCACCTCTCTTAGAGATTCCCCCAGACAGGATCTCCAGGACCCTCTCCCCTGGTCATGGGCAGGCAGCCTTGCTGTGGACACTTGGCCCCTCCTAGCTGTGTGGATTGGGCTGGTGGCCTCCTTGTATGACAATGAGGCTCATTATCAGAATTGAAGGATGCAGGGTATGGATGTTGGGGATACAACTTATGTGTCCAAAGCACAATAATTACAATTATTTACAGCAACCTCCAGGCCCAAGTTAGTAGGGATGTGACACATCAGACCAAATTGATTCACACATTGAGTTATTTCCTGAGAAACTGCTCTGCTATTGGTAACACACTGGAGAAAAGCAACCATGATATGTGAGGTCCTAGCCACCAGCACTTTGAAGTCTCGTTGGAAACTTGCAAGGCAAACAACATCAAGAACATGTTGGAAAACCATCAAACAGTGACTGCATTGGAAACCACAATTGGAAAAAAGAGGAGATGGTATATACAGGTGAGATCAAAGTAGGTTTCTGGAGAAGGCAGGATGCAGACTGAGCCTTAAAGGACAGGAAAGAGGGGAAAATAAGCTGGGGCATTTCATTTGATAGCAGGTAAGGATTCCAAAGATGATCTTCTAAGGAAAAGTCAAGAGATTCAAATTCAGGTCAGGTCCAAACTTCCCAAGACACCATGGAAGGTCCTTCAACATTTAGTCCCAACCTCCCTGTAAAGGGTCATCTCTGGCCTCCCTTCCTCCAGTCAGCCCCACTTCACACACAAATGCCAGCTCCCCCTAAACATTATCACCAATCTATATTCACATCATGGTTTTGAGCCTTTGTCCATGCTTTTATCTCTGTCTGGGTGCCCTTCCCTTTCTCTATAAGCACAAACTGCCTAAGTGAGCAGTTTTAATGCTGCTTCCGCCATGCAGCCTTCCCTGCATTCCCTGTGCCCTTTTCTCTCTGCTTTCATCCCCTGATGCGAATACTTCTGTCATAACATGTACACATACTGGTTACTGTTGGCTGACTCACCCAACAGAATATAAGCAACTCCTTAAGATCAGGAACCTGTCTATGTTTTCTTCTACATCAGTACCGAGGACAGGATATGACCCATATTAAAGGTGCAATAATTACCTGTTGACCAAGTTGATGAATTGAAGTAGGATGTGAATACCTCTTGCCATGAGCTGGCTTACTCAGAGGCCTGTGTATGTCTAGTTATGCTGTCCAATATGATGGACCCTAACTATAGGTGGCTTTTAAATTTAATTACAACTAAATAAGATTAAATTTCAGGTTCTCAATCCCACTAGCCACAATTTGAGTGATCAATAACTCCATGTGACTAGTGGGAATGGTATTAGCCCATGTTCATCATGTGGAAAGTTCCATTGGGCAGTGCTGGTCTTCATAGAGTATGGCATGGCCTCTTACACCCATCCCCCTGCCACCTAATACAGCCCCCTCCTTCTCCCCAAGGTTTGTCGCAGCCCATCCCTTAGGCAATTGAATGTCACTGTGTGTGCAATGCCAGAGCCACAGAGAGATTTGGGGAGCTGGAGTTTGCTTAGGGTTCTTACTACATTATGTAAATCAGATTGCTCCCCGTGTGTGGGCTTTGGGCCTGCAAAGAGAGCCCAGCGGCTGCTGTGTTAAGACATGGGCACCTGTCATGAGAAACGCTAGGGCCAAACTGCAGAGCAGAGCTTTAGCCGGCGATGCAGGGTTCAGAGCCACCTGGCCAGTGAAAAACCCAGGTGTCTCCCAGCCTTTAATTGGAAATGTTCTGAGTGGGCAGAGTAAGGACAAAGCTATTTGAGTTTCCTCTTGTAAGTGTTTCTCAGAGGAAAAAAAAGAAAACTGCTTCTTCCTTTTTATATGATCATTTGGTTCCCAAATTCAGTTGAAAGGCATTTATTGACCCCTGACATTACTGGATTTTAAACATTTGTTATTTTTTGCAATGGATTCCAATTTATAAAGCACCTAAAAAGAGTTGCTGCTCAGGTGGGCAGGTGGGAGGAGAACCCAGACCCCACTCTTTTGGTCTTCCCTCTAGACCCATCACAAAGCACAACTCCATGGGATACCCTTCACGCTGCAGTCTCAGCAGTGACCCTGCTTCTCATCCCTATAGTGGGTAGAGGCATGTACAGTTCAAAAACCCCAGGCTATGTACAATGCTAATTAACAATAACCGGGCTAAATAAATATATGCAATCATAGTGAAAATATACATAGTTCCACAATTTTTCTAATTTGCAAACTGCCTTTTATATGATACCTTGTGCGATTTTTTTCAGCAAATGCTAGAGAGAAGTCTTTGGGTTTGGGGGGGTCCTCTGACTCTTCTCTGTACCTCTAGAGCCTAGTTGAGTTTCTGGGATATGTCAGGGGTTTAATATGTTGCTTGAGGAAGGAGATAGAAGACAGAGAAGAAGGGAAGGAGAGAGGAAGGAGAAATAGGAAGGAGGCAGGGAAGAAAAGAAAGAATAAATATAGGAAGGGAGGAAGGAAAGAAAGGAGGGAGGGAACTTGTTATGTATCATTATTAAATCCAGTTTACAGATAAAGAGCTTGAGGTGCAGTGATTTTAAGTGGCTAAAGAAAATTCAGTGAGAGAATAAATAATGGGGCTGGGATTTGATCCTAGCTCTTTTGTCCCTAAAACTTTTCACCACTTTTCTACTCACCCTACTATTTTATTGCTTTCAAGTAAAAGGCCATATATTATACTTAATTACCCGTTTGCTCTGGCACCAGATTTTTGTTGTTGGTATGCTGTATAGTGGGGATCACATTTCATTCTTTTTCCATGTGAGTATCCCGTTAGTGCAGCACCATTTGTTATGTATTTATTTATTTTGGCACAAGTGTTTTTAGTGTACAAAACTGGACAAAAAGTTCTGTCTCTTCCCAAGGAATTCCTTTCCTAGGAACCTCCAGCCCAACTCCTTCCCCTGAAATAGCCCACCTCATTCCTTGACTGTCAGTTGCAAATTGGAAGCCTACAAACAGGGTGCAAATTTAAAGGACATCAACCCGTATGGAGGCATCCAGGAAACGATGCCGGCAAGCGGCCAGTCTTCTTGGATCGGTGTTTAAATTCACGTGCGCCGGGAACGAGGGGGCAATCTCGTTCTTGTTCCTTTTTTATAATGAAGCCGTATGTCTGGAAGTGGAAAAAAAAAATCTTTGACATGGGGAAGAAATGAGTGATACGATGTGTTTCCAAGATTCCCGGGGGGGACTCCCTCCGCAGGCTGAGCTGTTGTTAATGGGTCATGCTATGGCGATGATGTTAGGAATAATTAAACCGTGAGTTCAGCCAAATCCCACTGGCAGGAACGTGACTTCAGACCCCGACCCCACAACACACATGCATGCACACACGCCCACGCATGCACAAACTTTCAAAGGGCTTGTAACAGAACAAAGCACAGTGTTTACTATCACAAAATCTTTATGGATCGCCATCCTTGAGGTGAAGTTATATCCTTTATGGTCACATTTTGGTAGTTTCCTTAAATTATTGAAGGCATTTTGTAGGGCCTGTGCTCTTGCAACAGAGTTAGCACAGAGGCCTGTCCCCAGCCCGGAGGTGGGTTAATGATGAGGCGCCTCGTGCAATGCGTCCAGGACACTGAGGTTAATAAAACCCGTAGCTCTTCTTCATGGGTACCAAGGGATGGCTAATGTTCGAGGCTGTGCAGGACCTCGGCTTAATGTTCCACATGAAGGATGGTGCTGCCAGAAGACGCCCTCTCCGTTGCCAACCTTGCATATTCGTACACGCTGGAAATGGGCCGAGAGCATCTGGACAAGTTAGGTGCCACCCTCCGACCAGGGCGCTGGCCGGCAGCCTGGACTCCTGGCTTCTCCAGAGGTCAGCCCCTTTGGCTTGCTAAGAGCACGGGACCGGGAGTCAGCAGGTGCCATGGCCAGCCCCTCACTGGCTCTGGGACTTGGGCCGACTCCCTGCATCTCCAATGCTTCTTGCCCCTCCTGTGTCCAGCAAAGGGCGTGAGCTGGCCCTGCCCAGCTCTACCCACCTCCCACGCCGGAGGTCGGGGGTCTGTCGCTTTCGTGGTTACTAACACAGGCTTTGGGGGCATATGGGAAGCTAGATTCAAACCCCAGCCTCGTGGGACCACTCTGTCTCAGTTTGGCTTCTGCCTGAAATAGACCCTGAGGCAAAGACTTGAAGGCAAGCCTCAAGAAGCAAGGAAGGGGACAGTGAAGGGAAGGACACCGATCATGTGTCATCATCCAACAGGCGTTTAATCCTGCTATGATCTTATCTCTGGGGGGCAGAGCAGGTGCCTCCTTGTGGCCCCACCTAAGGGTGAGGGGCTGGGGGCATTTTGACACCCATTCCCGCCAGAGCTGGGCCAAGGGCTGCTCTAGAGTCTCCTGCTCTGTCTGTCCCATGGGCCGGGGTGGGTGTAGGGGGGCTCCAGAGAAAGCTCCAGGCACACCAAAGTTTGTGGAAATGGGAAGGCCTGAGGGAAGAGGGAAGATGCAACATCTGCAACTTTAGATCTTAAGTTACTCTTCTCCAAAACGAGGGCAGTGCTTCCACCCTCCAAGCATAGCAGTGAAGATTAAATGAGATAATGCAAGAGCTCAATAAAGATTAGCAATGATGATTGCTAACACAAAGTCTGGGTGCATTTATGGCTATTGAGGCCATAAATTTGACCTGGATGAACGTGAGAGCTTTGCCCGGAGTCCATGGTCTTCTGCAGAACTTTGATATTTTGAAAAAATAAACTGTATGGCATGTTTGGCAGTAAAGGCACTTGAAGCGATAAAGGGTATAGGTCAAAGAACATCCTTTTCCTTCCTGGGACAAGACAGCTGG
This sequence comes from Tamandua tetradactyla, assembly GCF_023851605.1. Lineage (NCBI taxonomy): Eukaryota > Metazoa > Chordata > Mammalia > Pilosa > Myrmecophagidae > Tamandua > Tamandua tetradactyla. The sequence goes on along the minus strand of NC_135342.1, from coordinate 74,124,927 downwards.
GAGACAGGACTAAATGGCACATGTGTTTCAGTGGAGAATACAAGGAGCCAGTGGCCCAGCCTTCTCAGATGGGAGCACATGAATTCGTCAGCTAACAAGATTTTGCGGTGTGCTCTGTTGTCTCTCCCAGATTCTGGCCAAAAGCCCTTCCTTTCTCAGATCATTTGAAGCTTCACTTCTGAAATGCTGTGGGGCAGTGGATTTCTTCATCCGGAGAGTGAGGCAACCTCCCTGTGTACGTGCCCGGAGCCGCTTGCTCAGGGTTCTCTGGAACATGGGGTGGACATGCCAAAGGATCTTTATCACAGAGTGGCCCTCCCATGCTTCGAGCTCTGCCCCTTCCAGGCCCCCCGGGATAAACGCCGATGGCTTCTTAGATGACATGGACTAAGCACTTTGACCTTGGGTCATGGATGTGGACACCCACCATCCTGCAGCCTCTAGGGGTCTCTGCGCCCCACCATGTCACCACTCTGCAGACGGGACCCAGCCATCGAATCCCCCAGTGTCTGTGACTCTCCAGCACTCGCGATGTGTATGCATGATTGATTATACCTGCAGTCTGTAGTCACTCCCTTAGGTACTTGTTGAATGAGTAAATGAGGGAATGAATGAATTTGCAGGGAGGTCTGGTGGGAATCAGGATTGGGGATTTGCAAATTCATTAACTGCCACCACTGGATTTTGCTAATAACCAGAAAGCCAGGGTGATGCTTCCGTGCACATCTGAGATTTCCCTTCTTGGTTTCACAAGTTCAGTTCTTATCGTGCTGTCATCCACTGGGGAGTCATCCTGCTCTTACTCACAGTTAGGAATAAATAGCGTTCAGGCTGCTAAAAAAAAATGGAAAAGAAAGATCGCAGCTCTTTTCATCTCAATGTGAGTCATTGATGGATGCCGTGGCCCCTTCGGTCGCAAGCAGGTTGATGAGATGGGGTCACGGTAAGACCCCTCCCCCTCACTGGGAGCAACCTCCCTCCTGCCCTTTAAGGGAAACGTCTTCTAAAAATCCATACGCTAAATGCAGTTCAAGAACCCCCACAAATCACACATCTTCATCTATCTTGGCAAATAACTGCAACAGATCACAGTGGAAAGTGTTTCAAAACCAGTTTAGATGTTGTTTCTAGAAGTGTGTGAGGTGCCTGGCCCATGCTGCAAGGGTGGTTGTGAGTCTGTTTATCGAGCGTACAGCATTTCCAGGTGAGGAGTGCCTGGCGGCGAAGGCCCTCATGCCTTCTCAGGAGTCCAGGCCTTGGAGAGGGCCCCCTAGGAACTCTTCCACCCACCTCCATGCCACCCCCCAGCTCCTTAGCCCTCATTCCTGCCTCTGATTCTTTCAGAGACATGTGGGGTCTGAGCCACCCTCTGATTCATTCATTTGTTACTCCACGTTAGGATCTCTTCTCTGCAATGCCCCCACCTCCGAGAGCTCACAGAACAATGTGGTGATGAAATCTTCTCAACATGCTGTGGCTCTTGCTGGAATCTGGAGGCAAGTGGGCCCCAAAACCAGCCTGGTGGGTCAGACAAGGCTCCCTGAGGAGCTGGAGGCTACACCAAGACCTGCCGAGGCACATTTAGGGAGGCAAAGATGGAGATGAGCGTTGGCTGGGAAGTGTGCTCCCAGCACAGGGGCATTTGCAGAGCAGGGGGTAAGGGTCAGGCTCATGGCTAGCCCCAGACCCCATCTGCATACCACAGGGCCACCCTGGTGTTGAGCCAACAGGGGCTTCCTGGTGACAGGTCATGACCCCAACCAGGCATTCACTGAACACACCCTAAGCTCCAGCCTCCCTTAGCCACAGCACCTGGGAGCTGAAGGAGAGACAGTCCCTGCTTTCGTGGGGCTTTCAGTTTAGTGGGGAACACAGACGGGTCTATGAAGCCCACGTGGTAACCACATGTCAGTAGAGCTAACCACATGGTAGCATGTGCTGGCGATGATGCACGACCCTGCACAACCACAACAGGTAAACACTTTTGCCTGGTTTTCTACGCTCCAGATACGGTGTCAAGCTAATGTCCACTGTCTCATCTAATCCTCACTTTTGTCTGAAAGCACCTGTGATGTGACAATACCACTCAGCCGGTAGTCGGCTGCAAGTTTACAAGGTGAGGAAACTGCAGGGCAGGTTAAGTCACCCGCCACGTCAAAGGGCAGGGACACATTAGAGGCAGGGTCTGTCTGATGCCAGCACCTGGGGCCTTTCCACTGTGGCATAGGGTCACTGTGAGTGGAAAAAGAACCAGAAGGCTCCGCGCCTCCACACAGCCCTGACATGTAGGGTTCCTGGTCTCCAGGCTCCTCCCGAGCTCGTGGGTGAAGGCCTCTGTCTTCCCCAGCCCACCCCAGAGCACCGCCTTGTGGACATCCCATCTGGGGCAGATTCCCTGCCTCAGGCCTCCGGGGGAAGTGGGGGGAGAGGTGCTGCCATCCTGCCTGATGGCCTGTGAACCGGCCCCTCCCTCTTGGCCTGCTGACAGTCACGGGGGCTCTGGAACCTGCTCTGCCAGGCAGCAGGGCCTCGCTGGCCTTTGTAGGGCCCCACCCCCAGCACCTCCGATCTTTCCCCTCAGGCCCTGCTGGCCGACCTTGGCCTGTCTCTGGCCTCAGCCCGGGCGCCAGCTCTGCTCCTGGAGGCTGGCCAGGCCCCACCCAGCATGGCCTGACCCCAGCCCGTCCAAGTGCTCACACCAGCCCTCCTCCAGGGCTCCAGGAGGGCTCGTACTGGCCAGCCAGGCTCGTGGGTGAGAAAGGCCCGTCTGGAAGGCTCCAGGGCATTTCTCAAAGAGGCTGAAATTGGCCTGGCCTTTTGGCAGCAAAGGTCTAAGGGAAGATTCCCCTCCTTGACAGGCCAGGACCCTCTCTCTCGCTCCCTCTCTCCCTCAATCTCTCTCTCTCTCTCTCTCTCTCTCTCTCTCTCTGTCCCTCTTTCCCCTTCACATTGGAAACCAGAAGGAACTTTGGAGTGGCACACTTCTGGCTTAAAACTCTGGATGCCACCCTGCTTTTACCTGCCTTTCTATGCTCCAGATATGGTGTCAAGCCAATGTCCATTGACTCATCTAATCCTCACTTTTGTCTGAAAGCTCCTGTGGAGTGAAGACCACCACTCTCCCCATTTTACAGACACATAAACTGAGGCTCAGCAAAGGCAGACATCTGCTCAGTCTCAGGCAGATACTGAGTAGCAGTGTTTGAATTCAAGCCCCTGCTTTTACTGAGTCCACAGCCCAGACTTCTAGCCCCTTAGTAGCTGAGCAACTCCAGGCATGGAGCTTCACTGCTCTTGTCCTCAGTTTCCTTATCTGTAAAACGGGGATGACAATAATGCCCAATTCACAAGATTAAATGGACTCTGTGGGTGGGAGGGGGCATGGAGTCTGTCTACAGGGTGCGTGGCCCAGAGAGGCCGCTGGGCAGTTGCAGCTGACGTTCGAGTGAGGTTTATACCATCAAGGACGCTGTTTTCCCCAGGGAGCACCTTTTCAGCTTCGCACCTGCTGCCATAGCATCTTCTTTCCCAGATTCTCTCCTCTTTCTTTCCTCAGAGCCATTCTCTGCTCTTTCCTTCTGGCCTCTCAAATCCTACCTATCACGAGGTCCAAATATTTTCAGGCTGATCTTTATTACCCTCCTCATTATTAGCATTGCTGGAACTCTCTATGTGAGGGGATGTGTCGGGATATCAGGTAGAGGAGCACTGGCAGGATGTCTTTTTCTAAAGCTATGGACACATATCCCCTCACGCATGTAGTGTCCTCTCTTGGACTGGCTTATTTTGCAGAAAGATTCACAAGCTGAAGTAGGAGTCTCTCCCTACAGATGAAACATGCCAAGTGCATTTTCAGGAAAACCTGCATTTAAATATCAGTCCCACCACATAGAAGCTGTGTGACTCTGGGCAACTTACTTAACCTCTTGGAAACAAGCTTCTTTTTGGAATTGGGAATGAATGACAAGATGGGCAGAACAAGGTTTTGGAGAGAGTACCTGGCAGATAGTAGATGTTCAATAAAAGCCTACATCAGAATCTAGGTGAAAAAACCACAGGTCATTTGGGGAGCAAGAAAGGAAATTCAGAAATGCACACTGCTTGGGGAAATGGCAAAACCAAGTGAGATGAGTGCTGACCAGGAGCTGAGGAGCTGAGGACCCAGTGCCGTGAAGCAGGATGTTAGGAGATTGAGAGGGCAAGGTACAAGGCCTCCTCGGAGCCGACCTCTGTACTTTCTGGTGAAATCTGCAGCTTTCCTTGAGGGCAGGGCTGAGCCTCCTTATCGGTGCTCAGAGTCCGTGGCTGGGACTGGACGCCTATGTGTGTCAGCCTCGGGAGGCTTATCGGCTCCTCCCTGCTGCTGGCGGTCCAGCCCCCCAGACTTTGGACACTGGCTGGGCTTGGATGGGACTGCTCCTCCTTCCCGGGGGAGGGGGATGCCCCGATGGGGACAGAGTGCATTTCTCAACATTCATTCTCATTACAAAAAGGTTGAAAGTCAAATGCCAGGATTTCGCAAACAAGCATGATGGCCAAAGACAAGGTGGAGCTTGGGCGCCAGGATGCCTGGCTCCAATTTTTAGCTCTGGCACAGCACGGGGACTCAGTTTCCCCTTTTGTCGATCATGTTACAAAGCTGGGTAATAATGCTATCTGCTTTGCAGGGAAGGCAGAAATAGTCAGATCCAAATCAACAGATACTATAGTATTCACCCAGAGAGGAAACTTGGGATGCAGGCATCAGTCTACTTTTTGGAGTTGAGGAGCAAATGAGATGATGCATGGGAAAGGAGTGCCCTAGAGAGCAAAGCTCCAACTATGAGGACAGCATGGATTATTTCACCCTGCTTATGTAGAGACCTTCTGTAATCCCCAAGGCTGAAAAAGAAACTGAGGCTGACGGAGAATAAGAAATTGCCCAATGAGCCAGAATTCAAATCTGAACAGTTGGCCTCAATATCCCCCCACCCCACTCCCCAAAAGTACCCCAGGGTCTCTCAATGACGGCCATACTCATATTTAGGGCAGATCATTCTCTATGAAAGGGGCTGGCCTGTACATTGTAGCATACTTAACAGCATCCCCGGTCGCTATCCACTGAATTACAGTAACACTGCCCTCCCCGAGTTGTGATCACCAAAAATGTCCCTAGCCACTGCTGGGTCTCCCCTGGGAGTACAAGAGGACCACTCTTCTAGGCCCATGGCGTAGGCTGTGGTAATTATCCATGACCATGACTGTAATTGAGACCATGCTTATGGCTAGGATTTCTCTGCCAACACCCAGGTTGTGTAGGGGCAGGTACAGATTCAGGTGAACTTCAACCAGGGGGACGAGATCATTCACTGTCCACACCAGGACCCTATAGACATGAAGGAGGGCAGCTGTTAATAATGTTGTCAGGATAACAGGCAGGTATCGATACCATCACAGGCAAATTGGAGAAAAGGCCACTCTGCTTTGGTATCCCCCTTTCACCTGATCAACTGCAAAAATGCCAGATGTGGGTTCTGCAGCTTCTTATGAGCTCTCCATGCCTTCAACCAGGGGGCTTTCCCCAGATCACAGCCTGGTAAATCTAAGCACTGACTCCTTCCAGCTGCTCCTGCCCCTCCAAGTGACCCCCATCTAGGTCACATCCACATTCAAGACCCTGCTTCTCCTATAGTGGCCAGAACATGGGAAATGACCCAAAGAACTTGGTGCCAGTTTTCTTCGCTCTCAGGTTAAGCTGAGGACATGTTGTCAGGAGTCTCAGTGTATGTGCTACATTATGGAAATCTGGGTTCTATTTGGGAACCAGAGGTTGGGGGACGCCTTTCCAGCTAATTCCCCTGAGCCTCCTTAATCAGGATAAGGGGAACTGTGTCCCTTCTTCCAAAACTTATGAGAATGGCAACCACTACAACATGATGGCATGTTAAACAATGATTGAGCATGTACTGCATACTTGGGCTTGTCATGAGCACTTCACATGGATTAGTTCACTTCATCTCCACCACAACCCACGTGGTGAAGTTCTGGTAGCATGAGGATACAGTGGATTCCCTGGGACAAGCTCAAGTTGGTGGAGGGAGTGTCTGGGCCAGTGACTGGGGGCAGGCAACTCTAGAGGGTTGAGTGGGAATTAAGAAAGGAACAGGGAAGAGAAAGCCAAGCAGGGATATCAAATTGAGTAAGTGAACGTTGGCCCTTGAAAGTCTGATATGGATGGAAATGGACGGTCCAGAGTGGGCAGTGGGTCAAGTGCAAGATAAGGCTTTGGTCCTCCATAGTACAAGACGCCACACACACACACACATGTACATGCACACATGCACACACACACATGCCCATGCACACACATATGTATGCACACACAGGCACATGCACACACACATAACCCAGCCACAAGCCCTGGTGCTGATGAAATCAGATCCCTCCTTTGTCTAGTGGGCCTGAGAGTCCTGACTCTGCCGCCTGGCTCAGAGAGACCTAGGAGGGACAATTATCTCCATCCCCCTTTCCATTCCTCTTCTGTGATGGGCAGAACCATGTCCCCCCTCAAAGATGTCCACTCCCTGGCAGCTGTGACTGTGTTATGGCAGATATTAAGGTTGGAGATGGAATTAAAGTAGCCAATTAGCTGACCTTAAGGCAAACTTGTTCTGGATTAAGACCCAGTGTGATCAGGAGAGTATTTTAGGGAGGGGGCAAGAGGGCCCAAGTAAGAAAAGGAGATGTGAGATGAAGCACAGTTTGCAGGGATGTGCCTTGACGAGGCAGGAAGGGCCCATGAGCAGGAAAAGGGAAGGAAATGAATTTTCCCCTAGAGTATCCAGAAGGAATGCAAGGACACCTCGGTTTCAGCCCAGCGAGACCTGCTTTGGACTTCTGACCTCTGGAACTGGAAGGGAATAAATTTGTGTTGTGTTGAGCTACTAATTGTGCAGCAATTTGTTGCGGCAGCAAGAGGGAACTAATACATGTTCTGCTGGGAGCCAGGCCCTTCTTCCCCTCTGTTAGGGATGCTCTAGAGCCACTGGCAGCCTGGCTGGGGTTCACCTGCCGGTGCTCCAGTTTATGCCAAACCCCTGGAGTCTTATGGGAACCCCTCCCCTGAGGGCCTCAGCCTGGCCCCAAAGCAATGTCTCTCATCAGTGCCCTTAGCCACAGTCTGGAGAGGCCTGATAACAGGGGCGCTCAGGCAGGAAGGGAAACAGAGGTCCTGGCCATCAGGATTTTCACATGGAGGTCTGCACGTGATCAAATGATCACATAGCTCTTTACTTAAAAAATAATAATAAAAATTTTTTAAAAATTAGATTCAGGCAGTTGGGTTTTTATTATTCTGATTGCTAGAAAAAGAACACGCTGGCCTTAATTAGAATGAAAAATATGAGCAACAGAAATATTCAAATATCCCAGAGCGTCTTTATTTACACCATTGACTTCGACAGGCAGATAAACACGGAGTCAGCTGTGTGCTCTGCACTATTTCAAGAACAAAGCAACATTAAGCTTCTTACAAAGCTCCATAGGTTGACAGGGCCCTGCGCTCCCATTCCCCTGGGTAAGAGGACCTCGCTGAGGACCAGCTCAGGTGGCCCTGTTGTGGAGGAGACAGACTGGGCATGAATTCTACCATAAGCAACTATCACTCCAAATAGTATCGTGTATTTAATACACACCATATGCCAGCATATTCCCTAAGTGTCTTCTATCCATTTGCTCAACTTCCCTCTTACTTCCCTGTTTGAGGTAGCCCTGTTAGTCCCATTTCACGGATATGTAAGCTGGCTTCAGAGACATTAGGTGATGTGTGAGCCACGTAGCTGCGGAGCAGTAGACATTTGTATAAGGCCATGCTGGCCCCCGGGCACCCATTCTCCTAACCCGGTGGGGTAGAGTAAGGGCCCACCTCCAACAGCTGGTGATTATAGGGTGCTTGCAATGTCTAAGTGCCTTGAGCCAGAGGTTCCCAAACTTTGTTGCACATTAGAATTACCTCGGGAAGTTTTGAAAACCGATGTCTCTGTTGCACCCCAGAACTATCAGCTCAGAATGGCTGGGGGTGGGAGGCAGGCATCGGTGCTTTTTAAAGGTTCTTGGCAATGCCCAAGGGCAGCCACATTTGGGCACCTCTGCTGTCTAAGTGTCCTCTCACCGAACTCTCCTACCCTCCCCACCCATGGAGTATTATTACTGACCCATTTTAAAGATGAGGAAGCTGAGCCTCAGAGAGGTTATGTGACAGCCATCAAGTTGGGATTTGAATCAGAGCATGCTAATACCCTCTTCTTTAACCATTACACTGAACTGCCTTCCTAGCGGCATATTGTCAGTGGGTCAAAAGAGACTTTTTTCCAGGTCAGTGCAAGCTTTTTTCAATTTTGCGTTTTCCACTTCTTTGAACAATGATGAAAGAGAAACTCCTTTTCCTCTAGAGCTTAAACCCCCTGATTGAATCTGCTTAAACTAATACGTTTCCTTTAAATCTGCAGCAACTCACAGAGCCTGGCCCATGTGGGCACGGGGCAGGCCCAGGAGAGGGTCTGCACCCAAGTCCCTTCAGTGCACCCTCTGGGTGCCTCCAGCCCTGACCTGTTGGGGTGGGAGGCAGCAGTCCTGTAGGACAAACAGCTTCTCTGGGGCAGCCCAAGTTCTCATAGCCAAGCCAAGAGAACTCCGTGCCTGAGAGGTTTTAGTCGTGGCCTCTTCTAATTTGTTATAACTCAATAGGTCTATGGCTGGTACCCCAAGACTTTAAGATATTGAGAAAAAGCCTCCCCTTGAGGGGTTTGGATCATAGAAACTATTCAGTTAATATACAATCAAATGGAAGGGATTTTCCTGCCATGTATGATTTTCTCCTCCCTTTCTTTCTCTCTCTCTCTCTCCTTTCTCACCGGCCCTCTCACTTCTTCCATCATTCTAAACTGCCTACATCTCCTCTACCTTCCATCTTGTCAAACTAACGCTGCTGCGTGACCTTTGAAACTCTCCAACTGGATCACATCCTGCCTGTGGACCAACTCTCCACGGCCCGGCCCCTGGGCACCCCCTGCCTTGGACTGCGCTTCAACTTAAGCCCAAAACATGCTTCTTAGGGCCCACCATGCAGGCCCTCTCACCAGGCCAGCATACACCTAGTAGGTCCACAGCGGGCATTTCGCTCTGCCTGGGGTGCTCTCCCTCCAGCCCTGCCCAGGGTCGGCTCCTTCTCTTCTTTGGCCTCAGATCAGATGTCACCTCTCTGGAAAGTCGGTTCTATCTCAAGCAGTTCCCCTTTCTCACACTTTGTATTTTGTCTTCCTCCTTGTGCTGATTGCCATGCGAAGTGATTCTTTTTCTCATTTATGGCTTCCCTTTTCTGTCTGTCTCTCTTACTAGAACTTCAGTTTCATTAAGGCAAAGATGGTTCCTCTTTGCTTCCTGGCTGTGTTCCCAAGGCACAATCTAGGAGCCAGGCAAATACTGACTTCCTTAAAGCAAGACCACCGCAGGTATCTGCTTTGAGTTCCCTTAATCCATCCATCCATCCACCCATCCAGCTACTCAAAGACTGTGAGGGCTTACTAGGCACCAGGCATTATGCTGAGTTCTGAGTGTACAAAGGCGCTGCCCTCAGGGAACTTATATCCTAGATACTGCAATAGAAGATATGCACAGTTATATGTACTTAGAATTTTCTGCAGGGTTTGGAGATTTTCTTCTTAATTTCTAAGTCATGCTCAGCTCAGACCTTGCACTCATGTTCATCCTGTTAAGCCAATGCTGTTTCTGGGCCTTTTAAATACCCTTGGCCCTGAGGACCTTTGGAACCTTGGTGGAGTTTCCTTCCATCTAAGTGTCTTTTGCTTCCTTACGTCCCATCTTGGCCCCACGGCAGCCATTTTCTCTGGGTGGAGCAGGATCAGTGATCACTGGTCACTGTAGAGTCACAGGAGATGAAGGCCTGGACTTGGAGATTGAGGCCCTGCACTCTTAAGCAATTCACCTGCCCTTTCCAGGTCTGAGCCTTCAACCACCTGGTAGGTGGATTGAGATGGCCAAAGCCTTTTCAGCCTGAAGTTTCTTCAAGTGTTTATTTACTGAGAGTGCTCTAATCATGGCTGGCTAATCTTCAGGGCCTAGAATAGTGGTTCTCAAATTCACCTGTACATTATGACCTCCTGGGTATCACTTAAAAATTCCAAAGCCCAGGACAGAGCCATTTGAGCACAATCTCAGTGGTGTGACATAGGCAACAGTAAGTTTTGATGTTTTTCAGATAATTCAAATATGCAGATAAGTTTGGGAACCATTGGCCTAGAACAGGGGCTGGCAAACATCTTCTGTGGAGTCTTGAGAGTAAATGTTTTTTGCTTTGTGGGCCCTACAGTCTCTTTTATTAACTGCTCAACTCTGCCAGTGTAGCCTGAAAGTAGTCATGGACAGCATGTAAATGAATGAGCATGACAGTGTGCTAATAAAACTTTATTTAATGGAAATGAGCAGAGGGCCATGTTTGGTCCAGGGGCTCTAATTTGGGGACCCATGGCCTAGGACATTTCCTGGTGCATTGTATGCAGTCCATATATGCCAGTTGGAGGAATGAATGAACTCAGTAAACTTTTAATGAGCACCCACTGTATCTGAGGAGCTATGCTATGTGCTGGGATTTTGAGATGAATATGTGTCCTATCTTGTTGGGGAAATAGACCCATAAACAAATATTCAAGAATGCAGTGAGACAGAGGCAGTAAAAGATGCATGAGCAGGCTGCTGGGGAAGCCCAAGGGACGGAGGGAGAGTTTGGGCTTGTGGGATAGGAGGAAGTCAGGGAGAGCCTCACAGCAGAAGAGACTTTCAGGCAGTCTGGAAGGAAGACTTCCAGTCTGACTCCTTGCTGCCAGGAATAGAGATCCAATCAAGCTCCTGCAAGAATGGAAGAATGTTTGCTCCATGGGGCTGAATTTAGACGAGGGCAGGGTCTGTGGCAGCTCAGGACTGGAGCTTCTACACTGTGCTTGTGGTTGTGTCTGCTTATCCCTGGATCCTGGCTTTATTTTGCTCCCTTTATTGAGAATGCCTTGGGCCGCCATATAGAGAACATGATGATAAAGAATGTGGGCTTCACATTAAGACGCGTGTGATAAATAAGCTAATTTCCTATCTGTAAGACAGGGAACATCACAAAATCTGTTCATAGGGCTGTAGGGAGGTAAAATGAGGCACAGGTAGGGCAGCCCAACAATGTTCGCTTCTACCCCTGTTATCTTCAGTATTATCAGTTGTCTTCCTCTGCTTGCTTATTCCTTTTTTTTGCTTTGTTAACTTTTTTTGCATCATCGTTTTACTTCCTTTTAAGTTCTCCCAGCCCAGCATCCCTCAAGCACAGCTCTGCACCTCTCTTTCCACCTTAGATCCTACAAATCACTGGCTCAGATGTTTAATGTCCTAGATAAGATGGCCAGCAGGGAGAGAACCTGGCTGGCCAGGCATCTGTGTCATAGGCTACCAGGTGGCCCTTGGATGGACGCCTTCAGACTGGGACCCTCCTTTGATCCAGTCCCCTGGGGTGGAGAGGAGGGCACTGGCACAAGCATGGCTGAGCCTGGGCCCCGGGGCTGGGTGTAGGTCACTTCCCCCCAAAAAGGGCCATGATGGGGCAGAGACCTGCAATGGGGCTTGCACAGAGGACTGGTCCAGCAGAAGGACCATCCCTTCAGAAGGGCCAAAACGTGCAGGAGATGAAGGTTTGTGTTCTCAAAGAATTACCCTCTCCTCAAAGAGAGACTAGAGGGCAAGGCCCTAACTCAGCCTCCGCGACCTTGGCCTGTGGATCCTGCCATCCAGGAGGCTCGGCCAGCGCTGGGTATTTGCCAACTATGCAGATGGGCTCTGGCCCCCTGGCCCAGCCCTGCAAGGGCCTAGACACCATCCTGAAGTCGAGCACGAAGATACGGCTCATGGACTGTAAAGTCTTTGTTTGTTCCCATCTGCAAAGCCAGGCTGCCAAAACATATTGGAAGTATAATGAGAAATAACGGAATCAAAATAATGTCACGGAAATAAGTGCTGAAGAGGATAATCAACATCCTTTCTGAATAGATTTCCTGCCAGGGAGACGGGAGCAAAGGGAATGTTTTCCTCCTGGGGCCAAGGCAGACAGTGGTCCTGGAAAGAAGAAAAAAATAATCACTTCCTGGAAGAGAGTCTTTCAATTGTTCCTTTAAGAGGGAGGCAGGAGCTGCCAAAGCAAGGGAGTGAGTCCTCTGTTATTGGGATGTCTCCATTTACCCAGCCGTGGGGGCAGCAGAGAACCCCCCATCCCTGGCAGGGGCTGTGCAGCAATGATTTTCCACGCATACAACTTGAGTTCAGCAGCTGGGAGGTTGCTTAAGATTTGAGGTCTCCCGCATGCCTCCCAGGCAGAGTCAGGCAGGAGCTGGAGCAGGAGGGAGGCTTTGGAGTCCAGCAGCTGAACATGGGTTCTGGTCCCAGCTGGGCACCCTTGGGTGAGCTGGGGTAAGTCCCTACCCTCTCTACATCTCCCTTTCTTCCTACCGAATGCTGTTCCCACCACATGTGTCAACCCCTCCTCTGTCAAGGCCGTGAGCATGTTTAGACCAGTTCTTAGGCTTAAATGAGATCATATATGAGAGAACATGGCCCATGGGAGGGGTCTCAGCCTATGATCCTTTTCTCTCTCTTGCTCACTTGCTTTTTAACTTCATTTTATTTAACTTTTTTTTTTTAAGGAAGGAAGGAGGGAAGAAAAAGGGAAATAGAGGCAGAGAAAGAGAGAAAGAAAAAGAGAGGAAAGGAGAAGGCAGAGAAGTAGGGGAGAGGAGGAAGGGCAATGTGGGCAGGAGAGCACCCCATTCTCTAACGGCCCCCCAAATCTTCATCCAGATCACATTAGAGCAAGATAGCACAGAAAGTTGCATTGGCTTTCCATCTGGCTTGCTCACTCACGCTCTCTCCCCCTCTTTCCCTTTATGAAAAAGTCTTGTTAATTGTATGTTACATAAATTTCACCTCAGAATAATAAAGGAAATCTTGCCTGGCCTGGAAATGGGAGACACATGTGTTTTTCTGGCAGCCCCCTGGGGAAGCAGATGTTGCACCTCGGCAATACCATGGAAACCCTGAGAGTTGCCACTTTTCCATCTCATTCTTCCTTCTACCATCGACTGAGCACCTTTGGGAGGCTGAAGCTCACCTGGGGAGCAGCTGGAGGAGCATCCTCCAGGGGGCGCTGTGCCTGGTGGGGCCCCCCCCCCACTTGCTCCCTGCTCTAGGTTTTTCTTTCATCCCCCGATGGAAAAAAAAAAAGGCTTCTCCTAGTCTTCACAGCGTTTCCTCTGCCAACTCGTTATTCTAATCTTAACAACCATGAAATAAACCCTTTTTATTTTATTAAAAATGGCAGGAAGGCATTCCTTGTGAAGTCAACTGCTCCCCGCGCTTCCTCCACTGTGCTTCTGACTCTACCCCCAGCTCTGTGTTAATGCATAGGGATAAAAGCATTTATTGAGTCCTTGCATGAGTCATTTGCTTCTCCAGCCATCCTTGAGGAGTGACAATTATTAGTCCCATTTTACAGATGAAGCGACTGAGCAGAAAGAGGTTAAACAATTTGCTCAAGGTTTTGCAACCCTCTATTTCAGATGTAGGATTTGAACCCAAGCTCTGCCTCAGAGTCTGGGTGCTGAACCATTTGCAGCACTGATAAAATGCCTTCCCTCGGCGCACAGGTGGGAAGGAGAGAGCCGGCAAGCAGAGCAACGTTTTGGAAGCAAGAGCCCAGGAATTTCACTCCACAATGACTCAAGTGCTTGAGGGCTGGGACAGTAGCTGAGGAACCCCCGATAAGCATCACAGGGCAAGCAGGTGGCCTGTGGGTGACAGTTAGGGATGCCCAGATGTGAACGAATCTTTCTCAAACAGAAGCGCCCCCATTGCAACATGTTCTGACCTAGAACAGCACACGTGGCTGGTGATCAGATTATCCCACAGAACAAGAACACATTAGTTCTCTGCCCCCGTTGCATCTTCCTGATCTCACAAGCCATTTCCAAGTTTAGTTCCTTGTTCCCAGTTCCTCGGCCCTGGCAGCTCCATGACAAGAATTCAGAAATCAAGAATTCCAGGTGACAAAGACACGTTCCAGGGAGAAGACATGCTCCACGCCAGGTTTTTCACAAAGGGTTTTCAGAGCAGCCGGTTCCGTGATGTATAATTGTTAAGAGTTGTAAAAAGATAACTCACATTTTTAAAAGCTTAAAGCTTGCTCTGTGCAGATAAAAACTGTGACAAATTATGTTCCGAAAAATCATAAAAGTCAAGAGAGACATGTTAATAACCAAAGGTGGCGTTTCATTTAGAGGTCAGCAAGAGCTATTAAAGTGGTCAGGAATTTCAAGCTTTGGCAGTAGTGATTTGGCCATATCACTTATCTCCTCCAGTCCATGCCTAAGTCTCTCCCTTGGTAAAAAATAATCCACAGACAGTCATGTGGGAGGTCAAGGGTAACTGGGGAGAAAAGCAATATTGCCAAAATAAACCCAGTTTTCAAGGAGAGGCGTTCAGAATCGCTGAGGCCATTTAATGTTTCGGCTCCAACAGTCTTGCCCTCATTTGGGGACTATCCTTTTTACACACACACTCACACACACATCATGTGAAAGCAGCCACGTGAAGATTTTCCTGGAAAAAAATTGAGAGACATGATCTAAAGTTTTGATGATAAACACATAAGCAAGTGTATGAAAGACTGCCTGGTTTGCCCAAACTGAGAGAGAGAAAGAGAAAGAGAGAGAGACAGAAAGAGAGGGAGATGTTCTTTTCCTTTAGCACAGGTAGAGACAAATCCACAAGTTGGAACATCTTTAGCTCGTGGGAGTTTTGGTTTTCACATCCCCATAGGCGGAGCCTGACCACTGGCTGTTTTGGAAATTGGAGCTTGGTGATGAGCTGTTAGTTGAGTCAATTCACATGCTTGTGACCCCAGCCCATCCCTCACTCCCCAAACCAGCCAAGTATTACAATTTTAAATGGAATCAATTTCATATGGTGAATTATTGGCTCTGAAATAGATTCATAGTCCATGCCCTTGAGACATATGTCTAAGGGTCTCCTTACAAGGCAGTAATAATAAAGCAAAGATAATAAGACCATTCTAGAGGGTGGAAGGATGCAAAGAACATGGGCTGTATGTCAGACTACCTGGGTTTTGGCTCCATGACTGACTGGTTGTGTGTTGCACAGAATACACTTAGCGCCTCTAGGCTTCGATGTTTTTCACCTGTGAAATAGGACTAAGCTCTCCACTGGCCTCAGCAATAGGTGTGCGCAATGTGTGTAAAGCAGTGCTTCCCATGGAGATGCTACACTTCCTACCCTCTTCCTTCAAGATATTCTACATTGTCCAATAGGTTTCCACATCCTCTAAAGATCAGCAAAGTTCACATATTTTTGACATCACTTATTTTATTTTTTCTTGACAATTGGCTATTGTTTCTTGGAAAGAGACAAGAAAAAGTGAACATAGGCTTATAGAGAGAGGGGGACCTTTGCTTCGATTACCAGATCCCTCCATAATTGTTTCTTTTATTAAATACATTCAATATGCACCAAAGGGGCGAAATGGCAAAATGGCCTCTACATGTTAAAGGAAAGTATCCTGCTTGTAGCATCCAGTGGCAAGTGTGTTTGCTCTGAGGCTCCTCTTGAGAAGGAGGTACTATAGTGAGAAATGCATCTAGGAGCAGACTGTTGACTTTTATACATCTGTGTGACTTAGTTCTACTCTACTGTAGAAATCATAGCAGCAGAGAAATATATGAGCGTTCTGGAAAGGTTATAAAATGCATGCTCTTTATCCACAGGCCAAGTCAGCACACATAGCTCAGGCAAATATACATAGCTGAGTTTTAATGCATTATAAATGAACATAATTATGCATTTATTTATTTCAATTCTTCATGGATCTTCTGTACCACTTAAGCACCGAGAAAGGAGGAGGAAGTGAAAACGTGAGTGTATCCTGTAATATCGCAATGAGTTTGCAATAGATTCCTTAACAAAACTCGATGGAAGTGTGAACCCTGGTGGCTCAGCAGTCAGGGTTCTTGCCTGCCAAGCTGGAGATCTGGGTTTGATTCCCAGTGCCTACCCATGCAAAAAAGAAAAAAACAACTCAATGGAAGGTTTGAGATAAGAATCTCACCACAGATGCAAATGCATTGCATTTTCATGCAGTCATAAATCAGTTATTACTATTCACAAATTTATTTCCAACTTAATGTTTGCAAAGCACTCTGCTAACTGGTTGGGGAGTCACTGAATAAAACTTCTGCCCAAAAGGAATTTAATTAAGAAGAAATTATCTAATTTTTTTCACTGAAATTCTCCTATGATGAAAGCAGTCCTTTCTAACTCCTTACCATTTGTAAACATTTGATTTAATTTCAGTTACCAGAATTGTGTATAAGTAGCAAGTATTGGGAATGAATCTCAACTATTCTTAATATAGACATTAGAACTTAAGTTTGCTCCCTTTATTCTTTACTGTGTGTAAATATACTGCCCTCCTTAAAAGTCCTGACCACATATAGGTGATCAATAAGTACCCATTATTCTATCCCTTGGAATGAAGGGTGCACACCCAGCCTCGCACATGTAGCCCACAGAATGGAATGCACTGTCACCATCGCCTCGCTCCACATCCACAGACTGTTCGTGTACAATGATGGTCCAGACATAGAGTAATGCCGAGATGACACTAATAACTTCCCATTGGGACTCCTACTTTGACCTGGTGGTTTTTATCTTTCTCTTTTAGTAGTGGATGTTGGATTCTTAAAGATGGATTCCCATCTAGCTAGTAAGAGTATAAATAGATTTCAAAATGAGAGGCTCCCTTGGCCCTTTGCATATTACAATTACTTTCTAACTCTTAGATGTGCTCATGGGAAGGGTTAAAAGGGCTGAAATGTGGGCTGACCCATCGAATGCAAATACTTAGTAGCATGTACTACCCATTCATGGAGGGTGCCATAGATTCAGCAGGCCACATGAAGAAAGAGTTCCTGCCACTAACACGTGCTGTTGGCTTCTGGAATGGTTAATGGAGAATTTGCTTCTGTAATGGGAGATAATCATAACAACAAGAACAACCACAGGTATGATTGGTTTTGAGCAGATACTTTGTTCCAAGAAAATTCACATGTGAAGCCTTGGGATATAGACAAACTTTGAGCAGTTCATCATCTAACTTGTATCCAGTTCTAAACTAGGTTAGTCCTTAAAGCAGTTTCTGTATGACTTCAAGAAAAGCTCTTCAGGCTCACTGAGCCTCAGTTTCTGCTACTTGGCAATGAGGTTTATAATGATACCAAACAAAAAGCGCCATTATGACTACCGTGGAGCTTTTTTACATATAATAATCTCTCTTATTGAGACACTGTCTTCTTTTGCTTCTAAGGAAGTCTGATGGCTTGTCCTTTGGGTCTCACCCCCATTGTTCCCTGCTCACAGAGTGTCAGATCCCTCTTTCTGAATAGGTATCCCTCTTTCTGAATAGGTATCCCTCGATCTGCTTTCCATTCCTACTACTTTCCATCATCAAGCATCATAATTTCTAATCGCGTATTTTATACAATGTAAATTATGTATTTCTACATAACCATATAGCTATTTATCTTCTTAATCTTTCTTTTTCCCCTAGATCCTAAGCTCTGAGAACAGGCCCTTGAATTCAATTCCTCAGAGCCTAATAATGTCAGGTACATAGTAGGGTCTCGGGAAGTATCTATTAAATATATTAATGAGTATTAAAAATGAAGTTGGGAACACAATGTATAGAGTTTAATTTCATATCTTAAAGGCATAAATGTATATATATATGCTTGCATATATTAAAAGGGGAGGGTGAGACGTTTTCATTTCATTTTAAATCCTTTCCTCATTTTTTTCCTTACAGAGAGGACACATTAAGTTAAAAAAAATAGTAGCAGAATTTTATGCATAAGAATGAAATGAATTTTAAACCTTCACTTGGGCAGAGACGAAATTCATATTAGAATTGGCAGTCTGTTAATCACTATTCTTGGTGTAATCCAATGAGCACCTCTACTCCCTTTATAAGTTAAATCGATGCATACATATTGGCCAGTTAGCTATTTTTCTCAAAGGGAGTTAAATTTATTTGGGTGGTATATTACTATCTTATTATCCTTCTTATGCACCAGTGACATGATCATTATTTTATCTTGGTATGTTTATTAGAGTAAATGCTTTTGGAAGGTGATATGGGGGAAAATACATCTAGGCAGGAACAGGCAGAAGTCCCTTTTGGCCTCTGTTCTCTGCAGAGCCTTTGCTGACTCTCTCTCTAAGGTGTTTTCCAAACAATCCACAGACAGACTATATGGTTTGCACATGACTCCAGAGCATTCTTCAGATATTCCTTCTGTCCCAGGGCTTAAGGTGGGATTTGCCTTAGAATTTTACTTGTAGGACCTACTACTGCTGTTGATCAACAACTGGTCAACCCCAACTGGTTGTGTGCTCATATACTGTCTTATAAATAGGTCATGCTTAGTTTTGGAAGTTTGGAGAGTGGACAATAGGAGTAGGCTGATCTTGGGCTACTGTAACCCAGGCTAGTCTACATGACTTGGATTAGCCTTGTTAGCAAATGTTAGAAGGTCATTCACTTCAGCTGGGCTTTCTTTGCTCTGCTACAAAGTCCATCTCAGCATACTTTCTGGTGCAAAAGAAACATGCATCAACCCCAAGATCCTTGCACAATAATGTAGGATTTTACTGAAGTCCTTTGAAGATGGATTCATGGGGAATTATTTTGCATACCACCCAACAAAATCCCTAGAAGGCCGTTTTGACTATTCTGCTTTCCCAAAGCCCTCTTGTCAGTCCAGCTGCCCTGATTCTTCCTCCTCAGTTCCCCTCTAAACTATAGACTTCTTCTTCACCCTCTTTTCTAGACTCCTTATCTATATAATATAATATGTTATATATATAATATTATATATATATCTATCATAGTGTATATATACTATATTATTATATATAGTATAATAAAACAATATATAATATAATATAGTATCTTATAATGTTCTTCCATATGTACTTTATTACTGTTTATATGTAAATTTGCTTTGCTTTCTTCAACCCTGCAACTTTACTCTGAGCAAAGCAGCTGAAATATAGACACCTGAGAAGACGAGGAAAAGGGAGAGGCTGGGATGACATCAGTACTAGCATCTTTGTCCCTTTTGTGATGAAAGTAGCCGCCCAGGCCTGCATGGACTAGTTTTGATTCTCTCATTTCACAGATGTGGAAGCCAAATCAATGAGAAATCACTGCCCAACTCACACAGTCGGTGTCTGGGTTGGAGTTACATTCCTTAGCCTGTGGCCTTACATTGCTTTTCTCTATAAGGGTAATCTGAAGGTTGGAATCATACTAAAGAGAAATTCTATGGTTCCCAAGTTCTCCTTTTCCATAAGTTTGAATGCCTCGGCATTGTCTTTCCTTCCCGGGAGTAAACAAGACATATCATAGACATGAAGGACTGAAAGTCAAGCACATTATCATTTTAAGACATAAAACTAGAACATAAAACTAGAACAAACCCCAGGGTTGTCTGGTCCAAACTTCCCTATCCAGGACTCTACTATGAAAGATCTGCTGTTTCTTTTCGTCCCAGGAAGGGAACTCTTGCTCTGTAAAGGAGACTGACCACCAATGTCATGGCTGAAGACCTGTCATGGTCAGATTACAATTTCTTTTCCTGAACTGAAACCATCTATTTTTGAGCTTCTGCATGTTGATCTTCCTTCTTCTATTCTCTAGAGTCCCAGAAAAATAAAATAGGTAAATTAAAAGAAAAAGCAGTCAACATTTTCTTGAAGAAGGGAACAGATAATCCTTTCCTGTCTCCTCCCATCCTGATCTCCAGGAATCTTAGGCAGAGCCTCAGGCTGGGCAGGACCCGGGGCGGGGGGGGGGGGGGGGGGGGGGGGGGGGGGGGGGAGTGGAGGTTAGGGGTGGGGGTGGGGAACACAGATTTTGCCAATGGGAATTCAAGGAGCCCTAGACCCCACTTTCAAACTTTAGTAAGCACCAGAATCCTCTGGAGGACTTGTTACAACCCAGAGTTTTTGATTCAGTGGGTCTGGGGTAGGGGAGGAGAATTTGTGTTACTAACAAGTTACCAGATGACGAGATGCTGCAGGTTTGAGGAACGCATTTTGAGAACCACTGCCTTTGTAGTTCGAGATCAAATTATATCTTTGCATGAAATACCCTTCAACCTGAAAGATCTTCAAAACTCTGAAGAGGATTTTCATTTAACTCCCGAATCTTCACTTCCCCAAGGTGAACTTTTCCTAGTGTTTTCAGAATAGTCTTTAGGTTTTAGAATAGTCTTTCTTCCTGCCCTAGGCACTCTTATCTGAAATACACAGCATGGGAACATCCTTCTCTCCCTTGATCTGACCCTACATTTGGAGATTTGGTAACATTGTGTCCCGTTGTTATCTTACACTTAGTGTGAACCCACAATCACTGGGACTTCTCACATGAGTTCCTTTTTAGTCAGGGCTCTCTAAAACTTGTGCTTTTGGAAAAAAGCTTTTACTCTAAATAGTAATAGGCTTTAATCCATCTTTTTAACTAATGAAAATTGTTTTGAATCCTGATTTATTATCTAACTTTCTCAATTCCCCCCCCCCCCCCCAGTTTTGTGCCAATTACAGATTTAGTAAACACGTTTCTAAGACCTTTTGCAAAATAACTGATGCTTTCAAAGAGAACCAGCCCAAATGCAGAGCCTGTAGCAACCTACAGCAGCTTCCTCTGGTCAAAAAGAATGAATTCATTAATGACCTCCTTGAACAAGGTTGCTTAAGTAGTTATAGACCCCCTCTAATTCCATCACTGAGTTCATTTTTCTCCATTTTGGCTTCAGGTCTGTCTTGAGAGATAGCATCATATGCCTTCCTGAGGCCAATACATACTTGGACTTGTAGAATTTCCTTCAGCTACTGGATTTCCACTTTCTTGTTTTTCAAAACCAATTTGGGAATCATCCTTTATCAAGTCAGGCCAGTCTCAAGTTTATCAGCACAGAGTGTCTGAAATGTCTTTTTGTTAATTTTGAAACGAGGGCATTTAAAAATCAGGTTTTCTTTCTTTCTTCCATTCTCCACGATCTCTCAAATTTCCACCTGTGAATGTCATTATCCCAGGATGTTATTTGCCTGGATACACAGATGTGAACTGTCCAATAAATAAATACATAAATAAAACATAGATGCTTCCTTTTTGGACTTTTGTCCCCAAATTCTAAACCTGTCCAATCTGGAGTTTCAATTACAATTCAATTACCGCTTCCAGTCTGAATATTTCTTCTTGGCAGAGAAGACTACATAAAATACCAATGTACCAATGACTCAAATTCCTTTGTGCTTTATAGTTTACCAAGTGTATCCCATAAGTTATTTATTTGGGTATATTTGTCTCCCCCATTTTTAAAGATGAAACAATTGAAATATTGTATACAGTATGTGGTGGGGATTTTATAAATACTGAATGCATGAATGAATGAATGAATGAATGGGCGGATGTTGGATCATAGACCCTGGGCTCGGAATGCCAAATCCTGTCCCACTAGCACTATTTTGCACAAAGTATTTCCACCCTTTCTGATCAAGTTATATCCCAAGACCTAATCCATGCACTTGACAAATTTTCTTCTTCTGTGTCTGTGCTCTAAACTTCAAAATAAATGTACCATTTTATGAATTTAGCATTTTCTTCAACTTCAGCTTTTTCTGAGATATCATATCCAGGCCAACAAGAGTAAAGACAAGCATAATATGATGACATATTTCTAGTGTTTGGGGCTGGAGAAAACAGTTCAATGGATAATTGCAATTAAAAAAAAAAGCCCTACCATTTTTTCATCAACAGCCAGGTTCAGAACTTTCTACCACTCTTTTTTTTTTGCTACTGTACATGATTTGTATAGAACACTGCATAAATTTCCCTAGTAGGACTAGACACAAACTTCCCAGATAAAATTCCTAGAAGAGCTGGGAGAAAAGTGATTGAGTTGTGTCTAAAAAAATAAAGAGCCTGTGACATGCTGATATTCTAGGCCAGCGACCTTGCTTGTGGCATTTTGGAACATGACTCAGAATCAGGAAATTGTCACCAAAATTGAAAGCTCCTCTGTAAGGAACGTCTCAGTTTGACCTAAAGTAAGTGGAAGAGACAGGGAAAAGGAGAGGGAAGCAGCGAGGGTGTCGAAGCTGATAAATGGTACCCTGTCATATCACATTTGACGGTCTCACAGGAAAAGGGGGGCCGTTGAGCCAGATGCAGGTTAAGTGAGGAAGTTCAAACCTCTCTCTCAACTTCATTTGGTTTTGCTAAGCACAGGCTGAGTTTGAGAGCTCTGCTCAATCACAGCCTCTCCGCTCTGCACAGCCACGAGCCCATCAGGGCACCTGTGTTCTCCAAGGCAGCCTTGGCCTCTGTGGAGAGCGAGATGATTGCAGAGCTTCCGAGATGTTTGCAAAGAGTGAAGAGTAGGAAATCTCTCCAGGAGGAGATTGTCATTAGCAATCACATCATGGGGAACTTCCGAGGTGGAGGGTAGGACCCCCAGAGAGAGTAACAGCCCTGGAAACCCTGCTCAGCTCTCACGGGGTGGGGGCCGTGGGGCAGCGGGGAGCCTCATTCATTGGCATCCAGGGTCTCTAGTCTTCCTAGGTTGCGTTTCACAAGTCGACACCAAAGGAAAACCCAGCGTTCCATCTTTTGGGACTCCTCTTTAGCCAAGCAGTCACTCTGCCACAGAGTTCATTACTGTCCCATTATATTTTCCCAGGGCAACTTCCGAATCGCAAACACACTTATCTGGGCTTCACATCAGCCTTGAAGATTAGGTGTATGGATCTGTTTTCCAGACTGACCGTCTGACTGTCTGACCTATGGCTGTTCACTCTCACAGAAATGCATAATGTGACCCTTGTTAAAACCACAATTAGTCTAAACCCTTTACAGGAAATATCGGTTTGGTAAGATCAGAGATACCGTTAATAGGAAGTCACGTGATTCGCAGGGAGCGCATACACATGCAGGCGAGTGCCCACGGCTTCTACTTATCATTGATCTCTAGTTGCAGCTGCTGGCTGATGAATGCAAAGGTTAGTGAGCACACGAGCCCTCCATTCTGTCCTAGTGGGGCCGGGGCAGGCATGGGCTCTGTGGTGTGGAGGCTGAAGGAAGGTAGGGTACAGCTCAGGTGCCCCAGAGGCTTTAGGGGAGAGTCTGTCCACAGACTCTGCCCATCTCATTCCAACTGAGTAAAGATAAGAATGACTGCAAATCTTAATGGTGCTGATTGCTGCCCCATACTCAGCAGGCAATTTGGCTTATGACCCAAGAAGGTCACCCCAGAGAAGATAAAAGAACCCACTACTACAAGAGCTGCAGGGCCAATGACTGGTAGGTATGTGGCTTCATACTACAATTGGTGCCTGACTGTGTCACATACCAAAAACTTTGCCATTTGGGCCAAGTTATATTAGTCTTCCTATCTGTACAATGGGGCTGATATTACATCCCACCATTTTTACGGGGAGTAAACTCCCTTATGGATTCAGTTTATGTCCAAATGGAGACTCCACTGAGCTCAGACTAATGTACTCCGTGCCATTCACTGGCCTCTGAGAGGCATCTCCTAGCTGATGGATCAAACGCCTCATCCATACATCACAACTTGGAGCAGTTGGTCCTTAGCTGTAATCATGTCCACAATATACCCACTGACCCAAGATGCATCTACCTCCTTCCATCTCCCTCCTTCTCCCAAAAGTGAAGCAAGAAGACATGCACAAGACTCTCAGTCCCTGAGATTAGCTGGTTTCACTAATTCCAAATAATGTCTTCCTTATGTTCAGGATAAATCATCTGCTTAGTAAAGAAATGCTAAAACTCCTTAAGCATAGTTTATATTTAAAAGCAATCCTTGCTAGTTGTGTGTGTGTGCATTTTCACAAGACCAAAAAGCATGTGCTTCTGCTTCTATATCTTCTACATCTGCCTAGTCCACAAAAATGCTTTTGCCAGTCAGTTCCACACTGACAACTTGTGCCTAGATGCAATGACAGAACATGGCATCAGCAAATGGACTGTCATTATACTGTAGGGTAGGGATGGCAACTTCCTGTCATGCCAACATCCTGCCCCTCCATCCCCCATCCCTCAACTCTCCTCCCCACCTCCCTCCCTTGTTTCAGCACCACCGCAGACATCACTCATGGATCAAGATACTCTTGACTGCTCCAGCTAGCGGCAACCTCAGAGCTCTCAACAGGGTTCTCCAGGTAGGCACAACCAATTCATTAGAATTGGTGGGCAAGGCAAAACTTGTTTACTTCCCTTACTGAGATAGAAGAATGTTCTCAAGTCATTATCTGTGATCCAGAGAAGATGTTACCCAAAGTATCTTAAAATTGATACTGATAGCTTACTTTGTTGAAAACTGAATGTGATTTTTAGAAGGTATATGCCTTCTTACAAGAAGAATATTTTATTCTATGGGACAAAATAAGGCAATTGTCATGAGAGAGTACTTTATTCTCTCTCTAATCCAAATTAAAACAGATCTTGACTGTTTGTAAATAACACCTAAAAATATATACCAATTGACCCAGTGATTCCACATCTGAAACTCTAAACTGAATAAATAATGTGAATTCAGAGAATGACTTGTAAGGAAAGCTGTTCACTGGGCAGTATTTATAATCCAAATAATAGTAATCTAAATTCCCAACAAAAAAGAGATAAATAATTAGTGTAAGCTCAACTTGATTTACTATTATGTAGCAATTGCCATAAACATAAAAAGACTTGGAGGACATAAACATAAATATTTATAGTGGTTCTTTCTAGGTGGCCAGATTATTGATAAATATTTTTTCATTCATTCTACTTATCACTATTTCTACTTTTAATAATGTGATTTTTATTAAAATTGTTATTGATGTTATAATGCTAACATACATACAGAAAAGTGAACAAATCATAAGGAAACAACTCAATGAATTTTAAGAGTGGGTTCATCTTATGTGTCTAGATCAAGAAACAATAGTTAGATTTTGCCTGATTTTGAATTTCATAAACATGGGATCACAAGGTTTATATTGTTTTCTGACTTTTTTCTCTTTATATTGCGCTTTTGAAATTCACCTATGCTATCGCATTTAGTTATAATATGTTCATTTGCATTGTTGTGTAATATTCCATGTAGTGAATATAATATTGTTTATGTGATGGACTTTTCCAGTTTGGGGCCAGTCCACTTGCAGGGCTGCTACAAACATTCCAGGACATAGCTTTTTATGAACACGTGTGAGCATTTCTGTAGAGGTATATCCAGGAAAGGAATTGCTGGGTCATAGGGTAATTACTTTTGCAATGGAAGGAATATATAAGTTTTACAAATGACAGTATTTCAAACTTTACTTGTCAAAGGCAAAAGCAGAGAAGATTCTCGTAACCCAGGTCAGACAGCAGCTTCCCTAATTTTAGAAAGAAAACTAAGCAAACAAACAAGTACAGACACACAAAAAACCCCATCAAACTGAACTAAATCAAACTAAAACTAAAATCTTGATATATGTGAAGGAGTAACATTTCTTTTTCAGTTCTATGCTTTTTTCCCCCTCTCCAACAATATTTGGCATAATTATTGTGTCTCACTCTCCACTCAGGCAATAACAATATTTGAAAGAACTCTGCTCACCTAAACTGTCAAAATTGATACTGTTGACTTGTTTTCAATAATGAAGGATTTGTTTTTAATCCACGTCTCTTCTAACCCACGGTACTTGATATAGTCAGATTTTATCCATGTTTCCACAATTGCTTATGAAGACCTTTGTCCATTTACCATTATTTTGTGCTTCCCAGTACCAGTACATTCTGGGTTTATCAGCTGGAAAACATAGGAAGTAAACAGGAATTTGTCAAAACATACCAGGGAAGAGAAAGGTGTGATTCTTTCTTGGGGTGCAAACTACAGCAAGATGTTTATGTCTCTGAGGTTTCATGTCCCCATCTGTGATTGCCAATAATAATCACTTTCCTGTTAGGTTGCCAAAGTCCAATGCCTAGGTCAGTACCTCTCATAGGAGGTATGCAGTTACTGGCACATCAACATCATCATCATCATCATCTTCACTTCATCATCCTCATCACCATCACCATCACCATCATCACCAACATACTCATCATGACCTCTGAGAAAGAAAACCAAGTCAATGTCTGCCTCAGTGAGTGAGTTTTTCTTTTGCTCTGGAGGACAATGAAGCTCCATACAAACTAGCTGGGGCATCTGAAATGTGCACAACGGAAAAGATGGACTTCTGGAGGGGAAAAGGATGTTCTCTTCTTATCTTGGAAGCACTAATGTCTTGAATGCTCTCAGGCAGGTGGAACTGTAAAGAATCCTACCTCTGGTTCACAGTGGTTTTCTATTCAACTTGAGGCATCAAAATTCTCCTGCTGATAGAGGCCAATCCTTCTGAAAGTATTCATCTGCTGTCCACACCAGATCAATTCTTCCTTTACCTAGCATATGTACATTCGATCCTTCATTAATTCGTATCTTAAATGCTCACCAAGAACTTACTCTGTCCTAGCCCTATATTAAATAATAGAGGTCAGAAGATAACAAAACTTTCTGGCCTTTAAGGAACACCACACTCTATGTGCAAGTATGGGCATTGGTAGGCTTATGCATACACATGTGCACACACACATGCTAGGAAGTCAGTGCTTTAAGTGATGATTCCATATCATGTTCATTTACATATACCCTCCATTGCCTAACACAGGACCTATCACCAGTTAGTGCTTACTGAATGGATGAATGAATGAATGAGATAGAGAGAAAGACAAAGTCAGAGAGCCAGGGAAGGAAATAAGGAAAGAAAGTTAATGGCACCTTCTTCCAGTCCCCTGCAGCACACTACTAGTTCATGCCTCTACGACAGCAGTCACTCCCTCCCCTCTAGAATCCTGCCATTACTCACACACCTGTCTCTCTTGGGAGGACACAAACAGCCTTATATCCCCAGTGCCTTCACAGTGACTTTTTCTAAGAGCATCATCAATAACCACTTGCTGAATGGATGCTTTGTAACTAAGAAATATTATCAGGTGTCACTGGAAAAGGATATACCATGAGACATTATTGTAAGAAGAAGAAATAAGAGGGTTGTAGCATTGCAGCAATTCAGGAGAGAAGTGGGGGCAAGGGAGTAAACTAAAGCAGAGATGAGAGTTGGCAAGCAAAGGACAAGCAATGAAGAGATTGAGAAGAAAATTCAACAGACCTCCTTGACCAATTGGCTGCAGAAGGTTAGAGAAGTGGGAAGAGCCATGGATGGCCCTGAGGGTCAAAAATTGAGGAGCTGGGGAAAATGATGCCACCACTAATCCTGATAGGAACTTGGGAGAAGGCAATGAGGACAATTGTTGGCTAATAAACTTCCACAGGAACAGGTGAGGGCATGAGATATCTAAACACCAACACATCATATTTAAGGCAATGATCCTCACGTGCTTTCTATGTGGTGTATTTTTTCTATTGCTTGATGAGTTTTCATCAAAAAGGCAAAGCAGGAGATCAAGGAGTTGATTAGTGAATCAAACCCAACATGATTAATAGAACATTGCAACAAATCCTACAAGACTCAAGATTATGAGGACTAACCCAATTCTCATTGGTCCTGTTGGGCAATTTTCCTGGATTTATTCATTTGTTCACATTTATTCATTGATCCTCTACTGGCAAGGTGCTGCTATTGCAATGGTGAGGGAATAGAGAGGCCATCTCTGCCCTGACAGAGTTTGAAGTCAAGAGGAGCAAGAAGCATTCCACTACCACCTACATCCAGGTAGAACTTCTGGCCTGAGAACAGCAAAGAGAAAGCAGTGGAGGTCCTAGGAGCTGCCTGGAAATGTCCGGGCATGCTTTGGAGGATATGTCCCTCTACCAGGGGTCTAGAAAAGTAGCTGATAAAGAAGGGACTTGATGGGAAGGACAAATGTTCTAGAAAGAGGTAAGAGCAGATTGCAAAGCTTGAAGTAAGAGGAAATTAGTCAAGTGTAAACATCCAAAGACAAAACCCATGGAACCAGAGAGAGGGGGCTTGGTGAGAGAAGAGGCTGGTGGGGGAGGTTGGAGCGGAACCATGCAAGCCTTTGTAAGCCATGTAAGGGTTCGCAGAACCTCCTGGAGGCAGTGAGTCACAACTCCAGAGGTCAAATATGAAATTTCTCAATCGCTCTGATTCACACCAAGGGCGCCTGTGGGGGGCTTGCCCGCCAGACCGCAGTCTGCCCCGCCAATGTGGCTTCCACCATGCCCGGGTCCGTCCCACTGCTAAGATATTGCCGTGTCTCTCCTAGTTCTTTCCAGTCTGATGTAATCTTTCCGAAGACTGGCAGCAGTTGCAAGAAAACTGTTTCAGATATCTATTAATATTTTAACATGCTTTTAAGAAAATTTGGCCTTTTGTCGAGCTGGTCTCAAAGCAGACATATATCACAGTTCATGATAGACATTACACTTATCCCTGTTCAGTGGGTATATTTCTCTTGTTTGGATTCATTTTTTAACATCTATTATTAAAAAAATCTTTCTTGCCAGTTATGTGTTTGCTCCTACAGTTCCTAAGCTTGTTTACTCTGAGCTCCCCACCGGCGCCCTCCCTGCAAGGAGCGGCTAATGCTCCAATCTGGGCTGACTGAGACGGCCACTTTGGAAAAACCATCTGGAACTCAGAGGCCAAACCAGAATGGCTTGTGACATGGAAATTATAGCCTGCTACTTGCCTTGTACTTAGGGGAAAAAAACAACAACTTTCTCTCTCTTTTACCAAATATTTATTGAGACTTTACCATGTCCAGGTCCTCCACAAGATGCTTGCACATATATAATTTTTTTTTTCTCATGGCAACACTGTGAGTTGGGTGTCATTTACCCACATTTAACAGATGGGGAAAGTGAGGCTTAGAGGGGGAAGTAATCTACGAACAGGCAGGATTTAAACTCTACTCAGTTCAAGAAAAAGCTGTGGTTTGCCTCCTCAAGGCTGAGTACTTGTTCTTTCAATCTCCAAAAGGAAGCTATTGACCTTCTAGAACACCCTAGCCCAGATGCATCAAATGGTGGTAGGCCAAGTGCAGGAGTATGCTGGGAGAATTTTCTGGGGGTGGGGCATTATTTGCAAGGATGCTCAGCCTGGGGAGGTGACAAGAGCTAAGATCTGAGTGATGAGGAGGCATCAGCCAAGGAAGGGTTTAGGGGAGGACATTTAAGACAGAAGAAACAGCAGATGTGACTTCTCCAAGGTGAGAGGGAAGAACTTGGTGTGTCTGTGGAATGGGGAGGAGGCCAGCATGGCTAGAGGATGATGTGGGAGAGAAAATGAGGTACCAGGCAGTCAGGTCATGAGGGGCCTCATTGGCCAGCCAGGACAGTGGGTGTCCCTCTGAGGGTGAAATGTGGTAGATTAAAGGTGGCCACGCATTTGATAACATTCTTACTTTTGATGGGTGGTCTGTGTTCCCTGCCCTCAAATCTGGGGGACTCTGGATGGCTCTGACCAATGGCACATGATGGAAGTGATGCTCTGCCAATTTTCAAGCCCTGGTCTGAGGGAAGGAGCAGCCACCACTTCCCATTCTGAAGCAGTTTCTCTGGGGACTGCTAGGGAAGAAGCCCAACTTCCCGGAGACCGCCATGCTGGAAAAGAATGTGCAGGTTCTCCAGTCGACAATTCTGAGCCTGGCACCCTGGCTGCCCCAACCCAAAGCACCTCATGTGAGTAAAGCCCTCTGGGAGCCTCCAGACAAGGCCATCCTCCAGCTGAGTACCCCAAGTGACCTTGATCAACACAGCATGAACCAGCAAAGCCTTGCAGCTGAGCCCTTTCTGAACTCCTGACCCACAAATCAAGACATATGATAAAAACAGATGTTTTAAGCCTGAAATTTCTAGGTAGATTTTTACATTGCCATAGATAATGGATAGAAGCCATGGAAGGAATGTGAGGAGAGTGTGACTCAGTCTGAATCTGTTGTAAAAAGATAACTGTGGCTGCAATAAGTAGAGACCAGATTATAGGGGAGATGGGCATGGAGATAAGATGGAATTGGGGAGATGGATTCTAGAATTTATTTCAGTCACCCAGGCAAGGTGGAGCAGAAGACAACAGAGATGGGAAAAAAATAATGGATATGTTTTAGGAAAAAACACAAACAAAAATCAGAGGTTGCTGATCGATTGGAAAAGGGGTGATAGAATGGGAGGCATGGAGGATGACCCTTCATGCCCTAAGATCCAGTAGAAGAGCCACTTCCTTTCCTTGCCCTAGGCCAGGCACTGGCCCCCCTGTTGTTTGGCCTCTTTCCAGGTACTGTATCCCCAGGGAGAAGAGATGCATGCTCTTGCAAGAATGGCTTGGCCGCCACTGAGCAAGCCTAAATGTGGGTGGGATGAGAGCCAGTTAGGACCTCTGTGTGTCCAGAAGTGTCTCTGACAAAGGACACCTGGCCCCCTTACACCACTGATTTGGGGTGTCCTTTGGGCTTCCAGTCTCTAACATGAGCTCATTGCTTGTTCATCCATGCCTACTGAGCATTAGTGGACAATTTCTAACCTCATTGCACAGAGGAAGGGCTGAAAAGCCAGCCACAGTGCCATTTCGCCTCAGTTCCCAGCTCTAGAGAAGAACCTCAGTGCCACTCCTCTTCCCATGTAGGAACTTGCTAAGTGAGTTGCTCTTGCCAAATTACCCCCAGGGGAAGAAAACTTTTGGAGGAGACAAGACACCTTATGCCTCTTTGTGTTGACCCAGTAACTAGTCCTGTGAATGAGTCAAGCTCCTCTTATCAGCATTTTATTTTGGGTTTCATAGTTGAGTCACCCCTGTGCTATTTCTAGTGAGTGCCAATAAGAGAACAGGTACTGAAGTTCTGGAAAGGTTGCTGGTCCAGCAGGTCATCTTTGAAGATGTGGAGGTCTGGCTTTTGCTGAATTTCAATTCTTTCAAGTTCTTGCTTCACCCCAGCTGGGCCTCAGGTCAAAGCAATTGGCTTTGTGTAAAGTCTCCATAATTTGAGATAAGCAGGGCGCCTCTAGGAGCCAAGCTTTGGATCCTTCCAGGAAGGTGGAAGAACTTGCAGAAGTTGAGATCTGTTGGGCTCCCTCTGTCCGTAGACTTTGGACTGGTTTCTGACTGACAGCATTTTCCAAATATCAGTGAGAGGCCATGCTGCAATTCCTCCAAAGTTGCTTCCATCTACTCATACTCTCAAGCTAGAGTGCTAGCATACCTGAGGTTATAACAGGAAAAAGAGAGAAAAGGACACGTTTGTACACCGATGAACCATCATGGAAATACAACTCCTTCTCTTAGGATTTGTGATATCAGATTACCCTCCCACCTTCAAGCGGAATATCAAAGCTATTTTTCTGGGATGCAATAATGTTTGTTTAAATGTGAGAGGCAGTATCATGCAGTGGAAAAATAAGGACTTTAGGATGAGACACACTAAAATTTGGATCCCAAGAATCATTGGAGTCACTAGAATGATTTTTGTTTGTCTTACTCATTACTGTAACTGGGTCTAGTACACAGTGAATGCTTAAAAAGTATTTGTTGGATGAATTAATGAATGCAGCATTCTTACTTATCAGCTGTGGGATGTTAGGCAATTAACTTCCTCAAGCTCTAGTTGCCTCATCTATAAAGCTGACTGTAAGGATTGTTGATGAGGATTAAATGAGGGAGAATTCATTCATTCAAAAGACATTTCTGGAGCTTCTACCATGAGCCCAAGACTGTTCTAAGAGCTGGTGATATAGTCGGAGAACAAAGCAGATCAAACTCCGGACCTCCTGGAGCCTATTTTCTGGTAGAGGTAGAGAGACAATAAACACAAAAACAGGCTAATTCTATGTATTTTGTAAGGTGAGATGTGAGGTGAGGTGTCAAATGGAGCAGGAAGAGGGGTTGGGGAGTCAGAGGTGAGGGATGGGGTTGCAATTTAAAATTAGGAGAGCAGGGAAGGCCTTGCTGAGAAGGTGGCTTAAAATAAAGAAATTTATTATTTTACAGTTAGGTTAGGAGTCTGAAATCAAGGTGTCAATAGCCATGCTCCCTCTGCAACCTGTAGGAGTGTCTCCTTTGCTTTTCCCAGTTTCTGGAGGTCTGCCAGCAATCCTTCACCTTCCTTGACTTGCAGTTACAGCATTTCAGTCCCTGCTTTGGGCAACACATGGCCTTCTCCCCTTGTGTGTGTGTATCTTCCTACTGAGCAACCGTTCACATTGGATGGGGGCCTACCCTAATCCAGTTTGTCCTCAAGTTAATCGGTCACATCTTCAAAGACCCTATTTCCAAATAGGGTCAAGTGCATAAGACCAGAGCCTGGGACTTGAACATATCTTTTTGGGGCGACACAATTCCACTCATAATGGTGACATCTGAGCAAAGCCTAAAGATGTGAAGAGCCAGCCATGCGAATGTCAGTGGGAAGAGCTTGAGTGGCATGTTCTAGAATCCCAAGCCAGTCACTGGGGCTGGAGCAAGGAGAACAAGGGAAAGAGAAGTAGGCGACGAAGCCAGAGAGTAGCAGCAGCCATATTGTAGGTCCCGGAAGGTCATTTTGCAAAGGACTTTAACACTGAATCTGAGAAGGGGCAAACTATTTCCACATAGTGGCACTTAACAAACACCTCCGTGTCTCCTTCTTAAAGAGCCGAGCTCACTCTGTCATGGTCATTTGTTGAATACTACTCTCAGATGGATCACTGCAAAATACACAATCCTGGACTTGCTGAATGCAAACTCTAGGAAAAGCCTTGGGACCTACTCTTTATTACTCACAATTTACTACTGCCCTACCCTTTAGTCCCAACTCCTCACCATACCCTCCACTTTTACAGATGCTTTTAAGCAGACAAAATCAGAGGCCTCAAGAAGTGGGGACCTGGGCTTATTTAGGAGGGGTTATAAAACAAACTTCAGGAAGATGAAAGACAAAAAGCAGCCTGGCCCTTTAAACAATTTCTAGCCTGTGCAATTCCTGTGCTCCATTCCAGAGCCAAAGATCCTCTTCTCCTGCCTCACTGGGAGAGGGGGTGCAGCAGACAGGCTGGGATACCTCCAGCTTCAGGGCAGGCCCGCAGGGGGCCATTCGGCCAGTATCTTCCTGCACTTGTCACTCAGACAAATGGAGTGTGCAGTGACACAGAGCATCGTAGACTAGCTTGGTTTAGTATCTGGTCAAAGTATTTTTTCCTCTTTTGGAAGCACTGGGCCATTGGCAAGATCTGTGAGTGCTGAAGGACCCTAAGAAAAACTTGGTTTTGCAAAGGCACTGTAGGAGCAGGAAAAAAAATAACAATGGTGGGTTATTGAGGGCCAACGATGTGCTAGGCTTTTTGCATTCACTGTGTCTGTGCTGTCCGAGAAGCTAGACACTCGCCACATGTAGCTATTTGCTTTTTAATGTAAATTAACTCCAATGAAATGAAACTTCTGTTCCTCAGAACCATGTTTCCAGGGTTCAGCAGCCACAGGGAACCAGTGGCTACCCTCCTAGAGGACTCAGGGAAAGGACATTTCTATCATTCTAGAAAATTATATTGGACCCCCTGCTCTCCTCCCTTCTACCTTCCCAGGCACCCTAATAGCAGGGGCTGGAGCCACCCTTCGGCCCCTAAGCCACAGGGTGGGGAAGGAGTGGAGCTTACTGGGCAGGTCCTACACCCAGGAGGTGCAAAAGCCCCTGTGTTTCTGGGGGGGTCTGGAGCAGGCAGAGGCCTGATGATGGGAGTGGCTGCTGACAGCCTGTCCCTGGGAGGATGCCGGCACTCCTGGGGGATGTGAGAGCTCACAGAGCGCCACCTGTGCCCACTTAAAGAGCTTCCATCCGGCGCAGAGGGCTGGGCTGGGAATGCAGAGCGCTCGGGAGCACAGGGAGGCAGGGTGGGAGGAGGTGGCCCGTGGACCTCGCCCTGTGCCGGCATAAAGGGCCACATCCTTGCTCAGTGATGCTGAACGTGGGGTGTTGGGAGGGTCTAACGACAGCAACAAGAACTAACCAAGAATAGGAAAAAGAAGAGCAAGCACTGATTCAAGCCTTTAAACCCTTTCAATATGCCGGGCCCCAGACCCACTCTCCATGGGGGACACCAGTGTATCCCCCACTTACAGAGGAGGGAATTGATGGACAGTTGACCGACCTGCCCCGGTGCCTGGCTGGGGGTGGAAGGGGGATTCTGGGAGTCATGGGCAGGGGGCTGGGGAAGGCTGTCTTTCCAGGGAGCTGAGAGAGCAGCTGCCTTCATCTGCACCTCATCAGTGCACACCAGTACTTCTCTCCCTGGCTTGGACTTAGACAAGAGGAAAATTGAAATAAGCCAAGTTCCTTCTATTTTTAAATTACAATGATAAGACTTTTGCTCAATTTGGCATTTTTGAGCCAAAGTTTTTCCTTCCTTCCTCCCTCTCTTCTTTCTTCCTATCTCTCTTTCTCTCTCTCTCTGCCCTCCGCTCTCCCCCTCCCCCTCCCTCTCTCCTTTCCTAACATTTTTGTGTGTGTGTGGCCTGTCAGATTTACATAGGCAAAAGGTGAGCTCGCCATACACCTCCACTTTTTCTCAGCTAACTATAAAGGACAAACTTCGATAGAGGAGGGAAGGAGATGGGGAAGAGGCTTGATATATTTTTTTGTCTATCTGTTGCATGTCAAACATCTTCTTGAATCCTAACAGCTATGCTACGAGACAAGTATTGATTGTCAAGCCGTTTACACAGGTGAGAAAACAGCCTCAGAACAAAAAGACTTGCCCCGAGCCTCAGAGCCAGTAAGGGGACAGTTGGGATTGAGGCCAAGGGCTTCCAGGTGGCAAATCCTGTGCTCTTTCCATGGCACCGGGTGGCCTGTCTTTGGCATGGTTTCAAGGGGAGATGTCCCCACGATTCCTCACCTCTCACCATCAAGGGACTCCTACTATCCTGAATTTGGAGGCTGGGCTTCTAATTGAGGCTGAGGCTGGAGTCCCCAAAATTCCTTTATGGTATGCTTTTTTTTAAAATCAAAATTTTAATATTGGTGGAAACCCAACATCTGAGGTTTGATTATCTAGGGAATGGGGTGCTGCCAACTAATTTATGAATGTTTTCTCCTCGTGACTTATCTGATTTGTAGAGGTCATGACTACCCCAAAATAATCCCAAAAAGTCACAAAGCCAATGCTTATCTTTATCAAGAAAGATCTTTTTTTTTTCCTTAAAGAAATGAAAACATGAAGTAATCACCTGACTATTTTGACTAAATAATTTGCGGAAAATGAAATTGTGGGGCCCTTTATTCAAAGAGCAGGAGACAAGTACCATTGATGGTACTAAAATACAAAACTTTTTCCTTTCTTCAGGAGTCTCTTTCTCAATTTGCCATGGTGTTTTTAATTCGCTACTTAATGTCATTCTAAGGAATGTTTTTAAGGAAAAACACAACAGAACTGTAAAAAGTTTTACACAGAAATTAGGATGAAGAGGAGAGCTCAAAATTAAACATTCGTTTGCTGAAACATGTTATCATTTAAAAGTTAGACCAGACCACAATTGATGAAAGGCAGCCATTAAGTCCAAAAAGGTCAAATCAGCACATACTGATGAGGACTTCCTTAAACCCATTCCATGTTTTATCCTGCAGTGCTCTGTGGTTCTAGGTTGGAAACAGTATATGTTGAGTGATTTGTAGGAACCATGCTCCTCACCAGAAGTTCCATGGTTCTAAGAAACATCTCCCTTGGGAGACAATTGGCTTCTAGATATTATGGAATTAAAGATGAGGAAATAAAGCCATTTTGGTCTTAGCCAAGAACAGCCATCTTCCAACAAACGAATAGATATGTGAGCCCAGCAAAGATTAGGTATTCCACACCTCCTGCAGACTCACAGAGCTTCTGGCACTGCTTGTGGAGAACTAAGGGCTCCTGAACTCAAAGCTTAATGGTCAGACCACTCAGCAATTAGTTATTATCTTAACAAATATTTCCCAATCTTCTTCTAGATCCCAAGTACTATATTAGGCTCTAGAAATTCAGCAGGAAACAATAGAGTCCTGTATTTGAGGACTCCACTTTCTATTGGGGAAGCCAGCCATTAATCAGATAAACACAACAAGAACTATTAAATTGCAACAGCTAAAAGTGCTACAAAGAAGAGTTATAGAGTGTTGGTTGAGTAAATGACAGAGCAAACTATCATAGTCAGGGGATGGGAAAGAGAAGGGCAGACTTGGGAGAGAAAATGACATTTGTACTGAAATCTTCAGTGTCTAGAGAAGGGTTTAACATGGTTTTCTCTTTCATTCCACATATGCAGTAATTCTGCTTCTCTGAGGCACCAGGAGATGACCCCATAGTCACAGGACGCCTGCTTAAGTTTCTCCTTATAAGTTATATAAAATCAGTATTTCAAGGAAAAAGCATATGCACAGTTCCAGAGCGGCATCTATAGACATCACTTTTGGAAAATGGCACCATGAAACCGCTTAATTTGGAAAATGCTAACTTTCTGCTAAATGATGGGCTGTTGGGATGCATTGTCCTCTGTTCGAGCCCCTCTGACATGTTTGATTTGTGCCCATGATGTCACATTCCCAGTTGATTCCAACCCAAACTCTTCTCCCTCCCCTCTCTGAAGCCCACTGCGGCTCCTGTGGTCTGGATTCAAGCTGGTGACATCACATCCACCAGAAGAAGGAGAAACTCTTCTCAACCTCTCCCACTCATCAGTTAGCAAGTACATGAGGCTGTGCCCAAGAATTAGCTCTCAGGCCATCTCCCTTTTACTATCCAGGAGCCACCACTTTGAGTCTTTCATACCCTTTCATGGATTCCATTCCCACCAAACCATTCTCCACATCCCTAGACTAGTTTTCTATATTTCACACCTGACATGGTAGCTGCTGTGCTTCCAAATTGCCCAGGGCTTCCTCCTACCTGAACTCCCTTTTAAGGTACTTAGAACCTCATCTGATCTTCTTTAACCTAACTTTCACCTTTATAACTCGTATGTGTCTAAAATCCTTCTGACCCGACAACCCCTACACTGAACTATACTGAGCTATTTGCCATCCCCCAACAGGTCACACTCTTTCACACACCACTAAGTATTTTATTTTGCTTTTTGCTTTCTTAGATTACCCTCTGTCTAGTGAATTCTTAATCACCCTTAAAACCCACCTCAAATGTCCGCTTTATTTTGAAATCTTGCCCCAGTGACCCCAAACAAAATTAACTATTCCTTCTTTTATGTGTCAACATACTTTATCACATCTTCATTTTAACACCAATCTTATTATATTAAAATTACTTTAATATGTCTCCTTCAGTGTGCCAAGAGATTCTTGGGGCAGAAACGTCTCCCTTCCCCCTTTCCTGCTCGTCTTTGCATCCCACCTTGTGGCTAGGAGATTCTGAAATAATTTTTCATGCTAATAGATAGATGAGCTCAACTTTGCCCCCTTCCTATTCATATTGTGTTCATATCATCAAATAATCCCAATTGGGTGGGAAGACCATGCAGGGGTAGTTCTTGAGGATAGAGTGTGTTTGTAGGTGAAGTTCAAAGTCCCTTAAGTAAGACAGTCAGCATTAGTAGTTGGAAGTTTCATCATAGAAGCATCCATCAGTACATAACAAGTGTGTTGCTTTAATTTAAAACAAAATGTACCCCCTTTCCCTGACCTGGTTTATAAGAACAAGACCTTGGCTGTAAGCAGGTCTTTGCAGGAATGCCACATGGTCCCATTGCATAAACCATACCCACAATGCACCATCTGCAACTCAAAGTTTTACTTTCTTTAAAGAGAGGGAGAGCTCAATATATGAAGTCTAATTTGTTTATTAGTGGTTTTTATAGCCATGAAATAAGCCCACTATACCTATCTTGACCACCTCATCTACTTTAACAAGTTTTCCAGACCATTCTACTTGTTTCCACCCCATCAACCTTCTGTTCATGCCCATAGTTAACCCCAAATTTTCTAAATCTCAGTTTCCTCATAAGGCTATTTCTAACAATGACTAATAAATACCTATCATGTGCTAAGAACTTTCCACTACTGGGGGCTGAGTCGAGCATCTGACATGCAGCATGTTGAGTTACCCCTCCTAAAAACAGCCCATTGAGTCAGGCACCGATATCTCCCACTGAGAAGTGGTGAGAACAACTACATCACAAGAAAAAAATCTGTGAGAAGCAAATGGAGTGATAGGTTTAGAAAAGAGTCTGAAAAGTAATAGTCACTATTTTCTACTCTACAAAACAAACAAAGCCAAGAAATATGGAGCACACACTATGTGTCAGGCACTCCTCTAAATTCTTAACTTGGATTAGCTTGTTTAACTCTCGCAATGACTTTCTGAGGTAAACACTGGTACTATTCCCATTTTGAAGATAAGGAAACTGAGGCACAGAGTCACAGGAAGTGGCCACCAAGTCAAGCAAGGCTGATAAACCCAGGGAGTTTGGTTCCAGATCCTACACTCTTAAATGGAATCAACTGCAAATGGAGTTAACAACCCCTATCATGCAGAACGTTAGAAAAGATTAAAAAAATTATTATTTTGGTCAAATGCCTGCCACTTAACAGTTACATTACAAATGCGTCTTCCATCCCTTTACTTTCAGTGGAAAACATGCCTCTCTGTGGGAGCTTAGGCATTTGAATTTTATTTTATTTCCCCCAATTCTTTCATATTCTCCCTACTAAAAATTAAAACCATGTTGGCTTATGGGGGTTCACCTTGGGAATGAATGACCACCAAATCTGTCTATAAAACAACCCCCAAAAAAGGAAGGAAAAAAAAATCAATCTTCTGTGCAGACACAATTTCTCTTGAAAGGTGACACAGTCCTTTAAAAATAGCTATGGGCTCCGTTGTGCAAAGACAGTGACAGAGACTGACAGCTTTTAGAGGTGTAATGTTCCCAGGCAACCTGCTAGCATGGCTCACCCAGATAGAGATCAGTAATTCGATCGGGTGGTGGGGGGGCAGAGTGCTAAATGTTAGAGGTTAAGCTGCTATGTTCTTATTACCAATCAAACTTCAACACCATGCCTCGGCCTCCTCAAGTCCCTATAAGAAAATGGGAAATTATAGAGAGGCTCCAGCCTGGTTCCTGCCCTCTGCACTGCTGCCGGTTCCCAGCCGCCAGCAAGTCCAGCATCCTTCCTGAGGATGTGTACATGAAGTGCTCCGAGCTCTCTTGCTGGATGCTGATAATTTAAGGTTATGTGATGACCCACACAGCTACCCTCTGCTCCTCTAATGAGGGGGCAACAGAGCAAAACACAGATCCTTGGTGCAAACTCAGCCAGATGAGTTCTTTCTGTTTATAAGCATGAGGCTGAAACTGCTGCTCTGGGGTTTTGAGTTCATCTGCACCAGTGATTCCTTTTCTTCAGGAACATGGAAATTTTGAAGGCAAGTCAGGTGATTTGGGCTTTCCTTTTCCTACTGCTGAAGGCAGTGGTTGCTGAAAAATGTTGGACAATTAGCTCTTTGGGAGAATAGGGAACCCCTTGATATGTAGATAGTGGTTTGCCACTTTCCGTGGTGTAAATACTTCCACCATGGCTGATTCCAAGGTCCTGACATGGAATCGCTGAATGCAGAGTTGGGAAGAGATGTCACATTCACTCTTAGGGCTCCAGCCCAGCTCTGGTGGAAGGGCAGGTAGATGTTCCAGGTCTCCTGTTGTTAGCAAACAACACATCATGTAAAATTTACCAGAATCAATAGCACCTTGACTTTCTGAGGTGCTCATTCAAAGATTTATCAGCTTGGCCTTTAGGGTATGGGGCCACTAGATGATCTGGCTTATGAAAGAAAGTGGTAGCTCAAAACAGCCTCCTGACCCTACGTTTCCAGGCCAGTGGAGGGCATGTGCATGGGATGCTGTATAGAGGAGAAGGCTTAGGTTCCTGGAACTGTGGTGTGGCTCCAAACTCACACGAGGCTCTCAGTGTGCAAGGCTCCCTTCACTGCCAACTTCCAGCGATGCCTGCGGGTCATAGGAACCGGCTCCCATCCGGCCTGGATCCCACTTACCCAGGCCTCCCCAGAAGGATACATTTCATCGGGAGCCTTCCAGCCCTCAGAAGCTGTGGTGTCCCTGGGTGGCCGGTGGTGGCCTGGCCTCAATCCCATCATGGAAGTGACTGCTCCTGCCAGGAACATGTGCCCCCAGCACAGAGCAGCCTCTGGGTCACCCATCTGGCAAGAGCCAGGCTCGTGGCTGCCTCTTTGTCCTCCTCAACCTTGGACTCCCCAGAAAGAGGCTCCAGAGCAAGAATCTGCATGAGTGAGATGGCAGGCTTGGGCTTTCTAAATGGAAAGGCACATACTTAAAGGTTAGTGTTAATAATCAGTGGCAGCAGCATTTATTGCCTTTCCAGGTGCCAGGTGGAGGCACAGCCTTCATCTATATCATCTCTTTTAATCCTCTCAAAGAGGTTAAGTGACTCATTCACATCTAATGAGTGGCCACAGAGGTAAGTTTTGGCATTGCATTCATGGGCCCCCAGAGCTGCCCTGGCTTTCCATGCCTCTGTTTACCCTCTCCCACCAGACAGCCATTCCTGGACGGCGTCTTTGGGCCTGGGTGGGAGCACGTGGCTACATTGTGTTGCTTTCTCCCAAATGAATGTCATTGAAATTAAAAATAATCACAGCTTGGGGATAGGTGATGGGGGAGGTCGAGAGTCAAGCTGCTTGTCATGTTCTCATCATTGGTAGGGCTGACTGATGGGTCTGGGGTGCTGGCCTGTTGAGCCTGGGCTGATCCTGGCAATCCATCACCCTGCAGCTGGCTAAGGGGTGGGATCCCCCACCTAGCCCGCAAGGCCCCAAGAGCCCCAGCTCTCAACGTGTGGTGGGTATTTTAAAAAGCAAGCATTGTAGCTGTCAGTGGGAGAGACCACATGTGGCCATGTGGCACTGTCCACAGATTGCGGATTCGTGTTCCTCTGTGTGGAGTCCAAGCAGGATGCTGGGCTGATCTGGAGTGCCCAAGGGTCCTGGTTGGCAGCCTCGGCCCAGAAAGGGTTAACCAGAACAAGCTGAGGACCCTGAGCTCCACTGAGGTCCTGGAGCCTCCTGCAAGGGGAAAACATCCATGCTGGTTTCCAGGGCTTGCATGATTGTCTGACTTCAGACACCGGGAGGACAGAGGAGTGAGAGCTCTTCCTGCCTGCACACAGCTTAGCATCTGGCATTGAAGACCAGAACTTTAATCACTTGCTCAAGAGTTGTTCCTGAGTATCCACCTGGGCTGCACCTGGCCTTGGGCTGCCCGCTGAGAATCCTACTGGGAGGAGATAGCTTTGCCCTGCCCCTTGGGGAGTTCAGAGGGAAAGACAACATTATTATTTTTTCTAATCACACCATTAACTCTGAACTTTCATGTACGTCAAGTGCAAAAAGGACCCACGAGGCAGAGCGGACAGATCCTTTGGGCACAGCAGGCCCTGCACCACCAAGCGCCCGCAATGTGGCCAGGCCTCCAGGAAAATGGCTCAATGTTCATTTCTTTTCAAATTGGAAGAAATGAATGTAATAGTAGTGAATATTAATAATGATCACAGCATGGATTACAGTCATCTTTAGAGCAATAATAAGGTCATTTTTAATATTTTTAGTGAAGGCCCCCCCCCCCAAATTTTAGGATTTAGTATTTTTGTAAATACTACATAATACTAAAAACTGTATGCAATGATAATGAATAGATAATGATGAATACAGCCTGGATTAGAAGCAACTGTAGATGACTTATGACTAGAATTCTTAATATTTTTTAATGGAGGGTCTGATGTCATAATGTGTCCCGGATCTAGGAGCACTTTTAACAGGATGGACTGATTCAGTACTGAGGCCCAGTAAGGCTTCCCTGCAAAAGCAACAACTAATCTAATAGTTGATGAAAGACAGGAGTTATTAGCAGGAAGTGTGGGGGTGGGACGGCAGCATGTGCAAAGGCCCTGTGGGGTGAAGGAAGAGAATGGATTTAGTATAGTGACAAATGCTGCAGAGGGAGGGGCACATAAAGTGGGTCAGGGTTGCTGAAGGTAGCCAGCAATCTTTAGTGTGAGAGCCATGGAAAAGCCAGGAGTGCTTTATGCCAAAAGTAGAGGGATGGTTGTAGTGATGGTGGCAGTTAAATGGAATTAAGTGATTTTAAAAACTATCCTGCTACTGTCAAGAGACTGAAGGATAGGATGGCAAGAATGGAAGCAGGGTGAATGTTTATCAGTGGTCCAGGCAAAAGGTGTGATGGAGACAGAGAGAAGGGGCAAATGTGAGATAGGGGGTAAATGACATAGGGTTGGTGGCTATGGGATGTGATGAGGGAGAAGGCCTCAAGACACTCAGGGATTGCCT
Organism: Tamandua tetradactyla; assembly: GCF_023851605.1. Lineage (NCBI taxonomy): Eukaryota > Metazoa > Chordata > Mammalia > Pilosa > Myrmecophagidae > Tamandua > Tamandua tetradactyla. The sequence continues at coordinate 74,082,376 of NC_135342.1, read as the reverse complement.
TGTACAACTGGTTGGTTGTGCTGCCTTTAGCATCTAAGGAGCTCGAAGGAAGCACCAGGGCTGGGAATGGAAGTTATAAGTTGGTTTGTAGTAATAGTAGCTGGAGCAACTATCTCCACCCGGGCAGGGAAAGAGGCCGTCATGGAAGACTTCCAAGAAGACGGGCTGTTTTAAGCTAAGCTGTAAAGGGCTGAGTCCTTGAATGCACTGATGCTTCTCTTTAGTAATCCACCACCACCACCACATCCCCACCCCACCTCATCCCACCCCACTCCCAGCTCAGAATTTTCTGGCACATGGGAGATGCTCAATAAATGATTGATGGTTGCATGGAATAAGATGGAATTTACCAGCTACACAGGAAGAGACAGAGAGCATCCTCACAGGCATTGAGGTGTGAACCCAAGGGAAACATAGCTCCCCAGCTGCAGGAATGTTATGCACCAGGTGGAAGGTGCGGGAGGCAGGCAAGGGAAGCAGGGAGCAAACCACAAGCATCCTTGAGTATTTGACTATAAAGGTTCTATAGCTAAAGGGTTAGTGAAAGTCTAAGGACCAGAAAGTCTGGTTGCATTGGCTTCATCCAAACTGGGCAACCAGACAGGGTGCGTCAGGACATCTGAAATATGATTGCGTGACCTGAGCATTTCCTGCTTTTTAGTTAAAACTGAGAGCTTGAAAGGAGAGTTGGGTTTTCGAGAGACATGTCATGTGTGAGCATGCATGCATGTGTATGAGCACGTGAGTGTGTATGTGTGCACAAGTGTTGCCTGTGAGCATCTGTGTGCATGTGTGAGTACATGTGTATGTATTTGTGTGTCCATGTATAAATGTGTACATATGCATGAATGTGCATATGTGCATGAAGACGTGCTGTTAGAGGGAAGAAAAACAGGTGGGCATGGAGAATTTTCTAGAGATATTAGTTGTGGAAAAGAATATTAGGAAGCCATTTCCTGGTTCCTAGGAATCGTTTATGTATAGTTCATGGAAGTTTGGTTCAGAAAGAACCTCTCATTTCGGGGGTGGGGTGGTATTGATAGTAATTGGATGCTCAAGACTTAGGACCCCCCCACCCCCAAGGTTCCCATCCCCACACCCCGCCCCATGGGCACTTTGCTGCCAGAAGCCAGAATAGTTGAAAAGGTCCCAGCTTTGTAGGCAAAAGTTCAGCATGGGCTACTCAGAGAAATTCCTCCTTGGCACAATTTTTCCAACTACTTCTTCAGTATTAGAAGCAGCTTCAAGTTAATCCAAGACAAATCATATTTGAGTCCCTGCTGGGTGCTTCTCCCATTTATTTATCAAAACCACTCAGGGAGAAGGACATGTTTTACTGAGGAGGATGCTGAGTGAGGCTCAAGGAAGTCAAACAAAGTGGCAGAGCTGGGACTCAAGCTCACATCCTCCAGCACCAAATTTCAGGTTCTCCTTTCTCTCACAGTCCTGCCACCAGTGAAGGGATTCCACAGTCATGGAAAAGCATACCAGCCTCCTCCCTTTAACTGCAAGGGGGCTCTCTCTGGGCTGTGACAAGGCTTAGGGACTTCCAAGGATTAGAAGGAAAAGGGCAGCCGAAGGGAAAGCTGATAGCTGGGCAGGTCCCCTGGAGCTGTCCTTTCCTGCCTCCATCTCTGGGGAAACCCAGATCTCAGCCTGAGCAATGCTTTGGCTGAGATCACCCCTGCCTTTTTTGTACTGTGAATTTAACTCCCTGCCCACCAACTTCAGCCAGAGATTTGTTTCTATTTTAAGAAGGAGGGATAAGTTGTGAAATATGGGGGAGACAGTTCCAAGTGTTGCCAACACTTGCAGGAGTCTTAATAAGAATCCTTCAAGAAGATAGACTTTGGATTAACTGTCCTAAAGTAAAGATTATTTTAGTGCTGTTGAAATGGTTGAGGGGAAAAAAGTAATCTTATCAAGAAAAGAGAAATCTTTTATATTTGAGCCAACTTTGGTTTTAAAATGTTATGAAACAACTTATGAATATTTCCCAAACAGTTTTTTTTTTCCCCTCCTTTCTCTAAAGCTTTGTCAGCTCTTGTGGTCTCTCTCCCACTTTTTTTCCCTCCCAATCTGACACTATCTCTGTATTTATAATATGCAAGGTTTGTTTTGTAGGGTTTATTTTCCCTTTTCTTTTTTTTTTTTTTTTTACTAGAAGAAATTAAATTCCTATTACTTTTTTTTTTTTTTTTTTTGCATGGGCAGGCATGGGGAATCAAACCCAGGTCTCTGGCATGGTAGGCGAGAATTCTGCCACTAAGCCACTGTTGCATTGCCCAAATTCCTATTACTTTTGAGATGGCTTTATTTTATCCATGGTTCCAGGCACTGGGGTAGCATGGAAACCCCACTGGAGTGGAGAGGTCCTGATTAAAATACACCTAGGAGGACCGTTTTCCCCTTGGACCAATAAAATGGAGCTTCGCAACTGCCATTTTTCCTCCTCTAATCCAATCCTGTTTATTCCTACAAGAAGTGAACCATTGGGTTGCTTGCAATGCCTCGCTATCTCCCTAGTCGGTCTTTTGCTCATGCTCTTCCCATGCCCGTCACACCTCCCCTACCCTTCTTTCTTTAACCGCAGCGCTTTTTGGCACCAGGAACACAAGGACCATCACCTGGCCTGGCATGTACCTGGGGCTACATAAAGGCCCCTCCTCTCCCTCACAGGGCTTCTCACTTCCAATCCCAAGGATCTGGGGATCACCTGGTATGTGTAACACTTCGTGCCTTTGAGCGTGTGGAGTGACAGTCATGCACTTCACTCACGGTCTCAAAACTCTGAAAAATTTCTTTATGGCTTGGCATATTTTATGAATCCCCCTTAGATCTTCTTGAATGGCCCTGGGGTCAGGCCCTGCTGTTTGTGTCCCTCTCTTTATGGCCACCACTGGCTATCGGGGCCTGGGAGTCCACATTTATCATCTGCTTATCATTATACATCTGATGTATATGCTTATCAATATACATCATTATACGTTATACATTGTGTCAGGCTGGACATCATTATGCGTTTATCACGTCTGATCCTCCATCTATTGCGGTGGTTCTCAAATGCAGGGATTTTGTCCCCTTACCCAATCCTGTGACATTTGACAATGGAGTTATTTGGGATTGTCAATCTGCGGGTGCTCCTGGCATCTAGAAGGTAGAGATTAGGCATGCTGCTAAGTATCCTGCAGTGTACAAGATGGTCCTCCAGAGCAGGATTACGTGGCTAATGTGTCAGTATGACTTGGGTCAAGAGACTCCACTGATGGGTGTGGAGAAAAGCCAGGGGCCACTTCCATCCGCCTCACTTCTTGTTAGCTGAGTGACCCTGGTCATGTATCTGTTGCACAACGTCTCTGAATCTGCTTAAAGGTTAATGGTGCTTACCTAATAAGGTTGTGGCTAACTGGGGTGACAGCACACTTCCTAGCCCACTGCGCTTTGTGAATATGAGCAGTTATTATTCCACATATAAAACCCTTACAACACTTCCCAGACTTAAAGGTGTTTAGAAACTGCCTGAGGTCCCACAGCTAACAGGTGGCATCTCTGGTCCCCACAGCCCACGATTTCCCCTCTGTGCTCGAAGCCTCCTTGCCCCCAGCTATGAGCCAACATGGAGACCAGAGGTTCCTTCCACGGTCTTTGTAATTCTAGACTAAGGGTCATGTGTGCCAAGAGCTACTAAGTCCTAAAGTGACAAAAGCAGGTAATGAGAGTCTCCGTCATGGTGTTATTCTTGTGCAGATATTTGTCCTAAACTCGGCTAGAGTTGAGAGGATGGCTTGATTCTGAGCTAAGGGTATGGCTGCTTCAACCCCCTTGGCAGGACATTTTGTGATTCGGTCACTCTCCAGGTCCCTCAAGCAGGTGCCACTTCCCCTAAGAACCTACCCCGGGTCTCTGGCTGCTCAGAGCTCTGGATGGACACTCAGTGGCTGGGCTCAGATCCAGAGGCAGGAGCTGAGGCCAAAAGGAGGGGTGGTGTCATCTCAACAGGTGACATTTCCATCTCTGGACTGTGTCCTGGTGTGTTTACCCTGGGGTGTGAAAACCTGGTAGCTTGTCATTTTCAGTGTCATTGCACTTTCCCCTGGGTTCAGAAAGTGAAAAAGGCAGTTCCCTTCAGGGAGGCCCAGCCTCCAGTAAAGCCACCCAATTTTCCCCACATCATATGGGGTGACAAAAGCGTGCTCAGGCCGCTGTTCTGGGCTTAGCCTTATACTTGTCACTGGAGAACTTGGTGTCCATCTCCTGCTTCACCTTGCTGGGGTAGAGATGGGCTCATGGATTGCTGAACTGAAATGCTGTTCCAAATTCCTCCCCATCAATCTGTATTACCAAGAATCCCTGACTCCACTGCCCCAAAGTTCTGAGACCCTAGCATTCTGTGCCGCTGGAATTCTAACACTGGATCTTTTGCATGGAGATGTGGATTTTGCAACCATAGTTATGCCCCTTCCTAATTCTCAGTGCCTGGCCGTTGGAAAACAAACCAGAAAACTGTCCTCCACAAGGCTGGAACATAGAGACGATGGATTGTTGCCCATATAGGTGTACTGATAGCTTTCAGCATACACCAAAGTCCGTCCTGTCTAGGAGTGGGTGGCTTCTGCTCCCTGTTAACCACACCCAGGGCCACAGCCCCCTGTGACTCAGGGCTGTCGGGAAGGAATAAGCAATAGAAGCCCCACAGTTCAGCCCTGCAGCCCTCCCAGGAGCAAGACAAGGGGGTTTTACCCACGGGGAAAGGACTCATTTCCCAAACAAGAAAAGAGTAGCAAAGCCTTTGAGGAGCGGCATTCCAAGTTAGCACTCCCTTGTGGGACAGCTGGCAGAGACAGGTTTCCCTGTGGAAGTGGCCAGGCTGCCTAAAGGACCCTTGGATTTCTTGAAACCGCAGATGAAAAAGGAACCTAGGCTGGGCCAGCTTGGACAGAAGGGATTTCCTCTGGAGCACATGGTGGACCTCGGAGATCTGTATTCATTCTCACCCTCTCTCACCCTCTCTCTCTCTCTCTCTCTCTCTCTCTCTCACACACACACACACACACACACACACACACACAGATACTTACATATACTCTCTGATCTCACTATTTTAGGGCAGGCCAACTGCTATAACATGCAACCCCGGCATTTCAGCAGCTTAATGCATTAAGCGTGTATTTCTTACTCAAAACTAGTGTGCCTCATGAACACGTGCTGGACAGCTACAGCTGCCCACTCCCGTCCTGGGGCTCTGCCCTCCTGGGCCCCAGGATCCTCGCCAGCCTACACTGGGAGGAGAAAGTGGCTGCGAGGAGGAATGGGAGTTTTTCCTGGGCCAGGCCTGGAAGGGACACCATCACTTCGGTTCAGTCACATGAGCAGCCCCAGGTGCAGGGGCGGCTGGGAAATGTAGTCCAGCCCTGTGCTCAGAGAGAAAGGGACGCAATCTGATGAACAATCAGCTCATTTATTCCACGGTGACATATACTGCAGGCCGAATTCCACTTTTCCCCAGCCAGAGATTCATCCTGTTCCTTGGGTCAGAGCTCCCTGGAGGTGGAAGATTTTCTATGATCATGGGTGGTTCTGACTTGTTAGCCCAGGTCCTAGCATACCTGGGCCAGGAGCGTGGGAGCCCACAGTGAAAAAGGCACAGCTGCTGTTTTTAACAATTCCACCAAACAATGCCACTGCCAGGGAGGAGGAGAGGCAGCATGTGAATACACTGTTATCACGCAGGGTGATAAAGGATGGGGTCAGGGAAGGTGGTGTAAAGGGACAGTAGGACCCAAAGGAGGAAAGAATGTGCTGTGATTCAAGCTATGACAGTCAAGGGAGGCTTCCCAGAGGAGGTGGACCCAGGCTGGCTTGGGTTTGAATCCCAGTTCTGCCACTTGAGAGCTGTGCATCCTTGAATAAGATAAACAACCTCTCAGAGCCTCCTTTTCTTATTCTGCAAGCAGGAGTTGCTAATCCTGACACCGAACTTCTCGTGAGAATATCCAGTACATGGAAAGGCTCAGCAAAGCGCAGGTGCCATCGTTTGGGGGCGAGGCAGCCGCTGCCATGCCTAGTGAGGGTAATCGCGGGTGACCTCACACTCTGGGCGGCAGAGAGGCTAGTCAAGGAAACCAACTTTGCCAAATGTGGGGCATTGAGGTGAACTGGCAGCGTCACTGGAGCATCTGCTTCACCCTCCTCACGAGACAGAACCTTCTCCTCCTTCAGGCCACTGAGACTGGGTCAGAATATCTGGCCTGACTCATTTGGGGTCAGCTCGGAATGTGCCATCAGAGTCACCAGAGTTTTGTTTAAAGCAGGTTATTTCCTGGCGAGGGTGAATCAGTTGTCCCCGACACCCGCCCTAATTGTCTCGCCCCACTAATGAATGTCATGAGCCCAAAGGACGCTCTGGCTTCTTTGTCGTAGAAGTTTGGCCTGATGTTATACGGACATTTGGAATTCTTGTAAGAGTAATTCCCGCTTACCTTTTTTCCTCCTTTCCCCTTCAGGTTCAACCCCTTTTATCACACTAAAGTGCCAATCAATATTGTGAGATAGATGTTACATCTTAGCTTTTTATAACATTACTTGTCCCAGAAGGGACACTGTCTCTTTAAGGAAATGGACCCTGTATCCTGTTTCTGAAGGATTAAAACCCTTTAAAGAGACAGAAGAGGCTGTAAACCCCGATCATATTCTTATTCTCTCTTCATTATCCTGTCCACTATCTATCCCTGCTGAGTAAATCTGGTTGTGTGTTTCTCCAAAGTGGTCATAAGAAAAAATTTATTTACTCCGCTTTGCACTGGAGGGGCATTACTGAGCTTCAAGGCTCTCCGAAGTAATAAAGATTTTGCAGTGTGTGCAAAAGGAGCAGAAATTCAGAACTTCTTTCCCCCTCTGAGGTCGTTTGGCCATCCAAAGGGGGAGTCGCTTCTCATTTTCTGACAGGGTTTATTTCCGTAAGATTTTCCAATTAGCAGGAAAAGGTCACGTTAATGTTGGTGCCGCCGGGGGGAGAGGATCAAACTATGCAAATAGAGACATCCTTGAAAGGACAATATTAAAAAATATATAAAGAGTATATTTCCTTCATTTCCTCATTTAAAAAATCATATATATATATATATATATATATATATATATATACCAGGTCTCTTCCATGAAGGAAAAAGGTGATTACCCTTGATCCACAGTTCTTGGCTGGGACAAAGCAACCCATCCTTGCTGAGTCTGACCCTCGGCAGGGCAACGGCAGCTCGCCGGAGTGCAGAAAGCACGTGTTAAAGAGCCATCCCCAAGCTCTCTGCCCCAGGAAGTGTGGGGACAGGGGTCGCTAAGAGAGCAGAGCTGGGATTCAGCTGCCAGCACAACCTCTCTGGACCTCTATAATGGCTAAAGGGTCCCCAGCCTGGCAGAGCTGACTGCCAGCATATCATTTTTAAACCCGGCTCAGATCTTTCGCTGACACTTCCCCTGCCGCTTTTGTCCCCTGCTCGGTGCGTGCGAGGCACGAGAAGTTTTCTCGATAATAGGGAGGGCTGGGAGCAGTGTCAGGAAAGATGTACTCGAGCCACGCCGAGGACAAAAGTCACGACGCCCATTAAAACGGATCCAGGGGACAGCTTCGCTCTGGGTTTGGAGCTGCTGCGCCTTGCCAACTCAAATGTGCTATGCAAATGTTATGACCGAGATCCCTGGCTTGCATTGCAGCTCATGTCTACCGTGAGTGGCCCTCTGGGTGCGGCCCAGTGAAACAGCTGCATGATTGCAGAGCCCTGCGTGGAAGGAGGCCGGGGCTCGGCATGCCCTCCCTCTCCTTTCCGCGCACCCGGAATACGTGTGGAGAAGCTTGTCCGTGTGGCTGCGATGGAATCCAGATGCAAGGTCATATTTCTCCAGCAAGTACCTTTCCTTCACACGGAAGTTCCAGGCTGCTGCAGGAAGCGCTCAGCAAATGATTTAGCCTGGCCAGCTTCTCACAATAATAGGGGGCCATTTTGGGGAGCCCTCTAAATGCCGGACCCCACACCAGGCACTCGTTAAGCGGCCCCCTCAGGGCTGCCCAGCCGGGATATGGCCGGGTCTGTGCTCAAATCTAGTACTTCCGTCTCTAATAACTCCACCACTTTAGGCTACTGGTCTTAATTCATTTCCAGGCTTAACAAAACCCACCTCTGCACCCCCAAACCCATGCACAATACTAGTGGGATTATTCTGATGACAAGTTAAGTCTCGTCAAATACTCAGAGCTTTGTTTGTCACTTCTCCCTAGGATGTAAGTCAGACCAGGCAAAAATATGCTATCTATGGGTTTAAAAATGAGAAATGTGCAAATAGATGTCAAAGTGATGATCCAACAGCTGTCGAGTGGCCATTGTCGTCAGCCTTTGTCCATTATAAATGCGCAGTGTAGCCGTGACTGTGGGTAAGAGAAGCACGCGTGGAGGAAGACGCACTGGTTCTGTCGGCATCGTCTAGATCGGCTGCAATGCTGATTTCTGCCTCATAGAAGTGAGACAGAAACGGTACACCCTCAGCTTAAAAATCTGTCCTCCTCCCTGGAATTGGAAGACTAACGCTTTATTAGACTTTACTTGCACTTCAACATGAGAGAGAAAGCCATTTTATTTTTCTTTGTCATTAAACAAAGAGTGACCCATTTTCTTCTGTTTTCAGAGTATCATTGCATTTTTATATTTTAGCATCTATTCATTTTAGTCCATTCCCAGCTCTGTTTTGTCTTAGAATAAACTGGGCTGAGGAATAAGGGTTGCACAGGATGAATTTAGAGGCAGAGAGGCATGGGGGCGAGTTGCTTATTTATATTTCAGATTTCTCGTAATGGAATTAAATTTACAGAATTTAGAATCTTACCGTTGGCTTTACGTAGAGGAAATTAGGATAGCTAAGCAAATGAGCAAGTAAACAAATAATTATCGTATCCGAACACAAAGGTAACTCAAATATTCAACCACACACAACTGGGTAACTAAAGGATGGTGAATTCATAGAAACTATGTTGAAGAAATATGTGATAATGATGCCTTTTGCTGTTTTCAGAATACCGGTTCTTTGTACTTTTTAAGTCATTATTTTAGCATATTCTTATCCCTATTGCTTTTAGGATAAAGTAAGATGGAATGGGAAATTTACATATATTTGGTTTGAACAAAGTGGCAATTGATGACTGGATGCCAGGTGGAAATACAGTGATTAAGGGTTTTGGGAACATATTATATCAGATAAAATGGTTCATAAATGTAGTGAGAAATAGAAAGACTATAAAAATCATGAAGTATGTTGTGGGAAATCAGGCACAGGTAAAAATAATAACGTTCTGATAGCCTAAACTGAGCTCTCTGCATACTGAGCATTATTCTAATTTACCTGTTAACCAATTAAGTTGGGATCATATTGCTAGTGCTATTCCTCAGGGTAAACTGAGGCATAGAGAAGTAAAGTATTTGCCCAAGGTCACCCACCATCTTGGAAGTGTTGGAGAGTTTTTTTTTTTTTTTTCAGTTATAGCCATCACCAAAGAATATGACAGATTTTGAAAGGGGGCTAAACTGAGGACTTCCTTTCCTCCCCCATGATGGAGAGCTGATTTCAAATGCAGTCCCTGTATCTTGAATAACAATGGTTCCTAAATTTAGCAAGAACATTAGAAATATTTGTTAAAAATGCAAAAAACCTGAGCCCCAGACCAGACATAGCTAATATGAATGCACAGGGGTGGGGAAACCCACAAATCAGTGTCTTTAATAGGCTCCCCAGAGGATCCCACTGTAGCCAGTCATGATTCAAGGAACACTTTGCTGATGTAAGAGTCACCTGAAATGCTGATGAAAGCAGTAGCTTCCCAGCATCCCCTCCAGGTGTTCCGCTCTGTAGGTCTGGGACGGGGTGTGGGAACTGACTATATTTAACTCCAGTAACCCATGTCCTGGAGTGTCTGGGACTGTCCTGATGAAGGGCTATTGTCTGAGCATAATTATCCATAGCAACCCCCTTCTTAAGATCGCCCCAGTTTGGACAGTGCGTTGTATGTTTAATCAGGATGCCCAGGAGTTTGGGAAGCAGGGCTCTGAAGTGTGTGGGTGCTGGTCCGGGAGCCAGTCTCTCTCAGCCCCTGAGAGTGAGTTATTCCTCCTCTTTCGGGCCTCAGTTTTCTCACCTGCAAAATAGGTATAAGGAGTCCTACCCTCTCGGGCTGTTGGGAGGTCTAAATGCACCCCTTCTAACAGTCAGGGGAGCTTTGGAGGTGGTCAGCAAGCACCAGCTTCCTACTATCAGGAAGTGTCAGGGAAGCCCACGGGCGGTGCTCAGGGTCATCTTCAAGGTCACAGGCTTCCCTTGAACCCAGTACCTCTGGGCTGAGCAATGTAACGCTAAGGACAGGGCCAAGGGAGCAAACATGATCAATTCAGAGTCTTCAGAGGTCACATAAATGCCAACACCATGTTGATTTCACCTGAGAAGTTCGGCACTGCTTTCAGCCATCAGAACCACACCCTGAGGTTGTTTTCTACATCCCTGCACTCGACTATTGAAAAAAAAAAAAGGGTGCAGGGAGAGGGGGTAGAGGACCAAGTCAATAAACCGTTTAGAAACTTTCAGACCTGTTGCCAGAGACAGGCAAATTGGAAATCCTGTTTGTAGCAGAAAGAATTCTGATAAATAATCCCAAAAGAGACATAATCCAGATGACATTTGAAAGATTATTGATCAAACAGTCAACAATATGCTAATGTAAATGGCTTTTACTGCAAAAATTCGCATTCATGACACTCACTTTGCGCATGTGTCCAAACCAAGGAAAGTATTGACGCAACTGACACAAATACTGACACAGACCAGGCGACCTGTTTTCAAACAAAGCGAGAAAGGGAAAAAAAAAAAAGTTTCCACTTACGATTGTGATGGGTGTGGTGCGGGCGCTTTTTCGATGACACCGTTTGTCACGTTAAGGGTTATTTGCACACATGTGGGTTTCCAACAATTTGAAAACTTACCCAGCTCCAAAAAATGCATGTGCCATCCTTCCAGAAAGGGCTACTCGGTCTAGATAATCAAGTCAGACCCGGCTAGAGGAAGTCCTGAAAGTCAACCCTGTGTGATGAAGCCAGTTAAAGGACGAGAAGTGCCAGAACTCACAAACATTGTATTTTTCTGGCTGCCACACAGGCAGCGTTTGTCACACCCACGATACGTGGCACTGGTTCCGCGTGATGTGTTGACCCTCCAGGAGGACACAGCTGCCCTGGTCCTGTGCCACACCCACTCCTGCCCCAGCAGCTGTGGCTTTTGTGCCTCCAACACAATCTTCACCTGGCCGAGGGCGAAGCTGACCCACCCATGCCCAGGGGGAGGGATAGGCAGGTTCAGGAGAAACGTTTTCTTCCATCAACTCATATCACCAACGTGGATGGAAAACAATACCCAAGGCAGTGTCTTGGCTTGCCAGAGTTACCATGACAAATGCCACACGTGGGGTGGCTGAAATAATATGAATTTACGGTTTCATAGCTTTAGAGGCTGGAACCCAATATGGAAATGTGGACGAGGCCACGCTGTCTGTGGACTGGGCAGCACTTCTGGTGATGGCAGATCTCTGTCGCAGACCCTTCTTTCCCCTCTCTGGCTTCCAGTTGTTCCGGTTGTGATTGTGACTGAACTTCTTACCTTCATAAGGTCTCCTGTCCTTTGAGCTGAGACCCGTCCTGATTCCATTTGGCTGCATCTAAGGTCTCCGGTCCTTTGGGCAAAGACCCACTGTGATTCCATTTGGCTGTATCTCAACCAATAATAACACCTTCAAAAGGTCCTCTTCGTAAACGGCTTCACACCCCCAGAAAGGTGGCTTAGGATTTCAGCTTGTCTTTTGTGGGGCTGCGACGTGGTCCTCAGCAGGTGCATTCATCACCCTGTCAGGTGCTCTGTTGGGTGGAGAGCAATTTACTCGTTAAGAACAAGTACTTGGACCCCAGGTTTGATTTTCAGTTCATCAGCCGTGCGATCTGCACAGCTCATTTAGTCATTTTTAAGCCTCGGTTTCTCCATCTCTAGTTTAGGTTAATACAGAACCTACCTCCCAGACACCCAGTGAGGCCAGTAAGGCAAGAAGTCTTGCCGATGCCTGTTGCATTGTTAGTGCTGACAAATACCCGTGGGGATGACAGCCATGAGAATGGGGGCCTGCCCGGGAACTTTAGAGCCACCATCTCTTTGTTCACAAAAAGCTGATCAAGGAGAAGAGGCTCAGCAACTCTGGGGACAGCTCTGGGATGTATGCTTGGCCCCATTTCACTCTCTCGAGATTTTCTGACTCGCAAATGTTGTGAAGAATCCACCGGGGTGTCAACCCCAAAGACCCCTCAGGGGCAAGTAGGCCCTCTCAGCAGCCAGGGGCACCAGCCGAGCAATCAGGAAGGGGAGAGCGAGGCAGGCCATGCAGTGGGCAGGGGCTTCCAGGCAGAGCGCCAAGGGGGCTCCCGGCTCTGCCACGGCACCCTGGTGGCTTTGGCAAGTCGCTTAACCTCTCTGAGCCACATTGTTACATCCATCAAGTGCGACTATATACAATTATAATTCCCTCACAGCATTTTGGAAGAGCGCAGAGAAAAATATGGAAGTTCTCTGTAGCCAGGAGGGAGGGGCTTAATCAATGGCAGCTGTGAACTGTGGCGGTGCTTCCCAGAGCAGGAGCGGGAGGAGGGATGAGGAGGAGCGAAGGAGAGGGAGGGGAGAAGGGGGAGGGAAGAAGGGGGGAGGAGGAGGGCAGGAGTGGGGGAGGAGGAGGGGAGGAGGAAGGGAAAGAAAGGAGGAGGAGGGGAAAGAGGAGGGAGAGGAAGAGGGGGAGGGGAGAAGGGGAGGGGAGGGGGAGGAGGAGGGGGAGGAGGAGGGGAAGGAAGGAGGAGGAGAGCAAAGATGACATTGCATCATCTGACTCCTCAGTCCAGGAGGGCCATACTTACTCTTTCCGCCACACCAGATCCATAGCAATCCATCCCTCTCCCCAGTGTCTCACAGGGGCCCTGCTTCCACCCTCCCCCAGCCCCAATCCATCCTCTCACAGAAGGTGAAGTTCTGTGTTCTATGTTGGTTTGTTTTGTTGGTTGATTTGTTGGTTTTTCAGGCAGTGCACCGACTGGGAATCAAACCCAGGTCTTCTTCATGGCAGGCTAGAATTCTACCCCTGAACTACCCTTGCAGCCCCTCTCTTCCCCCTTTTGACCACCCGTTTTGCTATCATGTCTCGATCCTTCCCAGCGAGCATCACAAACAGTAATTGTTTCTTACTATTAATTGTTGCTTAACTATTGAGCAGGAGTGTTCAGCGGGCGCTGGGGGCAAGAAGGCAAGTTTGGGCCCCTCTCCCGCTCACCGGGGACATTCATCGATGTCTGGAGACACTTTGGGTGGCTGTAACTTGGCAGGGGGTGCGGGTGGTACTGGCATCTAGTAGGGAGGGGCCAGGGATGCTGGGCAACATGCTCCAATGCCCAGGGCCGGCACCTCACAACAGAGAATGAGCCAAAACGCCATTGGTGCTGGGGGAGGGGGGCCCTGCCGCTGAGCGTCCGGCAGCTGGAACACACGTCCCAGAAAGCCGTGGGCCCTGGCTGCTTCCCCTGGTATATCCCAAGCTCTGGGTGCCATGCCTGGCACACAGTAAGTGCTTTAACAGCAGATGTTCAAAAACTAAAGAAAAATAACCATACTATGATGATAATAAGAAGCAGCTGCAGAAGCAGCAGAGTCACACCTAAGTTTTAAAGCCAAGCAGGAAAGGCGCAGGGAAGTACTGTTCTGACGCTCTCTGCTTAGCTCTCCTTTGGCCCAAAGACAGGGAAGGAGGAGCAGGCATTTGAGAAAATCACCTCCCCCCTCCCGTCCCTGACCTCCCCAGCGCAGCCGTCCAGTAAGTGTTGCACTTGGCTTGAGTTCCCCATAGTAATTTGGTTAATTGGATGAACAGGCACTTTGGTGACACAGACTGGATTTCCACGCCGCAGTCCATCAAAACTAATCAGTTGGCCCTGTGCCATTTCTCAGCAACTGACACTTCGCCAGGATGGTGAGTAGATGGTAACTTTTTAAATTGAAGAACTTGCTAAGTAATGGCGGTGAGGACTTGGCAGGGTGCTTTTAAAGGGGAAGAGGAGAGAAGAAAACAGACATTGGCTTTATTTTTTCTCCCAAAGAGATAATCTTGTTTGGGGCTGGCTGATTAAAAGATTCTTCCAAAGACACTGGTGAAAAGCAATCATCTCAAAATTGCCCTTTGCTTCTTTTCTATGAAAATAAAATGCCCAGAGGATGATAGACTGCATTTTCCCTTCCTACAGTAAGTGTGGGATACTTGGAGCAGGAGGAAAAGGAGGGACTTATTTCCCTTATATGCCTGACATTGCCATACTGTACTTGTTAGGGAGAGCCAGCTGCTGTAACAAATGAACCTCCATTTTTAGTGGCTAACACACGATTTCTCACTTCTTTAACAGCCAAGAGTTCCAGGTCCAGGGCAGCTCTGTTCCATGCCGTGATTCGGGGACCCAGGCTCCTTACATCACATGGCCCCATTATCTCCCAGGGCCTCAATGTCATCTGCTCCCAGCCAGCAGGAGGAGGAGGGCGTAGAGAAGGCACACCCCAAATTTTAAACCTTGGCCCAGAAGTGAGATGTGACATCACCACTCACATTGCTTTGATGGGAATGAGTCCTATGGTCACACCTGGCTGCAAAGGGGGCCTGGGATGGTGTCACTTCCAAGTGATAGCTCCAGATTATGGATAGGAGAGCCTGAGCTTTAGAGGCCAGCAAGCCTCATCTGCCACAGGTGGACATCTACTCCACATTAGTATTATAAGAAATTATCAGGATTTCCCTTTTTTCTAAGTTAGGAAATGGAGGCTCAGCTGGCTTGAGTAACTGAGTTGGCCCAGTTTCAAGTAGCTGGCAAAGGACAAAGTCAAGGTTACATTTGTACAGGTTATAACACCTTTATCTTCCCTCTCTCTCTCTTCTTGCTCTCTCTCTCTCTCTTCCCCCATCACACTCTCCTGCCTCCCTCCTGCCCTTCTTTCTTTCCCTCTATTCTTCCTTCCTTTTGTCATTCTAAACCTTGACAAATCTCTAAAGCATGAACAGTTTTACTTCTGTAGCTTTGCATGTTTTCAATAAGTTGTTACTTTTGACTTTAAAATCATCCCCATAATCTTTAACATGGAGATTTGCCTGAAGCCCTACTAGATTCCATAGCACTCTCATTCTAGCCTGCATAGAGCATTTCTCTCGCAAAAAAAAAAATAGGTAGCTTTATGAAGAAAATGATAGAAAAGAGATGTTCTAAAAAGTGAATCTGATTTTGTCACTCCCTTAGAGAATAATTCTTGATGTCTCCTGTTGCTTTTGGGAAGGAGTTCGAGCCCCATGGCTCAGCATGTAGAGACATCTACCATCTGGTGCCCAGGGCTCCCTGATTTTCACTTAGGTTCCATGCAGCCTCCCAGGCTCACCTGTAGTTCTTCCCTATATATCATGTGTTACTCTCCTGTTCCTGCATCCATATGCTTTTGTCCAGTATCTGGAATGTCCTTGCCCTAGTTTCCTTGGGTTAAGACCAATCCCATTCTCAAAAATCAGCTCGGTTCTCTTCTCTGGCGATCTCGGCATAGTTGAGTTGCCCCGTTCGGTGATACCAAAGCACAATGCATGCCCCACTGAAGACTGTCCCACAGGATTGCTTTGGCTGAATGACTGGTGTGTTTTTCTTAGTGGGCTCCTGGCAGAGCTGTGTCCTGTTTATTTTTGTCTTCTCAAAGCCGTGCATGGTGCCTGACATAGAGTTGGTGGTCAATCAATCTTTATTCAGTGAATGAAGAAACGATCCCTTCTGCTGAACTATAAGCTATGCAAAATGGGAAAGAGGTGGGTGGTGAAAAAAACTTCCCATACACTGCACTTTTAAACTGATGAAAAGCAGTGATTCCCTTTGCTTTGAGCTTACTATATGGATCAGCCATGTTTAAGCCAAGCCGAGTAGCTCTGTGTCTGCAGAGAATAGTTTTATAGTTACGGGAAGCTCGTGCAATCCTCCCAGTCCTGTGAAGGAGGTAGGCTATGGCTTGTGTGTTTGTGTATGTGTGTATCGTGTGTGTGTGTGTGTGTGCGCGCATGTGCACCTGCTGCTTGCCAGCCTTTACCTCTAATAACCATGTGCTCAGCACCTTTAAAGTTGGTGGAGACGGTTTTCTGGGTTGAATTGACTTATTTGTAAATGGCATGCCGTCAGGGTTTTATGGTCCTATTTCTTCTTTTTATTGCTGGTTTGAAGAAGATGTTAGCCTGAGTAGGGAAACTGTGAAGGAAGCCACAGTATCCCCAAATGCCAAAACGTGGGTGACTCTGAGAACCTGTGACCCACTCACCAGTTTTAACTGGTATTTGCAGCGCCATGCAGAGACCAGGCCTTTGCCCACATTGTGCAATTGCAGGGTTTGGTAGGAAGGTTTGCAGTGAGCCTGCCAGAGCCAATTTCTAAACAATCCGATGATTTATTTGATGCCTTTGGATATTTAAGTAGTCTGCAGTATACACCAAGTGTCTGTAATGTTTATTTTTTCCTTGCTCTAATGTGTGGGACCTCTCACAATGCCTGTACACCCCAGGCACTCAATAAATATGATTTATGGAAGATGTAAATAAATCAAAACCAAGATTATGTCTGCTTTCATTAATTTGTAGCTCCAACAGGCAGTTGGAGAAGAGAAAAATCCTCACCAAATTACAGGAGAAAAGAAAATGTGAAATAAGGGCCATATGGACACAAGCAGAAAGTCATAAATGTCCCTGGAGTAAAATATAAAATGTTCAGTTATGTTCTCAGCTTCATCACTTATATGCTGGGTGTTCTTGGGCCAATTACTTAACCTGTCTGTGTTGTTCTTTCTTGACTAAATAAATTCTGAGCTGGAATGGTTAAATGATCCCACAGCACCAGTGAGCTTTAAAGAAGTAAGAAATGGAAGGAAATTGGAAGGGGCTAAATGTGTTGGGCGACAACCATGTCGTAAGCAATTTTGCTTAGGATTTCTCACTTTTTTCCTCCCCAAAACTATAGAGAATGGTGGAGTGGTTCAGAACACAGATTCTGAAGCCACGGCATCTGGGTTCAAATCCCAACTCCACCTATTACTGGCAGTATGACCTTCGGAAGTTGCTTAACCTCTCTGTGCCTCTCTTCCCTCATTTGCAGAATGAGGATGACAATAACAGGATCCCCTGGTGGGTTGGCTATAAGGATCAAACGAAGTCATTTATGCTACGCATTTATGTAATGCTGCTATGTAACAAGTAATGGTCCAAATGTTCTTCATTACTATGATTCTTACTTTTGGTTGAGACCACTGAAGCTCAGAGACTAAAGGACCAGCCAGAGGTTGTACATTAATTAATGGTGAAGGGTCGGAGATTTGAGCTTAGTTCTGCAGCTCCAAAGCCCTAGCTTCTGCTCCCTTCCTACGGCATCCACACCATGCCCCATATGCTTCTACAGTGGGGGCTGCTCCATTCGCTCCCTCAGCACCCCTGAAAGCCGGGCTCTGGACCAGTGTCATCTCTAGGAATTGTCAACTTTTAAACATGCTGCAGGCAGGGGTCCTCTCAGCTTCTTCTCTCCCAGAGCAGGTCCACCCCTGCCTCCTGATCACTCTGAACAAGAGGAAAAATAAAACCCATCAGAAAGAAGGACATCACTAGGCAGAGGTGGAGCCAGCCAAGGCCTGTCCTTGTTTGTGGATGCTGCCATCCGACCAGCTCCCTGCCCCTGCAGCAAAGGCTACATATTCCCTTTAGGGAAATTCACTTGGCCTTCCCTCCTGGCCGTGCCCCTCTTTTTGCCCCGTGTGATAGCTAGGTTCAAATGTCATTAGCCAGGTAATGATGCCCTGTTCTTCTGTGGCTGTGGGCTTAAGTCATCAGTATGTGAAATTCATCTATGGCCGATTACATCTGCAGTTAGCTAAGCGGAGTGCCTTTTGCAATAAGTGAGGTTTAAGGTAATTGGCTGGAGGTTTAAAAGAGAGAGGTCAGAAGAGAGCTCAGCAGCTCATCTCAGCACTCGCAGCTCAGCCCAGGTGTTTGGAGATGCAGAAAGCAATCACCCTGAGGAAGACTGTTAGAACCCAGAAGCCAGGAGAGAAGGCCAGCAGACATCACCCCGTGTCTTCCCGTGTGACAGAGAAACTCAGATGGAAGCTAGCTGCCTTTCCTCTGAAAAAGTTTAAATTAAAATTAAATAAATCTTCTTATTAAAAGCTGTTCCAGGGTCAGCCACAGTGGCTCAGCAGGCAGAGTTCTCACCTGCCATGCTGGAGACCCAGGTTAGTTTGCCGGTGCCTGCCCATGTTAAAAAAAAAAAAAAAACTGATTCATCTCTGGTGTGTTGCATTCTGGCAGCTTTAGCAAATGAAAGTGATCTGACACATCACTCCCTCCCTTCTCTCTGACCCCAGATTCCCTTCTGGAAGTTCCAATTGTACTGGAACATCACCCCTACCGTCACTACCATCATTTCCTTGGGCCACATCAGGGGAAGGTCCTCCTGTCTTCTCCGGTCCTTCTGCAACTGAATTGAACACAAGTATAAATTTCACATGCACATTTCAGCTTTATTTGGCTCACTTAGAATAAACCATTTAATGAGCATTCTGAAGGCTGTCTGGCCAGGGCACCAGGGAGTTAGCACAGTTACAAGTCAACTAGAAAATGCAAGCAAGAATGATTTGGGGAGACATCCTTTTTTTGCTTTTAAGTCAACCTTTTCCCCAACAAGGCCCCCCGAATCAAATTTTTTCCCCTTAATTTTAGCTCTGTTTTTTATAAAACACCGTTTTATTGAAAGATAAATAAAGTGTAGAAAGCACACTTATGTGAGATGTATAGCTTAAACAGGGCTGGCTTCATGGAAGTGAGATTGTGCACATGCCTGGGCCCCCACGCTCAGAAAGGGCTTGCTTTGAAATTCTTTAGTAATTTGGAACAAGGGACCTCCACATTTTCATTTTGCACAGAGCCTGCAAATTATGTAATCGGTCCTGAGATCAATAAATCATGACCTATGCCCATGTAACCACCTCCTTGATAAAGACAGAGAACATTTCTAGAAAGTTTCCTCATTTCTCTTCCCAGTCAAGACCCCCTAGTGGTAAGCGTCACTCTGCCTTCCATCACCACCATTGAGCTTGCTTGTCTTTGCACTTCACATGAGTGAAATCACACACTATGCATTGATTTGTTTCTAGCTCCTTGGCACTGCACGTGCCTGGATGCCATGTCTGTGTTGGTTGTGTGACTCGGCAGCACTTTCTTTTCTATCACTCTGTGGTCTCCCATTGCATGACTCCAGCCCCACATGTGGATCTGTTCTCCCACTTATGAGCATCTGGGTTGGTTTTGGTCTTGGCTTTGTGAATAAAGCTGCTGGGAGCATTTGTGTCCGTGCCTTTGCTGCAACATGCCCTTATCTCTCTTGGGCATCATAGGTTAAGCTTAGGTTTTCTGTTAGTCCTGTCTGTGCCCATTTCAGGTGGATTAGGGATATGCCATTCAGACAACGGATCTTGATGGGAAAGCAGCCCTTAATGCAGACATCAGACAGGCCTTGGGGTATAGCGATGGCGTCCTCCCTCACAGAGTTTTGGGATTCAGCATTAGAACATGTCTTTTCTCATTCTGATTTCCATGCATAAAGATTTCCACCTTTAAAAAATGTAACTGGACATCGAATTACAATACAGTTTTCTGTATCTTTGCCACTTAACAGAAGCTGCGGAGGCCAGAGTGACATAAATGCCTTCCAGGTCTCGGCAAAGCTTGTAGGCATATCCTGTCCAACATGAGGCCAGCGACTGCTCCTCTTGGCCCGCTTTGGCCTGTGGTCATGTTCCGTTTGGTCTACTCTCTGACCCCCTGCAGACTTGCCACGGCAGAAGGCACGCATAGTCTCCTGACTGCTGCTAACCTGCGGGGGTTATGGGCCCTAAGGTAGAAACAGGCCAGGGGCTTTCAGATCAACACCTCCACCCCCGATGCTGGGGGCCACATCAGCAAAGAAAGGCAGACCCGGTCCAAAGGGCATCACAGCTGAGCCCCAGAAAAGAGTCAGCTTGCTCCTGACCCAGGGAGCCAGCACCCCCAGCTCCCACCAAGGTGAGAAACAGGACTGCTCCACTCCTCCTGTTTTCACGACACATCGTGCGGGTAGGGGCCTGTCCCCTGTCCCCCAGGGGCTGGGGATACAGGCCTGACCCGAGAAGAGACAGGCAAAGAGCCCCGAGGCCTCTGGGACAGCAAGATCTGGATGAGAATCCCAGCTTGGAAAATGCTAGTCAGGAGACCTTGGGCAAGTCCCTTTCCTACCACGGAGCAGAGCATGAAGGCAATTAGCATTGCCTTGGAGACAGACTGACTGCCTTGGGAAGCCTGACCCCATGGCCTCTCAGGTTGTATGGGCTGATATTTCAACAAACGGTGCCTCAGTTTACTCATTGT
This sequence comes from Tamandua tetradactyla, assembly GCF_023851605.1. Lineage (NCBI taxonomy): Eukaryota > Metazoa > Chordata > Mammalia > Pilosa > Myrmecophagidae > Tamandua > Tamandua tetradactyla. The sequence continues at coordinate 74,061,822 of NC_135342.1, read as the reverse complement.
AAAACAAGATTAGTCAACAATACTAGGCATCTCATCACGTTGCTCAGAGGATTTCAAGAAGCTAATAGACAGGCATTATCTGGCATGCAATAAGCACTCGGTGAATATTGTTCTCATAATAATGATAGTGATCATTTTCACAAACTTAGCCCGAGGGGTTGCAGTCAGGACTAAATGCGATACAAGGCACAGAGGAATGACGAAGAGGCAGTTCTGTGCCTGGTAAAGAGAATGCACTCCATTAATGGTAGCAGACAATGGAACAGGGTGATTTTAGTTACTTTTATTATTATCTACTAACTAATTTGACAAATACTTATCAAGTACCTGCCAGGTCCTAGATACTTCTCTAGGTAGTGGACAAGCAATAGCCGAGTAAAACAAAACTTCTGCCCCTGCTTCTGCTGCGTCCTAGCTGCTGCGGACCCATGATGGACACAGCAGAGAAGCAGAGCTCGTGTTCTCCCTGAAGTGGTTTCCAGCAACGCAGCCTGGGAGCTGATGGAGGAAAGGGGCTAGAACTGTGTGACCAACTTATGGTTTGTTTCCTGGGGAGCCCTTTAAATTTTGCCCTCAAGGGAAGTGGTCCAAATCTTGAGTCAAACCACAAAACCTCTCAGGGAGACAATAGGAAGGTCAGAACACAACAATCACGAGATAATCCATGAGGACAGCGAGGACCCAGTGGAGGGTGGAGTTTTGACGCAGCGCCCGCCACGTACCCCGTGCCGCGCTGGCGCGCTGTCGTCTAATAGTATCCGTGTCATCCCACCACGCGCCTGCCAGGCCTGTTTGCTTGTTGCAGCCATTTTATACTTGAGGAAACTAAGTGTGCATCATCAAGAGAGAAACCAAACTTCAGAGTTAGGAGATGGAGAGCAGAGCTGTGAAGAGGGAGACAGATTAAACAGTCCTCGCCCTTCCTCCAGCTCATCTCAAGGGTGCACCCAGGTGGATGGGCCCAGAGTTCCCAAAAGTTTTGGATATTTTACGA